>NW_026099574.1:40990326-41151382 GCF_025091365.1 Daktulosphaira vitifoliae
AAAAAAAAAAAAAAAAAAAAAAAAAAAAAAAAAAAAAAAAAACACATCATAGTAAAATGAATACCATCACCGCTTCGCATCGAAGCTAATAATCAACCAGTGTTAAATGTGGTATATTACTTTTTTTTGGTACTTATATCAAACTAAAAATTACTGAATATAACAAGAAATAAAGTTATATTACTTTTATAATAAACAAGTAACTTAATTACAAGGAAGGTCCTTTTTTTCATATATATATTATATTAGTTTTACTCAGTGCTCGAATTGGCCAAAAATAAGTAGGGTAGCTCAACTTAACAATTTGAAAACTGCGTCCCTAGTATTTTGAAGTTTTTTTTTTTTTACTCATTACTTTATTTAGTATTTATTAATAAATCATATTTCATTATCATACTAATATTTAAAAAAAAAAAAAAAGAGGTGGTATTTTCCACCGTCCTCCCGTCTCAATAAAAAAAAGTAGTTGGGGTGCGCAAAAAAATTTTAAAAAAAGTAGAGGAGCTACGTCCCCCTGCGCACCCCCCCCAATTCGAGCACTGGTTTTACTATTAACTAAAAAATTAAACTAATATATTTTAAATTACTAAAAATGTTTGCATTTTCATGACGATCATTTAAAAAGATTAGATTTATGGAGGGGATCTTCCTCCTAATCCCTTCCCATTTGACCATCATTAAATATAACCATACAATATAGTAAATGTGCCAAATATTTCAATCTATTTATAACTCCACCATTAACAAGAACTAACTTAAAACAGATTTATAAAAAAAAATAACATTTGAAATTATATGTTTCTAAGTATTTTATTTCTTAAATTTAACAACAAAGATTAAATAATTAACAACAAACTCATTAATAACTTAATAAATCAAATGTACTTTGGTAAATTCTATAGGACTAGTTACATTTAAGTAATTATTTTAAGCAAGGATATGACAAACAATATTAGGTATACAATAAAAGTTGCACATTTTTTCATTAGTACATATATGAGGTCTGGTTTTCGGAATGATAATAAAAGCATCTAGTATTTAAATAAAAGTAAAAGCAATTAGATATTTTCGGTCATATAATATTGAAAACACTGTCAATCGACTTGTAATAGTAAAACTTGATTTATCTAGACTTCAATAAGATTGATGGTTATTAAATGTTTCTACTTTTATGCATTATTCGGTTTTTCCCTTAGGAGGAGCTGGAGGTGGTGGTCGAGGAATGTTTAAGGATACTTTAACAAAGTCATATATAAACCATTGAAGAGCAGTTAAAGTACCAATCATGATAATCCTGGGTCCTAAACCTTTCCATAAACCGCCAAAACCAATTTTCTTAAGAACATCTATAGAAGAAGCTCCTTTTTCTTGATTTAGTTTTGAAACAAGTGTATCAGCAGGGTGAGATACAACAGCACAGAAAACTCCAGCAATGTAGCCAGCAGCAAAAGTAACAACCAACTGTTCTCCTTTAGTACAATCAGCACGGGGTTTAGGCACAACATGTTTGTAAATTAACTCAACAGTTCTTTCAAAACAGGCAAACTTCATCATGGTATATGGAATTTGCCTCATCCACAAAGGTACCAAACTTTTGAAGAAAGCAGATACACCTTCTTGTTGAATCATTTTTGGGACAGCTTCTCGCATAGTATTAGCAAAACCTGGTGTAGTTTGAATTTTGACTTTGATAGATTCAAGTGGAACTAACCCAATGTCAGCAAAAAGTTCTGCTGATGCAGAAGCAGCTAAATAGAGCGATGTTCGCCAATAATAGGCATTTTCTTCTCCTATGATGTTACCATAAAAAATTTTAAAGTATTCATACAATCCAAATTTTCCTAGTCCTTGAATTGAATAACCTATAGCAGTTGGAGCCCAACCCCTGGCTAATCCACGAACACCTTCATCGGCCATAGTAACCTTGAAACCATTAATTAGATTTTTGTACTTTCCAGGATTTACTTGAAGACGGCATTTGACTAGATCTAAAGGTGTCACCATAGTGTGGGTTAATCCACATGATATAATGCCACCCAAGCCACAAAGAGCAAAGTATTTTGGAGACCCAAACTCACAACTATCTTCATTTACAGCAGCAGCAGCAATAGTTCTCCCTTTAAAATATCAATAATAATAATAAAATCTATATACTTACAAAAATCGTATTATTCTACTCACCTGGTACAAGGTGAGATTGAAATTGAGGGTATTTCATCATGGTGTTTTGTTGTTCGGATGGCTTCTTCAGTTGATGAAAAGGAGAAATCATTTTGATAGTATTTTAAGACTGAAATTTTAAAAAGAGCGGTAAATTACAAAGCTCAAGCCAAAAGGTACAGCCTAAAAGGTGCCGGGTCACGGATACTGTAAATTAGGCTAGGTGAACGAGAAGTATGAGAAAATTTTATCTCACATAATCAGCAGGGCTTCGTCAGGTTGTCCAAAGTACCAATTATGTGTCTTAAATAATGAAAAAAAATTGTATTAACCATATAAATACAAGTACAATTACTATTACTATTTGAACCTAAGCTAACTATATCGATAAATTAAATATCTACATTTTAAATAAATTAGGTATTATAGTATAATATCTAATATTGTATTATATTATAATACAATATTTTTAATATTTTCACTATAAAACACTGCACATGGAAAGATATCGGCCTCGTTGTATATTTGTAATCGCATTCAATAATGCACTCAATGCGATTAATTATTAATGTTGATTAATGTAGGTAGTTTGTATTCATCTTTACTTAATTCTATATCGTATTTTATAATAATTAAAAATATATTAAATAACTTATAATTTGACCTACACCGTATTCAAACATAATATTTCTGATAATGAATTATAAATAATTAATTTAACATAGCATTTTTCGATAATTTCTTGTATACTTTGGCTATGAAAAACTATTTTATTGTTTGATATAAAAGTTAAACCCCGATTTAGGTTTTTTGGAGCCTAAAGTAAGATTAAAATTCTGGGCCCTATTTTATACGGCAAAAAAAAATTCGCCATAAAAATCTGAGGCTCCTAATGAATTAAGAAGTTACAGGTTATAGCTACCTACTGTAACTAATGGGAAATAGGACTTAATAAAAATTATTCTCTTCTCTCAATTATTATTTGTAATTATTATCCATTATTCTGTATGTTATAATGCAATTTTACTTTGAAACTATTCAAAGCTTGGTAGTTAGTATCTCAATAATAATATAAATGGATCTTGTTTTTTTTAACCCTAATTTTAAATGACCCTGAGATTTTTTTCAGCAGCTCATTTATACGACAGACCGTCCGTAAAATTTAAAGAAATCTTTAGTTTTATTTTGAAAAAAATTATTTTATTTACAATAACCTGACTGTGGGTTTGAAGGAATTATCATTGATCGTTGATTTACATATTTGGTTTTTATAGAAATCATTTTAATAACACATTTAGTTCTTAATAGTAATTAACCAAAAAATCTTGGCGTAATTTGTATGATTAAAATTTACTTTACTACATCAAATGTATCCTAATTTTTATTTTATCATGATATTTTAAACTATGACAGTCTCGGTAAAAATATGTAAATAACAAATGTGTATTACAATTATGTTCAAAAATAAGGTCTACATAAAGTAATTATTCACGTTTGATTTAGTTCAGCAACTTTTTTTAAATATTTTATTTATTAAGTTAAAAATAATACGTTGCTTTTTAGATAGCTATTCCTAGGGTCCGTCAATGCCACTGAGTGAACTTGATTGTATTTTTACCTTTATAAATTATGTAATTTTTTAATTTTTCGATAGAGGAATATGGAAAGTATACGCTATAATCATAATTAAAAACATTATTTTTACACAAATTATCTTTTATTTAATATAAATATCAGTTTTTATTGATGTGGATTATGTTTAGATATTGAAACAGATTAGGATTTTTAAAAAAATCATGAATTTAAATTAATTCTTGATTAATTGATGGGTTCTGGAACATTTTTGCTTTGTTCCAAAATAAATCGAAAATATCGTTTCAGAGGCTATAATTTAATTAAAAAACTAATTTAACAATATTTTTGGTACATAATAATCAAAGTTTTTGGATTTATTTAATAAAATGTAATTTTTAAAACGTTTTCAATTCCTGATTACAAAGCTTAAAACGAAAAATGTTGCTAAAACGCAATCAAAAACTGAAAAATAAAAACCAAAAATTTGTGATACTAATTACTGTAAAATGTGGATTTCTCGTCCTCTCTGACACAAGTAATAGCTTTTAGAGGACGTTAAATAAAATTAAAAGTAATAATTATAAAATATTAGTATAATTAGTTATAAGTACTGAACTAAAAATAAGTATTATATAACTACTGAAAAGTTACAACGTAAAACAAAAATTTGTTTTCGTATCATATTGCAAAAAATTCTATGTGAAAAAAAAGTAGTCATTAAAAAATCCTTATGGTAGTGAATTAAGTCTAACCCTTTTATTGATTAACTTAAAAATGTAGGAACGTTAAACATAAAAATTATACAACGTTTAAATGTTGAATTACGTCAAAATCAATTATTAGATAACAATATAATTTAAAATTAAAAGTACATTTAAATCTAAAAACTATACAAAATGTTTAACTTTTGTTACAATGCTACAATTATTCCAAAATTTCGTATACGCATCTTTTTAGTAATTCTTGTGGCTTTTTGAGTCAATTTTTTCACTTTTAAATTAATATTTTTAATATATTTATGATTTTAAGTAATAATAGCCACGAAAATTAATTATTATTATGAAACGTTATAATTTTGGGGGATTGACTGTCTGCATGATTATTTATTAGTACATAAGGTGCTCAATTTATTAACTTTAGCTGATCTCTGTTTTTAATTCCGGTACATTATGTTTATTTTCTCATTTTTTTTGTTCCACCAGTCATTTAACTAATCGTCCGCTTCTTATGATGATGAAATAGGCCAATGAGGACCTTTCTTTTTTTGTTTTTTAAATACCTTCAATTTTTGTATAGAAAAATATTATTTGATTTAAAAATCTGTAAAATTATACGTAGTAAACATGTTATTATTTATCCTTTCAGGATAAAAAACCTAAACTTTAATTTACTTTAATGGAATACCTATTTTTGGTCTTATGTGACAGAAAAAAATAAAACAAACAATTTATTTTTATAACTTTTGTTATCCAGTAAATTGATTACACTTTAAAATTGTTTATAAGTTTGTACTTAAAATAAAATTTAGTTTTCCGTTTTAATAAAACCGAAGGAACAATAATCTTTTTCATAAAACCATAAATTATTTGCATAATTCTAGATATTGTAATAGATATGATAACAACAATACTCAATTCAATTTTTTTTATAAGACAGTATGAAGAAATGATAATTACTGTGTGCAAAATAGCAAATCAATAATAGAAAAATTAGTCAAAAATTGTTAAACTTTAACAAGGAATAACAAAAGAAATATAAAAACAAAATTGTTTAGTTCCTATAAAAAATATAGTTTATATTTTTAGCACTTAAGGGATGAACAAAAATTGTTTAACCTTATACATAATTGATCAATGTATGTATTATCAAAAAAAGGTTAAATATAAAGTATGTAAATGTGAATAATTAATAAAAAATTCAAAGAAATAACAAACAGATTTAATAGTAATCCTTTCATACATTTTCAATTAATACATTTACTTCGAAGTCAATTTTTATAGTAGTTTTAGAATAACTCATATTATAAAAAAATCATTCACCAAAACAAATAATAAGAGTCTTAAAATACTCTGTACATGTATGTACAATATAATTTAATTCTTGATAAATTCATAGATTAATATTCTGTAATGTTACTGGATGAAAATTATAATAGAAAAAAAAAATTACAATACCAAAGTAAGTCAATTTTACCCTATAATCTTTGATACAAAATAATATTAAAATAATTGATAATTCAATTGCATCTTAGTTTGTATAGAAAAATTAAAAAAAATATTCATACAAACTCTAAGGCTTTAAATAGAAATGCAAAAGATTGTATAAATAATTTTATAACAGACTTTTTTAATTTCTCATTATTTAAACATTTATTATGATAAATTCAAACAAATTTTTAATAAGTTTATACATTTTGTTTATAGATTCAAATATAAATACTCAAATCATAAACTAAATTATTACAAAAAGTTTGTATTTGTTTAATTCTCAAAGATTATACGGCTTAATAGTCTACATTTTTTCAGCATTTAGTGAAAAAATAAGAACTAATTTTATAAAGATAAATTATGATAGTTGTAATAAATTAAACACAAATTATAGTGTAATGTTAATGAAAATACATTTTAAATAAAATATTACAACTTTCTTATTTATTTATAAGACGATAACTAAACAAAAATGTAATATAAAAATACTGTCATATTTTCACAAATGAAAATATGTATTAAAATACAAATTATTTATGCCTCACACACAATACATACATTTAATTTTGTACACAATTAAAGGCCCGAGAACAGGTACCTATACAATTATAATACCCAATTTATACAATCAACAATTAATGTTTCAAGTTGAAAAATTTTACAATTTTATCATTTTGTGACATTTAGCTGCGTAATAATTATTAATGCCTCTATTACCATTCAGCATCACCAGTTGCTTTTTGAAAGACATAATCATAACCATTCAAACTCATTATACCATCTTTGAAGTATAATTTCCACTTATTTCGACTTCTGGTAATCTAAAAAAAATGTATTATTATTTTTAATCATGTTTATTAAACATTTAAATTTAATTTGTTTGCATTGTTAAATCAACTAACTGAATTAATAAAAATATTTGTTAACTTTTAGAAGAATTATGTCAAATTTTGATAATTTGTCAAGGAATATAAATACAAAAATTACCTTATCATATTGACAAACAATTACATTATCTGTTTCAAATAAATCACCATTATCAACATCACTAACATCATCTCCAGAATTTAATGGTTCCTAAATTATAATAAGTATTACAATTAGGATGTATCAACAGAAATTAATTTTTTTATTATATTTAACTTATATTAATTTATATTATAAATACTTTAAAAACTTAAGTAATGAAATTATATTTTCATACCAATTTGTCATATTAAAAACGCAGAGCTGTTACTTAAGATGAAATCTTGAAGAATATTTATTTAAGATACAATAAATAACTCAAAAATTGTTTAATTTTCAATTATTCATCCTTATTTTAAGAAGGAATTTTGAATAGAAATTTTTTTTTCGTTTTTAATTATCAACTACTTTTGTTTTTAAATTAAATATTAGTCTTTGTGGGTTGTCATTTTCAAATGGACCTTTCTAAGATAGTTGAATTGGGTTAAATTATTAAGAATATATAAAATTACTAAGAAATGATAACAGCTTTCAATAACATAATTTAAAAGTTTTAAATACAATAAGATTACTGTATTTTAAAAGTTATTATTTATGTCTTAATACAATCAATTTTGTACTTGAGATATAAAGTAACAACACCAGTCATTAAAATATAAACCATTTTTTGCCATTCGAGTTTAATACCTGGTTAATAATTTATTTAAGTCTTAAATAATATTTTTTTGAATCAACTATGGTACTGAATAAGAAAATATAAGTCTACTTTTCAGAACATTAAAGACATATTAAACATAAAAATTGCCAATGACTAGTGTCATTACCCTATTTGATAAGCGGAGAAAAAAATAATAAAAATGGGTTACAGCATCAATTGTTGTTAAAGTTTTTAGTTGAAACATATTTTTTTAAATTAAAATGGCTGTTATAATATATTAAGTGTAAATAAGAAAATTGCTTGAAAAATAGTATGGTACATAATGCAAAAAAGATACAAATAATCAAATCACTCATTACTATTTATGAGGAAAACAAGAGTAAACAAGATCTTTTATTTTTCCAAATATATTTTTGATATTTCCTCATTTATAAATAATTATTAACTTAAGATAAATTTTTATTGTTTTATTTCATTTTTGAAAAAATAAAAATAACAATAATACTCTACATTTACAAAAGTATCATGCTACATAAATAAAACAATAAATAATAATAATGTTTACATTTGGGTTGTTAATAAACTTGGCTACTTTCAACTAAAAAATAATTCTTACAGCATCTGAAGCACTATTTTGATCCTCTTTGTCATCGTCCTCATCATCATCGTCATCATCATCATCGCCTAGGTCATCATCAATATCATCATCATCTTCATCGGATGTAGAAGAATCATTAGTACCATCAACTTGAGCAATAGTTCTTTTCACACCCCCTGTTGAGCCATTCCCACTAATAAATGTTTGATTATTTTGTTGAAGTTGTTGTTGTTGCTGCTGTATTACTTCAGTAGATTGAACAGTTTGAATACCTATTATGGGTTTCAAAAATAATAGTATAAAAATATTCCAATAAAACATAAGAAATAATCAAAATCAATCAAATTTTAGTTAATTAATTACCAGATATGCTTTGACCCTGTAAAACATTATTGACATGTTGTTGCAAAAGTGCAGTTGCTAAATGAGTGGGTAGTGCCATACTGTTAGTGATGACTGGCCCAGTAAGAATGCTTTGTAAAATATTTCCTATCAAATTTAATTTGTATCAATAAATGTTTATAATTAACTTTTAAATTATTTGTAAAAGTTTACCTTGTATAGCAGAACTAGGAACTTGAATAGAGAGAACTCTAGAACCTGATTCTTGCGAACCTGGTTGAGCTGGTAACGTAATTTGAATTGGAACATATTTATTAGCATAATCAGAGGGCAAAATCAAGTTATTTTGCTGCTGTGGTTGTTGGTGGTGTTGTATATGTTGATGTTGGTGTTGTTGATGCTGATGCTGATGTTGTTGTTGTTGTTGAAGTTGTTGTTGCATTTTTTGCTGTTGTATCATTTTCAATTGTTGCACACTATTATCTAAAAAAAAAAAAAAAATTATTTAAAATATTAATATTCTTTTAAAATTATTAAGACACAAATATGACATTATAACTTACTAACTATTGTTGGTGTATACTGGCCACCTTTATTTTGTTTATTTACAACAGATTGTGGCTGAGGTGCAGTTTTCGGAAGCTGGGTGACTTCTGGTTGAACTGGTGGATCAATTGCTTTACTAGCCTTTACTTTTGATTCCCATGATGCTCTTAGTTCTAATAAAATCTGATCGTCTATACCCTCTTCAGCAAAAAATTCACGAGATCCATTTATAGTGTCTTCAATAACTGCTTCATATAATTTTAACTAAATTGAAAATAAACATAATAAAAGCTGAATTAAATTTTATACTTCATAAAATGAAATAGGGTTAATGCAAATAATTTAAATAATTATATAATCATTATTTTTCTTAAAATATTTAATAAATATTACTTAAGATGCAAAAATTCTATTTTTAAATTTGTAGTTATTATTTTTATTGTAATTAAAAAATAAATAATAGGCATTCCCTTTAAAAATACATTTATAATTGAGGAGATTGCTGCAATAAAAAGCTAAATATACTTTATTTTTTGATAAAATAATATATGGCAGGAACTACATTAAGAAAATTTTTAATAAATAGAAATGTACAATATTTTACCAGTTATAGCAAAACTTTTCTTTACACTTAAAATAAAACAAATTTGTTTTTTTCTCCTGAAAATTTATCAAAAGTTGACTAAAAAATACAACCGTTTGGTACAACTAGCTTTATAATTTCTAATTTCATTTAAAATTACCTTACTTTAGTTAAGAAAACTTATTAAGTTATTATTATGTTTTAAGTTTTTCTGAAAAAAAATCTGTTTTTTTTTTTAGAAATTTTAGTTTTTTTGAAAATTTTTATTAGTAATGGATGTGTATAAATCATTTTTTGTTGACATTTAAAAGAATTGTATATTTTGCTGATAATTATTATTGATTTATTTATGTTTAATCTTTATGAAATCTATAAAAGTCATACAATATAGCTTACGAGTATTTCTGATCAATTTATATTATCATATAATAAAACCTAAGTTGGACTGGCAGTAAGAATAATAAGGATTTTTAACTATTAAAAACTTATTGATGCCCAAACTTTTAGGGTATCTGTCAAATCTAAAATAAAATCATGATTTTTAAAAATCTGTTTTATTAAAAGTACTAAATACATCACATTTTTTTTATTTATCATTATTCACTTCATATACATAAAAAATGATATAGTTGTTAACATATTTCTTTACAAAATAATGAAGCTCAACATGTTTTATGTAAATAAAACTAGTTTTAAATTAAACAACTTTAGTTAAGAATATATTTTACACCTATAAAAAATGTATATTATAAAAAAACTTGTAATATTCATGTAAGTAAAATAATTTATGATAATTAAAATTTATAAATATGCAGTAAAATAAATTTAGTAGTTTGAAGCTTTTATACACTTTTAAAAATTATTTTTCATTTTTCTTCACAAAATGGAAGTTAAGGAAATTCTTTAACGTTAAAGTATCTTTAACGTTGGATTTAAAATAAAAATAAGTTTAGAAAAATTTTTTAAAGTTTAATTATATTTTAAAACTGCCTATTAAAATAATATCATTATGTCAAAAATCTTGATTTAAAAAATTAAACTTATTATTATAAATAAGAAACTTAACCTTCAATATCTAAATATTTTAGAATTTTAATGAAGTGAAAAAAAGAGGATAACCCAATACATAAGTCAATATTATGGTGAACAATAAAATCTCAATAAAAAATTTATCTTATTGTTTGATACAAATTAAAAATTCTTTTGTTTGTAAGGGTTCAATTTTGGAAAAAATACCACTAATTATGTTTGCATGACATATTTACACTGAACACTTGTTATTTATATTTTTTAGTTAACTTATCTACAAGTCACTTTTTTTACATTCACTATATGTATTTTCTCTCAAATACAAAATTTTCGTTACATTATCATTTTAAAATATTTTCTAAACTCCAAAATAAATGAAAACAATCATAACAAAATCACAAAAATATATACATATATTAGACAAAAATACGTATTCTGAATACATTTAAAAAAATAGTTATATGAAATAATATACAATGATGTAAACTTTAGATTAACAAATTGTTGACCTACAAAGTAACCTTCAGACCAAAACAATTACTTGAAAAAATAAATTATATATGAAAAATTTTAATAAAATTGTAACCATAATAAAAATAAATTCAATTAACAAAAGATATTTTTAAAAATTAATAAGGTTTCCAATAATTGAAATGCATATGTGGCATATGGTGTACTACTAACACTTATAACAATATTAAATACTCACCACTGTCGTTTGAGATACAGACATATTAAATTATTTTTAATAAATTGTTTAGGAATTTTAAATTAAATTAGTTTATACAATTGGAGTAAAATCAGTTTTTTTTTAATTTATATAAAAACACCGACTACGGATAACGTCTTATGTGGGGTTTTTACGAGAAAAACCCAAGTTTCACCATGTGCCGCGACTCCTTTTATACTGTCAGCCAATATACGGATGCAGCAGGTTTTAACACTCGCGTGACGTCACTGGCTAATACAGTTTAGCCAACTGCCAAATATCGTCTTAACAAAAATAATGGACTTAAGATCAACTTAAGCTTATTATTGATGATAAAAGTTTATTATAAATTGAACCGCTATTATTTGTAAGGAGCGAGACTATACATTTTCTTAGAATTATCCGATGAATTTAATTAATTTGAATTTTTTTTATCTATTTATTTTAATTGATGAAATCTATCCATTTTTTAACTTTATATTCTATATAAACTTGTACTTACACAATGATTAACCTATGTTTCGTGTAATATACTACGATCGTCCGGTTTTTTTTTTGGCTTTGCGTTACTACCGTAGTACTGTATATTACTTTGTGTAATTTTTTATAAGTAAACGATAGTGATCTAAGTAGTAATAATGATGTATACATCATGTATGATATTTCAAGAGCCTAAAAAATTTTCTTTCAAAGATAACTTTGCTTGATAACAAGGTACTCTGCTGCAATCATCGAGAGACCTCCGTTATTTTTCAATATTAGGTTCCATCTATGACTTGGCTGAGAGCCAAGTGAAAATCTTAGTACAATTTTTTTCAAATATTTATCTATGCATTTAAATTAAATAAGGTTCAATTCTTATCAATAGTAAATATTTTATATAGAAGTCGAGGTCTGGTAATTACAAGATTGGTCATAAACGAGATAATAAGTAGAAGTTTTGTTAAAGTTTTAAGCTTAATGAAGATATTTAGATTATACATTTACACTTAATTTCTTTTTTGTGAATTAAACGACAAATTAACGTATACTTGTGGTATTTTCGTTAAATACTTATTTTTTAATTAAATTCTTATATTATGTAAAAATAATTTTTTTTATACGTCGTCAAATTATTGAAAAATTATAATAATCATTATTGCATATTGTTGTTTCCATAGCAAAACAGCCTATCTCGTTTTTTCAAAATGATTTATTAGAAAGGGAAGAATACACAATTTTTTTATAGCTAACATTAAGTTCACAAATTGGTTTTTTAATACTATATTAACTCAAGAAATAATAAAAATTATTTATTCCAAAAACTTTTATAAGTGTGTTATATTGTAAATATGTATTTCACAAATAAAAATTCAAATTGTGTTTAATACGTGACTTTGTCATGTGGCTTTAATTTCCATTAGTTTTTATAAAAATAAATTCATTTTTGAAAGATAAATAAACATAAAATCATGCCATATATTTTTCTTATTTTTGAAAGATCATGGATTATTGTATAAAAAAGAAAATATAATATATTATTGTATTAAAATACTTTAGAAACCTTATTTTTTAATGCCTCTATATTTTTAAAAATTGAATTATTTTTTAAAAAGAATTATGTGTTATAACTAACTATTTTTTCAGTTTTTATAGACTCCCAATTAGATCAATATACAGAGATTTTAAATAAGATCTTACATAATAAAAAAAAAATATTAATCTCGATCAAACGTTAATTACAATTAGATAAAAAAATTTAATTTAGAAGTATTTATTTGTTTTATTATATGATAAAATTAGTTGATGATGTTTTTAGAAGGAGGGAGATAAATTAAAATTCTCTATATCGAGAGATATTTAATATCTTTCGTGGCAAATTTTATATGTATATATGTAATTGAGGGAAGTAGATTATTTATATTTAAATATTAGTGTTCAAAGCACAGTTTGTAATTTATTGCATCAATGTATATTGAAAAAGTTTACCTATATATCATTAAAAAATTTACGAAACAGAATATATAAATAAATCGGTATTGATATAAAATATGTTTATACACTCATTTTAATGCAAAAGTTTATTGCAATAATTATTAATGATACTTACAAATGAGGTATAAAAATATTATCAGTATGATGTTTTACATTTAAATATTACAGATAAATTTAAAGAGAAAAAATGAATGTATTAGTTTTTGTATTTTTGAACATAGTGACCCAGTTATTATGTTTCTGTTATTTGCCTGAAGCTCGTTTTTATGTCTCTTTTATATACGGTTCTATCTAATTTATCTGATTTCAATGTGTCTGTAAATTAAACAACTTTAACAATTGTTTTAATATTGAAGTATTCTATGTAAATAACAAATAACATTTAAAGTACCCATTTGTGAAAAAATAAGCAAGAGGATATTTGTCTGAATTCCAATAAAGGCAGCTAGTTACGGATTTATATTAAATTGGACGACAACAATTTTACCTAAGTTTTTGAGAGCCTTTTTCAGAAATCTTCTTAATTTAAATTAAAAAATTTTAACATAATAAATTAAAAATGACTAATTTCAGACCACAGGCTAAGATAAATTGCATTTAACTAATAAATGAAAAATATTAACTTCGCAAATATTTTTTTATAAAACAGTTGTCTTTGACAAACTATGACAATATTTTTTCATTTTTGTAAACCTAACGGTAATTTTAGGGCGGTCCTCAATAATATTGGACATGTAATAAAAAAAAACTGCACTCTATTATTAGAGGTCATCTATATACGGACATAAAGATTTCAGGAGGCTACACCTCCTAAAAACGCATTAGGTACCTTCAAATTTTAAGAAAAATATTTTGTTACTTTTTAGCTATAAAAATCTTTCTAATGACCATTTATATTAACACAGGAATTCTCGAAGTTTTTTAACTAAATCAATTTTAATTAATTAGTAATAAGTAATTTCTAATCCTTTAAATATATCAATAACCCAAAATTGAGTTCTCATGAATCTTTACAAACACGTACTCCTTTGAAATATACGTGTTCGTTTGTCGAATATTGCCATTTATGTGGTATGGTTAATACCACTTCGGTTACTATTTAGTAACCTTCAGAGAAAATGTCGTTCGAGTTTGATTCGTTAGGTAGTTGTTGTTGTCTCTCTTTAAATTTAATGATTTGTGCCGGTGGCTAGCAATTATCTTTGTAAAATTTAGCTTTTATATGATAATTAAACAATTTTTTAATAAAATTCTTATCATCAAACATATTATTTTGCATCTACTCATTTTATGTCAAATATAATTGCTAATAATCCGTTAATATACATGTAATTTTACCATTAATAGCATAAATTAACTGTAAACTGATAGAGTTGTAATAGTAAATAAAATTACTAAAAATTATGAATACGAATTGTGGTATTTAATTAATGTATACATTTTTATAAGTAATCAAAAACATAATTAAGAACGATTAAAAAAACATTTAAAATGATACCAGAATTTTGTGTTTTTTATGGTGTGCTAACATTTTCATGGATCGAGTTTCTGTGGGAACAATATTTAACACTAAGACAGGTAATATAATGAGTTAATATGGAGACAAGTACTGTATTGTTAATAATCAAAATTTATGTTAACAATTTTTGTCTGATAATCTATTACTATGCTTGGATTTGCATAATATATATAAATTTTGTTATCTCTATATTGTTTTTGTCATAATAATTTGTTAAAATTACTATGGTACCAATTCCTGGTTCTTATTCTTGTAACTTAATGATCATTTTGTCTTAAAAATTAAACTAGACAGTAATTCATTTGTTAATTTTAGTATCATATTTAACTCAATTTCAATTCATAATTTGGTAAAAAAAAAATTTAACATTTCTTTTATTATAATTGTGTACTTCAACAATCATTTACAGTTGACAATTTCATATAATATTAAAACCAAAAGTTTGAAACTGTTCAACACTTATGTTATAATAACTTTCTTAAATTTTTGGTTATTAATATTTTAATTTATATATAATTATCAACGCTTATATTTATTGTGTAATGTTTTACAAATTTACATTGTAATATAATTTCAGAGACGAGTGTATAAAACAACCAATAGTATTCCAGAAAAGTTGGTAAATGTGTTAGATGTAGAAACATTTAATAAAGCAAAATCTTATGGACTTGATAAAAATACTTTTAATATTTATGAAGAATGGTTTAATATGATAATATCTACTGTAAGCATAATTTTTTGTTCAATAAATTACAACCATTTAAAATTTTTGTTTTCTTTATTATCAGGGATTTATTTGTTTTAATGGATTTACTTTAATATGGAATCTAAGCAAAAGTTGTTTGGCAAGTACAAAATATGAAGATAGTGAAATAATGATCAGTTGTATTTTTCTTTTATTCATGAATACTATGGGCACATTAATTTCATTTCCTATTTCTATCTACAACACATTTGTTATTGAAGAAAAGCATGGTTTTAATAAACAAGTATATAATAATATTTTATGTAATATTTGAAATAATTAATTATTTATTTATTGTTTTTTCTAAATATTTCTAGACAGCAAGTTTTTTCATCAAGGATAAAATCAAAAACTTTTTATTGATCCAAGTTATTGCATTGCCAATAACTGCAGCTGCTATTACTATTGTAAAATGGGGTGGTCGTTACTTCTTTATCTGGCTATGGGTATTTGCTGTAGTCACTTCTCTTTTTATTATGACTATATATCCAGAATTTATAGCTCCATTATTTGACAAATATACAGCTCTAACTGATGGACCTTTAAAAACTAAAATAGAAGAACTTGCTAAACAAGTTAACTTTCCACTTTATAAAATTTATATAGTTGAAGGTAATACTAAATTATAATATTAGAATTAAATGTTTCAATAAGTTTGTATTCCAGATATAAAAATACAAATATCCAAAAGTTTATGTTAATTAACTTAGAAAGAATTATTTTTCGGTATACTGCCTCCTCTTACAATACATTCGTAACTAACATCTTTACAATTATTCAGGAGAGCCATTTAAAGTTTTAAATGATATGTCTTTTCTGTTTAACTATTTGTTTTGTTTTATGATTTGTGATTCAATTGGTAAAAAAAACATACTGTTATTTAACATGAATTTAAAAAAGAATATTTGATAATCAGAATAGTGAAAAATATGTAGTAACTATTTTCATTGAAGATAGCAATGTTTTTTTGAAACTGGTCAACTGAAATGCATACCTATTATTAAGATTTTTACTTCTATTTCTTTTCACTTTTTACGAGTTATTAAAAGTTATTATAACCTTCCCTAAGAGGAGGTTTCTTAAAAATTTATATTCCTTGACAGGAGGTTAGTATAAAAAAAGTGATGACAACTCCAATTACTGAGCAAGATGCTCAGCAAACAAGTAAACTGTGACTGAACATCAAACCCAAAGCTATGTGCATTAGACACTGCCACATTACCGACTCAGTCACTCCATCTCTAATTCTTCTTCTTCCTCGCCTTAATCCCAACTATTTGGGGTTGGCCATTTTACTTTGTATCTATCTTTTTCCCATATACACGAGTCCAGCCTAGAGTTAATTAGTGATGTCCCTACTCCGTTGACACTACAAGCATTAGATAGACCTGTTGTACACATGACTGATGAAACAGCTACCGCCCGAGTTGTCCAGGTGGTATCAAACACTTTATTGCTTAGGCTTTCTCCGTTTTTAACTACTTTATTCCCTCTCACCTGTTGTCCCCACGTCCCTCTAATTAATTAACTATTAATTATATACTTAAAAGAAACTGAGTTTTATATGTTCAAGTTTAAATAATTCAAGAAGAATTAAGTTGCAAGCTTACTATAAAACATTCTTTTTTAATTAATGATTAAAATTATTTGATTATTATCTATAAAATTAGTATTGTTTAGAAATAATAAGTTATTCAGGTTCTTAGCAACAGCAAATTAGTAGTTACAAAGTCAATTAAATTTTTTAGGATCTAAACGATCAGCTCACAGTAATGCATATTTTTACGGATTCTTCAATAGCAAACGAATCGTGCTTTATGACACACTTTTGAAAAATGATGAAGAACTTTCTGAAAAAAAAGAGGATAATGAAAGCAAAACTACACCTACAGAGGATAGTGATTCTAAGAAAGACAAAGGAAAGGGAATGAATGATGAAGAAATCTTGGCTGTTTTAGGTCATGAACTTGGCCATTGGAAATTAAATCACATTTTGTGCTATATAATAATTTCACAGGTATTTAATTTAATTATACTTTTTTAAATATTTATGTTTGTTTTTTAATAATTAAAATATATTTTAGGTGAATTTATTTGTCATGCTTTTTGTTTTTGGGTGGTTGTATGATCATTCTATGTTGTATCGAGCATTTGGGTTTTATGAAACTACTCATCCAGTTATAATTGGATTAGCAATTATATTCCAATATGTATTTTCTCCATACAACACTGTTATATCTTTTGCCATGACTACTTTAAGTAGAAAATTAGAATTTCAAGCAGATGCATTTGCCAAAAAGCTTGGTAAAGCAAAACCATTAGAAAGTGGGTTAATTAGATTGAATAATGATAATTTAGGTTTCCCTGTGTATGATTCTTTATATTCGTCTTGGCATCATACTCATCCTCAGCTTTTAGAACGTTTGGAAGCTATTTCAAAGACAGACTGAAATTTTCTTATTTAAAAAATGTAATTTAATTAATTAAACTAATATGTCATTTTTCCCTTTTTTTATTTAAGAGTTTTTACATTCTTCATTTAAGTTTTGTGGTATAAATTTTTGCGTGAGTGTGCGCCAATTTTCTAGTCCACATGGCAAAGGACAACCAGGTAATTCAATTAATTTAATGTTTGATTCTTTCCATTCATAGTTTTTGTTGTATAATAACTAAAATTTTAATTAAATATGAATATTACTACTATTTTTGTGTTAATTTGATTTTTATTACCTTGATTAAAGTTTTATTTAAAGGAGTTAAATACAATTCTATGAGAACTGTAGCCCCAAATTGGGGATATTCAATTTCAGATACATTTAATGTATTAAAAAAAGGCACTATAGTTGAATCATGACCAACATGTAAATACATTTTTTTTGCATTTAGTGATTTATTTATAATTGCTTCCATACGATTAATAATATCACCCACTAAATCTCCTAATAAAAAATAATAACAGATTTTAATTAATATTAATATTTTATTTTATTAGTGTATATTTTATTTATTAATATGGTAAATTTAAACATTTCTTATATTACCAGAGAATAATCGTTTCATTTGATCAGAATTACTATTTAAAATTAACATGCTATGTAACATAAATTTTTCAATATCATCAAACCGCTTTAATGCCCAATCTGGAATTGAATTTTTTGACATGTACTGTATTAAATAAAAACTCTTAATCTTCTTTTTGTATTAATAAATTGACACCCCTAATAATTTAAAATTCTGAGCAATTTTGAGATTGCAGGGTATTAGAGTTAAAAATTTAGAGGCCTAAAATTTATTTTCATCAACATAGTACAATAATTGATTTTTGGGTAGCAATATTTATCTTTTATCTATTGAAAATAAAATAAGTAGCTAAATGCAAAAGAATGCAAGTCCAAAAAATTTTTTTTGTAATTTTGCTTTTTCTAGTCAAATTAGCTTACAACTTGATAGAAAGAAGTTAAATTAAAAAAAAAAATTGGGTATGTCTCATTTTGCGATGGCAACTCAAATTTAGAATTAAATGAATTGAGTAAAATTCTTCTTAGAGGTGTCATGACATTTCAATAATATATTTTGAGGTAAATTAAATAAAAATAAATACTAATTTTATTATTTAAATCAGTATTAGTATTTTAATTAATATAATATTAAGTTTTATTTACATCAGTCCAAATAACATCACATATTGCCAACGCATCATTTATAGTTTTCAATGTTTTGAATGTATTATTTCGCAAATAGTTTATAAAGTTCTTAATCTTCTCAGTTTTAATGAAATCCTCGGAAGCTTCATGTAATTCAATCCAATATTTAGGACAATACAGTGCATTATCACCAAACTTAAAATTATGAAAGTATAATATAAACAAAACTGTACAGTTTTTACCTAATCTTTAAATGTTGCAAGGAGAAAAATATAATTGGTACAACCATTTAAATAGCTACTCCAATTGTAAAACACGGCTAACATAATGGCAAAATAAGTTGGAAGAAATAAATTCGTATAGTTGACTCTAAACTATAAAAATTATTAAAATTAACTAATTTTTATATCTGGACTGACTGATCGTTTTGTTAGAATTAAGATTTGAATTTAGTTAACTTCGTCGATTTATTTAGTTAGTATTAACTTTATTATAAAAATCATTACTCGATATATATTTTAATAGTTACTATATAATACATAAGTTATAAATTATGGCCGACCACAAGTAATTGGGATAAAAGCGAAGAAAAAGAAGACATAAATTATAATAAAATTAAATGTCCGAATTACCATAGGACCTATCAGATAGTTTGTNCTATATAATACATAAGTTATAAATTATGGCCGACCACAAGTAATTGGGATAAAAGCGAAGAAAAAGAAGACATAAATTATAAATTATAATAAAATTAAATGTCCGAATTACCATAGGACCTATCAGATAGTTTATAATACATGTAGATAGATAGTAACAACTTTAATAAAATTGTTGAATTAACTCAATAAATAGTTGAGTAAAGCGAATATTTAGTAATTTCAACTGTCTTAATTGCAGTTGTCACTAATTATATATGATTATTCTAACAGTATTTATTTATTTATTTGGTGTACTTTATTTGATTAAAAATGTCGAGTAATGCTAATTATATTTGGTAAGGAACAAAATACTACAATTTCTTATTTTAATTAAAATATTTATTATCACATTAAAAAAAAAATTAGGGAAAATAATCAAAGAACAATGGCTATGACCCTTTTTAGTTTTTAGTTATTTCTATAAATATCTTAGTTTTAATTTTACCATATGGTAATCCTTGGAAAGACTTGTTTTAATAGGTACAGGTTGCCATAACAGTTCTGGGTTCCAAACTTGTTGTTCGTCAGGTGGATACATGCCTGCTAACAGATAACCTGCTGTTTGGTAACACCGATCCACTTCGGATGAAGATACATCAATTTCACTTGGACTGTATCTTTCGGAAGGATTCAAAAAATGTCGATACCTCTCTCTAAGGAGTTTGCCTGCTCGATACGCATTTATTATACCTTCATTTGTTAATTCTCCTAAACCGTTTGGCCAATTTTCAATGTTACTTGAGATATTTTCATAGTAATTTAAAGGTGCCCGATTTACACTTCGCATTAGCTTGTTAACAAAATTAATTTAAATATTTTAAATTTTATGAAGGATTAAAGCATTTATTTTTCATAAAAATTAGAAATACACTAATAATATTTTATTATTTTCTATTTGGGAGCCACTCTCAAAGTACCATCCCGGAGCACATTATAGAGGTCATAATTAGGCCCCGATTTTATTTATTAAATAGTACCAAAGTTATTTAAATACATTCTGTTTATATGCTACTATGTTTTTATGTTCACAGTAAATCGTAAAATTATTTGCAAATTGATAGAAAAGCATTATTCTTTATTGGCATTAAGAAATACATAGAGTTAAGTAAGTCCATTTACTAGGGTAACTCGAGAAATTTGTCGTTCAGTGCTAAGATTTAACCATGGTCTTCTAAAATGTAATTTTCTTAAGTCATCGAGGCTCTTGTCCTTTTTGAATACAAACCTGTTCTTAATACATTATAATTGGAGATATCATCAAAAAAATTAACGGAAGTCAAATAAGCAATTACAGAAGTATTTTATCATTAATATAATTAAATTCAATCATATATCTACAAATATAAAAATCACTAAGATAATATTAAACGTTGTCAATTTTTTCATTAAAACCAGGGCTCGAAATGAACCGGAACGTAGTTCCGGTTCACGACAAAAATTTTTTAGGGTTCCGGCTTGTAAAAAAAATACATTAATATATAGTATGTATTACAAAAAAATGTTCCATTTCGAGCACTGATTAAAACAATATTTAAACACATATTTTATTATCATAAAATATCTTTGAGATTACGAATCTTATTTCAGCTCTTATAATGTGGATCTAAATTATATATTATATAAATTCGAAAGTAATAGCATAAAATAAAAGTTTTATTTGCATTTTAAATTTTGTCTAAATTTATATACTCACAATAAAAACGAATTTAAGCTTATTTGATGATGGTGTCTTACATAAGTAGCCCGTCACGACTAACAATATGATATAAATGTATTTTTTGCTTAAATTACACATGACATACAAAATTTTACTAATAATTAAAATTAAAAAAAAATGATCTACTTTGTGTGTGACACTGTTAAAAAACTTAAATTAGACCATTATATTATATTGATTTAAAACATTCCTATATTGAAGAGCTTAGTTTAAACTGATTAAGTAGGAATATGTAACTAACGACTAAATCAAAGACCATTTTTAAAGATAACAAATATTTTTTACGCATTATTGCTATGTATTCAGTAAAAACAACCATATATTGTTTTTGTTAAATGCATGATAAAGATTGTAGTTCTGTAAAAACATAATTTATGATTGATCATATTTCGTTTCAAAAATTCATGTTAACTTTTAATTTTCTAAAGAAATACATTTTTTAGGTATCATATGTAAAAATATTGAATACAAAAAATTACGAGATAAAATTTTAATGACAGGTTATACTAGAATAATTTTAGAATTGTATTTTCTAGATTTTAAGTTCTGACTATACAAAGAAAAGTAATTTTAAGTGGATCGGACCATTGAGAAACTCGAAAATCCTCGGTAACAAATCAGAATTTTCAGTGGCATAATTAGGGTTTAATTCTAGGAAAATAATATTAAAAATTTTTACTATCCCCTTTATAAGAAAAAAAAAACTTATTAGTAAATATTTTTTCTCTGAGAAATATCTATCCTTTCCCTTAATTCATTATATCCATCATATCATATCATATCATTATATTCATTAATCCATCGGTGTTTTTGTAATTTTATTTGTGGTTATCGCTTGGGTATTTAAACGAACTGGGACAATATTTACCAGAAACTGTATTAAACAAAATGGGATATTACAGAACAATATTAAGTAAGAATTTATCAAAAGTATTTCAGAAATGAGAATCAGCTGAACTATTTTTACTCCAAGTCGTATTATCTTGGAAAATAATAGATATATACATTTTAATGTATTGAAGGTCCTGCTGTTTTAACCTAATAATAACTTAACTCTTAAAAATTTTTTGGAGAAATAAAAAACTAAATAATGTTACATTTAAACACAGAAAAAAAAAACTTGCCATTTTTGTTATAACTTAATACTAACATGTGGAATTTATTTGTGCTGGACCTCTACGTAAAGTATTTTTTGCCGATATATATATATATATTATAAGTTTAAAAAAAGTAGTTATCAGGTTGTTGTAACAGCATAAGGTAAGATAAAGCTATACCTTATCTGTGGAAATAGCTTGGGATTACTGTTGTCATCATTTAATTGATAAACTTACAATAATTGACGATTATTATAAACTCAATTATAAAATAAAATAATTCATGAAAACTGAAGGTGCACTTTTCTACTAATGTGGGCCAATCTCATTAATTTTTCTGTCAATCCTCTGCTGACTATCTACATTTCTTTAGAAAGCAGTGCTCTGCAACTATGATTAATAATTTTCTTAGTGATTATATCTAAAGCTAGTCTGTACGATGCAAATTTAGCCTTCTCCACTAAATAAATGTCATTCAGTCAAATCATGTATAGATTAGAGTATTTTTAACATAAAGAGTGATATCAATTCAAGTTCTCTTGGAAATACTTTTAGGTAAGGGGGAAATTTTAATTTAGGCTACCTAAACATTTTAATTAAACTCTGTCTACAGTTATGAATCATAATTAAAAAATAATTACAGTTGTAAGTTAAAATAATAATATATTAAATAATATTTACAAAATACATAATGGGAAAAATAGTAACATAATCATCTATAATAATTAAAAATTAAACTAAGAATTTTATTAGTTTGTCAATAGATTATTAACGAATAAATAATTATTAATGGTATACATTATTTTTAACTAAATTTTTAAATTAGTGACTAATGTTGACAATCCTTATCCCAATTTTCTGGTACATAATTTACAGTGGCGACATTAAATTCTTCTAAAGTTGGTAAAAAATTAGTTTGACTTTCTGTCTCTAAGGATAAGAAATCTGGACTGTCATAACTTTTTGAATACAACAACTAAAAAAAGTTATTTCAATACTTAAAAAAAATATATATATAAAATATTTGACATAAAAATTACCTTGACATAGTATTCTTTTTTTATTTTATGAAGCTCTACAATAGCTGCTGCCCCATAACCAGGTTTAAAAGAATTTTTCATGCCCAAAGTATTGAAAAAATCAATTAATGTCAACTCATGGCTAAAGTAAGCAAACATTTTTCTATTAGGATTCAACCTACCATCCATTTTGTCACGCATATTTCTCACTATTTCTCCTATAAGTTTACCAGATCTAATTTTTTTCATAAATTCTGTTTTAGAATGAGTTTTATACCATTCTAAAACTATTTCTTCCATTTTACTCATACAATTTATAATTTTTGCCCATGATGGTAAAGTCATATGATTTCTTTGCTGGGGAAGACAAATATTACATATCAATGATACACCAATTAACTAATAAATTAATATAACTTACTTGTATATTTAAAGAGTTGTAAATATTTTCAACATCTGTAAGATGTTTAATTTCCATACCAGAGTGACTAGATAAATATTTTAAAAAGACTTCATGCTTTTTAAACATTTCTATTTCAGTACTGTTCTTAGCTTTTTCAAATTCTAAATCATACTTAGGGCATGATTTAGTTATTCTTAATAACTATAAAATGAGTAACAAAAAAATATATTTGTTAAAATTAAGCATAATAATACTTAAATAAATTATAATAGCTACATTGTCCTTTTCAGATGATATAGAATGAACTGGTATTGGTATCCAATGTATATCTTTATTCCAAATTTGTTTTCCAATAGGAGGAAAAGCACCAGTTAAAAATGTTGAAGCTGTCATTGATGTACGATCAGTGTCTGTGGTTTGAACTAAAATATAACTACTATTGAAGGCAGCTGGAAGAAATTTAGAATAACGCTTCTTAAAGCGTTGGCCAAATTCATAAGATCTAATTTTTCCTGCCTGAAAAGTAAAAAAAAACATTATAGTCATTAATCATCTAGTATAAGTTTTTATATTTATATTTATTACATGTTATATTTTTAGTTTTTGTATATACATCTATAAAGTTGTATTTTCGCAATTAAAAATAAGGTAAAATCTAAAATGAATGATTAAAACCTTTATAGTGATTAGATATTGTATAAAAAACAAAAACTAAATCATTTAAACTTGAATAATGGCTAAATTATTTAATTAAGTTAACTTATAATAATTACACTTGTAAGTTGTCCAAGACCATCAGGCCAGATTCCTTCCCCTAATGGTGGATACAAATCATTTGGATATGTTTCCCATTGTAATGGACTTCGATCTCCCTGCCTACAAATCTTAAAAAAGTAAATAATTATAAATACACTTACATTAGTATTCTATATTTATAAAACTTACAATTATAACAAGTTCTAAAGAATTTTTTTTCCTTGATTCTTGGCCCCATATTGAATAATAAATAGCGAAAATAACTATTATAATGCCCGATAAAATTACGACAGCAAAAGCACCTCTGTTATTTTTTTTTAAATGTAAAGCTGAGTGTTTTTTGGAATAAGTGTTATCACACAAACGATTAAAATCAGATGACTGCATAATTTAGTTACAACTTTTAATTATTGAAATAAAATAAAAGTGGTCTAGATTGTCCATTACAGAATTTTAAGCGATTGGAAGCCAATCCCGTTGATTACCATCATAATCAACGTTATGTTAAAAACTGTGAGTCTAATTACGTAGGTGCGGCTACCTAACGTAAATAATAAAATTAGCGACGTAATTAAACCACAAGTGTTTGAAAAACGATTGCATGTCATATGATTATATTACTATTCACAAAATACATCGACTCTATGACTAAGTTGTATGAATNCGACGTAATTAAACCACAAGTGTTTGAAAAACGATTGCATGTCATATGATTATATTACTATTCACAAAATACATCGACTCTACGTCTAAGTTGTATGAATAATAACATATAGCTTACATTTATCACAGACTATATGACTATACATAGTCTGTGCATTTATCTTTAAGTAAAATGAGTTATTAATCATCTAATTTTTTGATAAGCGTGCAACATGTATTTTAATGTGTCTACAGTTGAATATGAGTAAAGCATTTTACAATGTGATTTATTTGACCAAAATTATTATTAAATTTATTTCAATTATAAATTCTGACCAAATACTTAATTTAAAAACTTTAACTCTATAGGGGAAATTTTTTACTAAATTGTTTTGTCTCATATTCTTACCCTCCTTAAAATTGAGTATTTTTGGCCACTAAAAATGATTTTGTGGACGCTTAAGCCCTCCCTCATACTATACTAATGGGTTTGACCAATTATTATTGGATATTGAAAAAAGGGAAAAGAGGAGTGATATGACACGTGGATCATTCAGTCGCTGCTTTCGAACTAATGTACAGTTTTGCTGTTTGCTGTTAGTTTCTGGATGGTGACCATACAAAACCTTTAATAGGATCATATACCATGCCTCTATACTAACTCCCTCGGCCAAAATAAGATTTTGTATTTGTATTTTTTTTTTCTATTATTTCAAAACCATGTTATTAATTTTGTAAGCGTTTGACCTGAATACATAGTTTTTAATCATAGTGGTCGTAATTCTTCTCAAATATATATATATATATTTATTTCATGATTGGTCTCAGTTGGTGTAAAAGTACTTTCAGCAAAATACCCTAAAATAGATTGTCTTTTATTACTCGTATTTTTGCCTGGAAACATGGTTGATTTATTATTTTTTAATGCACTAAAAAATTATTGTTAATTTTGATATTTGGTTTTGGTTATAACAAACATTTTTATGAATTTACTTCATTGAAAATCAAAGATATGATTCATAATTTTTCCATAATATTTTTAATGTCTTCGTCGATTGAAGTTAGTTTTAAAATAATTAGCTACTTGCTGCGTTCATAGTTAAAATTTTTTGTTTTAAAATTTCTTGAAAAATATTGAAACTATGGAAAAATAATTCAGTTCGAATAATTATTAGATATTGAAGTCATGTACTATTCTGTAAACTTTCATCAGCCAAAATTTCTTCGAAAAAAATTTTTCAATAAAAATTCCCTTATGGTACAACGAATTATTTTTTTGCTATTCTGGTTTTACTCGATTATAAACAATATATATAAAAGTTCATTCGCTGATACTTAGGTACAACTAGGGTGCTAGAGGAAACTTAATCCCCAGTTGATGAAATAACCAAAAAAAAAAAAAACCAGCACAGTGGTAACGTGGCATAGTTGGATCAAGTATAATTATATCTAACAGTGATTACAATCACTTTAAAAAGAACCCTTCGATACAAATCTTTAGATAGTGTTTAATTTTAAAAAATNCTTCGATGCAAATCTTTAGATAGTGTTTAATTTTAAAAAATTGGTGGATTATTCCAAAAGCTACATGATCTGCTATTTTCTTATTAATACCCCGATTAAAGATAAAGTACGTCGAATGAAAAAGGGATATAAATATTATTTCTCATGTAAAAAATAAAATCGAGAATTTTCACACAAAAAATGCATTTGGTAGCCATTTTCACCGTGAAGACAAAATAAAGTTTAATCTAAGATGTATATAAAAGTGTTAGACTTTCAAAAGTTAAATTGAAAAAGTTGTCATTTTGAATCCCCCCCTATAAGCAGGTAAAGAGTCAGATTTATAAAAAAAAGTATACCAAATGAAAGGTAATAATATCATGCATCGATATATAAAAAAATTATATTGATTTGGTTATTTTTTAAAAAGTTATTTCAATTTTTAAGGGTAATGTCTTCGACTAGATACGATTTGTGATATTTTGACGTATCATTGAAAGAAATCGGTTCGGTGAGAGCTGAGAAAAAGTGGTAACAGACAAAAAAAAAAAAAACATAGTAAAACCAATACCCTCTCAGCTTCGCATCGAAGCTAAAAAAGAAATTTTGAAAATTTTATATGTTGTTGCATATAATATTTTTTTGTGAGAGAAAATACAATAAACGCCTTTAAATATTTTATTCTAGTTACATAAATGACTAATATATATAATGTAAAAATTTATTATAATTTATACAAGATAATTACAATTAAATTTTTAATTAGCTAAATAGCAAAAACGACTCGTAAATTTTAAGTTGAACAGTTTTTGTACATTGTTTTTAAACAATATAAAATAATAAATTCATTTTTAACTATTGTGTTCAACATAATATAATATTAATGGGTATTTAAAAAAAAATCATTCATCATGATGAATGATTTTTGTTGCAACATAAGTAGATATTTACATTTTTGATATTGGTACAATCGTTGTAATTACATTATTTTATTATACATAGCTTAAAAAGAAAATTAAATTATATTTAAATAAAACAAAATTCTTAATGTGTTTTAAATAGTCATACATCTTGAAAGATTTTAATACAAAAGTAAAGTTAAAAATGTTTTCAAAATTTTTAGTTCAAGTGTTTTTCTTGATGTTAGAAATTATTTTAATAAAAAAAACATAGTTTTCAATAACTTTTTTATGGATAAACGATCCGAACACCAACAGGAATTTTGGCACCCCGAAATGTTTTTGAAACGATCTTTTAATTAATATTGATGAGCAAAAAAAAGGTCAACTATCTCATCACCAAGCTTTTATTGAACTTATCATGATAGTCAATTAAAATAAAGAACGTAAAATATTATATAAATCATAATTACTTATATTAAAATTAAAATTATGTAATCTGACATTATTTGTTGGTTTTACTCTTTAATATTTGCATCTTAGAATTTTTAAGAGTTATTGCTCCTTCTAGCCACTCCTAAATACGGCCCTGTTGGGCAATATTTAATCTTAGTTTTTATTCAAAGTTTATGACATTCTCTAATAAAATTTAAATTCGGTGCGCTTAAAATATAAACTTTTTATAGCATAATATTTGCGATAACGGTAACAATGTTATCGATATAATGAGCTATAAAGTAATGTTATCACTAACTCTTCCGGTAGCAAATAGCAATAACTGATAAATTAAATTTTTAATATTTAGGTAGTCAAAATGTAGTCAATTCGTACGTGATATTTCTTTTAGCACTAAAAAATGAAATAAAATTTGCATAACCAAAGATTTAAATGAAAAATGATTTTTGATTTTTAAATTAACACTATGTTAGATCAGGAACCTGGTGGTTGGACAAATTTATTTCCAACCAAAAAATCATTGCTCATATTTATCTTATATATATTTCTATCAATTAATCATGGTAACATACATAAATCATTATATTATGTATTTTTTTTTCTAACTGACATCAACTGAAATTGTTAATATGTTTCTTTTTAGGTTTGTTAGTAAAAATATCACAGAACACAGGCACAGGGTCCTATAATTATAATGTAATTTCTGCAGTATTATTGACTGAGCTATGTAAACTTGTGATATCACTTATACTGTTTTGGAAAGAGTAAGTGTACTTGTGCTACATTATTTAATATTGAAATATTAATTCAAAATGCTTTGTTATTAGCATTAAAGCTTTTAAATAGTTGTTTATAAAAAGATTATAAAATAAAATTGGGTACAGAAATTGCACAAAAATATTTGATGTCAAATATTATAAGGCTCATAGGTTAAATAATTTTCTTGGTAGTTCCTTAATGAAATAAATGAGCTTCTAAAAAAGTCTTTTCTCCTTCTACAGTCCATCAAAAGTTATGTCAGCTTCTTATAAAAAGATATTTCGTAATTGTTTATTCTCTGGAACGGATTAATAGTTAGTTTGTACCCTGAGAGAGGGATGGGGATTCCAATTACTGAATTAATTTTTGCAAAGTAAATAGAATTGCCTGTAACTGAGATTTGAATCCATGACAATGTACACCAAAAACTACCATGTTATAGATTCAGCCATATTGTCCCTTCTTTAGGTGTAATAAAAAGCTAAATTATAATCTGTTCTTTTCTTTTTTTGTATCTATATTTTTTGTTTGATCAATAATTTCTAAAGTATTGTGTTTATGTTTGCTTTGCTGTGATATAGAATACTGCATACAAATTTTAATAACATTTAATCAAACTTAAATTTTTTTATTTATAGTAATCCTTTGAAAAATATAATTGACCAAATTAAAGAAAATAAAATAAGTAAGTTAAAGAAGTTTTTTTTAATTTAAGAAAAGTTAAGTTTTAAATTTGAAAATATCGTTAAAAAGTTGAAGAATCAACTTGATTGTCATATTGAATTATTTGAAACTTTATTTATTTCAATAAAATTATTACTTTATAATTTTAAATATATGTTACAGTGTTATTTTTGTATATGATACCAGCATTATTGTACTGTTTTTATAACAATTTGGCATTTGTAAATCTTTCAATATTTGATCCTACAACATACTTCATTCTTCTTCAACTACGTGTCATATTGATTGGTGTGATTTACCAATGTTTATTTAAAAAAAGACTCAGTAAAATTCAGTGGTTTTCATTACTTCTCTTAACTTTTGGTTGTATTGTTAAAGAACTAAAAATAGATGAAGCTAGTGAACTTCGATCTTTTAGTATTATAAATGGTATTCTTTTAATGTCAGCCCAAATATTTTGTTCTTGTCTTGCTGGTGTTTATAATGAATATTTGCTCAAAAATGGTCATGGAAGTGAGGTTAATGTATATGTACAAAACATTTTTATGTATGCAGATTCCATGTTGTGTAATTTTATATTGTGGTTATCAGTTTCACATCAAACAGATTCTAATCCAATGCAATTGGATATTCTAACAAATTTTTGGGTTTGTAACATAAAATTATGATGAAGTAAGGTAAATATAAATGAATGGGGTAACTGTAAATTATTTTTTCTATTAGAATATTTAGCAGATTTTATTTTATATTAAAAAGTTCTGGTTCTTATATGTCTTGCTATTATAGTAAATGTAAGTTTGAAATAAAAACTTGTGCATTTATCTAAATAAATGTATTTACAATTATTTCATTCATTTACAATTACCCCAATACACCTTTTTTTTTCTTCTAACTAAATGATTAATTTTTATTGTTTTTTAGGCAATGTCTATTGTGATTAATAGTGCTATTTATGGTATAGTTACCAGTTTACTTTTATGCTGTTTAAACTCAATTATGAAAGTATTTGCAACTGCTATTGAGTTAATTCTTATTGCTTTATTGTCGTGGATAATATTAGGATATCAAGTAACTCTTCAAACAATAGTTGGTGTATGTATAGTATCTGGCTCTGTTATAATTTATGCTAAACATCCTGTGACTAAAACTGATGAAAAATCTAAAGAAAGTTCTATAAAGTATTCTAACAATGTGTGACAAATGAAATTATACAATCAGAAAATAACTTTAAAAAAATAAAAAAGTTCTGAAAACTAAATTTTTTAGGAAAAAAATAATGTTAACATAAATAGAGTGGACATAATTATTGTTTTTTTTTTAAATTTTATTCCTATTATATTCTAATGTTCTGTATTTAATTTTATCAAGTTATTACGTCTTGTATTTAGTATGTTTCTATATATAAAAAAAAAATTAAATTAGTATTTTTTGCATATTGATGTCTGAATATATTATAGGTACTTTTATCATAATATTGATTTATTAAAAAAAACATTTTTTATTAACTAGTCAATAATTAAATTATTAAAAAGTTTTCATATTTTATGATGTATAACTTTATACTATACAATACTTATTAGTTACTACAATTGTTACCCATACAATTATTTATTTTTTGATATTGTAGACTATTTTTATTTAAAAAAATTTTACACAAACTAAATAACAGTATTATTTTGTAAGTGATTAAGAAAATTTGTATTATTTATTAAAAGGGTCTAGAATTATATAAATTTATATTTTTAGTTATTCTGAACACATTTTCAACCAGTATAAATTTTTATTGATTGAATTGGAAACATAGTAATTTGTTGTATCCAAGGTTACAGTTTTTTTTTTTGAAGGTTGTTAGGGGGTTTATTCTCCTTATAACAAAAAAATTTTTTATGCTACTGTATGATACTACAGAAAATTTGTACAACATTTTTTCAAATTTTAAAGAGATTAAGTTATTCCAAGCCCATTTTTTGCACTTCTGTTGTTAATATTAAACAAAAAATCTCAGCTTCACATTGAGTTTAAAAGTTTAGTTTGTGTTATGTATAGGCAATTGTTTAATTTTTTGTTTATTTTTATGTAAATAGTAACATAAAATATATATTTATTTGTAATGTTAAGTTGATGTTACAATAAACAAGACTAATAAATATCAACTTATTTGACAAAATTAATTTTATTGTTTATTTATTTTCTCTAAAAAAATTCAGCGTATAAAGTTTATATTTATTTTATTGATTCATCATTAAAATTATAGATCCTACAAGTAAATGTTAAATTAATCAAATGTGCTGAAATTATTGAGTTGATTATTGTATAAAAACTTAATTTAGAAGTATTTCAAATGTAAAAATTTAAAGAGATTCAAAATTAGACCAAATAAAGAGTACTCCTCTACTAGGAGTACTCTTAGTACTCTAGTATATGTCTACTACATATACTTATAATAATTAAAAGATGTAAATTTTTTGTGTTTTAATAGTTGTTGATGTATTTTTATTTATACCAAAGATTTTTTATGATATAAAATGTTTAAAAAATAAAATATAGCCATTACATGTTCATTAAATTAAATTAAAAATGTATTATTTAAAAATATAATTTAAGGAAATGAAATTGTACTTTTCTATTAAAAGTAGAGCTGATTCAAGGAGTATTTATAGTGTGACCAAAATAATGAGCGCAAAAAAATATAAATACAAGAGTTTAAGAACCTACTAACTATTAATAGGTCGTGATAATACAGTATCATTGGTTTTAGTAAATACTAAAATCATAATTATTTGAAATGTTAACTTAATATCATGCACATAAAGTTTACCATAATTTTACATAGCCAATGTACAACATAATATCAATAATATATTGGATTTATAGTATTATTGAATAACTTTGTTTTTACCTGAGAAAAAGCATTTTTAAATAAACCTATGGAATAATTTCATATTTTAAAAAATGATCTATTAATTAAAGGACTTTTGAATTAATAGAATTTTTTGTGGTACTAAGTGAAGAAATAAAATTGAGAGATTAGAATATCGGCTGTCTAGTAGAAAGTATTTAATGTCTATTTTATTGAAAATGAAATTAGGGGTGCGTTAATAATAAGTAGTATGCGTCAAGTGTTTAGAGTGATTTACATAAGCTGTTGCTAGGAGAGTTTTCAAATACAACATAATGCAAGCCAGCGCTTAACTTCTTACCGAGCGCATTGACACCGCCACAGTTTTTAGAATCGGACACAATTTCCACGTGGGGCTGTTCACCAGCCAGGCGTATGCAAACAACTACACTATTGTTGCCGGATCCTCGGCTTACACCTGAGCCGGTTGCTACACCGGAAAGGTTTCGTTCCGGTCACTGTCATTTGGAACTTACTCCTGTTTGGCAATACATTGTTAAGAAAAATCGATTTCCAGCAAACGTCAATCGCCAGGAAGTGTTTTCCGAGTTGGTGATTAGGCTACAACATCCGGAATGGCAGGTTGGTAGAGAATGAATTGCAATTAAAATTGATGTGGATATAAGTTACGCATATCGGGGTAGATTTAATTATTGTCTCTCTTAGGTAAGAAATAATTATGTTCCGAATAACTTTAGTTTACAACAAATATTTTTTTTAATTTTAACGTGTAACAATAGTTTTTTGATAAAACTGATGTTCCATGTCACCAACAATTTTGGGTTACACTTTTTATTTTTACTTTACTCAATCTATACCTTTGAGGTGTGCGACATCGTATGATTTTTATTGACTTCGATTATTAATAATGAATCTGTTGGAGTAGTTCAAAAATCAAAATCACCCTGGTTGACGGTACTAAGCATAACTTTTTATGTCTCTATAGGTAAGATTACACGGTACCCGTGTATTAGCTTACATTGTGCCAACGGTAGGTTCACAATTAGATGCATTGATGTCACCTACTGTACTGCCATCGATTATTACTAATTTGGCGCATTTTTCGCCGGCTCTCAGGAGCAGTTCCATGGATGCTCTACTAATATATGTACAGTACTCTTCAGACCCCGAGTTTGTATTAAAATCAATGATCGTGCAGGGTTTGGATATACCTGGCGCCAAATCTAGTCTTACTGTAAATGTGATGGAATGCGTTCCAGTAGTGTTGCAACAAATTGTAAAAAGAAATGGTGATCGACCGGTAAGTTTCATTAACAAGACTAGAAAAAACACTGGCATAAAGTATTAGCCATTTATTATCAAATTTGTTTTATACACAAATAAATTTTTCATGTAAAAAATTAAATTTCTCATTCGTATACTGTTCAATCACATAAACTTATATATTAGCCAGTAACTTATTTTTAGAGTAACTGGCAAATATTTTATTAGGTGCACCAAAATATTTTAAAGATTCGTATAGCAATCACGAAGAAAGTTGATATTTATCTGTATAAAATTATCATAATACTAGTAAATTACACTTATTTGATTATTTTATTGTCACGATTTACATGAATTTTTCAAATCATTAAGACAGAATTGTCATTTTAACTCGGCTTAAATAATTAATAGCCTTAATTTATAAAGGTTTACATTTGTAATAAAAAGAAAGTCATAATAATTTAGATTAATATTTTTAACTTAAAGTTAGTTTTTATTATTTTGCCCCCAAATGTTTAGATTGCAATTCCTACATTTGTTCATTTGGTGACCGCTTTGTCAAATAAAATGGTTCAGGCGACATTCCAGCAAGCAGCTGTTTATTGTTTAGATAGAGTAAAAGAAATTGTTGGTAGAAATAAATTTGATCATTATCTGGAAACATTTCACCCTGTGATAAAAAAGGTATGATTTTCTTAGGGTTTTTATTATTTGTTTGATTTGTGTTACATTAAGTAGGTCAAATACTCGTATAAATGTCACGTGAAGGTAGTTAAATTCATAACAATTAATTATTTTGATTTTATTCGACATTACAGGTTTTCTTTTTAGCCTTAATGTTATAATTTTATAGTGACATCAATCAATCCTAATAAATTAAAGTACATTAATTCTTTTTTTTTTTAATTTTATCAAAATAGTTAAAAAATTTATACAAGGTGTTCAGTAAATAAGGAAACGAATTTCTATTGTACTCATTGTTTGTAACAATTTAACTGTTTCCTAACTTACTGAACACTCTGTATAATCTGATTTTTTCAAGGTTTTTAAAAAAGGTTTTCAAACTATTTTTATTCTGAAATTATTTATAGGATTTTGAAGTCTTATGTGAAGTGTATAGGATATCGTCATCATCAGGACAAGATTCTTCTGTGTCATCTTATGAAGAAGAAGAAAATGATGATGATGAAGTGGAGGTTCCAAAAACTCCTAGAAGAGTAACATTTGGCGGTGAGCGTATCAAAATTCGTAGTCCAGATGAAATTGATGCGATCAAACCCACTGGTATTCCTTTACCATTAAAACCAGCATTAAGCATGCCTAAACATCCTAGAGGTTTAAAAAAATTCTTAAAACCATCAAGACCAGTTATTCAGGTAATATATAGTAAAATTTTAATAATTTATCAGTATTTTGCGTGTGTATGTCTTAGTGTAATTAATACATTCAATAGATATACCTAAAACTTTTAATCTATAAGTATATAGATAAGTGGGGCCGTTAGACCAGGGCGCAATTTGAAGAGAGATGCAAATTTAAAATTTTTTTTTCTATAAAAACTCGAAATATAATATTATAAAGTATGTATTTGTTAACATTTTCAAAATAAATGAGTTTTTTCGGAGTTGACGTATCTCTGAAAATATACCAGAAATGCAAATAAATCTAAATACAGCGCTGTTAATAAGACATTAGCGGCGGATTTAATTCATTGAAATTGTATCTTTCAAATCAATATTATGTCATTGTGACATTTTTTTAAAGATCAAGAGAATTTTGTTGTATGATGTCGAACGTATTTTTGATGTAACCAAATTTTTAAATCCGCCACTGTATACTTTATTGAACGCTCATTAAATGTAATAATATTAACTTAAACATGCAAATTATTGCACGTATTTATTTTGTATTTTCTTAAAATTATTAAACTAATATCTCACTAGTAAGATCTTATTATTTTTTTAAATTATGTTTTTAGGCATTCATTTACTAATATAACTAAAATGAAAAAAAACTTTTAAAAAATTATATAAATATTTTTGTTTTATAATTTAGCAACATTAATTTAGCCTTCGTTTTTTTCCAAAGGAAAAAGAAAGTATAATTTTCCAAAAATCCACAAATTTTTTTATCATTGAGATTTCTCAACCCTATTATGGCAAAATCATTTGATTGTTATTGCATACATTAATTTTAGAAGTCGGAAATCTCGTGGAACTTATTATGTGTTTTAAGGATAGCATATTGTTCATTTTTTTAAAGTAATAAAATATTTATTTTATAGTACGCATTATGTTTTTGATATACCATATATGCATACATTGGTATTTTCTGTTGTTCCAAAAATATTTTTAACGTCAAAGATTCTAATCGTTTTGAGGGTTTCCGGTCTATAGCGTGAGCAAAAATGTACTTATAAGTAGGTCGAAGTCTATGGTCAGTATAGACACGTGTTATAGTCACGAAATCTTATGAAACGGGGTTGAAAATTAGCATTCTAAAGCGTGTTATATCTATTTACTCTAACGTCAAGAAAATAATATAAATGCATAAAAAATTAGGTCAATTTGTTAATTTTTTTTTTAGTGAAGAGAGTTTTGAGTCATGCAGTTTTTTTTTAAGAATTATTTCAAAAGGCTGACACCAAAATTTCTAACAATTACAGATTAAATTTAAATAAATCCTAAAATTTAATTAAATTTCTTTGTAACTATGCTCGTCATTTACTTTGATTTATTAGAAAAAAGTAAGTGACCATAAAATAAAAAAGTCGTAACTGACAGAAAATCCATAAAAGAACAAGGTATAACATAGTCAACTTAATTGAACAAAGTGGGGTTAATGGCCCCAACTTTTGTTTCATTTTGACATATTATGAGCTATTATTGAGGTTAAACATGTTAACTCAAAAAATATATAAATAAGAAAATAAGCCAGTTGTTACAAACTATAAGAACAATAAAAACAAGTTTCCTTACTTACTGACACCTTATATAATTAAAGGTATAAATTTTTTTTTATTATTATTAGACTATTCAGAATGTCAGTCAATCTAATAGTTTTTTCAATCGACATGTTGACCAAATCAGACCATACACACTTCCGCCATTGAGACAGTCAAGTACTTATTAATAATTTAACTCAATTCAGATTATTAGAGCTCACAATAAAAACAATGATTTCAGCTTTTAAACAATTTTCAAACTCACAAATAGGACCTTGGTTAGGCACGCCGTTAAAAAGAAGTTTGGACGATAGGTATGAAACACTTTTTTACACTTAACGTGTAATAATGGAAGCAATTAATGTGAGTTCTTAATGTTTTAGAATATCATTCTATAAAGGATATTTTTCTCCACACGCAATTCTCTCAATTGGAAGAAACTGCGATTCTTTTAATGTAACTAATAAAAAATTATAATTTATTTCCTTTGTTCAAACATCATATGATATATTGAATATAACTGTAAAAATGTTTCGTTACAAAAAAATTGTTAAAAATAAATTTATTAAGTATAATATCAAATATAGTCAAAGCAGTTACTTGTAACTATGCATAATTGTAAGAAATTACTATAGTAATTCATTTTTTTTAATAAATTATTGTCGATTATAAATTACAACTAGCTTTTAAAAATTAAAATTGAAATGCCTGTTGTTTTAATAATAATTTTACTGGATTATTAGTTTAACTGTTACTTTGACTGTAAGGAAAAAGGTGATTTTAGGATAAAGCTGGATTAAAATTGCATTTATTAATATGAATTTTGCTTTTTAAAAATTACCTTATTTCACTACCAATATACATTATTTTGTAGTATAAATTTAGTTTCATTAATAAAACGCTACTCTTAAGTACAAATAAATTATTTTTAAAGATGTAAAATAAATTGGTATTATTAAAGATGTATTTTTTTTTCAGAGAACCTATGAAAATCAAAATGAAATGAAAATAGATGAATCTAATAGAAAGTATGTAGAAATTTTAAAGACTTTAAAATTAACTAAAAAATTAGTAGGCTTAAATATTTAGATTATTAATAATTGTATTTTCTTTTCCCTCGACTTTATCGCAACTACTTGGGGTTGGCCAATATTATTAATACAAATAATCATATAACAGTTACAAAAAACATTTATGAATGTTTAATATTGATAAAGTTATATGCATACAACTGTATGTTTATAGTTTACTTAATTTTAAATTTTATAGTTCTAAATCCAATTTAGGTATTATTGAAATATAAATAATAGACTAATGATAAAATAAAAAAGTTGATTTTTGTTAACATAATATTCTGAACTAAAGAAAAAATCTCCTTTGAAAAAAACTTAAAGGTTGTTAAATATTGTTCTATGATAAAACAATTATATAAAAAATTATTTCATCTTTGTGGAGTTGAATTGATAACTTAGTAAAAACTAAAAGGTTGATTTTGTGTTACTCCCAATTTTCTAAAATTCTAAAGATTTTGCACATGACACAATTTGTGGCTTAACTCTAACAACTTTTTTTGGGGGGTTAACTCATATCATTTTTTGACATTCAGTAACTTTACTACATAGCATATTACAGATGTTGAGTCTTAAATTCATCTAAAAGGGCGTATTATTTCTTTCAAATATAGATTTAAGATATTTTACTACAATAATTGAAGTTTCGTCATACTTGGAAATATATATTTTGAGTAAAACTTTTTTCATTAATTGATAAAATTAAAATTAAATATAAAAAAAATGTAAATTCTATCATTTATTTATTTCTTGTAGGTTTACTTATTTTTATTACCAATACAATACAATATGCATTTTACTTGACAATATAAATTATTTGCACTATCAAACTCTTTGGATTTGCATACTACTATAGAATCTTACATATTTTAACATAAATACAGTTACTATAAAACGGCATATCTCTTTTAAGTTTTAAGTATCAAAATCAATTGTTAAAAAGATAGTAGTATTTGATTTTTTTGTGTAAATAACTTTATTATAAAATAGTTTTCTAAGTTTTTTAAAGGTTAGATAAAGTTTCTATTGCATTACTCTTAAATTAAACTACATATAGTTACCATGTATTAAAAGTGTAAATTTTCTATTTAAAAAAACTAATAGGTTGTATAATCAAATTAAATATATTTCTAATTAGGTATAAAACAAACCTTCATTGATTTAACAATTAATTATTTTCTTTAAAATATTTAACTCTCCATGAATATTTTTGCTGGAGCTCTGGCCATTGAACAATAATTAGATCGGCAAAGAATAACATAATCTTTCCTGTTAAAGATAATGATTTGACACGACAAATACTTTCAATAAAAATTATAGATGTATCTGTTAGATGAAATAACCTCATTATAAATGCTATTAAACATATAGGAACACATGTACCAGGACCATTACATAACACTATTTCAGGTTTAAATGATAATACAACAGGCATTGACATAACTATTGAATATAGTGTGGATAATATGGAAGATGAATATGTTTGGTTTATATGTCTAGATCTTGGTATAGTCGTAATTGTCCAGTCAACATAATTTTCTTCATGTTTCATTACTTGAACCATACTAGTAGTGTCAGTATCAGCCATAACATATAGACGAGGCATAAATTTTGATCTATTTAAATTTTGAACTAAACGTAACATTTCTGATGTGTGACCGCCTGAACCAATAACAATTAGTGTTCTCAAAGGATTTTTTTGTTCTTTAATGGAACGTGGACATAACACTAGTTTATAAATTAAACACATTAATCTTACAGTAAAATAAAGTGATATTAGTATAAGAATCACAAATAACCAAAGAAATATTCTATTCATTATGAAATACAATATCACTTTCTATATTGGAGAAAAATATAATAGAAATAGAAATTTATTCATTACTACATCAATATAAATGATACCAATAGTTTAAGAAAATTTAAATACAAAAATCCAATATATTTAATAGTCAGATAAATTTCAAATAATATTAATACAGATTTTGATAAGAGCTTATTGATAACAAGTAATGCAAGTGGAATATATTAGTACCAACTTTATGTTTGATTTTTTTAAATTGATAACTAGTAATAATATATAAATGCATGATTGAAATCGTTTTTTAGTAGATTCTATACTTACTGGTTAACTATAATGATGTATTTTAAATTTAAAATTAAGCAAACGATTTAAAGAATTGTCTTATGATACTTTTTATAATTTTGAAATCTTAGGTGCTCTTTTTAGATTAAAAGTATTTATTATTTCTAATAAATTGTAGGATTAAAATAATATTATATTACCTTTATTCTATTATAGTTATTCATGTACGTTGAACTGCAAATAATAAACCATTATGTATGCGTTGAGTAAAAATGTCTAATTACAATTGAAATTAGTCAATAATTTTATACTGCCCCCGACAATAAATGCGCATAGTCATGACCAAGTGTGGGTGTTAGCATTAAAAATGTATTTCCATAATAGCCTTTACCGTTGGGACCGGTCATATTTAGATAACCTTATAGGGTAGGAAAAAGAGAATCAAAATGTTAAAATGATAACATCAACAAGTATTTTATTTTGTTATTGTCTAGGGTAATTTAGCATATCACCATGCCGACTGACCTTATTCCCCTGACATAATCAATCGCTTGAATAGGTGCCATATAGCCACTGTCCACTCCCTGTAACCTATATTGACTTATATTAAAATATGCATTATAGAAATCATCTAAACTACAAATTGTTGTTTTCGCCAGTCGTTGGTGGTTTGAGAGTCTTTAGTTGTACTCAAATATTTCTAGTCAGCGGTATAACGTTGAATATGTTTCGCTCGTGGTTGTGTTGTTACCGTCCCCATAATCGTTCGAACTCCGCAGCAGTTCATCCGTTTCCCAGAACAAATTATTCAAATACAGCGGCTAGACGTCATTATAGATTTCATACAGCAATTGTTGGTCACCAGAAACGCAATCTTAAAAACCGTAGAAAAATTATGAACCACACAATGTTTGTACTGCCTGGACACGTGCAATTATCAAGTAATAATTGTATCGTGCCAGCTTCCATAATCGAGTAAGCGATTTAACTCCCGTTGAAATATAAATAACATCTATGACACAATTTATTTATAGAAAGATTCATATACGAAAGGCAAAAATTTGTTTAACTCTAATTTGAAACTATTTAGTATATAACTCAGTAACAGTCTAATTAGTTGCAATCAGTTATTGATTGCAATATAAGTTAAGGATTAAAACATATTTACTAATTTTTGTTGATGAGTAATTCCATTAATTTAAAAATAGTAGATTTGTAACAAAAAAAAAACTTATATGTTTACTTAAAATTTATCGATTGTTAACAAAAAACTATGAAATTTTTTTTGTTTATTTTTACAGCTTGGAATCCCCAACTAAGGTGACAAGGCCAGTATTTTGCATGACTGTCGTACCCGAAAGTAAAGTAGATAAATTGCCAGCGACATCAGCCACGAAATTGGCTGATGTTGCAAAGTCTGAAGTTGAAGATAAACAGCAGACATCTGTGATAGTTAAAAATCAGATTGAAAGTGACTTGATTGCTAAACCAATTTATTGGCGAAATAATCAAGACCCCGATAATAGTTCTAAAGGACGCTTGGATGACATAAATTCTATGTCATACACTACTTTGGCCGTTACTACAGAAAAACCAGCTTCTAACATAAAGTTATATGCGTCGAGTGTTGACATTCAATCTCTGAATAACAACGAGTAAGATTTTAAAAAGAGGATATTGTGACGTGGCAGGATATTAATAATTATTATTTTTTGTTAAGTAAACCAGTAGCTGAAGTAAAGCCAACGAAGAATGTTAAACCATTAGAAGAGAGGAAAAAATCAACTACTGTTTTGCCTAAAAATATTCAAAGAAAGTCAAGTGACGTGCAAGGGTCTAGCTTAGCTCCCTTTGATAACCCTAACAGGATTTCAGAACTGATATCGGTTCAAATTAGTAGTAATGAATGGTAATCGATTTTTATAAATTGTGTAACAATTAAAATCTTGTTTAGCCACTAATTATTCAAATCAAACAAGTGAATGATTTGGTTTATATAAAACTATACAGTTATTATAACTCCATTCTGAGTAAGATATTTAAGGTTCAAGAACTCCATACAAATTTTAAGTTTATTTAGGCTTTGTGTAACTCTAAAAATTTTATTTGCATAAAGTGATTCATATCCATACCTTCTTTTAATTGCAAACAACTGATTCTTGAAATGAGTCTTTGTCTAAATGTGTGTATGTACGAATATTAAAACGTAATATGCGTATTGGTTAATATTTTAGAGTGTTTAAAATTAATAATTAATAATTTTTCCTAATATCACCTCTTTAAAATGAATTTTTAATACTTCAAGATTTGCCGAGCCATAGGACGAATGAAATTGAGAATAGGTGACCAAGGTCATTGTTAAACTATGTTTTTGAAAATAAATTTTTGTATTCAATTATCGTAAGCTAAAATAGTTATTTTATTTAATATCGAATCTTAATAAATTTAATAATTTTTTCGTATTAGCTTTCATAATATAAATGTTTATTTAAATTTCTCAGCTATTTTTTTAAGTGTTTTCTAGACATTAAAAATTTTCTCAATATATTTAACATGTATTTATTTAATTGATGCTCTGGTATGATTCTGATTTACCACTAAGCAGGGGCTAATCTATTATAAAGCTTTACATATGGCTGGCAAATTATTTTTTTATATTTTGAATTAGTAGTCTTTACATCTTAAACTAATTTATTTCTATAAAATTTCTTATGTTTTTTTTTTAACTTTTTGAAGTCTTTATCTACAAAATATTTTACTTTTATATTATATAGGTAGGATAATATCTAAGATATTTCTTTAATAGTTTCGTTAAAAACTTAGCTAATAAGTTTTTTTCAGTATAACTATGAGTTAGTGATAAAATACATTTTTATTCATGTAAACAATTGAACTCGTTAACTTTTTATTATATAAAATCATTTCCTATCTGCATTCTATTTATAGTTAATGAACAAATTAATTAATTGACATTTAAAAACAAAAAAAAAATTTTCTTCTGTTTTTACAGGGAAGCAGTTGTAACAGGCTTGCAAAATATTTCGCGATTAGTGATGTTTCATGGTAAAGAATTGCGACTTAACTCTTTTCAACCATATGGCCGCTTAATTGCTAAACACATTCGTTGCTTACGTTCACAAGTGGCTAGAGCAGCTTGTACAGCTACTCAGAAAATATTCACTTATGTACCCAAAGCATTGGAACCGGTTCGCTGAATAAATCATCAAAAATGTCCAATTATAATTAGAATAAAAAGTATTTTGTTTGTTTATAAATAGGATATAGAAGAAATAGCTTCAGCGTTATTTCCTCGAACAGCCGATACAAATAAATTCCTTAGGGTGCAAAGTTCAGAAGCATTAAATGCCATGGTCGACAAAGTGAATCCATGTAAATGTGTACTAGTTGTGGCAGCTAAAGGCGTTAAGTAAGTTTATTTAAAAGTGTTTTCACATTAATAAAAACTCAAGTATTTTATTTGTAGACATGGTAATAGATTGGTTCGAGCTGAGGCCTGTCGTTTACTATCAAAAATAGTTGATAAACTAGGTGTAAATGGGACACTTTACTTACCTACAGAAGCTAGAGATGCTGTGATAACTTCAGCTACCAGTTTAGTATTTGACAATACACCTTCCTCTAGGTATGTTCTTGTTCTCATTTACACTGAATAATTATTTCTAATATATTTTTTCTTTTTAGGCAAGCTGCTCAACGCATCTTAGCTAAATTGAGTGAGGATCCAAGAGGTGCATCGCTAATATCATTAGCAGCATCACCAAATGTTAAAGCAACATTAAATAAATCAATGTCAAGGATATTTCTGAAATGAAATATGCCTTTGATCAAATAATTTATTTTTATGTTATGAAATAAAAAAATATTAATACATGATACATCAATATATTTTTTACAAAATGTTTATAAAATACATTATTTATACATAAATTGTTTCAAAGGTTTTTATTTTTATAGAGTTGACATTATCTAAATTATAATAATTTACATAATTTTGAAAGATTGATAAGGAACGTAAACTCATTTAATTAATTAACAAAAAATAGTACATAATTTAAATACCACAATTAAAAAGGACAATATTTAAAGAAATCAGTATAAAATAATAGGCATTATTAATAACTTTAAGTTAAATTAATAAAAATAAAAAACACTCTAAAAATTTAATTGGGAACAAATTTTTTTAAGTAGTTCAGATTATTGCAATTTAGACCTTTCGATAGCAGTGTTGTGGTCATCCTAAAATAGAGAAAAAATTATTATAAAATATGTATATTTAAATTTAAATTATATGCTTAAAAAAAACTCACTTCGCTATAGTCTAAAATTGGTACAGTCCTGAAAAACGAGGTAAACATTTATTAGAATTAGATAAAAAATAATAATTTACTAACTTACGTTTCATATAATGAGCCAGGAATATTTTCTTCAACCCATTTTAAATCATCATCCTATAAGAAATGGTTTAAGTTGTATTAACTTTAAAAATAATTTAAAAGTGGTATACTTACAATTTGTGCTTGACTTTTTGTGCTACTACTATTTGAAATAGGATAGTCTTTATATGGTGTGACATGAGAATTTTGATTTGAAGTATTTGCAGTAGTTCTCATTTTAACTTCTGTTGAAAATCAATATTTTTAAACATCAGATAAATAAAAATATTAAAAATATTTGTTTATATTTTATCACCGTTGTATGTCTCTTTAATAAATAGTTCAGTTTCGTCTCTGTCATCATCAGGTGCATCTAATAAAGGAGTGAATGCGTACCTAAATAAAAAAATTATTAATAAAAGTATAGACAAATATATATTAACAAATCAATTTTTCATTTCTATAATTTAAAATCAATTTTACCTTTGGTTATTGTTTGTTGGTCTCCATAAAATCATTATGACAAGTAGAATAATTGAAAATTCAATATGCCAGAAAGCATCATCCAGCCATTGTTCTTGCCAATTCTGTAATAAATTTTTTGAATGATAAAATGTAAAAATGTTATTGAACAGCTAAACTCCTCATTTATTAAATTATTATATGTACATGACTTTACAATAATAAAAAACTAATGTAAATTAAAAATGTATTCATATAATAATACATACTCCAACACAGTTAGCAAGACGTTGTGTTTTAATAGAATATAACATAAATAAGGTTGATGTAATGACAGTAAATCCAAGAACATTAGTAAAATGAGTATATAATTGAAGTTTCACAGCATTTCTAAATTGAAATAAAAGATTTAAATTATAAATGTTTTAAAAAGTAAAATAGCATACCTTCGTAAGCGTAATGCTCTAGTTGTTTGGGTTAAAGCTGAAAAAATCCAACACACTATACCAGAATCTAAAATAGCTAATGGCAATTCAACTAGCAACATTTCTGTACTCATATTAGTAGACAATCGGAAATATGATTCTAATAATGACATGGCCAAATACATAAAACTAACACCTAAAACTTTTGGTAAGAGAGGACCTAATCTTGGCCTAAAATAATTTAAATAAAATTAATTAAAGTTTGATAATTTAATTTTGATAATAATCAATGTAGGATTTACTTGACTATACCAAAGCCTAAGCTAACAATGATAACTAATATTCTAGCTAGGGTTCGTTTTAAACATGAGATCACTTCGGCCATAGTCATTACTCCATAAATAGAATTTAAACGGCCTGTTGAATTTAACTCATAATATTCAGCATAAAAGGCTGCTTTTTCAACCATTCCTATAAATATTTAATCAACTTAAATATTTTTTATATGGTAAAATATAAAAATATACCTAGTAGGATAACAGCACCAATCCAAAATTGTATTTGAAGTAAATCCCTCCATTGTAAAAATAGTAAAATCAACCAAGTTATGCCAAAACATATGTATACAAAACACATTATTTCATAAAACTAGAAAAATGGAAAATTAATAAATTTTTGAAATAAATAATAGTATTTGTTATACTAACAGGTAACAAAGGCCAGTTAGATGCTGATAAGTATCCTTGAGGTCCACACATAGTTATTTGTAAATTAGCAGTAAAATTTTCTAAAATGGTATCACTTGACGGCATCTGACTATTTTTGGTAGTTACTGTCACAGTTAATAAGTACATACCATCTTTGGGAACTGTATAGACTCGAAATCTTCCTCTCTAAATAATTAAATATTTTTATCAAGCACATTAATTTTTTATATTTATTAATTTAAGAATAAACAGTTTTTGTTATTTGGAAGAAACATGAAATTAATGTCTAAAATAAAAACAAGAAAAATATGAGTTTATTAAAATTAGCTAACCTTATGCATGGGTACTAAATTTGATTTAGTAGTAGGTTGTGATGATAAATCATCCTATAAAAAATTTAAATTATTTTAATTATACTATAAAATTTATTTAAGAAATAATTTAACACTATAGTTAACTTACGAGAACAATTTCTTTAGCACAAGAGTAATCATGTTCATCAAATTTTTTGTAAGTATTATTCGAATAAACATTATTTTCTATGTATTTTAATTGAAGTTGTTTGATTAACTAAAGCAAAAGGTTAAAATAATAAAAAATATATAAAAGGTATTAACAAAAAGACAATTATGTTAAAACTCACTCCATGACCTAAGTTAAGGTATTCATTCCAGCATAGAGGCTCAGTAAGGATCCAGGCGACCGTGACATTGTAAGTATCATCACAGTTGACTATAATAAAATAACAATTACTTAATGTTTTACTTTTAGAACTGTAAATGTATCTTTAATTTTATCACTAACCTTTGATGGAAATTTCAGAGCCACTAAATAAACTACTACTAAAACTGAAAATATCATAATCCTAATAAAAAACAATAATTAATTTAAGAATATAATAAAATAAACATATTTATATTTATATTGTATTTACAGGGTTAACGACGAGGTTCCATACTCCTTCTTCTGGTCTTACAGCGTGGCATGTAAACGCTAGGTAAGATAAACATAAGAAATAAACCGTAACATTTGACAACATTTGAATTATATCAAACAAAATGTTTAAAATATATAATTGATTAGGTATTAAATCATTAAGAACACGAAGAATAATCCGCACATTTTTTGAGCGAAGTGCCTATTATTTTTATCAAAATTTACACTGTTTTCTTATAATAGGTTAATAAAAATGCTTATCACAACTGATAATGAATTAGTGGCTTTGCGATAAAAACAAATTTGCCGGTTGACCTATTTGTTTTCTGTCAGTGACGAATCCGTGGTTATTAATTTTGCAACGTGGCGTCATTTTAATATTAAATTTCAAATTATTAATTATTGTCAGTGGCGTATTTTGGGGGGGTGTCCTCCATGTTTGGACACCTCCCGACTTAAAAAAATGCCTAATATATTGGTATTAACTTTTTTTTTATAATATATTATATTTATTTACTATAAAATAAATGGTATTTTAAATAAATAACAAAATTGAAGATAATTTGATAGGATTCGACGACACGCATTTATCTACATTTTATCAGAGATTTCTAAAAATTATTTGGATTTCATTGGGTCATTTAGATAACAAAAATACCCGTAGCAAAAATATAACAACAACGGAAATATTCTGAACTTGTAGTTCATTTTTAAATTTATTTTATAGTTTATCAGTTTAGAGAATTATAAACAAATAAGTTTAGTTACCCCTATTCAATATACCGCATTCATAAAAAATACAGAAAAGAATTTTTTATAATTAAAATAGTATTTAAAAAATAAACAAAAGTTATGAAATTCTTTATGAATCGTCATTTAGTAAAATTAAAATTAAGTTGTTAAGATAGTAGATACGCTTGTTAATTTAAAAATTTATANTACTATAAAATAAATGGTATTTTAAATAAATAACAAAATTGAAGATAATTTGATAGGATTCGACGACACGTATTTATCTACATTTTATCAGAGATTTCTAAAAATTATTTGGATTTCATTGGGTCATTTAGATAACAAAAATACCCGTAGCAAAAATATAACAACAACGGAAATATTCTGAACTTGTAGTTCATTTTTAAATTTATTTTATAGTTTATCAGTTTAGAGAATTATAAACAAATAAGTTTAGTACCCTTATTCAATATACCGCATTCATAAAAAATACAGAAAAGCATTCTTTATAATTAAAATAGTATTAAAAAATAAAAAAAAGTTATGAAATTCTTTATGAATCGTCATTTAGTAAAATTAAAATTAAGTTGTTAAGATAGTAGATACACTTGTTAACTTAAAAATTTATAATTGGCTGACTTTTTAACTTAATTGTATCCATAACTGTATATTATAATATTTGTATATTCACATAACCAGACATTAAATTATTTCAGTTAAGATAAATTTATATTAAATTTGAATTTCTTTAATGAAATAATGTTACAAAGAAAAATAAGATTAATATAAAATAACAAAACAACAATTAAACATAGAAAAAGTAAAAAAAATGTTTGGTGGTATACAAATAAAAATTTCAATTTATAGTGAATATTAAGAAAATTGATATAAAATACAAAAATAAAATTTCATTCATAAAAATATTAATAGAATAGCTCGCCAGCAATAATTTCATTTTTGTGTCTTAATCTTATAAAAGGCATAAAATTTGCATTTATTGGTGTTGTATCTCCTCGAGACATTTTTTCTGCCAGCTCAACAGTAAATGGCCCACAATCATGTCCATTGGTTTGGCGAGATGTCTCGCCTATTTGTAATGTCCATGTAGAAGCTTTTCCTTTTTTGTCCATCTCCCATTCAATTAAGAAATTTTTTAATACCATTGGATAAGGACCCTTATACGACTTAAGACTATCATATGATGTCACAGTCTTTTCAGGTATATTAACCACTGTCAATATCCAATGACTCCCATATACATTCATGGGCACAAAAAGTAATTTTATTGTGTGAATATCTTTTTTTATCCATCTTCTTACAGCTGGATAACCTCCTCGAAGATACGCTACAATAAAATCAGTGACAACTGCATAAACTTCACCTTCTGACCGTTTTACTATCATTTTAATGTACTCATTAATTGTGTCTGAAGTATACCATGATGTGGGCGATTTAAATGAAGGTGCATTATACTGATCAAGAGATTTTGTGTTCTGATCTTGCATTACTTCTGCAAGTGTAACCATATTTAAACATTTTTCATAAAATTAATAAAAGACTTTGTTGAACAGTTTACTATTATTTAGGTTTATTTAAGGTTTTGGAATATGAAATTAAACACGTATAATTACTTTTGTTTAAAACGTCCATGGACCCCCTTAATTACACGCCTCTGCAGAAGTTATATTAATTTAACTCGTATTATTATAATTAATTATGTTTAATAAATAATCTTTTTTTATTTAATTTTACATAAAATAAATAGATTAAATAACTAATTACCTTTTTCTTTCTCTGGTACTTTTATTACTTCAATAGTGGACAGAGCAAGTAAATTTACGTCATTCGGCGTATTTAAGGTCAAAGGATTAGAACTAACTTTTGGCTCTAAAATAATTTATGTTTAAAAATATTACATATTTGTTTCAAAAATCAAAACTTCATATTTTTTAAAAATGAATTATATTTTAAAAGTTGTATACTTTTTATGACTTTTTCATCTTCTTCGGATGAATTTCTTTTTAAATTTGGTCGAGCAGTAGTATTAGAAGATATCTCAAAAAGTTGTTTTTTTATTTCGGATTTTTTGCGTTCCAAATTTTTCTTATGAAAACTCTTAACGGATCATAAAAATATATTTAATTATATGATAAATTTATTTAAGAAATCTGCTTTAAGTCCAAAAAATGGTTTAGGGTATACCCTAAAATCTTTTTATTGAAATAAAGCATAATAAAATATACCTTTTCTAACAAATCAGCTGATATTAATAGCGGATTGTCTTTTGAAATTGCTATATTTTTTTTTTCTGTTGAATTTAAAATTTCATTTTTATATTTTTCAGATTTTTCATTCTGAAAAAGTGTTCCGAATTCTCTTTGCTGCATCATATTCTAGGTAACCAAAGAGATATTTAAATAAACAAATAAACTATACTTAATATTATATTATTATCTTCGATAAAAATTGAATTTCCCATAAAAATCTAATAGAAAAAATAGCAGAATAATATTAAACATTATGTTACCGCATTTATATTAAGGGGGTTGATAGTTTATTTTATATTTTTGAATCAGACAAACCCCAATAACATAGCTAAATCGAATAAATATATTAATATAATTATAGTTACCAATTTTTCTGGAATAATTTTATCATTTTTATTCGTTTTTCGATACGTGCGTTTTTTTGGAATAATGGAATTTTTTATAGGATAAATATTTTTATTAATAATTGCTGCAAATTGAATATAATTTTAATAATTATTAATTAAATAATCAATTTCGAAAAAGGTTTTTAATATTAAAATAGTTAAATTAAAGTAAAGCGACTGAATTATTGTTATATATGAATAAGAGAACTTATTATTAATTTTTCTTATATTTTATATTAAAAAACTTTTTCTCTATTCGAAATAGTTAGTTTAATTATTAATCTTAATAGTGTTTACAGATAATTCTTCCATCTTTAGTTGACTTTTTTGATATTTGTCCTTTATTTGTATTATTTAAAACACAATTGGAATGCATGAAACGACGATTCCATATTTCTTCAACTCTGCGTATGACCTTATATAAGTTTGATTCATTTGTTTGACCAAAAATATTTTTTTCGCTTGCCATATCAATAACTAATTAAATAAATCTTAATAATTACACAAGACGACAGTTTATTTTTCACGGGAAAAAACGAAGTGAACTGAAATGTCGATAAAATCAACATTTACATCTAATTGTCAAGGAAACTTAATTGTAAAAATTCATTAAAAAAATGTATAAGCCAATTATAAATAAATTTAGTATAAACAATACTTATTTATTTTAATTGTATTATTGGTCAAAGAATACAATATTTTAAGAATAATACAGAGAATTATCAAAAAAAAAAATTATATATATATTAAAGATATTTTGAAGAAAAACCTTTTGTATTTGTTTGTTTATTTATTACATTAGTTTACAAATGATAGAGATTTTTTTATGAAAGTTCAAGTGGAATAAATTTGATATCGGTTAACAGAATATTTATGCATATAAAATTTAATCTGTATGAAATAAAATATCAACGTTTGGATTTATTCTCTTGCAACTATTAAAAATTTTGCCCATGTGAAATTGCTATTTCCATTTAGTTATTAACAAAAAACATCATGCCATGCGATTATAATCAACATAAAAATTTATTAAGTTGAATATATAATATAGTTTAACAATTTAATTAATAATTGAATTAATGACATAATAATTCTGATAAAAGAAAATAACAGGAGATTTGAATTAATTTTAACGACTTTAACAAATCGAAAATAACTTTAGGGTTTAACTACCTTATAGGTTTAATTATTATTTGCATTTTTAATGTTATTATTATTATTTTTTTTTTTTTTGACAATAACGGCTATCTTTGTAACTTCAATATATATCAAGAAAATGACAAATTATCCAAGAAAATCAAGGAAATTTTAGAGAAATATTAAGATACAGAGCCCAAGGAGATGACCGTTTAAAATCATTTTTGGAAGCTGAAGAAACAATAAAATATACAAGTGAAACACTTCAAAATGAAATAATTGAATCCTGTAATAAAATTATTTTAAATAAAATCGTAACAAACATAAATGCCCAAAGATGTTTCAAAATACTTGCTGATGAAACGGCCGACATTGGTGGAAGCGAACAAGTAACTTTGTGTGTTCGATATTTAGATGTTGAAAATATGATTATCAAGGAAGAATTCTTCAGTTTGTGCCTACAACAGATACTACTGGAAAAGGTTTATATATTATTATTCAAAGTTTACATTCATTTGGTGTAAAAACAAAATAACTTAGAGAACAGTGTTACGATGGATGTGTTTCTATGTCTGGTCAATTTAACGGAGCTCAATCTCTTATTCACCAAAGTCATCCGCTTGCGTCGTTTATTCATTGTGCTGTTCATATTTTAAACCTTGCTAATTCTTATTCATCTTTTATACAAGAAACATGAAATTGATTAGGAACACCATCTAAAGTTACAGATTTTTTCATATACCCAAAGCGAAAGATGTGTTGAAAAGTCAAATCGAAGAAAGTCAAAAATGTATAACTAAAAAATCATTAAAACCATTATGTGCGGCTAAATGAGTTGAACGTTTTTATGCTGTCAATGATTTTCTTGAGGTTTTTGTGTTCNGTTTTTATGCTGTCAATGATTTTCTTGAGCTTTTTGTGTACCTAATTGAATCGTTATTTATAATTTCGAAGTGGAATGACACTGAAACATCATCAAAAGCAAGCAATTTACGAACATCAATACTGAAAGGAGATTTTATTATTTGTTTACTTATTATAAATAAAGTGTTTAGTTATGAGTTACCTTGTTTAAAACAACTTCAAAGAAATTAGCAGGTACACAGCATTGTTATTATCAATGGTAATAAGGCACATTGTTGTGAGTTTATAAATACACTAACTGACATTACAGAAAGTATATCTATGATGGTCATAATTGATAATAAACAATCCGTGACTGCGACATTGATATCATATAAACCATTTAGCTACCTGTATTTGTAATCATATCATCATGTGTATTATACATGTATATTAACTCAAAAATTTGAAACTTTAAATGTTTATATCTAATAAACTAATAAAGTTATATTAAAAATTCAAATGTCATTTACTATTTAATTAAAAATCCAAACATTTTATTATATTCAAAATATGTGTTCCCATTTAAAAGACAAAAAAACAAAGTTAACACCCTTACAAGGCATAAGGGATGAACATAAAAAGTTTTAAATAGTTAATAATTTAAGAATAATGTGTAACTAAAGAAAACCAAAAAAAATGTTTAAATTATATTTATTCTTCAAGTAAATGAGTGGGTTATGATAAAATAATTACTCTGTATACTGTAATATAGTTTATCATTTGTAAAACTGGAAGTAAAACATTTTTGTAATGTTTGGTTTAATTGTAATTTCCTGATCTATTGTTACTAGACCAGGAATTAAATATTTATAAACATTTTTGAAAATGATAGTATTATTAATTTTGCAAAAAGAAGAAAAACAAAATGTTTTAGTATATAAGACGAAATAGAATGAATCGTAGAGGAGAGAGGACCTCAGGAGCACCGAAGGTAATCTCTTTTCGCGCGGTACGTTTATGACATTAAGTTTTCATTTTGTGTATTGTTTTATTGTGTTTTTAGTGTATATTTATTTTGTATATTTTGCATTGTTTAATTATATCTATAGTAAATACATTTGAGTTATTATTAAACATTTATTACTTTAAGTTAAGACACTAGGGTTGTTTCTTTTAAGATACAACAGTACCAAAATTTCAAATTTCAAATTATTTGTCAATTCCTAAAATAGTAATTAGAAAAATAGTAAGTTTTTTTTACGTCAGTAAACATTTCTACAATTTTCGTTTGTGATATTTATTAAAAGTTGGACACCACCCGAGAAATCATTCAAAATACGCCACTGATTATTGTCTTTAATGTATTAAATTTTTAATTAAATATAAGAAAATACTAGTTAAAATATAGAATTATAATCATAAGCGTAGAACGAAAGCAGCTAAAGAGCTTACCCTCCCCCAAAAATATAGCAAAATTATGTGGAATGTTAAAAAAAAATTATTTTTTGTAGAGGAAAACATAAAATTTAGCACCCCATAAAAATATTACCACTCTATGCCTACAATGAAAATGATATACAGATTTCATTAATTCGCTTTTATCAAATATCTTACTATGAAAATATTTAGTAAGATTATGGTTATAATGAATTAAATCTTAACCGATAAAAAAAATAGTATGATTTTTAAATACATTTTAAAATATATTTAAAAAAAATATTCAAGTAAATAAATAATTGTTTAATGAGTTAGTCGTTTAAGACAGTGTAGTTATGCCTTTCTAACTTAAAAATATTTGTTATTTTTTTTTTGTATTTTAGTTAAAATAAAAACAAAATTTGTTCACACACAAATTTAATAATTAGGTGTTGATTGACCTATTTATCTTTAAAAAACTCTATTTTAAATAGAGAAATAAATGATTTTTTCTTTATTAATAAGAGAAACAAATATCAAATAATAATTTAGTATTTTAATTTTAAAATTTTTTTGTTAAATAAAATAAGGCATTATTTTGTTATTACTCGTTAAAAAATTATTAGCCTGTCACACAACTACATTAAGCAATAATAATTGTATAATTCTTATAAATGAGTAAATTATCAAAAATAAAAAAGGAACTGTTTGGTTGTTACAATAATACTTTCAATTATTGAAATGTTTGTGCTTGATGAGTTAGAATGATAATTTACTTATATATATATTAATTATTAGTATATAATTTAATTATTTTGATTTATATATGAATATTTCTAAATTATTATAATTGACAATACCTCTTAATGTATGACAAGTGCATCTTTACTTAAAATTGAAAATTTAATTTATGTAGAACTATAAAGCACGCAAACAATTGTAATTAATTATCATATCATATTTTTCTATAATTTAAGAGATGTTTTGTAAATTTTATTTAATAAATAATTAATATTTATAATGATGATAATTGATCATCGCCACCTATAGTGATACCACCCATAGAAATCACAAAAAATAATTTGGTTGATCACATTCTAGCCAATATCCCAGTTAGAAAAAAACTTTTAGGGGTGTTTGAAAAAGGCTCTACTGGAAGAATATAAAAGAGGACATTAAGAAATATGTTAGGACATGTCACATTTGCGCTTGCATTAAACTCTTAAACAAAAAACCTGAAGATCTCCTAAGACTTAAAAAGTCACAACATCTATGGGAAGTTATAAGTATAGATTTGATGGGGCCCTACTTTAGAACTGCTAGAGGAAAAACGTTTATACTTGTAGTCAATTATTTCTATAAAGATGGTTCGAAGCATACAAATTAGGCTTCGACTATATTTAATACAAAACCAGTACCACACCAAAAAACGTGAGCTATCATACCTTACAATATACTGAGTGATTCTTTAAATACTAGCCACTTAAATTTTTTTAAAATAATAATTTTTTGTGCATTTTTTTTTGGTTTTTTTAGTAATATATGCGTATACATTTATCTGTTATAAAATATGTTTTATGTTCATAAAACATAAGGATGTCTTATAGGGTGCTAACTTTTTTTTTTAACGGAAACATACATTTTAACTAGCTTATAAAAAAGTAAATAATTTAATTTAGAAAATAATAAGTTTTAGACCAGTACTTTAAAAACATTTTTTCAAAAGTTATTAACATTTTTATGTTAGACGAAGAAAAAGTACGGTCGGGAAATACCTAGTGATAAAAATAGCAGACTCTACTCTTCACCATCAGTCTTCACTTTAATTTGTTAATAACTTCTGGAATACTAAACTAACAGTTATTTTCGAACAGTCATTTTCTTAATTACATAATTTTCTTTTATAAGCTAGTTAAATATGTCAAGACTTATGGTTGTATTGGAAAATTCTCTATGTTTTCTGGAGTTATTGAAAAACTCGTTGATACATGTTTAAGAGTACTTATAAATTTCATTACCATCATGATTAATGAAATTAAAAATTATCCAATGAACTAATTTCAGTGACAATTTGGTTATGAAAATTTGTATTTTCTTTTAGTTTGTTTACTAAAAGTAATTACTATTTAATTCAATAGTTATTTCAGTTCAACTTTTTATTTTCAATTTTTTTATGGTTTTTTTTTTAAATGGTTTACCACTTTTGTTAATAATTTTTACTATTAATAAATTAAATATTATTATTAGTATTATTTATTATTTTTAATGTATTAGTCTTATTTGCTACGTTAATTCTATAAGGGTTACACAAATTTATTCTAAATAGTTATAAAGTAAAAGAATAATTAATAATAATGATTTTAGGAATAAAAACACAAACCTTAGATTTATTACGAGCTTGTTTTTTCATAATCTTTAAATTTAATAAAGAAAATTAATTCATTTCTTTAAGTTTTTTTATGAACCATATTACTATTATAATTTTTGTCCTTAAATTATTGTTCACGTTTTTTTTTCTTTAAAAGGTACTTCGAAAAACTTAGTTATAATGTTATAAACTACCTTTGAATATTTAATCAAATAATTTGTATATGTTCATTTAAGTATTATATATTTACTGAATGTATATTAGAGACTTTTCTTTTTCACTTTATTTATTTTGTATTAACTTAATATTTTTTATTTAAATCTCTTATTTAAATAATTACATTCGATGTATGTTGTCGTAGTTTGTATTGTTTGTAATATGTTAGTAATAATAAGGTCGAAGCAATGTGAGTAGATGTCCAGATATTCAATATACTTACATTAAAGTTACATTTGTAAGAAAATTAAGTCATATATTTAAGTGTTTATGGGAGTAACTTTTATTAGTCAAAATTAAGATGTTATATTATAAATACATTTTTATTATATAAACATTAGAAATATTAAATAATCAATTAACTTTTAACTCAAAATTCTTTGTTTTGGTGCCGGAAAATGTATCTATAAATAGATAAAAATATGCAATTAATATTTTTACGAGTTTCAAAAAGCAAATATTTAGTTCTATATTACTCAGAATAATTAATCATAAGCTTGTGGTCTATTAAATTTTATGCAAGTAAATACCAAGAAAACAAAAATGATAATATTTTGGAGCATATAATTATTAGCCCTTTGAAATACAAATATAATAATTTTTAATCTGAAAATAGAAAAATTATGTTACTAAAAATTTTTAAGCAATTAAAAGAAAAATGAAATACTTACATATGATTATATTTAAGTTAATAACCATAATCAATAATGGAGAATATCAATTATTATTTGTACGTGAATGAAACTATTTCGCATGGCACCAAAACATTATATTAAATTATAATATTTTGAAAAAAAAAATGACTAACTTGAAAGTCTGCAAAATATATAACATAAATAAATTTATTTTAAATTATTATATTCTTATTTAAAAAAAATTAACTTACATAAAGTATCGTTTGAAAATTTTAATGCGAAAACCTATTAGCGTTTGGGTAATAGCCACAAGAACGGTAGTCATTTCCATAATATGTTTCGTTTGGGGTACAACTATATGGGTGAATATCATGATCATAAAATGCAACGTTTGGAACATAATCAGAAGAATAAAAATCTGGAGTTAGGAATGGAGTTGTCTGATTTTCCAAAGTCATATCTTGCCATGTTTGTATATTTATGATAGGTTGTTCCAAAGACATCTAAAAGAGTACATTGAAATTTCTACACTATATCTCGTAATAAATACAAAACCAGAAGATTTTAAGGTATAAAATTACACAAATATAAATTTTTCTTATAAACGTTTTTAACATTAAATGACGATAATGAAAAAAAATTACTTGATCAAGTAAATTTTTCAATTTAACATTTTCATTTGTTAAATCCAAGTTCTCTTGTGACAACCTATCGTTAGCAACAAGTGTTTTTTTCAAAAGAACATCATACTTTTCTTGTGATACTTTCTCTTGACGTACACGAGATTTCTGAAATATTTATAACGGGCTTAGTATATTTTAAATACTTAAAATCATGAAAATAGATAAAATTACAGCAATGTCGGATTTCAATTTCATAATTAAATCTACCGAAGAATAGAGCATATTAGTTAATTGCATTATCGATTCATCAAGTTCCTGTTCACTTTTCTCATAAGACTTAATTTTATCAGCTTGCTCAGACATTAAATGCTACAAATATGACATACATTTTTGTTAGATATAATAGAATATAGCGGATTTGTAAAAGTGGAGATTATGTACCTTCAGCTTAGCAAATCTACTTTTCAGTATTTCATACTCGTGATCTAGACAAGCTCTACGAGAAATTACAGTCTAAAATAATAAAAAAAACAAGTATACAAAACTTTACTTTTTATTAAATATTAAAAAAGGATTATTATTATACTTGAAAGTAGTAATGAATGCAAAAAGCAATTACTAAAATGGACACGAAAAACATAACTACTTTATTTGTAAATCCAATAAGGATATCTTCCTCCTAAAATAATGATATAATATTAACTTATGTCATGGTCGTATTGCACTTACAATATTAATTACTTATAAAATGAATTACCCTAACTACGGCACTTATTGAACTTTCAAAAATATTAAATTTTTTTTAAGCTATATTGATAAATTAGTTGTTCCTCTTTTATATTTATCAGTGAGTTAAATTGTTTTAACTGCTCAAGAATTAAAGATTAAATTATTTTTTATTATATTGTCAATAATTTAATAACGTTTTATATTGTAACTAAATTAATTAAATCTCATATATTTTTCATATATTATAATATACATTTATATTTTTAAAATTAATACTTATAAAATTTAAGGATAAATAAATTTGAGTTGGGTAAATATTACCCCTTTTTTTTATGTAGAACTATGTATGAACATTAAATATTTCGATTTTTTTAAGCTCCTTTCTTTAAACTTCTACCACATAAATCACGCGTTTAATTTTTATCATAAACTCTTTAATATAAATTTTTAAAAATAATATTATTTCACTTACAAATAAATATTGTTTTTCAAAAATGGCAAATGAATTATTATCTTGATTACCTGTTAAAATATAAAAATGCTGAAATATTTTTAAACTAAGAAATCATCCGTTTAATGAAAAACAGTTAAAATTAGGATTTTTTCAAGAAAGGTTATACATCGAAATATTTTCTATACTCAAGATATGATTCTCATATCTTCTCTTTAAATTCGCTACTAATATTAAATCAAGTAATTAGAATAGATTAACATCGAGTTTTGATGTCTAAGATATTTAATTTATAAATTTGACAACAAACATTGTTTGTTTTATTTGCTTAAATTTAATAACTAAATTGTGTTAAAAATTGCAAGGTGCAATATTCTTTTCTAAAACTTTCGATAAAAATCAATAAACTTTTGTATTGATCAGATCATTGTAAAATTTTATTCTAGAGGATTTGAGAATTATCGAAAAACTTCTAGAACATACATATGTATTGACTGTTATACATTTAATTATCTATAGCTTTTTTAAGTGATATTTACATTACATCTTTTCATGTTATTAACGTCTTTACATAGCCATTCCCTGTGGATAGAGGATAAAAATACTTTCACGGCCCCTGTGCTAGTTGCAAGAGGCGACTAATGAGGTTGCGTTAGGTCGACAGCCGGCGTAAAATTTTTGTCAAATAATTTGAGGTTTCCTGAACAAAACTTAGGCGAAATAAATGAATGTTGAAGGAAAAGAGGTAGAGGAAGAACAAAAAAGAGATGGAGGAATGCTATTGAATGCGATATGAGGACAGCTGATGTGAGCGTAAATGATGTGTGAGATTGTGTCAAATGGAAGTTTAGGCTAAGTGTGGCCGACCCCAAGTAGTTGGGATTAAGGCGAGGAAGAAGAAGAAGAAGAACGTCTTTACATAGCCGAATAAACGAAAAAAGTAATCGAAAAACCTTTAGTAAAATAATTGGATTACACAGGGATATACTTACACTAATTAACTTTTAGTTCTAATATACATAAGGTATGAATAAATGGGAAATAATAAGCTGGCTTATATATAAAGAAATTTTAGAGTATATGAAAATGTATGAAATTGGACAGCAGCTAGAAGCCTTTGGAAATGCATGACACATTCTTGGTAAATGAAGGTTCGACGCAGAAGATCCTCAATTTATAGCACCTTGTAAAGACCAATCCTTTCATAAACAAAAACTTTAATTTTTAACATTGTATCCAGCCACTTATTATAAAATAGCTAAAAAATCTGATTGCATTTTCATACTCTTTTCGCGTTGTCAACCAAGTACTTCTTGTTCCAAGTGCTTGTACACTTTTGTAGTCTGATTTAGTGTATTTCTGTGTGACCTCTTAACTCTTTTTTTTCCCTAATTTAGTTTAAACCATATCTTTGTTAAAATAGTTATCATATATATTTTTAACAAATATATTAAAGTAAATTAAAATTTCTTATTTTAATTCAACATCTACCCATTAAATACTAGCACCAAGTAGTTGACCTTCTACTTCAGTAATTATTGTTCCCCATCAATTATCGTCTGTCCAGGAATATTCAGGTAAGAATAGTTTTATGACACTAACTACAATAATCGAGTAATAATTCTAAGTCATAATACTTGTGTTTTTAATGTTATTAGAAAATATGTCATTGGTATTCTTTACTGTAGTTAACAAAATTGCTATTAACTGTATTTCGAGTTATTACAGAATTTAATAATTAATTGTTGAGATTTGGATAATTTTTTAATTAAAGTACGCTTACCTGAAACAAAAGTACCGTCGACGAATTGTTTACAATCAACAAGAAGTATCAAGTATAAAGTAGTAAGCAGTAGGATTGTAGTTAATCTAAGACCAAAAATTTTAAAGATTCAATCAATTGACTCGTAAGAACTTATAAAAAGTAAGCTTAAGATTTATCAACTAGTCAATTTTTAAATAAGAATTGATGTTTAATTTTATATCCTAGTAACAAAAATGTTTATTATATAATAAATCATTGAAAAATTACCCAATGCTAAAAAAATTACTTAATGAAGTACGATTTTTAAAATTTTTTGTATAAATGAAAGAATTCGATGACGTTATTTCAGGAAAATTATACCTTTTTTTTAAGTCCACGCGCATATGTTTTTAATAGAATATGATTTTGCTTTGCGCATCTCAATTTCGTTTAAATTTTATGTTATTGTGTAGTTTTCATTAATAACACGGCACTTAAAAATAGTTTTTAATGATTATTAAGTTTTCTTTCATCTAGCGGTTATTTAAAATAATAATTAATAGATTAGTATGGAGTATGATTGTGAATACACATAAATACTTTGTTTTCTCATTATTATTTTTTTAAATTATTATTTAATTTACAAGTGGGAATAATTTTCTGGTAAACTGCTTTTAAAGTTATACTGTTTTTACATACCACATATCATGCCTAATGTAGCATGATACTTTTACCTGAATCAGTGGCTTACTTGTAAAGACAGCCCCAAAGGGCATAACGGCGCACAGTACCTGGACTGGAGTAGAGCCCCAGCTAGGCGAAATCTAGTATTGTATGCTAACTAATAAAAAATAATTCAACAGCTTTATTTTCTTATAATTTTAAAACAATTATAATGGAGTTAATTTTATTCATAAAAAATGACATTCTTTGTTAAATCAAAACAAAGTATGTATTTAATGACGAACGTATTAAATTTCTCAAAAAATTTCATAATGTTTTGTAATTAATGTTGTAAAATTTCCATAATTTTTTAAGGAATTTCAGAAAATTTGGATTACCAATAAATATAAATTTGGCATGAAAACCTAGGATAAGATATAAATTCTTGAAAATTCTTTTTAAAAATAGAGGTGTTAATTTTTAATAAGTACACCTAATTTTGTCAGTAAAATCTATTTTAACTAAGTTTTTGTATATTAATTTATTATGCATTATTAGTCATAAATAAATATATGTTGCATGTTTTATTACTTTAACAAAATAGTTCAGTACATATTTCAAGGATTTTTTATGATTAAATGAATATAATTTTAAACTTTTTAAATGCACATGAATCTGATTATAACTAACAGCAAATATTATTATCAGTAAATTATTTTAAATTATCATATAACAAGAATAAAATATTTTCAACTTTATTGTTTATTTTTTTAACAACATTCAACCTTTTTAACAAAAACTTGTGAGCTGTTAAACTATGTCTAAGTTAAATAAAAATTCTGTTATCATTATTTATACAAGTTCCATAGAACAAACCAAGGAGAAAGCAATTTGAATTTATACTGTTTTTTATGAGACTTTGTAATATCACGTTAATAAATTAATAAAAAACTACAAGTTGTTTAAAAGAATAAGTATTCTATACAGAGGATGATTGTAGTTGTAAGAGGTATAATGAGAATTAGTATAAAAAAGAGAATGATTTCTAGTTAAGCAAGGGATCATATGGACGGATATATAAGACAGAAGATTAAGAGCAATGGTTGAACTATTAAGATGTAAAGTGATGAATGAAAAGTAACAGTAAATTGACGGAAAGTAATTTGGTATATTAAAAGGGCTTTACGAAAAAATAATAGTCATGAAGTGAGTGCGTGATTTTGAGAATAAAAGTAGTATAAGAAAGGAAACCATTTTTAACACGTACAATACGAAGTTGGTATTAGCTAAGTAAGGATATTGTACAACTACACCATATTGTAATATGGAACGTACCAAAGAAAACTATGAGAGAGAGAAGAGAGAAGTAAAAAGGCTAGTATGGCGCTTTAAAAAGTCCAAAACTTTTAAATATTAATATAATATTATATAACTGTAATATTAATATGAAACAGAAGAAGTTAAATAAAGTCTCACAAGTCTGTAACCAAGAATACACGTTTTAGCTCAGGACTACCAAGGGAATGAAAGTTATAAATAAAAAACTACAGGTGGATTTACCAGGACGGAAGCCATGCTGTTCATCTATTGCGGCATGGTCGAGTCTCCTTTAAATGGTAAAATAGATCAGAGATTTGAATAATTTAGTAGCAGTTTTAGCAGTTTTATAGACTTCCTGCAACCAAAATTTTTATAATTTTTTAATAAGTTATCATTTGTTCACTGTAGTTATCTTTTCTATTAATACCCAAAAAACCATTAACAAAAACGTGAAATGATTGCCATGCTTTTGTTTATACTACTGTCATTTTTTTTTTAATTTCCGATAGGATAACATTTTTTTTATTTAAGGACCTATGAAAATATCACCTTTAATTTTTGAATCTGAGAGCTTAGGAAACAATATTTTAGCATTGTTGCGAACCTGAGAAGGTATTGATTTCACATTGACGTTGTTTTTTTTAATATGAACATAATGTCCAATTGTGATAGATGATAAGTTATTCCCATTGTGAAGTAAAACAGTATTGTGGTTTTTACTTGAACTTTCAACGAATAAACGCTAATTTAAAAGATTATGTGCGACATTTATTGAAAAAAGTAAATATATCAATGATATATTATAATATAATATAATATAATATATTAACAAATATATTATATTAATCATAAAGTTATTTTTGAGCAACTTTATTATACTGAGAAAAATTAATATACTTTTTTCTTTGTTCAGAAACTTTAAATTCTGAATTTTACAAATTTCATTATTGTAGGCAAATATACTTTTCCCTTATATTTTGGGAGGCCTAAGGCTTTTATTAAATCATCCATTTTTCTTTCATTCGGAAAATGAGGAATTATATCGTATCAATATCGTAATGCATTTCATCGTTCATAAATAGAGCCTCAATATTTATAGAAATANATGCATTTCATCGTTCATAAATAGAGCACAATATTTATAGAAATAATCAATAAAGGAGAAATAGGGATAGGTAACAAAACACTATGTGACACAAGACTAGTTAATAATTGTATATTAGGATACACTATATTAGATATAGATGTTCTATATTAAGCATTTTGATATCCATCATACAATCAGCATAATACTTTGTGGGTACTTTCCAAATCCGAAATATAGCATGAGGCATATTTGGGCTCGTATAACAATTTCCTAATATTGTTTGACAACTTTTTAACTCTTTAATTATAAATAGTGTAAATTATTTAAAAACTAAAAAATCAACCAAAAAAAATAAAAAAAACTTATAAACATTACTCTTTCATATTCTAACATAAATCAAAATAAATTTATGCAATAAAATCTACCAGAATAAAAAAAAAAAATTGACTCAAACAAATCATGATCTAAAATTTGTCTGGTATTTAATAATTTCTAACTCTCTTTAAGCTCATTAAATAATTATTCAATTTTTCTGTTTGGACATCTAAAATGCCTTCTACTTCTTTCACTTTCTTAAATCTTCACTTAATAGTTATATTCTAAGTTTAAAAGATTTCTATCAAAATGTATATGGTCTAAAAACTAATCATAATAATCTGAAATGTTTCATATTTCTTTTCAACGCATATGCTTTTTTAGTTCTCACAGAAAATTGACCATCTTCTAATTTCTCTGATGAAGAACTTGGCTTAGCTGGTTACAATGTAGACTTAATAGAAATTTCTTCAGAGAAAACAGAATTTTACTAAAAATCAAAAATTCTTGTTTAATCAATATATTTATCAAATTCACGTAAGTAGTACTGCTAGTATTTGTACTGCTTTGTATGCAAAATGAAACTTCAAGTTGATATAAAATGATATTATTATCAGAGGGGTTAACATATTTTGTTAGACCTGTTTACTTCTGATATATTTAAATGACTTATTAATAATAATAATAAAAAAAACACATCATGGTATAATTAATACCTTCTCAGCTTCGCATCGAAGCTAAAATAAATGAAATAAACAGATGACAAAATGATAAAAAATTTATTAAATTAAAAGTAAATAAATATGATCGGGTTATTTCGACAAATGTTTTGGTTTTTTTAATTCTATCTGTAGATAGGTAAAACTAATAAGTTTGACGTGACCAGAGCCATATTTAGGGGGTGGCTAAGGGGGGCAAAAATAAATGCCATACATTTTGGTACGGGCAACTGCTTACCCTGCCCATACGTTAAAACCGCCACTGCCTCATGGTGATTAACGGATAAAGCTAAATGGTTCTCAATTTTTTTAGTAGGTAATCAGGTAAAAAATTAGTTTTGCAGAAATGATAATCTCCCCTTTCTATTAAAGGGTAGACAAATAATAAACCGTCAATGGTCTATAACTACTAAAATGTACAAAATATGCTACACAATTTATTGTTGTTACAGTATTTTTCACATTATTTGTATACAATTTAGATTGAGGTTAAGTGTTTTCAGCTATTTGATAATTGATCAGGATAAATTGTCAATTGTTAACTTGACTAAAATATACTTAGAATATGCAGTTCAATAACATTTTTATTGTTTATCATGTATTATGCATATAATATAGTTATAAAATACACAAGAAAATGACATATATTTTTTAAAATTCCCAAATATTCGCACGATATATTACTTAATACGTATATTAAATAATTGATTACAATTTTGAATTTTGAGGGATTTCTTTTAATTAGTTTATAAGTTAGGATTTTTTTTATTCATAAGGTTATTAGTAGGATCTAAAATTTGTTTAAGTTTATTTAAAAAAAAATAATAATGTTGCTATATATAACACACAGTTTATATAACTATTTTCCTGACAGTGAAGTATGAATTATGTTTGAAACACCGACTTAAAAACATGTCTGAACATAATACAAAATAATATTTTAATTTATAAAAGACTAAAAATATTTATTAAAAGAAATGTTTTAGTATTGTTTTTTATTATTGGTTGTTTTACAACTATAAAATTTGCGGATTTGATTTTTATCGTCTTTATTTTATAAAAGACATTCCAATTTCAAACATGTTTCATTGTTCATCTTCTAAGTTGCGATAACTCTGCATGGCTTTTTACAACCATTGGTAAAATTTCAAACAATATCAATACTTTATGTTATGGAATCATCAATTAGGAATGTATTTGGAAAATTGACATAGAACGAATTTTTTGCAATTCCAGTCTTGGAATTGCATATACAAGAATTAATACCTGGCACATAAGTTTGAAAATGACTTATTTACAATTTAAACTGATGAATAGTTCACATTTTTACTGTGGTATAGTATTGTCACTTTGATTGTATTCTTGAACACAAAATGTTAAAACGAATTTACTAATATTTTTACAAAAAAAAACTAATGATTACATCTCGATCCAATACTAATTCAAAAAATATTAATTTTAAAATATTTAAATCTCAAATCTTTAATTTAATTGAAAATTTTAAAAATTAAGTTATTTTTAGTTTTTTAAATATCAACTTTTAACTAATAATCTAATAGCTTTTTATCATTATTATAAAATANTATCAACTTTTAACTAATAATCTAATAGCTTTTTATCATTATTATAAAATAATTATGTTATACATTTATTACATTTATTTAATCTTAAAACTAAGGTAACACTGTAATATACATATATTATAGATTATTAATAAATTATTATAACACAGATAAGGTAAAAATTTTTGTGTTCAAAATTCACATTAGAGAAAATATTATTACAAAAATAATTTATGTACAAAAAAAAAAGAGTAGATTCTTTAAAATATCGATTAAAACAATCAATGTGCGTACAAAATTTTGATTATTATAATCTTTTGGTAGTAGTTGAAAATCAATGGTAACAATCACTATACAGGTATAGATAGCGTTCATCTAAAAAAAAAAAAAGTTAATAATCTATTTAAAGTTAATATGTCATAAAATTTTAAAGATATTATATTTCCTGATATGGTTTCGTTCATAATGAATTCGTTAATATAAAGAGTGATTCTATTATAATAAACTTTTAATTAAATTAAAAAATAAAAATAATATTGATTAATAATTTTTTGTTTGCTTTTAGTTACATACTTTTCTCAATTTAACAATCGTGAAGTATTTTTTATATTTATCCCTTATAATAGTGTTAACTTTATTTTTTCAAATGATAACATATGAAATTAAGTAGATTATTTAATAGATAATGATCTAATTATGAAAATGATTGGTGGACAAGAATTTTTAAATCAGTTTTTTGGAAGTTATTGACATTTTTATAACTAGTCGGGATGAAAAGTACGCGTGGGAGCGTAATTTACAAATATGGGCACTTTTAGAATCTGCTCTATTTAATTGGCTTATTTTATATTTTGCCGTGCTTATTTACTCTTATCATTTGCGGGTGGTAGTTTTGAATTTTGGGTCACAAACTCTTACAAATTAATTAATTTTAAAAGGTTCGATTTGGGCTAGATTTTTCTTCTTTGGTGGTTGGGTTTGGTTGGGTTTGAACCTGCTAAAAGAGTTATTAAAATGTGTGGGAGTGTTTTCTCTAACCTTCTAGTTCAAGTACCTTTTTTTTAACGTGCTCTACGTACTACTATACACCGTAGTTAGTTAATCCGTATGCTCAATCAATATGATTACGAAGAACTCTAATCATTCACCTATGCCGACAAGCGTAGATGATACCAATACTGATAATAAAAAAAAAATTATAAGAGTAACCGAAGCAATCTAAGATAAGCTAATCAGAGCAATGAAATTTTGAGAGTTCTCACATTTGCAAAATACGTTGCTGAGAAATGACTTGTGATAAAAATAACAGCACATGCGTTTTACCTCCAATTAATTTTATAAAATATCATGAATTTCTGTTGTCCATCAGCTATTTTCTTCATTAGATCATCATTTATTTGATGAAATTAATTTAAAAATTTACTTTTTTAGTATTTGAAGCAACAATTGTCATGATGAACTCGTGGGAATAGCTTTGAAAAGTTTTGAAGATCGATTGATGAGCGAAAAAAATGAAATTTGTCACAATTGCTTATTGGAAGAAAAGATTTTTAAAATCGTATGACGGCAGTTGTTGAAGTTATTAATATCAGTAGGCTAATAAATTCTTTAGCGCTTCCCGCAGTTACAGGTTCGGGTTTGGCAACAACACTCACTAAAATAACATACAGAAAAATATAAAATAGCTAATTAATAATAAAATTTAATTGAATTATTTATAATTGCATTATAAACAATCATATTCCAATATTGTATTTTGGGATAGTTCCCTAGGTCAACCCTAAAGCAAATAGCTAAATTAAAACAATTTACGAAATACCATACCAGTGACGTAAAAATAATATAATTTATATGTGAACCTAATAAATGCATGTTTTCATGAAAACTGTTGCCATTTTTTATGGTATTACTTTTTAGATATTTTCGTTATTGTATACTCTAAGTGTTGGTCAATTTAAAATTGAGTTTAATTAAAAAATAATTTAAAGTAATTGTATAATCACTTTTGTTACAAGTAAAAAAAGGAATATGTATTATCATGAGTACAAGTTCCATAACATTTTTGAAGGAACTTATTATATTTAATTTCTCTCTCCTTAATTATTTTTGTATAATAATAATATATAATCTATAGTTTCTCTGTAATTTTGGAGAGGCTAATTTTTAAATTGGACGGTCTAATCTTCTCCAAGATTCCCAGTTTATGCCTATGCGTAATATTTTATTACATTAATATTAATTATACAATTGTGCTTCTTATAAGATTTTCTTAAATTAATCTTTTATAAATAATTTTTTTAATTACCAATTAATGATTGTGTTCTGTAATCCGCGTAATCCAAATGATTAGGACCAAGGTATCCGGGAATGGTAGACAAGCAAGTCAAATGAACTTCAGCACCCAGTTTGTCTGTAACTGGTAGAGTCAACCGCATGGCTGCTGCTGAATTTAGTGCTGCCTTGACAATTGGTTTCATATAGGCATCTGGTTGCTGTAACATGCAAGTATAATTTATATTACTAAAAATAATTATAAATAAATACATAATACATGTTTATTATACTTATACCTTTACGTTTTAACTGATGATATTAATCAGTATTATATTTTTAATTCATGCCAAAAAAAAAAAAATCTTCTATTAACCAATCTTATATGTTTTTTTATTTTCAGTTATTGAACAAATATAAAATTAATTTAATTATGTATTAAATCAATCATAGAAAAGTAAAAACATTGATGTTATTATAAAATTTGTAGCGTTTTGATATCAACAAAAATCCAATTGAATTTTTTAAAATATGGTTCATTTAATATTAGATGATATGTAAATATATAAACAATGAGTTCATCAAATAGTAATATATTTAGTTCACTTATATTGTGTGTCCCACCTTGATTTACTAATTTTAACATTAGTTTATATAGTAAAATTAATAAATCACGGTGGGATAACCTGTACAGGTTTCCATTGTCCTCATTGTTTGTATCAATTAACATGTTTCCTTACTTTTTGAACACATACTACAATGAGTGAATTTTTCTTAGTTTTCGTGTTGCTAGTTCTGCAAGTTTTATTCGATTTTTTATATAATAATTATAAAATAGAATTTTATTTCACTACATTGTTTAAAAAATACATGTTAAGTTTTGTATACAAGCAATGGAAATTTTTAATGTATACAAAGTATGGCATATTTTTGATATTTTAATGATAAAAATGTTTTTTTTACAACAAATTTCCCTACATGAGTGTAAAATTAACATGTTTGTTAAAAATATCTTAATAGCGTGTGAATATTTTCGGATAATTTCTTTCAGTACATAAAATAAAAAATTTTCGAACTATCTCCTCGAGTAACGTGAGAATATAAAACACCATTTTTCAAAAGAGAACAAGAGACATCTGTCGTGGGTCATTATCGTTTGCTATAAATATTTAAGAGAATTCGAGGTAAATATTTTGCTCGTCAATATAAAAATCCAAAATTATTTTCTCTTTCATTCCACTCTTCATATGCATATAATTAATTTAACTTAACGGTTGGGTAAACTGAGAAAAAAAATACGGTCGATAATTTTTGTTCTGTTAAATCAATTATATTTTTGTTACTGATACAAAATATTTGTTTGCTTGATAAATTACACTAACAAAAGTTTTTTGTTTAACTAGCAAAAAATTATCATCGGCTATATGTTAACAATATTTTTTTTGATTTTACTAAGTTTTTTTTTTCAGTGAAGTTAAAAGTTAAACATCGTCCCAAGTTGTACGATAAAAATATTTTTCATTGCTTGGTGTTTAATGGTGTGATTTTGATGTAAAATAATTGTCCACACTTATAAACCGGACTTTCTAGGCTATTCCATATAATAAATTAGTTACTAGTTTTACTTTGGGATGGTCAAGTGCTTTTTTTTTTCGCATTAGGTATTATTATTAAGCTATTAAATACAAAATGTATAGCAGCTCAAACTAATCAACCAAAATTTTTAAACCAGTGACAGGCGTTACAATTAGAATCGAATTTAAGGAAGAAATCATCTAACTTTTATAATGTAAAAAACAATTATGCAACTTGAGTTTTTTTCAAGTTGTAGATCTATAAGTTGAAAACTTTTGATGCAACACTGCTACTTTACATCAAACATAGTATAGAAAAATAAAATGATCAATAGTAGATTGGAGTCTATTGTATTGTATTTTAATATGGTGATTTTATTTTATGATATTATAGAAGATTGAAGTATATTGGATTTTTATGTAGACGCTTATTTGCTGACGTTACCTTTACAAAAGAATAGTTTGAAAGTATTTTTTGACTTAACACAATGAACAATTTTATTTTTTGACTGAAATTTTAGCTGTATTCTCGTATCATATAATCTCTACGAAGGCAAGAAAGAATTCAATGTTTATAGATTAAAAATTATAGAATTTTATAATTTTATATAAAATGTCGGTATTTTTTTTAAATGTAATGGATTAAATCATTTTGTTAAAATTTATTTAATAGGTTTTCACACCTTTCGTCCATTCACCAACCAAGTTATTTCTGGTACAGGTTTCGATGGACCTGATGTACAAATAGCTTCCAAGATTTCTCCAACATTGAATACTTCTTTGGATATTTTGATTACTGGATCTCTATCTTGAATTTCTAATAATAAAAAACATATAATAAAATTTTAAGTATTTGTTATAATTTTCATGTATATCTTACTTATTACGGTTAGATCTCGATATTCTGAAGTTTTACTGTAAATAGGTGATTCTAGGGTTACTGTACAACCATATTGGCCAGATGCATCATGCTGTAGGTTGAATAAACCTAGTTGTGATGGTTCCGTGTTGTCCCACTAAAAATATTAAAGTCGGATATAAATTATGTATGTAATACATTTCTTATTAATATTTATTAAAAAATAATCTGTGTAATGTCACCTAATTGTAGAGCAATTTAATAAAATTATTTAATGATAAATATCTATACCAAAGAGTTGTTAGATGATTTATGAGTTATAACCTTTTTAAGATACTTTTGTTATTTCATAATATTTAATTTTGTTTATGGTGATCACTATCAGTGGATAAAATTAGAATATTCTAACTGAGTTAGCTTTATATCTATAAAAGTCATTTTAATCTTGTTATGAAGTTAAAACTTTTAATATTTCCAAACTTACAGTTTCAGTGTCATTTTGATCTATCTTATAAAAAATTATGAGTGTTTTTATTAAAAAATAACTTTTAATGTCAAACCGATTTAAAATAAATCCTATTTACTTGTAATTCAGCTATTTAAAAATAATATATTTTTATTATTATAAGTGTCACAAGCATAGTTGTTTAATTAAGTTGTAATGAATTCTGATAATGAACCCTGGAAACTTTTTATTTACTCTGACAGCTCTTGGTATATCTTGGTATATTGACTTTAAGTTAAAATTAAACTTGCAACTTGTTTAAATAAAGCTGTTAGGTTGAATAATTTTAATTGTACTGTAGATTTACTTTTATAACTATGAACTCATCTTTTGACGTCATGTTTACTGGAAATATTCAGAAAAAGGATACACAAGTCGATAAACAAATAGAAAACATATTAAGATAACAACAGAAACAACAACAACGAGAACTAAAATGGTCTGTTTATCATAATAATAAACAACTGCGGTTTTAGTCTTAACTTAGTTAAAGTACCGCAACCGTTTCTACCTCAACTTTTCTTGTAAAATAGACTAACCAAAAATGATCTTTGTCTTTCCTTTTAAGTTCATTGGAAACACATTTCTACGGTTTTGTGTTACGCTTATGTACAATATGTCTAATTGTACCCACAAGTAGTGTATCTAAAATATTTGTTCGAGTATTGTTTGGAGAGACATTTTTGTGGTTTAAAAAATATTTAATGTTTTAATATATATAAATTGGTATTATAAATTAATTAATTTAATAAACTATGTAATATAATTATAATCGTATGCCTTCAATTAAATTTTTCATCGTTCAATTTCTAAAATAGATTTTTTCTATTGAAAGTAATTATTTTTCATTAAAGTGGATTTGAAATTCATTTGTAATATTATATTATTACTTATAATATTAACATATAATATTATGTTATGTGTACATGTATGTCAATTACATGTATGTTATGAATATACAAGATCACCAAAACCGGGTTCTCTTATTTAAAATACAAAATAACCAGTTTATTATGGGATAAAATCCAATTATTGTAGAGATTTTTAAGTAACACCTATACGCAGGGCCCCATTACAATTAAACAATTAGAATAGAAAGAATCAGTTTCCAAGATCACGGTAGGGATCGCTGGGCTACCCCCTTCGGATTATAAACAGCCATTATTCTCTGTCTAAACCAGTTCTTTCGGCGATTTTAAAATACACAAAATCTACGACACTCTACTCAAGATTTTACTCTCTAGGACTTGGTCGTTTTTTTTAATTAATTTGGACTTAATTTGAAACTAAATGACATTTAGAAATTTTAAAGTAAATTTTATTTTGGTGAATTTTTTAATTTAATTTAATTTGTTCATTAAATAATAATGTTTTATTTTTCTTATCGAGGAAATAATATTTTAAATATAAAAAATTTTTTTTTTTATTATTTTATTTTAATAATAAATCCAACATAACTTAAAATTTTTATTTAATAATAAAAATCTACTGTAAGCTTTTCTTATTGGGTAACTAGTCTCTGAGCTTAATGTCTTTGTACATCGTGCCGACGGACAGAGCTAAAGGTCACAATTTTCTCAGTTACTACTGAGAATTTAATTAATTTATTAATAAATTTATTGGACTAACAAGTAAGTGTATTGCAACTCTATACCTACTGGGTAACTAGTTATTGAGCATAATGTCTTTGCTTTAACGAGCATCGTGCCGGCGGACAGAGTAAAGGATGCAACTAGGTATTATTCTAGAATTAGGTATATTAGGTTAGAATATATTATATAAGCCTATGTGTATTGGGTAGGTAGTCTTTGAGCTTAGCAAAGAAACTTACGAATATATTTTTAGTGTTTAATTTTTGTCTTGGTGATTTTTGTGTCGCATCCTTTCAAGGTGCTAGTGCCGGGATACATTGGGTCACCATAATTACGCCTTGATAAATCTTTTACATAGATATAAATATTTTTGAATCTTGTTTTGGGTAGGCCATAGGAAGATTTAAGAAATATTGTTGTCGATTTCTCAATAAAATATACTCTCTCAAAAAAAATTATTCAACAAACGTAAAAAATTTAATAAAAACAGATCATAATTATATTTTTAATAAAATATAGAGTGTTTAGAATCTTTTACAAGTAAAAGCAGTCATAGGTTTTGTATAATTAAATTGTATTATTTAAAATTTGAATCATTTTAGTAGGTATTATATTGATTATATGACGTGTAGTGTATATCGCATACGTAGTGCATTTAATACTAAAATCAACATTGGATTAATTGAAATATTATTTCATTACATAGGACGTAAGATCAGTACAATTTAACCTGTGCTTTTGAAACTCCAACAATCTATTGCGTGATAAACCATTAAATAATTTATAAGATAATTGATAAATAAAATAAAATTATATAAATTTAAAGTATTTAACATTCCAAATATCCCCCTACAATTCCAAACAATTCCCCAAACAATTCCCCAATCAATTCTAATCTAAATTCTATATTTCTTTTTCTTTTCATTCCTTTACTTATTTTTATTTTTTGATTTATTAAAAATTGTACTAAGAAATAATTTCAATTAATTTGTTAATTCATTAGGTTGAAATTGTATCATTTTTTACTTAAAATGATATTTAATTTGAAAAATTTGATTAATATTTTAAGAAATTTTTGTTGGATTTTATACATAAATTTTACCTAGCTATTCAAAATACGAGTACTTACGTCTATTTGTGCTCCTGGTATTGAATTGTTGATATAAGGCGGCATCCGACCTCTGATATACTGAAATAGTTTATTACCGCTTTTGGTCCATTGAACCTTGTAGAGATCGTTTTCGGAAACTGTATGATTACACTTAAGTACCACGCCTTCGCCTAATTTAGCGTACCTAGGAACTACTGCGACAAGATCAAATAGATCTTTACAATCTGAAAAATAAATAAAACATTCAAATTTATACTTTGGCTCAAAATTTAATGTGTTTGTGTGTAGTAATTAAGGTATCTACAATCAATAGTTATTAGTTAGAAAAATTTTAGTTTAAATAATTGAACAATTTTAACTACTGTTATCAATGTATTTTATACTTTCTATATAAATTTCATAACGGTTTCATATTTTTTGTATATTAGGGAACAATGCCGGCGCTAGATATTGTGGGACCAAATACAAAAACAATTAAAAAAAATTGTTATGATTATTTAGTAAAAGAGACCTTTTATGCATATCAGACATTTTAAAGCGCAGGGGCCTTAGGAAAATGCATTGGTAGCTTTGTTCTTCCCTCAACCCTAGTATGGAACGAAACTACTTAAGTGTTCATTTGATATATATATATTAAAAATGATTATACTCTATTAAAAGTCGAAAAGCTAAAGTGTTTCACAAATATAATAATTGAATTTTGGTTTATAAATTCATAAAATTCACATGTCAAGATTAATTTTCAAGGGGGTTGGAGGATTGATTGGTAATGACAGCCATATAAAAGGTTATAGCGTTTGTATCATGTTAAGTTCTTAAAAGTCTTTAACCTTTGAAATATTGTATATTAAATTATTATTTTTTTTTCGATATATTTTTAGGACAACTTCGGTAGTTTACACTTAAGAAGGATTATTTTATTAACTTCTTCAGTATTTCATTGTTTATTTTACTTTATGGGGCCTTACTAGCGATTTTCAATGACTGTACAGCTTTGGGCGTATTATTTTACTTAATAATTTAAATTAATTAACTTTGACGTTAAGGTAAAAAATCATTCACAAGAATTAATCAGTAGTGTAGACAGTTAAATTATTCTTTTTATTTACAAAATGTTTAAGTTTCAGATAAAAGTTCAAATTTCAGTAACAGTAACTCATGAAAATTACTATCAGGTAACTTAATTATTTGTATCACTTTATTGAATTATTTTGGTAGCCACTTGAAAATAGCTATTAAGACACCGGACACTTTTTCGGAACAGCTGTATACATGATCGTATACATTATTTTTTATAAATACTTGGTATAAAAGCGCAATTATGAAATTTTATCTTAAGATTTACACAAGGTCGTGCTCAGGGTAAGGGTTAAATTTTCTATGACATATTAACCATAATTTAATGAATTGTTAAATACTTATAAATAATTTTTTGTAAAATAACAAAAATATAATATAAAATGAAGTCTATGATCTTTTAAACTGAAAAAATCATTTTTTAAGTAAACTATATAATTTTACCTTATTCCTTTAGTTAACACAGTTTCAAAACAGAATAATCATTTATGAGAGAAAACAATGCATTGGAATGTTAAAATTTTTACTCAAAGCTTAAATCTTTAATTATGCGCATAGGATTTTTAATGGAGGTGGTGTTATCTCGATTATAAATACTTGCCTGGTATAACGTTATGAATGGAGTGAACCTTTTATGACTTGATAGATATAAATACAATTTGTATGCATAATTTTTGGTTTAATAAAATAATTCAAACCTAAAAATATATACTAAAGAATGTATATTTTATTTATATAAAGTGTACAACAATTTATATAAAATAAGTTTATCAACTAAATAATCATTAATTCACCACCTTTACTTAAAAACCAACAAAGGAAAAGTTATTATGAAATTTTCAAATTTTTTACTAACAAAAAATACTAAAATAGTAAATAATAAGTCTTAATACTCTTTTATATTTTCCTGAAGATTTTTTCAAATATATTCACCAAAATTAAAAACCATAATTTTTTTTATATTCAATACTGAAAGTATTTCAGGTCCATAAATTAAAACATATCACAATCGAGGTAACAAAATGAAACGGAACTTAAACGAATGGCACAACCCTTCCGGGGACGTTTTGAGATAAAAGGAGCGCTATTTTTGTCCGAAACTAAACGCCGAGATAAATTACTGTGGTCTGTCGGTTGAAACTACTTCATATCGCCTACACGCGATCCTCTTACCCGTCGAGAAGGTCGTTAAAGCCAAACCATAAAGTGTGCATACAAAAATTAACGAAACACTAGACTTTTAAAAGATTTCAACAACACACTATATACTTAAAAAAGAAAAAGAAAAAAATTAAACTTAATTTTGACGCTATGTTTAGTTGCTGCTTTCTTGGCGCGCTGATAGTGTATGCACTAAAATTTCCCAGGAGAACCAAATAATCGCATTCGCATTCAATTCTATTTCTGCTTTATAAGGGGCTCATGAATAAAAGAAAATATCGACCTTACTTTTTTTCATTATTACTACAACATTATACTACTGATGTGTTGCTCTATCAAAATTCATTCATTTGTAATATTCGGCGTTCATGACATGTCAACAATTTTTGTGTGAAACCAAATTCTTCTTTTTTCATTTATTTTTAATCAATTTTGTCAAGGTTGTTTTGTATAATACTTCTTGGTTTAATTTTTAGATTATTTTTTTATTTAAATTAAAATAACCTCCAAAGAATCGATTTTGATACTAATTTCAAATCATGGAAAATCCTACAGCTTTTTTCTTGTAAACATTACCTGTTTGTATATCCTCCAATATATTTACATCTCTTCGAATCGCTTTATTTTCAATTAATGCGCGTAAAGTTGGTTTTTATTAAATTTAGAGTTTAAGCGTTTTTCTTTTAAAAACAAAGTAAATAAACAATTATCAAATTTCAAAATTCGACGGCGCAAAGTAAAAACGTGAACATTTATTTTACTATTATTCGAACAATTGCTGTAAGAAATTACATAAGAAAAATAAGTATTTTAGTGTTTGTTAGTATAATTATAATCAAAAGAAACTAAATTATGATGTCATACTGCGTATTTTTTATACTGTAGTTATTTAAAAAGTAGGTATTTTTTTTCATTATCCATAATTGGATTTTATTCCTAACACCATCGACATCTTGATTCAATAAGCCCAAGTTACAATAATTAATATTGTGTATTTCGCAGCATGGATAATATTTATGCATTTATTTGATGATATGTTTTTCATTTATGTATTATGGAGACAATGGCTGGATTAGTAATTCTTTTTGGAAAAAAAATCCCTTTGAACAATTAAATATAATTGAGTTTGTATGGGTTTTCTGGTCAAAAAAATGTCTCTCATTATGTGTGCACTCGGAAAATTTAATTTATGACATTTGTTGGGAATTGTTTTTCACCGCGGGGTAGCAAAATATCATCACATTCTTGCCTGCTTATAAATTTAATTTCTATAAACGATTTATTCTTTGTCGAGTAAACAATGAACTTTAATTGCGGTGGACGAATACATGTGATTAGATTAATGAGAGTAATTTTGGCCCATAAGCCTAAATTTTGGTAAAGTAGTTTTTAAAGTTAAAATAAGTTGATGTAGGTTTATACTTACAAGAGTTAAAGCAATTAACGCTTTGTATCAAAATAAAAATAATGAAAAATAAATCGGTTTATTTGATCAAATAAACATTTTTTAATAATTGACATTGTTGAATTGTGATAAAAATTTACAATGACACTGATTTTTAATTGAAATACTTGAATAGGTTTAATAAACGTCAAGTGTTGCTGTTTTATGGGGTACGTAATTGTTGAAAATTTATGATATTAATATGAATCACACAAAAGTGTTACATTAAAAACCATTGCAAGTTGGGTTTCAGTGTACTTTTATTTATGTTCACCTTTTGCGTAAATATTTAATAATATTATACGTTAAAAGTATAATCAATTCATTTTCGTATTTTCTTCTTAACAAAAATTTTTACATAATTTATGAGATAAATGAAGAATTCATTAAAATTGTTAGCAAACATAGTTTAATTTCGACAAAGTTTGATTATTTTGTTTTCTACATCTTTTAAACATCATAATTCTAATAATTGCCATAAGACTAGTGCATTCAAAATTCCAAAGAACAAACATATGCTTCGTTACACTGATTAATTGATTATTAGAATTCACTAATAAATTAGGGCGTGCCCGAAAGCTTTCAAACTTTTATACATGAAAATGCTAAAATATTTTATGGCAAAACTTTCTTGGCTGGAATTATATCTATTGATTTGTTGTGCTCATAGAAAGTCAATAAACAAACCGTGAATATAATAATACATTTATAGTAGGTCAGAGTGAACAAACAGCCGTTAGGCTCCAAAGATACCTTGTTTAAAACACCTTTAAATATGTGTAGGCAACTCTTTGTATCTTTTTTAAGTCTATTAAGCAATCAGATACACGTGCACGTCAAAAATAGTATGTTTGAACAAAATATAAAATGTTATTAAAACGGTAGAAAATATGAAGTTTCTGTAGGTTTTACTGAATGAAAATCGTTTTCGAATTCATTAAATATACAGATACATTGTTCAAAGCAATTGTCGGATTGAGGCAAAGTTGTACAGATAAAGTGAGAACTTTGTTAGGGCGATCATGTAAACATAATGTTATACATTTGATTTTCGCCTTTCAGCGGCCGGTCAGTATGTTTTCGATAAGTTTTCTTTAAAATGTGGTTAACTGATAATGCAATGTATCTAGGGAAATCAATTAATGTGTAATACTCCTCAAATTCTGTTAATATGACTATTGTAATATAGTGATGACAAAATGAGTAATATTATCCAATGTGGTTTACTAATTATTAAACATTGTTTATTATAATATAACATATTATGTTGATGCTGGTGATATAGACCATTTATAGAACGATGGTAGTAATTTTGAAATTTCTTTTTTGTAATCATTATTACTAAATAATTTAAAACATTTTTTTTTTTAAGTTTTTTAAATATAACAATAAAGTAATTTAAAAGCAATCTGAATTACTTAAATTGGTTATTTTTATAGGAAAAAGCATCCAACGAACAATATAAAGTATTTTATTACATTTCCTTCTCAGTAAAAGTTCATTTTGAAATTGTTCACGTCCCTTTTCCCCGAAGTGAATATTTATTAGCGATGTCGGTTTATACTTTCACAGTGTGATGTAGGCACTATTAGANTTTTTTTTTTTTTTTTTTTTTTTTTTTACTGAATCAACTTTATCACCATTTAAAAATAACATTTTTGAACCTTCTAAGAATTCAATTTCTTGTTAGTTGTGAATTTTTATTATTGAATTAATAATTTATTATTTTTCATAAAACTTTAAAGTAAAAAAAAAAAAATTAGTAATTGATAAATATTTTTTAAATAAATTTATCTATAACGGTGACCAAGAAAAATCATTAAATCTATAAAAATTCAATTTTCTCGTAAACTTAAAAAAAAATGTTTGAAACCGTTCTTTTTTCATAATTATGAAACAAAAAATTTTTAAGGTTGTTGGAATTTTTTTTTAAGATTATATAACATTGCAATTTTTAACTTATTGCATAACTATTATAATAAAACTATAAAAAAAGCATTAGTAAAATACACCTTTTGTTTATTATACATCATATAATTTTTATTATAATTTTGTTCATACATCATTTAAAGAGGGTTTAAACTTTTTTAAGGATATTTCTGAAGTTTTAATAATTTTATTTGTATGTTATGATTTAATTTAAAAGCAAGTGGTAAAAGATTTTGAAACTAAAATAGATAAAACCGCTAAAAAGTTTTGTAAACATTTACATATACATAGTTTGTATTATACTGAGCATCCATTCAATACAAATGTAATTAGAAGTTAATAAATTATTTTTTGTTTTTGTATTGATTAAATGTTTGATAATCTTCTATGATTGTTGCTAATAATCAGAAATATAATTTAATTTTTTAAAGATAGAATTATAAAATGAATAGTTTCACGAAATTACTAGCAATTATGTCGTTATTTTTTCACAGTTTATGAAAGCTTTACTGTAACAAATTACTACAATTGTCATGCATTATACTATAACTGTTTATGATTATGGTGTACACAACATAATTTAATATTTATGAAACCTTATAATTATTTCGAGTTGTGGCATTTGTATGCAATCGGTATGTTCAAAGATACTTTTTTTTTATTAAGACTCGTCTTTCTTCAATTTGTTTTCGCTAGAATTCAAATCTTTCATTTTATTTGTAAGACCAGGTCTGTATGTGTTGGCTAACAATGAAACACTCAGAATTTCTACTGATTATTTCGTACATACTTAGAGTACCATTTTTCCAAGTTACAAACGAATTCTCGTCACGTGTATAATGGTCTTACTAATGTGCCGTTTAGTTGGACGACAGCACAATAATATGTTAGCCTTTAACTTTGTTAATATTATTCCACTTGGTAAGCATTTCCGTGATGAAATAATTATTCAACGCTTACACGGTGGTAATCATTTTTTTTATCTTATTCACAATGACATAAAATTAAAAATACCAGAGAATTTCTTTGTCTTTAATTTGCAAGGGCTTCTTTTTTTTTTTGTAAAAAAATTTTATTTGATTATTTCAATATACATTAAAAAAAAAAACGAGCCAGTAGTTTTTGATGAACCCCATAATGTTTAAATAAAAGAAAGTACAAATATGTTAGTAGCCAATTTGTAGAATAATAATGGCCAGTAAGCACAACAACACTAAATTCAAAATGTCACCCTAGTACCCTTGTAATATGTTTACGTTGAATAATGGTGAGTATTTGTATTTTTTTACTAAAATTTATTTTATCTTTTATGATGTCTATGCGAAAATACATAATTCATACTATGGCTTTTGGTCCATACCCTGTAATCATGTTTGGTCGTTGATTCAAAAACATAATATCGTTGTGCCAGGAAAAATAGATACATGTTACATTTATTGGACAATTTATTTTTGAACAAATGTCATCGCGGCTTTTTTTCGTTATTTATTCATCTTGATTGTACGTCAAGTAGATTAATTTTTTCATATAATTCAAATTACAATATAAAGATTTTCATTTGAGTAGAATGTATATCTAACATAAATATTTGGTATGATAGTAAACACTAAAAAAAAAATACTGGTTGAGTTATACTCGTCAGAGTTAAATATTATTACTTTTTTAATTGATGTGTTTATTTTATGAGTATACACAAAATAATTTTTCAAGTTTACGCTAGAACAACTTTTGATATTTACATTAATTTGGTTATTGTTAGTTTATTTTTGGTAATACTTGTTGAATTGCATCTTTAAAACATAATATTTTAAACATAATTATTTATTTTATAATCAAATATATATATTTAAGTTTTAAGTATACTTATTTTTATAACAATTCAAGTCTTTCTTTTTTACAAAAAAATATAAAATATTAAAATGTTTTGCAATTTTATGGAATTTATGAACATACCAAAGTGTCGAATGCTTTACATAAATATATTAATTTTAGCCGTATACACAAATTTTTAGTATAGTCTCTTGTAACTATAAGTTTCTATTTATTTAGATTTTCAGTATTATGATATAATTATTATCCGAACAAAAAATAACTGGCTTTGAACGCGATTTTCTCTTATCTTCATTTCTTCAACAATTATTTCTTTTCTGATACTTACGTTATCTGTCCTTTTGACTTCAAAATAAATGTAATCTATGTAGGTTAATTTTAACAATGTTCTCTATTGATGAAATCTTTATAAATTCATTGTTTATTTTTAATCGCTTCACTCATTTAATTTAGTATTTTCATTTCTCTAACAGTCACAATTAGATCTTATTTTATTTAGTGCCACTTATACTCTGTCCCACGATTTCTTCGCTTAATTAAGCTACTGAAAAAGTGACATTAAACAGAATATTTCTACAAATAAATTTGTTGTACTATTTTCAAATAAAAGAAGGAGTCATTAAAAAAATAATTTAACTAAATTTGGTAATTATATATTTTATGAAAATTAAATGTAATATTTCAATACCAATGGCAATAGTTCATATTATTTTAAGTAGTAATAAATAAAATAAAATAAAGATGTGCAAAAAAAGAAATTGATTATTTTACATACAAATGTATATTTTAAGCACGTTCAATCAAATCGTTTTTGTAATTTTTTGATTTTTTATTCAATAGTTTTTAATTAATCTCATTTTTTTAAATATTCTTATAATTTTATTTAATAGTGCGCTCAGTTTATTATATAATAGCAAGAGAACATATTTTAATCTTCTTCTTCTCCTCGCCTTAATCCCAACTACTTGGGGTCGGCCACTCCAAGTACCTATTCTTACTTTGTTTCTATATTTCTCCCTTATACACGAGTCCAGCCTAGAGTTAAGTGGTGATGTCCCTACACCGTTGACACTACAAGCGTAGGGTAGGCCTGCACACATGGCTAGTGAAACAGCTACCGCACAAGTTGTTCAGCTGGTATCAAACACTTTATTCCTTAGGCCTTTTCCGTTGTTAACTGCTTTCTGTTGTCCCGCGTACATCCGAGATGGGACAATCCGCCTAAGTTTTGTTTAGGATTCTTCATACTTTTTTTGACAATGATTTTTACGCCGGCTGTCGCCTGACACGACCTCATTAGTCGCCTCTTAGGACTGGCACAGGGGCTGTGGAAGTATTCTTATAAATGTTTAAATATAAATATATTTTTAAGTAGATGGATTAACCTTATTAAGAAACAACATAAAGCATCGTTTTTAAATCTTTGTTACTTTCATATATAAATATTAAAACTTGTAACAAGTATCTAATCAGTATTTCTTTCCAACTTATCAAATCAATAATTAAATTATTGCATAATAAAACAATAAATTTAGTGTGTCTTATATCCAACATTTTAGGCTTAAATAAATTATGTACAAAATACGTCATAGCCTATGTTTGAAGTTATAACTCCAACAAGCAAAATTAAATATTTGTCGTTTGACCTTTACCTGAATTATAGAGTATCTTTGAAGACTTGATGAAGTATAAGATAATAATAACAATTTAAATATTAAATTATTATTGTTTATAATTTTACAAATTACGTTACAACTATGAATAAATGTAGTACTAAAAAAATTTTAAAAACAACATTTTTTTTTCTTTTCATTTACATTTCTATTTTAATAAACATAAGAAAGTGTATGGTTTGACTGTATTATACTTATTTTTTAAAATATTCAATTTAATATTTAAAAAATAATCTAATAAAGATTACTATACTTTAAAGTAAGGTAATCTTTGATGTTATTTATTAGGCTGAATAAGTGACATACATAGAACATAATTGATTGTTAATAGATTCAGCTGGATGTTACCAGAGGTTGATGAGGATTTGGTTTACTTTCGATACAACTGTATTTATATGCACTGTTTTATTGCGAAATTATTTTCCTATTTTTCATATTCATTGATCAGTAAAATTTTTGTACGGGTCGTACATATTTTGTAATTTTCCCAAAAATATTCAATGAAATTATTCAAAACTTAATCAATTATTACAACAGCATAAGTAAATTAGGTAAGTTGGTATGACCAGATACTGAATGCTCTTAATAAGTGAACATTATTATAATTACTTGAAATCTAAACCCTTTAGCTTAATAATTGAGTAGTTTTGTTATGCATGAGTTTAATGTTAAAATTAAAAACACCTTAATAGTATATCAATATTTTATGTGTTCATAAAATTGTTTTATTATTAAATTTCTATGGTTCCTTTGAGTTTTTGACAAAGTATTAACAGTTTTAACCAAGACTGGTTACAAAAAAAAAAATTATTTTAAACTTAATGTACAACAACAAAAACTAAATTATTACCAAACATATTATAAGTATAGATACTTGAAACTGATTAAATTTACTATCATAAGAAACACTGCGATGAAAATTTGTAGATATTGTTTAATTTTAATAAATTGGTGGATTATCCTATTTCCTTCATTATTCTTGGTTAATAATTCTTTGATTTAGAAGTATAATATATGAATAAATGTAGCAGTTAAATATAGTAGCAAATTAAATTAAACTAACTCAAAAATTGCACGATGTAGAAAGACAATATGTATTAAAATTTTTTTTTTTATAAATTATTTGAACTAAATAAGATTAATTTGAAAATTTGTCTTTCATTTGTGTCGACGAACGTTTTAACAATTGAATGTAAATTGTGAATGATCGCACGGCGTCCTGAATAGGCAATCAAAATTTCATTGAATCAAAGTCCTTCTCGGTTTTTTAAACTTAAATTTCATCTATTAGGTTTATATGATATAGCTTTGAGTATTAAAATTTAAAACAAGATGGAATTATTAATTTTATATCCATAAATTACAAGTTTATTTGTAATAATAAATCTGTAATAAAATTTAATAAATTCTTAATTGTTCAATAACTAGACAAGTTACCTTAGTTCCGAAAGTCATATATTTCTTATCATTATTCACAGCATTGATGTTGATTTACATGGTAATATAAGCGATTTTGTTTGAATACATCATTTTGCCGCATAATCCGAAACGTACTCAAGAGATTTATCAAATAATAAACGAAAACGGCGTAGGCGTATCATCCGGATTTCCTTGAACGCTGTTTTCAATATCATAACACCTTTGTCGTCATTTGTTGCGGGTAGAGTATAAACTGCAACGTTAGACTAACATTATGGTGTTTTCGAAGCACATGATTTCTCTTTCTGCGGAAGAAAAGGACCAAAAAGCACATTACTGAAACTTCCGTAGCCATTCTTACGAACGAACCGTTCAACGGCAATTCCCGTAGTAAAGACCCACCTCGTTTCTTTAGTTTCCTAAAATATTTTGTGTATGACAAAGTAAGGTTGATACCGTTCTACTCTTTTTTTAACGCACTTGTTTTTCCTACGTACATGGTGGGAAGTTGAGGAATAATCAACAACCATCTGGTAGCAATTCTCAGTGTTTAAACTAAAAATATCGTAGCATTGTTTATTCAGATATTCTAAAAAAAAAACTACGTAGTATTTGTTTGTTTTGCGCCATTTCTCTACTTAAATAATGAACATAAATTTTGATAACGTGATCAAATAAGTACGAAAAGTTTGTTTTGTTTAGAAAATTATTGTTATTATTATTTTTTATATAATCTATCTAAAATGGTTTTTAAATGTGATTGATCGAAGTGATCAGGTGGAAAGAGGCTAATTAGAAAACACAACTCAGAAAACAAATAACACGTACGTTTCTGTTATATTTACAATCATTTATTGTTATTTGTCCAATTTGAAACAAACCTCTCGGACTGTTTTAATGATTAATGTTTAGTGACAGATAGTTTGTTGTTTATTCGAGAGATAAATGTTTTTATATTTTCTAATACATTTTAGTAGATATTATTCGAGGGTAATTATAAAAATCATAATAAATGTATCTAATAATTAAGTTTTCTTTTCAGAAATACACTATTAATAGATCTAAAACTATTTCATTCCGCATGTGTTGTATAATTTGCTAAATTTTGTATTTAGCTAATAGCTATTGTGATTAGTACAAGTTTCAAATAAATTACAGTATCTTAATTATACTTCAACGGATAAAAATAAACATAACAGTATTAAAATTATGACATTTTCAACTGCAAAAGCCAGCTTTAGAAAACATTAATATGTAAAAAATCTTATAGGATAAATTTCGCTGGAAAAGTTTTACTTTTCTTGATATATTTTTATTGCTTTCCTAATAAAATATCTTTGAAAAACTAGTTATTAAACAAATATGGCTATTTAAGATCCAATTAAAAAGAAAGAGGTTACCATAGATATATTTTCATTTCAATCCATTAAGTTGACAACTTTATTATTAAAATCATAATCAAGGCTAAGAAACGTAAATAAAAACATTAAAACAAACAGGATTTTTACAATCAGTATAAAATTTAATAATTGTTTAGTTGCTAAAGTATTAAAAATATATTTCAACATGATAAATGTTTAAATGTGATGTTTTATTAAATTTAAAACAATGAGCTATCAAACCTAACAACTAAGTTTACCTTGGACATATACATTTCAAAGCCAAAATCATATTTAAATTACTGTAGAAAAATGAATGCGGAGAAACTTTTTTGGATGGAACATCTAAATTTCATCATTTATTTTGTGAATAAATTAATTTTTATTTATTATTCCCCAAGCAAATAAAAACATTTTAATACTTCTACTAACCGCAGCATCGTGTATATAAAAACTATTTTTTCTATTTTAAATTATTAATTAATTTAATTAATGACAAAATGTGATTTTTACAAAAATCAATATACATCAAGATAAAAAAAACTTCATTTGTAATAAAAATTTTGCTTAAAATTGTTTAAATTTATTGAAAAATGAGATTGATAAATAAATAACAAAAATAAGCTGGGAAGATAAATCATTTGAAATAAATTACTGCTAAATAATTTTCAAATAAGTTGGGTTAAATAAATAATAGTAAAACTTTTTGTAACAAAAAAGGTTATTGTTAAAATCATGAATAATAGCCAACCCTCTAGTAATAAGTTTAGGCGTGCTTTAAAGGTTATGCTATTAATGAATATTTACATAAAATAATTTTAATACTACTATTTTTGTAGATTAGTATACTGTTTTGACTTTGTTTATCTTTGAGACATGCATATTTATTAATTTTTATTACACAGTATACGATTAATAGTTATTTTTGAAATCAAGTACACCAATTATTTGAAATGAATTTAAAATTATTAAACAATAAAGAAGGGTATAAATATTAAAGTAGGTGAGAATGTATACTAGGATAATTTAATTAAATATGTGTAAAGTAAGTTCTAATTTTTAATTTCTCTTTGGATCATTCAAGATATTATTTACATCTAATTTTTTGTTTTTATAAATTTTATTTATACTAATAACAAGTTTCACGTAATATTACCATATGTTTTGTTCTTTCATAAACTGTTTTATAGTCTAAAATTTTCTTAATGTGCAAATGTAGAAATAAAAATGATGATTGCTAAAAAACTATTTATTGATAAAAGTTATTTTACGTTAGTTAAAAAAAATCAATCTATTAACCTATTAGTCTGAAAGAAACAATAGAAAAGAATTGAAAAAAGATTTTAATTTTCTGAATGTGTTTAAATATGAATTAACCAGTAGTATTCGACGACTTTTTCATTTTTTATCGTGACTTTATAAGTTCACAAAAATCATTAACTAGGAATTTTCTGACAGCATATAATGTTTTAATCAAGGAACTGTCTGTTATTGCCTTCCGATAAAATAATTATATCGATCTTCAAAAACACTGCAAAATATAATGATATTGTCAGATTTTTTATTTGAATTCATGATATAATATGCCTTTTCATTAATATTTTTATTGTGATGTAATATTGAAGCATTTGTAACGAAGAGATGTACTTGATAAATTTATAGTAATATAAAGTGTTTTCACAACCTTAACTTCTGACTAAAAAATGTAAGAAATTATTTGCTAATAAATTTGCTTCGTTATTATTCAAAATGAAATATCCTGCTATAATACTAGGAATTAAAAATAAGCTTGTTATACATTTTATAACATCAATAGTTTGTTAAAAGTTCGAAGAGTAATTATTTAATATTTTTTAGATTCGGAATTTTTTAATAAGTTTCAACTAATATAAAAATACACACACTTACAAAATAAACTTTTTGTAGCAACACAAAAAAGAATGAATTATACTTACAAATATCTATGGCTCTGCTGTATTGATTTTAAGATATTTTCTTTGTAAAAGTTTATTTTTTCAAAGTTATTTATAATAAAATTATGACAACCAAATGCAGTACCATTCTATAGACTTCATTTTGGTTAATGAATTATTTATGGTATTGTTCACGTGTTTGTGACTTTTGGATGAAAATCGGAGTATTTTTTTTTTTAAATGAGATCAAGTTTAACGATTTAAGTTTATGGTCTACAAAACTTTTGAGGTAGTCTATTCGTGTATGCATAACACATAGCCACAAATATGTTTCTATCTCATAGGTATATAAAGGTTCCAATAGTAGAGCTTTTTTTGCCAACGTGCTAAATCAACAAAATTTTTACTCATTTGTTTTGTCTAACTTTCATCTTGTGCACACGTTTGTCTTTCTCTTTTACTTCCACGTCAGCAAAAAAAATGAACGTCAAGTTATTCTAACCACGTTATGGTGTGATCGAATTAATTCTGTACGTCACTTGTATCTTGTGTAAGATGTTATGAAAAGTAAATTTGATATTTACCCATCACATGGACTTTCAGTTTTCACCGTAAATATTTGAATAGCAATGATAGTTTTAGGTTATTGTTGAAAGGGTTCATGATCATAAATATTTTGTATAATTTTGTTGTTTAATCCATGAGAACTATAGTAAAGATAAGTAGTCTTTTCGTGCCTATGTAAATAATTACAATTTCATTTTTATGGAATAAAACTTGTGTTTTAATAAACAAAGGGAAGATTAAGAGAAAACTGTAGACTCATTCATATTTAATACAGTTACCCCAATAAAGTCTTGATATACTATAATAAATCTTAAATCAATAAGTTCACTCAAAGTTTCTGTTTTTAGGAAATTGTATGAGTTTTTAAAATAAATGAGCAAATAAAACCTTTTTTGAATGATGATGGAATATTTGATGTAATTATCAATTTATTCAAATTATTTTGAAATTTTATTTTTATAATAAAAGTTAAATCTCCTTGTAGATATGGGGATAAGAATACTTCCACGGCCTCTCTGTCAGTCCTAAGAGACTACTAATGAGGTTGCGTCAGGTCCACAGCCGGCGTAAAATTTTTGTCAAAAAGTATGAGGATTAAAAAAGTTAAATGCAAAAATGGTTTTAAGAAAATTTAGGTTAAGTCAATTGACGTGTTATTTTATTGAAGTTATGAACTGTTACTATTTCTTTCAAAAGATAAATCAACGTCAATAAAATATGTGATTAATGAGGTCGCTATTTAATTTTCGGGTGAAATTGTAAAACTTTTAGCAATGATTATTCAATTGAAGTTGTCCCTATTGTGGTCTGAATTGACAGAGTTAGAAATTAAAAATAAATTATAATATTTTTCACTTGCTGAATACTTAAACATCAGTTATTTGCACTGAAGGGAAAGCCTCGGGGAAATGAAAGTTTTGGTTCAGAATGCAGCAATCTCAATTTTCCTGGTTTAAAAATTACATTGCTTTTTAACACTTTTTATGGTTGGGTTTACAAAGAATACGGTCGCATAAGGCTATTATCCTATAGCAAAGTGAGCAGAAGCAAGAAATTAAAAAATTAAGTTGTAGAGAAGTTTTCAAATACTAATCGAATAATGCTGAATTAAGTACTATTTTTAAATACTAATTTTCATACTGTAAACAATTTATTAGCTTACATTACTTTTATATAATTACTCGTTGTTTTTTTTAATTTATTACTTGCTCATACGCTTAGTTAGGTCTTGTTTGTTTAATCTAAGACGATATTTCTTCTTGTTCTCGTATTATGGTATTTATAAATCGTTAATAAATCGTAAAAACAAATAGTTTCTGATTATGTCTGGAGTCTTTTCTCTTGTGTCTTTCCTTGTTAACCCAACGATTTAAGGGAATAACAGGCCCTTCGTAGTTTTCCCAAGAGACTTTGACCAACAGGAATCGACTGATTATCGTTGGCGTGGCTTTTGTTGCTGTAGTTATATAATAGTTTTTTTTAAATTAAGTTTTCCATTTAGTGAAATAACTATTATATTCCGGACACGCACAAAGCGTTGAAAATCATTCCAAAACTAGTACTTTATGAAGCTTATGTTTTTATAACACCAGTTCCAAGTGCTTGTTTTACACATTCGAATGGTCACCAAAAGGTTCAGAAAAATAACAATCAGTAAGTATCAATGAAAGAAGATTATTAAATAATGTGGCCACTTGATTACACAATTTGTTATAGAAGTTTTAATCATCACACAGTAAGATCTTTTTTTAAATCATCTCAGTTCAATATAACTATTAATTTGAGTACTTATTTTATATTAGTAAAAAATGTTAATTTTATTTTGTAACTACATTTTGTTTTTTAATAACCCAACAAATTATTTATTGGTTGTATTGTTTGAAATAATTAATATATTTTTTGAAATATAACTAATATTTCTTGTCGATATCAATTTGACAAATTTTGGAAAATATTTATCATTAATTTATCGATATATGTTGCTAAAATTAATTTTTTTAGTTTCTTTACAACCCTATAACTACTTATGTAGGCTATGTAGTCTCAAAAGTGTCTATACGCCGTTAAAAAACTAAAAATATTTAAAATACAAATAATCAGCGGATTCAATTATTTTACAGTTTCCCAAAATGATTCCACTTCCATTAATGTAGTTTGAGACAAGCTTAAGAAGACACTTGCAGATTATCTCTTAAAATTAGTAAATTTAAAAATAAAAATTGAATCAATTAATTTACTACTTTATATGTTTTATACTTTTATATTTTCAATAAAGATCATAATGGTACTTCAATATAGTTATAAGAAATATTAAATATAGCTTTACTTGCTTAGATTTCAAGTATACCATGTTCAAGGGAATTTTGGATTTAATGGTCAGTGTACTATGACAAGAAAAACGTTTGTGTATTTTGAGCTATTTAGTTTATATCTTACAAAACATTTAAATTATTTTTATCGTACCCTTTATAACTAACGAATTAGGTATTCATGACTAAAGATTCATAATGAGTACAAAACGAAACTCTTAAACGAAGATATTACATAACATTAAAGTTTTATATTTACAAAAGGCAAAATTGATATTTTAAAATTAAACGTACTAAATTTTAATGATAACAATTTTTAATTACACTATATCGTGTAATAATTAGGGCACATTAAGATAATTTTAAATTTAATGAAATTAAATTTTACATAAATAAATAAACTTTTAGACCGCATGATTTAAATTATAATTTATTATTAAAGATTTCTTTTACGTAATTATAAACAAGAAATATGTTTTATTTTTGAAACATTTGATGAATTATAATTTTCATGTTAAATCTTCCTGATAAAACTATCTCAACAAATTCTAACAGATGACAGAAAACGCCCTTTTTAATACATATCACCAATAATTTGAAAAATCCATTTTTTAATTTTCATTTTCTAGGAAATTGCCGCAAACATGATAATATTTTGTAGTTACACTATTAGTAATGAAGTTAGAAATTTAAAGGCTCAATCTAGTAATTCAGTGTACGTGTTGTGATCGGTGTGATACATTTAGTGTACTTTAAATTGTACCATATTTATTTGATTAAAAAGGTTTGGGGAAGTGGAAAGTTAAACCAACTCTTTCGTATAAACCCGCATTTCATAGCAAACGGTTTGTAAGGTCTTATAGAACCGTAACCGCATCTTAGGATAATGTTATCGTGCCAGCCGTTGCTTTACATTATTACTGGCAACAATAATAATAATCGTTATGGTAAAGACAAAGTAACAAGAACACAATGTGGATAAATGAGATTTCACAATATGAATGAATAAAGGATGACGGCGTTTGAGAACGGGAACAGGTATATTCGGTTAACGAGATGGCGTCTCTGGTTGGTACACAGTGCTAACAATATAATAATAATAACAGTAGTAATATATTGTAACGCCAAAAGTGTGTAGGTACGCTGTGGACATAAAGTAATATTACTTCCTATGGCCTATGAATAAATCAAAAGGCTGCTGCTAATGTTAATGTAGATCATTAGTATGCGTACTGAGGTCATTTGAGAAGATAGTTTTGTTTCTGTGATGATATTTCGATGAATTTGTGTCGCACACTTTCTTCGGAGCAATACTAAATATTATAGAGTAGTCTGTACGAAATTGTGTTAAAAATATTTACATAGCTTTTGGTATCTTTAAAACCAAATGTTAGTATTGTTTTAATAAACCTTTTATGAATATAAACTTGACAATGATGAAATGTCTAGTGAAATATAACGAATCTTCACAGTGATTTTATTCATTTTATTATTCTATACAATATTATGCGTAGAACTTGATGAATTAATTATGTTGGATTTTGCAAGTAGCGACTTTATACGAGATATAATGTGAATAAATAATTCTATTAACATATAAATATAGAAATACAATAAATTAAATTACCCAAATGCTAGTGCTGCAATTAATTATTCAGAATAATATTTAAAGGAACTGTACTCTTACGGCGTATTTATTAAGTAGAATACCTAATATATTTCAACATTTTATAAGTGTTATAATATTTGTTTAAATTCATTTTTATTTAATCTCTAGAATTGGGCTCGGTGCCATTTCTATTCGTTTAAATCTAAGTTCTGTTTCTGTAATCTGTTTTTGACTGGTAATTTTTTTAAACTAAATTGAAAAAAAAACAATTCAGTACCTAAAAATATTTTATGCTGTAAAACTTAATGGTAATTTTTGAATTGAAATTTAAACTCATGACCATTATATTTAATCCTTTTAATATGTGCAAAGAATCAAAGATATTTAAAGTTAAAGATTATCTCTATGATATTTTTATATGGTTGCATATATAATACTGTGCTTAGGTATTTTAGATATTCACGTTAAAACAAACATTTTATTTTCTATTAAAACTGTAATACATTTAGTAATAAAATGTTTGTCTATTTTGTAGCTAGATATTTTATAGATAATATTATTTTATCCATGATTATTGAACTTTTTTAAAAGTCTTTACATTTCAGCCTCATAATTGTAACATAAAACGAAGATGTATTTGAATATTTAATTTCGAATCAAGTAATTTTACGCTTCAATAACACAAGTGCCTTTGGCACACCTTTTGAAAAAATATAAAAACTTATCCGCCCCCAAAGAATATTTCTATCAACTTAGAAATACTATTTCACACCTCAACTTCAGGTCCTACCCACGAGAATCTGCTATTGTTCACTATCGACCAGATTCAAAATGAATAAATATGTAAAGAGTCGGAAAATAAAGGTGGGCAATTTTAGGTCAGTCTGCACATAAGTTATGCGAACAGCGCCATACCGATCCGAACGACAAATACAGACCGAAAAACACATTTAACTGCTCTTTGGCTTTGTACATAAACCTTAACACTACACAGAGTTTAGAAGATATTTGTTCGTTCAGGTCCTTCGAGGTGTACGGGATGATAAATAATTAATATTTATAACTGAATCGATTGCAAAAGTTGAAGTAAGACAAAGGCAAATAGTTACGTTTGTCAATTCAACGTATAAATTATTGCATGATACATTCCTGTGTGGAATCATTACATCATCAACGTAGTTAATCTAGTTAGATGACCAGGTAAGTATTTTGAATACAATACTATTGATAATTTAACAATAAAATGGCAACCGTCGTTGATAATTCTGTAAAGGAAAGATAACTATAATGATGTATTTAAAGAGATCAACTGACAATACTGAAAATTAGAGCTTATTAGAATCGTGTAATTTAATTTATATACATTATACCTGTTATCAAGTTCAAAGTATGTAATTGAAAGTAATGTATACGTTCGTTATTGTCAAGTGGCTCTATATTTAAAATATAAAATTATCTTTATGAGTATACTTTATATGATTGTGTTTATAAATATTAAATCTAAAATTTAAAATAAAATAAAATCTTCTTGTATTTAAGTAAAACATTTTTGTACAAGCTAAATTCAAGTAGAATAAACATTTTTTATTTTATTTTTTGTTGTTATATAGACTACACTAATAGGCAGTTTGTATATTTAAATAATATTTTAAGTAGTTGAATTGGTCATTTCCAATGGGTGTCATTATATTGCCAGTCGTAATAAAATGAAAAATTTATATAATGTTTTTTATACATAAATTAAATGAATAAAAGATACAAGAATATAAAGGAAGATTAGAATTTATAATTGATTTTTTGTTAAATTTATATTATTTTGGATTTATACAGTTATTTTCAATAAAATGTATTAATTGTAATCATTTAACCCAATGTTTTTACATTTTTTCACTGCTATTTCCTGTATGTTTTATAACAATTATAAATTGTATAGGAGTTTTTTTTATATGAAAAATAAAATTATTCGTTGTTAATAAATAATTGCAATATATATGAAGTGGATAGAAAAATACTAGGAAGCACTAGTATTAAAAATTAAACTATTTAGTTATTCCAGACAGTTGAGAGGAATTTATTATTTGTGATAGAAAATATATTTTTTACAATTTTCTGATTAAATGCTTAAACTGCCATATTTGTTTTATGAGCTTCTGAATCATTGGCAAAGTTATAAAAGAGTAGAGTAGACTTATAGCAAATACAATAAATGGCACATGACTTTTTTTTGAAACTTGTAGATTATAGGTTAATTTATCATTTATATTTTGACAAGGTATATTAGACCTCTTAAAACTTAATGGAAATTTATTAAATCATAATAAATTATGACAATTCAATAGAAATAAGTTATAATTTCTTTATTATTTTGAAGAAAAAGAATTTCTTTTTTACAATTTATTTGGTTAGATACTTGAGATGCCTAAAATATAAATAAAATACCAAATTCGTATATTTTTTGTTATTCATTTTTTATCTTAAAAAAAAAAAAAAATAAATAAACATTTTAAATATGGAGTTTAGAACTTTTTAATTAGTCTTTTTTTTTAATTCAACTTTTTTCATCCTAGGAGATTTTTATTTTAAAAGGGTAGTCATTTCATTATAGTTCTAGTTAAAGTATAATTATTTTCTCATATTCAATGTTTTTTTATCAATTAAATATTTTACCTGCGTCATCTGAACAAAAATGTAATTATTGGCTTACTAAAATTTATGAGTGGAAAAAACCCATTCCTTTTAATATTTCTCATATTTTGCAAATGGAGTGGTTTTTCTCTTTTAATCAACTCATTAAATTATACTTAATCATATATTTTTAAAAATTAGTCTTACGAGATAATAGAGTAATATTTCATGAAAAATAGAAAAATATGCTATAAAAATTCTATCAGAGATACTAATTATATTTAAAAATTATTATAGTTTTGTATCGACGGTGGAACACAAGTTATTATGTTTTATCTTTACGATACTTGTATACCGGTAGTGCTTAATGATTAATCGGTCAAAAAAGCTGCCTAACAATTAATTTCTGAAACTAATTATGCCGTATGAAATATTCTATTGTCAGAAATACTTCTTGAATTATGAAAATAATCCAGAAAGGTTATTATCCTTTTGCTAGTGCTATTGATTACTTTTAGTTCCAGGAATTATTTTACTTCAAGTTGGTCAATGAAAAGTTATTTAATTAACATCATTCACACTTTGGTATTGTTAGTTATATTTTACTTTAACATTAATTATTGTATACTGATCTTTTAAGGTTTTGTTTCTTCTTTCTTTTGTACATACTTGGTATTTTTTATCCTTTAAAATAATTATTTTATAATATATAAATACAGTTTATTATATAAGATGTTAAATAAGTATGGAAACAGGTTAATTGTTATAAACAATGAGAACAATAGAAACCCGTTTCCTTTCTTACTGAACACCCTGTATATAAATGTATGCAGACAACCAATATAGTTTGCAATTTTTTGTAACTATTTTCAACCCTTATGATGATTGAATGTTGAGATATTGAACATAGGAATTATAAAACAAAATGACGAGATTGTTTTTAAATTATTCCCTTTCTGATTTTAGACATCTGAGACAAGTTGATAGAATGAGTTTTATTTTTATTCGTAAACAATCATAACCTTCATTGATATTTTTAAATGAATAAAAAAATAAAATAGAAGCTACAAATCGGTCATTCGTCAAAAAATTTAGTTTTGTACTTTTTATATAGTACAGATATTGTGCGAATCTCGAGAACTTAGAATGGAAAAGCTAATAAATCAAATTTATGTCAAAAAAAAAAAATAAGAAAAGTGGGTGCGATATAGTGTGACACGAGTCATTATTAATAACATCGAAATTCTCTTACAATAAAAAACATTAAAAGAAAAATAGGACAGCCAAAGCTGCGATTTGAGAAATTGACTTGAATTACAATATAATTTTATGATATGTTATTTCATGTAAGTTGTATTAGCATAGAATGTATGAAATATTTTAATCGAATTTGCTTGGAAATTTATAAAATTGATATAATTCCATATAGAAATCATATAAGTACCAAAAATAAAGCTAAAATTCAACTTCAATATATTTAGAGAAAGTCTACAGGGAAATGAAAGAGGGGGGTATTTGCCTCTAGCGTAATTTTTAATTATTTGAATATTACTAGACGGATGGAAGTTTAAATAACGATAAATATTTAATATGTTGATTAATTTTCGATTTGTTCTTAATTTAGAGTTTAAATTATTATTACTGTTGGGTGATATATTTTAAATAATCTGTTGTTTATTTTGAACTAACTTTGAAATAATATGCACGTGCTCTAATACTAAATCATCTAAAACCATATGCCATTATGGAGACAATTAGAATTCGAACACATTTGGCTGATTTGCGACAAGATAATTATATGTATGACCACAAAGCGTAGTGAACGTTTAAATAGTAATTTGTGATTATCTACCACTACAGTTTTACGCCATCGGGCAAATTCAATCCCGCTAATTTATTATAATTATTATTATTTAATATAAATTACTAGGACCCGTATTGGGTTCATTACTATTAAATTCGTTTCAACCAAATCGGTAACGTCAGTCGCCCATATTAAGCATTACATTTTCTAGTGGCACACGTACATCAATTGTGAACTGTCTGTTATTTACTTATGTTTTACCTCTATTTTGTTCACCCTTTTTCTATGTCTTAAATGTCGGGTTTTAAACTGTTAAACTAATAAAACAGAGCTAAATAATTAATCATAGCCCTCATATACCAATGTAGTGTCCGTACATTCGTGGTTTTGTTAGAAAAGCGTTAAAGATTAAAGATCACAATAATTTACATTTAACGACTAATGAAATGAAGAACAAATTGGTTTGACGAATTTTGTACGGTATATATTTTTCCAACGATTTTTGTTCTTTTATTTCTACGCGATTCATTTATTTTTAATTTTCTCTTCGATTTTCAATTGTTTACAAAATAAATAAAAAAAAACTCAGTTGCTCTTATCGTAAAACTATCAATTTATTGTGTTATTGGAAAACCGCCACCTTTTTAGTTTATTAATTTACTCGGTTTGTTTTTATGTGCACTTACTACCACGTTCAACATCCGATAAAGTAACATATCCATAAGTTTCCGTATCGGAAGTTTGTAATCGCAGAAAATCTCGAATGAAAACGTAAGTAGCAACAAAAGTAGCTAAACTTCACGGTCTTAATAAAATGTCTTGGGACCGATCACGTGTGTTAAGTGGAGTACCTAACCGTAGGCTGTAATATGTTTATGAAAGAATGACACTACTAAATTGCCTCCAAACAACGTGATCATGATCGTGTAATGTAAGTCCTGTAAAAAATGCTTCGTTGTATCTCACATTAAAATTGCACTAGTGATATCAATTTTGTATTATTCAGCTAAGCAAAAAAAAGGATGTTATAATATTAGAGCACCATTTATGTAAACAGCTGCCNGCCTCCAAACAACGTGATCATGATCGTGTAATGTAAGTCCTGTAAAAAATGCTTCGTTGTATCTCACATTAAAATTGCACTACTGATATCAATTTTGTATTATTCAGCTAAGCAAAAAAAAGGATGTTATAATATTAGAGCACCATTTATGTAAACAGCTGCCTGGAGCTTTAAAAAAAAATTATTCGCAGCCATTTTCCAATCCCTTTCAACAAATCCGTATTAAGTTTAATCCTTTGTTCTACGTTATTTTTTTTTATTGTAAAATACACGAATAACAATACTTTTTAGCATAATCTAATTAATATTTTACAGTATACTCGAAGACTAAATACTTAATTGTGCTATTTCAAAGGAAATCTTTTCACCCGAGCATATACTCGGGAACATTTTCTTATAGCTTACTCGAGTTTAATGTTAGAAAAAATAAAAAGATAAAAATATTTTAAATCTTCACGACATCAAAGTATTAGTATTGCTTAGTTAAAGCGTCAAACAACTCAAAATCGGGTAGGTTGGGTTTATTTTGGTAAAAAACAAGTGTTTGGTACTGTTAATATAACGCTGCTAACATGACCAGCCCAATCAGGTTTTATCTTACGGGGGTAGAACGCAGTCGCCTATGGAATTATTTTTGTCGTTTGGTCACCGGAGTGCCTTTATAGTTGACGTCGAACACAGCTGTATGTCATTGTCGGTTATTAATTTTGTTATTTTTTCATAAGATACAATAACGTGATTCATTGTTTTGTACGTGTAACGTTTGTCATTAATTTATCTGTGATTTGGATAAGGTAACGTTCGATAGTGTCGGGCTCGAATGTGACATCCATACTAAAGAGTTCACAAAAGGCCGTGAATAGTACGTTAATTAATCATCTGGCGAATGACTGAGCATCCACTGATTCACAATCCAAAGCAGAGAGTTCTAGGTCAATTGCATTATTGTAATTTTATAAATGTTTTACCTGCATTATTTAGATAAGGTTATAAGTTTATCATAAATAATTATAATTTACTTTTTATAGGTGTCTCAACATTATTGTTTTAAATAGCAACATACATATTTAAGTAGCCTATAAAAAATAAAACAAACTTATTCAGAAAATAACTGGTCGATGACAACTTTTTGACCAGTATTTTGAAAGTTATTCTCATTTTTATACCTAGACGGGAGGAAGAGTACGGTTGGAAAATGTCTAGTGATAAAAATGTTAGTACCTACACTTCACCTCTAGTTATTATTTGTTAATAACTTTTGAAATACGTGAAATAATTATTTAATTGTGTATGTTGTCATTTGAAATAAAAAAGTTGATCCCTATAGGTTATAAGGAGTGATTCTAAAAAGTATATATTATCCGATGGAGAAATATGTAACTAATTTAAAGAAAACAATTTTTTTTATATTTCATTTACTTCAAAAGTAGTTGAGTGGTTTATGATAAACTGATCATTCTGCATAGCTCATATTATATTTTAATGTCGATACATAATTGTAATTAAGGAACTAACATTAGAGTAAGTAATTAATTATTTTCTTTGAGATTAAATTAAAAAAATATATAAAAACGTCAAAAGAGACATCCAATCAATACGTTCGATTAGTTATGTCACACAACTATAAGTGATTGATCATATTTTTTCACTTATATAAATTCTCAGAAAAAACTATCCAGTACTTTTCAAGGGGAAACTAACATTTTTTGGTTTCTACCTCAAATATTACGTTGAAATAGCGGTTCTAACTTGTGCACTTATATGAGCGTATAAAATATTGTCCAATGAATCAAAATGAAGGCATAACAATGGGGACATATTATTTTAATTCGAATTATGTTGACAATGTAGTGCAGCATAATGCCAATACCGTGCAATATTAATGTGTTAGTATGTAGTTATAGTTAATTAACATAGAGAGAAATGTTCCTGTCGTGCCACAAGTCATAAACTCTGCAAGGGTGAATCGTTCTAAATGGGTTTTGTTGTGTTCGTAGGAAAAACGGGTCTTCAACATGTTAATGAACCATTAAATTTACCTACGTACCCGTAAGTCTTTATTCTCTCAAATGTGGCGCCATCAGTACACTGTTAGAAATATACCATATTACATTAGTGGTTCGATACACCTATGGAACATTTAGTATTGCCTACTACCCATATTTTGAAAAAAAAAACATGATAATTAATTGTTTGTCTTGGTCGTACGTCTACACATGTGTATTCGAGTACAGTACTTACTTATGATATCTTGATCTTTGATAATGTGCTTAGTAATTATTAAATTCCCTTATCAAATAGAAATTTTCAATAATAAAGAACATTTCAATCGTAGACAAATAAGTAAAATATAAAATTGCCAGCTTTAATTAGAATTAAAAAAAAGAGTTAAGAAAATCAATTAAAGAACTATGAATTTAGCGATGGTAAATATATTGCTGTAAATAAATGACTTTTAAACAACTTTTTTAAAATTGCTAAATTCAAGCTGACTTCAAGTAAAAAGATGCGTCAGTGTAGCTTAAGTTCAGTGGTCACCCGTTGTCTTCTTTATTAAGGGTCATGGCATTTTCTGCCATCATAACTTCCAGAATGGTAAACTGCCGGGAGCAACGGCTGTCACTCTTCATGCAGAGGAGTATCACGTAGGCTATGAATAGTTTATACTTAAATATACTTATACTTTACTATACTAAATACGCTTAACCATTAATTATTTACAAAAAATAAATTCATTTTTTTATTAAAGAGGCCAGTAATGTCTCAATAGATACTACTAGAACTAAATTTATCACGAGAATGTCTTAGAAAAATAGAATTATATAAAATTGAATAACAATTAAAATATTTAGAGTTATTTCTTATTGCATCATAATTTTTTTATGTGCACCATATTTTATACTAAACAACTCATTAAAAGAAATCTAAATCAAAATTTTGAACACAAACAAAAATTTACGTTTAAATTCTATATTAATACTTAAACTATTTAAGTTGATACTTTTTCATATTATATCAAACCAATTGCATTTATACTTACGAAAGCATTTTATATTTTTTACAGAATTAACTTTTTACCTGCAACAAAACAAATAAAATTGTTAATACAATTCAAGTAACAAATTTCTTGTTTATTTATTCATTTTATTTATAAATGTTTTTACAGTTTTACACGTGTTATGTTTGTTGCTTGGATTTTTTTAACCGTTCGCATAACAACTTATTGAAGTATGTCGCTAAAACGATTACTGAAAACTTTGAATTGCTTTTATAAGAATGAAATATTACTTTAAGGTTTTTTTTCTTTGGCAGCGTGTAAAGGAAATTTAAAATCCTTATTGTTTATTGTGTACAATACAAATCGCTGTTTACTTATTTGTAAAATAAAAGTAATAATAATCATTCGAAGAAATATTTTATAAAAAAAACTATATTGTTAAAAAACTCTAAGGCATTACTATTTTAATACAAAAAATACAGAACAAGACAACCGCAGTCCATTTTTGTCAGTCTATGGAATGTAAATTAAACTTTATGACGACAGACTTATTTCAAACTGTCTTTTCTCTGAAAAATGTATTAAGAGAGTCATCGCAGTCCAATAGCTTCAAAATAGATTTTGTTTGTGTTATTTTATTCTTTGTTTTTATCGGTTTTGTAAATTACTTTTTCGGCTGACTTGATAGTGAACGAAGGTCAGTCATTACAGAAACTATAAGCCCTAGGTGTTGTGTAGATAAGATGTCACCTACTTTACTGACCGCAAAAGGTCATGAAAGTAATCTATGTGGTGGTCTTCCGTTTGACGTGTAGTTTCTTTAGAAAACATACAGACACATACAATAATGTATAAATAGATATAGCGGCGTTGAGTTCAATGTTGTCTCGAGTCAATCCCGTTGAGACCATCAGGCGCGTCAAATCATTTCCGCTTAATGTGATGTTTAATGTAATCACACTGCTGTTGATATCTTATGTTCCTATTTTGAATGAAAACTACAAACAAGTGATGTCGAACCCGTTTCCTCGCATATTGGACAGGAAACTAATATTAAACTCACATTTTATCTAAATAAACAAATGGGGAAAAAACTCACTGTGATTAAAAAAATGTAAGTTGCAGTTTTATCGAGTGAGATCGCAATAGAATATAGTCTATATGACAAGTATATAATTTATAACTAAACATTTTTTTCATGAAAAAAATCCTCATCGAGTGATGAAATCGACGACGTCTAACCATAAGTGATTTTACCAAAAAGGAAAACGTTGACCATTTATCAACATAACTTGTACATGATAAATATCTAATACGGCGTATGGAGAAAAAAATTGCTTATTGATATCAAAGTATATTGCACAGATTTTAACATAGAGCTCTACGACAAGAAACGATACAGATCTAGTTAAAAAATATAACCTTGTAGTAGGAGTAGATTTCAATTAGATTTTTATTATGTTTTATTTAGACTTACTCATAAATGAATCCTGTTTTATATTGTTAATCACACTTATAATTCAAGCACATCATAATGTGTAGTTTTCTAATAAAAAAATGATGATGTAAATTCTGAAATTACAGTATTTTGAAAGTGTAATTTAATGTATACAACATATGTTATTTTTAAATGTATTAAATTTAAATTTAATACATCATGCTATCGGAAAAATATTAAAAATGTAGTTTTTCTATAATATGCCCTCAATTTCGAGTTATAAATTAGTAATAAATATTGTCTATTAATTATTTATTTCAACCAAATCAACAAAAAAAATAATTTTAAATAAGTCTAATTAAATATTCTTTAGAAGATTTATGTAGCTAATTTTATAAGTGATAGCAAAATAAAGTATGCAAAATAAGAAAAAATGAATCATGGCAATGTAACATTATATCAAGAAAATTGATTGATTTTATTAAATTCATGTCTAGGTTTTTGTTTTTGTAGATTCATTATACTTCTTAAGATTATCATAAAATATCAGTGATACATTTTACACACAAAAATATGTATCAACAGAAAATTTAAATTTAAAAAAGTGTTAGAGGTTAAGAAAAGGTTTCTACGAGTAACGTAATGCATAAAAATGTTTTGAGTATAAAGATATGAAATCGCTTGTGAGATTAGATTATGGTAGTGCTTTTGTAAGCTTCTCTTCAAGTGTTACAATAATATGCCCTACAATATTAACAAACAAGTTGTTGCAGAAAACTAAAGGATAAATTACCGAACAAATATTGTCCGGGCATCCGTTGTAAACTCGAATAAAGTGGAAATTCAAATACAAATGAAAATACTATGTAAACTATTGGTACCCTAATGTTGTGTCACAAAAGGATAGATAAGTGCAGTAACTGAAAATAGAATGACAATGACGCATGAGCAAATTTACAAATAGTTCCATTGCGATACACTAAAGACCAACGTTGGTCTTTTAATTTGGATATTTACCAACAATATTATTAAACGAGTTGTTTCAGCAGTCAATTATTCTAAAATTAATTAAAAATTTATGATATATTCATTGATATATAATTGAAAAGACGGTCAACACAATAAAATCGTCGGAAATTTATTTATTGTATTATGAACCTAACGCTTTTGAAATTATTTAATTAAAACTGTAATGAAATTATTCAAGACGGTAATAATGTTTTAGTTTTATCAAAATTAAATTCTATAGATCGATAATTGTATAGTATAAATTGATATTAAAGTCGGTACTGAACAAATTTCTAAGTTATTCAATTGATTCTGCGTACTGGATAATCTAATCTTTCGGACAATGTGACCTTTTAATCTGGAAAGTTTTTGATCCTAGATCAAAATTTCGTTAGGTTAGCAAAAATAAAAACGTATTAATGCGTTTTTCTAAAAAATGTTGATATAACTTTTATAGCTAATTAGTTTTCAAAAACAATTTGATCTTTAATATGATTAAGTCACTGTTATATGTATCTTATTTTAAAACTTATGTAATATACTTTAATTTGAAAAAAAAATTGACATCTGGACTTGTCTTCATGGTAAAAATGACTACAGTATTCAAAAATATGCTATTTTTTGTTAAAATTTTGGGTTTTGTATTTTATTTTATTTTAAAATACCTTACAAGGGGACTACACTGATTTTCATAATTATTAAACAAATATATTTGCACATAGCATATATAGTTAAACTTGTTCGATTCTAATATACTTTTAAATCAAAGAATCACTAATCAGGATATAATTAAAGAAATATGAGTTGAAGATCCTTCTTTAATCATTTAGCAATTTCTTTAAATTAAATACTATCTACAGTTTTGCATCGAAGCGTTTTTTATGATATTGATTTTAATCACTGTCAGATATCATCTATACTTGTCCCAACTATGTCACGTGTATACTGTGCCCCTACTTTAATAAAAAAACTTATTACAACCTTGTACATTTCAAAACAAGTGAATATCGTATTCTATTATTAATAAATTAATCAATTTTTTGAAAGTACTGGTCATGTTAGACATTAGATAGCATTGTACGTCTTGTGTTACTTGGTGTTCTAATTTCTTAAGATTTTTATGTGCCGTTTTTACATATTTTATTAACATATCGTTCAGTATAAATTGTTGATACTACAATTAAAATAAATGTCAAACTCTGAGGTACAATACACCGAAAGTAAAAACGGTCGATTTATCTTCAACACCTTTACTGACATTTTTGGCGACACCATGACAATTGTCACACATCTCTACTTTTCATTTGTTAGTACACCGTTTAAAAACCAATAAATTTGACATGATAATATTATATCTTACATTTTTAATAGTGATTTCGTCATCTTAATAAATAAATAATAATGTTTAAAAAAAATAAAAACAATTTGTCATTCTAAAATGGATAACGGCTTTGACTGATTTTTATTGAAGGCAATACCAACTCATCTACACAATAATAATGAATTAAATTAGATAAATCTTTCTTTAGTATTCTAACAGTGTTATTGTATGGCAATTAATTGTTTAAATGTTTTTTGAGCAGTTTTTTAATAGAAAATAGGTATAAGGTACTTTTTGACTAAAAATTTAAACATACGTTAGATATAAGGACAACCGTCGTGTTTTTTTCTTTTAAAACTTTTGTAGCACTTCTGTTATATATATATTGCGTTTATAGCTTTTATGTAAAGGTTTTACAATGAATTTATTTCTTTTTTTTTTTTTTGGTGCCTGAATGGATATGATAACTTTATTTCTATTAGACTGACTCTTTACAAAGGCTTATTTTTCAAATCGTTATTCACTCCTAAAAATTCATACACGCTTGATGGGCTACACAACTTGTGTTCTCTTAACAAAATGCGTTATTGTATTTTTAAACTAAATGTTTTCTTTAAAAGTATTTAAGAGTTAATTTAAGTTCTTTTAACCAAAACTTAGTCTGAAATTTATGGCTTGAGTGTCTACAATAGTAATATATTCTGAAAACACCTATACTTATATAAGTTACAGGTTTGACTTCAGTGGGTTTGTAAAAAAGTAAATATATTCCCTTTAGTAGTAGAATTTAGTGTTTTTAATAAAACTTAAATTTGTAAAGTAAATATTAGTTTAATTTTGTAAGTTTAACAACAAAACTTGACTATTGATATTGTTATATTCCTTGACCTTGTATAATGACCGATAAATAATAATCTCTATTGTCTATTTATGTAGAAACTTCTATTAAATTATTACACAAATTAAATGATTGTTTGATAATTTGCATAATAAAAAAATAAATTCTAATCTGTTTACAATATTGTGCCAAAACAGCAACTTTACGTTATGTTAATAGTAAGTCATTTTAAAGCATTGCTGTTATATATTTTACTTCTCAGTAAATATTTAATCTAATAAAAATATCATGAATTGTAATAATTATTTGAAAGAATATTATATTGTTTATAATAAGAGAGATATCTGTTTTATATTATTATTTTCTTTCCCTCGAAAATATTAAAATGATAAAGAAACATCTGTGATGCTTTAACTTGACATTTAATTTTAAAATTAGAATATTTTGTTCTTTGCATGAAACAATACAAAACAAGAAAACCTGAAAATTATAATGGAAATCGTTATGTTATTTTAAAGTTCATATTATAATTTAATACCATCATTTGTTCAATTAATTTGATATCAATTGATTACTATAGTAACTGTCTTTTACACAACATTGCGAAAATATTTGATCTAATTAGCTGTATAAGTAATTTTGTTAATGATTGAATTTCTTCCATAAATATTAGTGTGACCGTTAAAATAAAAGTTTTTGAAATTTAATTTTGCCACGCCTCTAAAATGAATTTTATATATAAAATTAAGCTGTTCAAAATGCGAAACTGATATGAAACAGTTGACATGAGTCGCAAGGGATCTAAAGTTAAGTAAAATCGTTATTTAGAAAAAAATAAAGCTAAATTTTTCGTAAAAACTTTTTTGGTTTTTAACTTAGTTATAGTAGTTTAACACATAAATAAAAAATATTTTACAAGTTTAAATAATGTATTTTTTATATTATTTGCGTTTTAGTAAAATTGTTGTTTAGACCAAGAAAAATGTGAGAATATCGAAATTTCGATACAGTTAAATTTTTTTTACATAATTTTTTCTACAGAAATGAATAAGATATGTTAGTTAAACATATAATTTATAAGAAGTTATGTTTCTATAAATATTTTGATGTTGAAGACGATAAATGACTTAGATTTCACGTAACGTAAACATTTTACTATTAATACGGAAAATATTGTTTAAAAAAATAATTATTTGCATAAAAAATATTTTTTTTCCTATAAAATAATATTGTGCAAATTTGATTTAGTTCATAACGTTCATTTTGAAATCTGTTCACGGATTTTTTTTTCGTTTCCACATGAGAGAAGTGACAATATCGAAATTAAAAACTTTCTTTCTTATGGACGCCTATTTTATATTTATAATATATTTTTTTCAAAGTCTAGGAGTAGTTTAAATTAAAATATAATTCGAGTAGGATGTGAGTTTTATTTCCAAAAAGTAAAATATAACAATTTAAACTCATTGTTTACTCATCGACTTTTTCTTAATTGTAGTATTTATAATTTCATATTTTTTCATTTGTTAAAGGTAAACACAAAATAGATCAAAATACAGAACTAAAATATATTATAAAACAACATATACAACTTTTTAAAGTAATTTAACGATAAATTAACAAGTACGAGTTTAAATTTTCAAAATAATTATGACAAAAATTATAATATATTATTTACATAACAAATAATATGGAACACAATAAAAAGTTCATTTACAATTAATTTTTATAAGAGTTTTAACCTGTTCGGGTTATCATGATAATAATCAAAACAACTACTAAATTGCTGAATTTAAGATGCAAAAAAAAAAAAAAATTATAGTTTAAGTGGTATAACAAAGTATACGTTTGTTAGGTATCTGTATATGAGAAACATTAAAGACCACTGTTTTCAGTCATTCAGATCAATTAATTAGTTGAAATAATTAAAGTAAATTATTATAATTCCTACGAATTAAAAGAAAATCTATATAATACTCTATTTTTCCAAGGAATAAAATCATTTTAAAACAGAGAAACGAAAAAGTTATGATAACTATTATATAAAAATAATTATGGTGTTCATGATAACAGAACCAATCTCATGAATTTAGATAACCAACGAAAAGTATAGAATACCGAGACAAAGTCTTTTATTTGTGACAAAATTTTAACCTAGTTACATCTATTCTGCACTGAAAGTTTAACTTTGATTTACGTCTTGTGAAAGAAGTCTGTGAACACTTCTGAGCATTAATGTTAAAATATTCAACAAACACCATACAAAAAAACTGTCTAAGTTAGTTTGTAAATTGATAAAATTTAAATGTGAATAAACAAGTATTTAAAGTAATAGGTTACCTGCAAACAATAAAAATATACAATTATTAACAACATCTTTATATCACTTATAAATAACAAAAAAAAAAAAAAATAGCAGAGATAAATATTCCCTTATAGCGCACCAGACGAGTCATTAATAATCAAAAATATAAAATCTCTTAATTATATTATCCAGTTAAACATTGATCCACTTAAATCGAAATATTCTAATTTTTTTTATAGAATTCACACATCGAAAGTATCAAAAGTATTTTTATATTCACGTATATTGCATCGACCTGATTAGCACTTTTGCTAAACAATTCTACAAAATCAGTATAATACATTTATACACTAAGTTACACAGTGAGACTTAGACTTAGCGTTATGAAGTGAAGTTTCTTATAGAAGACGACGGAATCAATTTCTAGACGACATGATATTGAATTTAAATATACTTTTAAAGTATTTTTCGTGTTAATAATTTTTTCATATAGTGTAAAATATATTTTTATCAAAGAATTGTCAGTACTAAGTTATTTAAAATAAGATGTATCCTAAAGATGTGTTTTAAAAGGTAAACCATTAAAATAATTCTATGAAAAAATTAATTTAGACACAAATTAAATCTTTTAATCAATGTTAGATATTAGTTATTAGAAATACTGATAAAAGTCTCAAACTATACACTCTAAATAATACTCATCGTTATTATCAAAATAATTTAAGTGACTTCTTAGTGTGTTATTAATTTTCCACGAATATTAAGCCAATTTTGTGTAAAATATAACTAGTAAAATCGTTAGTGTTTTTGACGGTTTAAAAGTCTATACAAAATATCTGAAGTTATTAAAGAGGTCACGATTAAAGTATTTCACTGTTAAAAGTAATGTATAATTTAAACATTAAATATTAAAACTATGCATGTAATTTAGTATCTTTTATACTTCTGTTTATTAAAAAATATGTGCACAGCATTATGAAATAATAGTAACATAAAATATTAATGGTAACTTTCAACGATGAATGGTTATCGAAGAAAGAAACGATAAAGAATTGTATAAGTTATTTTTTTGTTAATGAAATAAATTACACATTATATATTAATAATTTATTCCACGGAACTACTATTATAAACATATGAAGTTTAATGATAAGCAATATGGCGTATTGTATAGGCAAAATCGCTACTTCTGTGTTATTGGAACAGATTAAACCACAATGCTGTGTTGTGATAACTAAAGTAAATTAAGTTGTTTATTACCTGTTATATTAATGAATTAAGAAAACAATAACACTACTCGTTTAATTTTATTTAAAAGAAACTTGAGGATAATAAATATTCCTCGAATATTATTTATTTAACGAGTTTAAAGTATGCAACTGTTGCTGTAAGAACAAGTCAATGTATTGACTTATTTATAATTCCTTATTTAATTAATTAAAGATACTTCATTGCTTTATAGTGGCTAAGCTTTTTAAAAGTTTAATTATGATGGTTTGTACAACTAGTTAGTAGTTTTAATTATGATATTTTATAAATTAAATATTATACTTAGTATATTAGCTTAAAGAACTTTTTGTTTTTATTAAATTATTTAAGTTAAAAATTTAATAAATCAAATATTATAATGTATAGAATATGTTTATGATGAATAATACACTAATAAATCAACATTAATACTTATATGATATTGCTCAAAAATCAAAATTAGAAAAAAATTCATTTTAGTTTTATAATAATTAAATTAAATTAATAATTAAATGCGGTATAATACTCCTTAATATTGTTTTATAGGAGTATCTTAAACTGTTCAATACGGCCAGTAAAATATCTTTAAACGAAATAATGTACATTTTTGTGTTTTACTGGGTGAATATTATAATATTGGCTATCATATAAAAAACCACCAATGATATTCTTTAATGTTTTGTATTTTTAAATGAAATAAAATAATAAAAGTAAAAAAAAGAAAACGTATAATATAACAGCTCTAAAAGTTCTTCACTTATTGCGGTAGCGACTGGCTCCTAGGGTTAGTAGTTTTTAAAAACAGACCATTGCAATAATTGGATTACTCAAGATATGTCTTTTAAATGTTACTATTTAGTTAGAAACTTCTTATTATTATGTTAATTTATAAAATCATCAGACTGTAAAGAAGATTTTTCCGTAAAATATAGTTTCAATATGGATTTAACAATATGTTAATACAAAATAAAAAGCTACATTTTTTAAAGAAAAAATGTAATAGTTGTTTTTTCGACAAGCTTTTACAAATTATAGTTCCTATTTACTAAGTATTCATACAATTTTACAATCAATCCTTATAAATGTGATTCCATAAATTTAAATTTAAATTATTTTTGTGAATAAATATCCAGACACGAGCTTGTTCACTGAAATGAAATAGCTTATGCTTAAGAAAGTATATGATAAATAATTTTTGGTAAACTAGTATGATATATTGAATTACAAATACTTACAATTTTCAAATTTATACTATTCAAGTTTATAATATATACATAAAACTCATTACATTAATTACATTAAATTATATTATAATTTATATTTCACAAGTATTTCATGAAAATGTTGAATATGAATACATTTTAGATTAAAAATGTTTATTAACGATTTTTCATCGCCTTCAGCAACAAATAAAGAAAAATAGTTTCTTGAGTAGATATAAATATCTACCCAAGTTCACTAGAATATTTTTCGGTTTACCTCTAGTGAGACTATACAAATTTTGTAGGTAACAACGAATAACATGGTTTATTTAATAATTATGGAATAAATGGTAGGTCTGCATTACCCAATCAGAATAGATATGTGGAGCTGTTGTGGGTAGTCAGTGGCATAAGAACACAAATTTGACCTCAATACAAAAAACATTAAAAATCTCTTTCCACTGTAAAGTTAAAAAAATGCCACTGTGAATAGAATAATAAGGAATCATATCGTATGGCAAACATAATGTTATTATAATTTTGAGAGTAAAAATATTGACTAATATAATTTACTTAAATAATAAAGCTAATCTTCGTAGCAAATAACATGGATAATAATAATTATTAAAGAAGATTCTTAGCCAATAGTGTTCATTTATGATGAACATTTTTATATTAAAAATAGAATAACTGTCATTATAAGTTCTATATATTTATTGATAGGTGTAATTATAAATAGTCCTACACATAAATGCATAATTTCTATTTACATTATAAACATACATAAATATAATACATTTATGTATGTTTATATAGTCTATATTTTTTATTAAGTGTGTTATCATGTTTTTTATTCAGATAGTTTGTAGTTTTAGACTTAAAATGTATGTGTGATTTTCTTGAATAGTCTTAACTTTGTTGTGTACTAAAACTACATAATGTTTTACATAGTCGATAACCGAGCGGTCTTAGACCTTACTACAAAGCATGCACGTGTTGCTGACCAGAGTATAAATTATGGTTACGCCAAGTACACAGCTATTATAAGGCACGTAGTTTACAAACATAGAGTGGGCAGTACGTGTTCGCTTTTGAATGGCCGAACTTTTTTCAGACACTTTTTTTTTATTTGAACATACAGTAACGTTGTATAGACTCTTGTTTTGTGTTATTACTTTAGGATTGTTACTATCGGATTTACAATGGTAATTTACCAGTCAGTTGTATGGATCAAATTTTAAAAAGTATCTAACAACTGTTTGTTCGTTTTTAAGGAACTCCAGAAAAATAATAAGTGTCAATATTTAATATAATAAACGGTATTGATATCAATCGTAGATTGATTAAATGATTTTTTCAATTATTATCACTGAATGATGACTATAAATGTAAGTGATTATTTATTTAGTTGGTCATTTCAAGTACACTAACATTCGTGAACAACGTGTACTCATTGGTAATAAATTATGAATAATAAAGGAAGGACGTTGAGCAAAATTGATGGTTTTAACTGTTTTTACGACCAACACCCTCGTTCAAAATCTTATGTGCTTACTACGTTAATATTATATTAGTGCGTGAATAATTTTGAGTAATTTGTTTTTTGTTCTTTTTGAAAACTGTAGTTGAGCTGAATAAGGACAAAAACGATAAGGGTAATAATAATTAAAGACACCTTTGTCTGCTTGGCTTTGTTAGTGCTTCATTTTTTACTCTAGTTGATTAAAGTGAAATAATTATATGCGTCAGTTATTCTATTATCTTTAGCATCAAGCGATGTGAGCCTTCAAATGAACACAGTCTGATGGACAATGTCTATATGATGTATGCAGCGCATAATTATAGATGTACTAAATGTGATACTTTTTTTTTATATATAATATATATAAAAAAAAAGTAATATATTTTAAGTAATATATTTCAGGATCCGGTTGCTAATACTATTGCAGATAAAACTATTATATTATCAATATTAAGGATAAGTTTATTATTAAAATATTTAAGTTTAAGATTAAGTTGTTATAATTACGAAAATCATGAACATCGATATTTAATTGTTTAACTAGTTAAGTTGATCAAAATAGATTTCGAAACATAAAACAAACTCTCTATTTGAACTAAATAATATTACTTACATTAAGAATAAAAATAACGTTGAAACTATCACTCACGTTATAATGGCTGAGTGATCACGCCATAAAGAATGCAAACAATTAATTATTCAAGGTAATGTCACGATATTTAAGTAAACAACTGTTTAGTATTCTAAACAGCTATGCACCAAACAATAACGATCAATGGTTAAAGAGATTAAACAACCCCATACCTCGTTACTCATACAGTAAAAGCTACCATGTTGTCAGGTCAGAAAAACTACGTTCACCTTTGTTAAGCCATTTATAAGAAACGTGTAGTTTACTTGAAATTTGAATGAAAAAATAATTGTAAAAACACATTATATATAATGTATAAAACAACATGATACAACGTCAAACAGATGCCAATAATCGGAATGATTTTAGAATCTAACTTAATTGAATACGAATTCTGCGATGAACATTTATATTATAGCTATGCTTTTATTTATTGAACGAACACGTTGTTTTTATTCATATAATAAAAATAACAATTCCAGTATTATGTTTTTTTTTCAATCGATAAAATTACATTTCTTATTTTGGTTGAATAGTACTTAGAAATTCATATATTTGAATTCAATATTTCGTTCATAAAATTCGACGAATTATTATTGAAAAAAAAAAAAAATAAATAAATACAAAACAAACAAAATGGCTTATAATTGTTAAATGTATTAATTTTCAATCTTTAAATTAATGCAATAGATAGATGTACTAATTTTAATCAACGTATTGTGCACAACAAATGTTTTCACTATCCCCTTCAATATAAAATAATTGTATTTTCATCATGAATTAATTTCGTTTTTGAAATATATCTCCCTCACTCATTTAATAACGCTCTCATGCTCAATTATATTTATGAATATTTATAGATGTAAGTTGCATACTTATTAAAATCTTATAATAGAATTTTATTTTTAGGAATCTCCGTTTCTTAAGTTTTCATAAAGTGGGCAAACAGTTTAAGCGTTCTTATGAATTTCTAAGCATGATTATTGAGGTTCTAAAGTTTTAATCTACTTTGGTTAATATTTTAGATAACCGCCCTTAAAAGCACAAGTTACTTGCACCTATATGCATTACCATTAAATTATTAAAATAACTCAGATAAAAGGGAAAGTGGTATGTTTTAAAATGATACATTTAAATATATTTCAAAGTATAAACATTCATTTCAGAAATATTTATTTCTTATTATATAAATTTCAAAAATTATTCAGATTTTCAATTTATAGTGTAGTTAGTGTGATCTAAACATTAAATCTAAGTATTTAAAAATAAAAAAAAACGCCAGTTTTATGATAATTTTCTTGGTAAAAAAAAAAAAAATACTAATCAATATGTCATGTCTATCATTTTTGAAAATTACTACTGTAATGTTAAACCTATGAGTATGTATTACTTTCAAGATATTATTAGTACGAATTTAGATATGAAAAATCTGAACTTTTTTCAGTTTTGTTTTTCCTTGAACGTCTTTAAAGAAGTTTGTTCTAAACTTGTAATTGCCTCATATTAGAAAAACCGAGAAAAATGAACTATTGTCATTGAAAAGTACTCTTTTACCAGAACGCTGACAAAACTGTTCTTGAAAAGTGTATCCAAAGCGAAAAAGTTTTGAAAAGAAATATTTTACAGTTTTCAGAAGAATAACCGTTATATTTATTTGATAGAAGATGAAAGTGGGTATAGCACTGGTACTTTAGCACCGCATCAATATGTTGTTTGCGTATGGTTGTTTCCAAAACTTTTTCTACTCTATACTAGAGTAATTTGTAAGACATTATTGGCAGTATTAAAAATGCCAAATAAAGTGGAAAGATTTAGGTAAGTTGAATTTGTGGTTATATTTTCGTACGAAATTTTCACTTTTTTTAATAAAATTATAAATAATAAAACTTATAAATGCTAATAAGGCCCCAATGAATTGAAGCGTGCACTTATATATTTACTTGATATGTGAACTGTTGCAAAATACTTTTGTTTCTTAAAAGCTTTAACAAAAACATTCGTGATTATCGTTAAAATGATTATTTTCACTGTAACATGTTGATTATAACAACGTTCTTGTTGATTATGTGCTCGCGCTATTGTTATGGTTATAAATAAAAAATTTAGCCAGTTTAGTGGAGTGCGTTAATCAGGTAATATCGATATGGTGATAAACTCTATAAAGTAAATTTTTAATTACAAAATAATTAAAAAGTCAGTCTGAGATTTAATTTATAATATAGAACATAAAAAAAAATTTGAACAATATCATATTGATAATGTAAAAATTAATTTTTTTTGTGTATTCAAGTTTATTTTTGTTATGTGATCTATAATAAAATAATCTTTAATAAGATTATATAATACAATTCAAATACATTTTTTGTTCTTTACCTTCATTATTTAAATTGTACTTTCTCTGTAAAAATAATATTTTTGACTTGTATTTTCTTCTTTTTATCATTGAATAAATCTTCAGAAATTCTTTTTTTTACTTACTAAAAAGTTCCTTGTTTGAAACTTTAAAATAAAAAAATCGTTCAAAGTCAAAACTAAAATAAAAGTTGACAAGTTGGCTTGAATTATTAAGAATATTTTATCCAAAATAGATACTATATAGATTAATATAATATCGAATAGTTAACTGTTAGATACCGTAACTTTAGTGTTGTATGATTTTTAAAGTAGTCATAATAAGTAGCAGGTGCAATTTGGTTGACGTTAAGCTTACACTATCATACAAGTAAAAATATTAGCTGTTTACCAGAGCTCGTTTCGGGCTATTTAGGAGTTATCTCGTTATCTTTTATGAACATAAAATATATTTTGATTACTTATGCCCAAAAACGTTCCTTTCAATTTCAATTAATTTAAACATATGCCATAGTAAATATTTCCTAACTTCAATAATGAGTTAATTAATTATACGATGATCGGATATTTAGTTCTAATTTTAAGATGGACAGAAAATTCTGATAATGATTAATTATATTTATTTATTTTATTATACGTACCGAGTGTCTCAAATTACAATTTTTCAGGAAATTTCCTACAAAAAATGTTGATAGGTGGATGACAATTTCAAGACAAGTATTGATTGAGTTACAATCATTTTAATGCATAGAGTGGGTTTAAAACGCCAGTAGAGTATACGTATACATTAGAAGAGGTATACTCATCCAAACTATACCCACTCAATGTATTAAAATGCTTATAGATCGATGAGTACTTATTCTAATGTTTTGTAAGAAAAGAACTAAAGAATTACCGTTATAAATTTTTGAAAAATGAAAATATAAAAAAATTATTTCTTATTCTTTCTTATTAGAGACAAATATTAAAAACGTGGTTATTTACATTCAAAACACCTTATATACATTTTTATCTCTTAAAGTATAAAAAGTTTAAAAACTTTTATTGCCTCAGAAAATTAATATTTAAATAAATAATTAACAGTATCATGTGGTAGATTTAAACAGGAAAATATAATTATGATGGATGACATGATTACTTTATCTAGAGATTATGACACATTGACACATACCTTGTTATTAATTATAAATATTGTAAATTAATTTTTGCAATGTTTAATATAATGTATAAAAACAAATATTTACCCAAATTACAACATTGGAAAATTTAATTATTAAACAATGTGTGTTTTCTCTATTTTTATTGGATTATAGCATAAATACTTTAATTTTTAGCTTCCATGCGAATCTGAGAATGTATTAATTATAATACACCGATCCGAATTCTTTCAACAATACTTCAAAAGATAACAAATTTTAACTAATTAAAGAAAATTGAAAAAAATTCTCTCATTCCCTGTAAGTGATAAAAATTCCTCAAAAAATTACTACTTGAAAATGCCATAAATTTCGTCTTTTTTATTTAAAATTATCATAACTTTTTGAAAGACAAAGGAATAAAAATATTTTTTTATAACTTGATAATTTTTTTTTTTATTTAATATACATTTTTTGAAAATTTGACTGCTAACCTGCGTATAAGGGAGGATTTAAAATAGAAACTTGTCCACAAAAATTTATTTTTTTCAACATGGTTTTTGACACATTTTCTGTAAGTACTGCGACCTTTAATTATATGTAAAATTAAAACCTGTGTTATATACTATAAGTAAAAAAAAAATGTTCTTGGTGAATTGTCTTCTGTATAAATTTAAACAAAAAATCTTATTTTTGTATAAAATAATTACTGTTTTTAGTATTGTTTTATACATCAATTTTTTATTGTCAATTATTTATGCCTAATCTATAGGTCAAACAGAATAGTCAATTAAAATTACAGGTAGGTGTCCTCTTTAACCCTCATTAAAAAAAAATAATAATAAAAAAGATACAAGTGTTAGTTATAAATATTTTTAGAGAGAATTCGTTGTGTTTTTAATGGCAATGCATTAAGTATATTAAAAGGAAAGGACTGCCTTTTCCAAGAAAAATGTTATTTCTATCAATGGCTTATAATAAACTACAATTACAATTTCATAACTGATATAATAATTAACTAACAAAGGTCAGAATAATTGAGTAAAGAAAGTTAACTTTCTTTTATTTTGTTTTTATAAATCTATACTTAAAATTTTTATAGACGTTTGCCCTAGGGTTAACAAAATACGTATTTACATAATATTTTTTTATAATTTCTCATAAAAATTACAACATTAAATTATTAATTAGTATATAGTAAATCATAAAACTTGTAATCAGGATGTAATTAAGAAAATAAGAGCTGATGTTGCTTTTGGAATAATTTTACAATTCTTTTTCATAATTAAACACTATCAACAGATTTGCATCGAAGCATTTTTTTATTTTAACCACTATTAGATATCATCTATATTTGTCCCAATTATGAAATGTCTCCACTATATTGGGTTTTCTTTAATTAAAAATATATATTTGTATTTTACTTACAAAGTATAAATTTAGATTAAAAAAAAAAAAAATAAAAACCAAAGGAATTGATTTTAAAATTAAAATTGCCTATATATCTAAAACCAGATAAATATATAATACTTTTTTTTAATTTTTACATATAAAAGACAAGTATTAAAAAATTAATTTTTATTTATTGATACAACCCTGATTTTTAATGATAATTCATTGAGATTAAAGACTACCAAAGAAAAATCGTGTAAAAAAATAGCACTGAAAGTTTAATAGTAAAACGGACAACTGTATTATCTTTTTTTTTATCTAAAAAAACTTATATATCACGATCTATTTATTTCAAAAATTGAATTACTAACATAAAAAAGTAGGTACTCGTAAAATCAATACCTTTTAAATTTCACATCAAAGTTCATGTTATCGCATTTGCACTTACCAGATACAAAAAATTTTTTTTAGTATTTAAAAAAAATACTTTTTTAAGCTTTTTAATACTTGAAAAATAAATTTGTGTTATGAATATATACATAGAAGTACGTTTTTCGTTAAAATTTTCAATTATTTATCAATTTAGATTATTGAATTGAAATAGAGTTTCAATTCCGTATATTTATGTTTTTTATTTCATGAATGATCATGAAAGACTGAAAATTGTATACAATGATTATTTTAAAATGAAATGTAATGTAGTAAGCAGATATGTGATTTAAAATATTTTGCAGTTCACATAATATCCAAGCACTAAAGTCATTTTACATTTTTTAGATAATCGATGTCAAACGATAAAAAAAATCACTTTGTATGCAGCAATAGAGACATTTTAAAAGCACAATAAATTTTTTTAGTTACGTAAATAAACATAAAATAAAAAACATCGTGTGTAAGGATTTTACAGAAATTATTTTGAATCGCTAAAATATTGTTTTCTGATATTGGCAGAAAATTTATTTATATGCAGTTACTCATGTACAAATCAAAAAATGTATGGACTTTTCTAATAGCTTTTTTCAATAAGTTACTTTTATTTAAGATTTCAGTGAAATCGCCATTAATATTCCGAGTAGATCAATTGTTATGTTACTGGAAGTACTTTTAAAAGTATTTAAAAATATTTTTAAGAGCAATTTTGGATTGAATAGAATTTATTTATATACTAAATACTATGACTTTTTATCGATGAAAATAATTTTTATGCGCATCAAAATTATAACACATGATATAGTACGAGGGGGGGGGGGAAATAAATACTCGATATTGAAAAACATTTTGTCGATATAACTTAGACAACAAATAAAATTGAGTCGCCATAGTTAAGTCGACTGATCAAACACAATTCGTACATATTACATTAGCTACATTTTGATTTTAATCAACATACTAATGGATATAATGTTATTATTTCAGATTTCATTGGATTGTTTTTTAGAAAAACATGCGTGGTACGTTTGTTTGTGATATACCAACATTGCCTCAAGATAATTGCAATACATTCGATAATAAATTTAAGTGTGCTGTATTATACGTGTGGTTATTACAAAGGTCTGGAAACAAATTAAATTTTGCTGAGTTTCTTATTTGATAATTTATTCAATAAACGATGCTTCTTGTATGATTGCGTGACTTTTTTTTTTTAAATGTTGTTTCTAACCAATAAATTGTTCTTTAATATGTTTTTGTTTACTTCAAAATTATAAAATATAGTAACTTAATATTTATATTAGGAGTAGAAAAATTCATGAAAGAATATTTCAGAAAAGCTCAATTAGTGATGATCGCTTGAATTTTTTTCACATAATATTAAATTTTCTTTTTATCTCAAACGACCAAAAACTTTTATGGGTGGCTATCTCCTGGAAGGGACATATTATATCCTTCATTTTCTTGATATTCGTCTAAACAAGGATAATGTATGTTAAAAAAAAAATAAGAAATCCGTTTTGTATAAACAAATCCTTCACTTATTATTTAAATTTTTATTTGTATTAAGAAAATAAATTTACCTGATAGAAGTATGAAGCATAGAAAGAAAAACCACCATGTAAACACCATTCCTGAAGTAATCATATCCTTTTTGTTTAATTTTATTCTGTAACATAAACCCAAACAAAAAAGATATTAGTAAACTTTGCATTAAAATAATTATAAGTCTCTTTTTATGTTTAGATATTTGCTGTAAGTCCTATGTATGGGTTTAAGTTTCAAAAATATCTATATTAAATGGTAAGATATAGCTCAATAAAGTAAATTAATACAATTGAATTCATTTATTAATACTAATATTAAACATTAATATATTTAAATATATGCAATAACACCAAAGATTTAGTATATAAAATACAGTAGTATTAATGGCCACAAACTATACTTACCTTCCTAATTATATTTAAGGTTTTTTCAAAGTTTTTACAAACTATTATAATTAATATTATTAATCAATATTAAAAATAAACTTATTTTCAAATTAGTTCTTAAAATAAAAACAGCAGATAAATATGTATAATAAAAGTAATAATCTATAACAAGACACAAATATTACTAAAAGAAATGTGTAAAAGTGAAAATTTCACTTAATATGCTCTATTTTCCAAATAATAGTAATTATTTTCTTTTATTAGTTTTTAAACGTTAAATTAATATTAATTTAAAGTGGTTTTATTTAATGTAATAAAAATGCTCTTGTGTTTATTTTAAATTACTGTAAGTTATTATACCTTTTAAGTTTCGCAAAATATGTATTAATATTTACAAAAAATACTTAATGGCTGAATTAAATAATTATAAAAGACCTTCTATGACGCATGGCAAAGTTTTAATATTCTAACTTTAATATACGTTCTGCAAAGGTTAATATTTCATTTTTTTTTACATATAAGCCACTACTTTAATTCATTACCATTTATAAGTATTCTTACATCTCTAGCAACCAAATAACATAAACAAATATAAAAGTAAAATGTTAATGATTTTTTTTGGAATTATTTGAAAGAATATTCTTTAGTAAAGTGAGTTATCAAATCAAGCGTAAAAAACTAATATTTTAATAGTTTTTTTTTTTTTATAATAATTATTAAAAAATATATAGTTATTAAAAACTTCATTAATCTATGAATAAAAAAAGCCTTATAAGTGTGTTTTTATTCAAAGTACACTAAGCAAACCAAGATTGATTTAAAAGTTTAGAATACTCATTTGTTGTGAAACTTGAAACAATTCTCATTAGTGGCGTAACTTAAGTAAAAATCCAGAGGATACTGGATGCTATGTAAGGTTTACAAAGCCGTGGGTGGTGGTGCTCCCCACACCTACAATCAACCACATTAATATAGATAATTGAACTAACAATTATGATTAATTGGTGGCATAGTATTGAAGTATGCATAAAATAACGTTTTAATTTGCTGCAATAGTTGTATAATGTAAACGTAATACAAAAAAAAATATTGATATAGAAAAATACTGACTATCATTTTTTATAAATAAATAAACTTCTTTAAAACTACGAGTATTATAATTTAAGGAAGACACTACTGATGAAGTATCTACTACCACTACCAGTAGTTGCGTCATTAGTTCTTATAATATCATGAAATTTACAGATAATTTAATTTTAATTGAAAGACAAGCATTGAAGTTTTTATTTAAGAACAGCGCTTATTATAATATTTTAGACAAAAAAATGTTTAAAAAGGTAATTTATTCCCACAGTTTTTTTCAGATAGATTGTAGATAGTATGCACACCTGTTGTAGGGTTAACTTAGGGTTATCGATTTTCAAGTTTGCGTGCGCTAGGTATTTAACTTCCAACGCCGGAAAAACGTGTTGCTCGATTCAAAAGTCAAAGGCCCATAATAAAAATAGGAAGATTTGTTGCTGTTCGACCCTATGTTTTTCTTTAATGTTATTTGTTTTATTGTCGAAATAAATAACAATTATTAATTTGCTCTGTTTATATACTTAATATAACACTCATTTACTCGTTTGATTCAATATCAATGATAAATAATAATAAAACAGATACTATGCACAGTTTTCCTCATGTTTAAATTCTTCTGTTCTATTTTTAAATAAATAATATACTGACAATAAAAATGTATTTATTTTGTTGATTATTTTTGAATTTATCTTTACTGTACTTAATGGTTCGCAATACTATCGAAAACTAAATAAGTGAAAAAAGTATTGTAATCAAGAAAAAACAGTGCAATTTTATTTGAGCATAATTAACTGAATGGAATGTGAGTAAAAAAGGTAAAACAATGAATTTTTAACTGTGCTAATGGAATACCCAGTAAGCTAAAAGGACGCGCAATAGCAGTAGAGGTGGTAGATTTGAATATTTATAAAGCATATAACGACAAAAAACTTTATACAAACAAAAAAGCTAATTTGAATATTAGACGAATAAGTAAAATAAAAATTCTATTTAAGTAAGTTTAAAAATCATCTGTGGATTTCTTAAAAAGGTAATTTTTCTAAAATAAAAGTACATGAAATCTTATTTTTGTAAAAATATTTGGTCTGCATATCCAAGTAGTTTGGCAATAACATATTGTACAAACCACTTTTTCATTAACACAAATTATACATTATTTGTGTATGTAGTAATTGCGTAGTTTCATTGCTACACGCACATTTCAAGATTTAATATTATATTTATAATATACTATGTATGGAATGGAGAATATGATGATATAAATTACATACAGTTCTTGAGTAAGAGTACTTATAACCTACTAGAGTCATATAGAAACCTTGTAGAATGGTATAGGATTTATAAGTATGAGAATATAAGAGTTAAGGGAAGATTATGTAAAGATAAACAGGTATAATAAGATTGCTAAGAACACTTTTGAATTAAACAAAAAATGTTGTATCATTACATGAAAAAAGTTACTTTATGTTATACTAAGATTTTTTATGCTAAAATTTTATCCTCTAAAATAGTTCTAAGGATTGAAAAAGCACGTCCTTATTTTAAAGTAAAAATAGGATTTTTTAAACAATAGAAATATAGGCAATTTTATATATGAAAAGTAAGTTTTTTTTAATACTAAATTCAATGAATCGTTCTTTAAACATTTTTTTTTATTTTATGCCAGCTTAAAGGTGCAATTGTAAAGCGTTAAAAGCATGATAAAAAAATGTTGATTTCTATTAACAGAGTTATCCGTTATCACAACCCAGTCAATTACTTACAAAATAAAAATACCTTTATAAGATATAAAGGATGGATAAAATACTATAGTATATAGTACTATAATACTAAAGTAATTAATAATAAATAAATTGAAAAATATATGTAACTAAACAAACTCCGAAATTATTTTTATTTTGTGAATAACTGAATGTATTTTATAAACAAATGACTGTGCATATTTTATTCATGAAGGTAATGAGATTTTTAAAAACTTAATAACATTTCTAGATGATAAGCATACGCTACTGACGTAGAAATGTTGAATGTTTCACTAATATTTGATAAATAAGTACGAAATATGCAAACTATTATATAAATTAAAAAAAAAAAATTCTTGTAAAAAAAGTATTAAATGTTTAAACATCTGATAACTTTCAATTGGACGTTAATTTTTTTTATGTAATTTTGTATAAAAATTATAGGAAATGTGATTTGCGTTGCTTTAATATCTTTTTTTAATTGAAATTAAAAAAGAGACCTATAAAGTTATGCCTGATTTGTTGATTTGAGTCAACGAGTCGACATATGGAATAATTATACAAGAATGTGATATGTAAATGCGTTATCAGTTTTTTTTTTTGTTTTAAAGGGATATTAATTAGTTTTGTTACCTATTTGTTATTATATAATAATAATTGATCACTTGTGACTAATATTAATTTAAAACCAAAAAAATATTTAGCTTAAAAAACCATAAAAATTACTAAAAAATCGACTATACGTATTTCGTTAACAATATTACCATTAGAGCTAAACTGTAATTTAAACATTTTTATGACTTTTTGAGTTAAATATTTTAAATATTTAAATGTTTAAATTAATATGTTAAATATAATTTTAAATAATATTTATTAATGTTTTATAATATCATGTTTGTAATTTGAGATAACAAAAAATATCGCAATTTCATTTTATTACTTTTGTATTTTTTTCAATATTATATTAAGTTGGATGTGATTTGTAAATGAAATAATTTTGCTTCGGGTCTACGATAGTAATACTTTGATATTTGCTTTATTTATTAGACAAAGCATGTAAATGTATTAATGTTTTTCTTGATGTAAAAGCGCTACGCTCTCTTTGAATTATATCGTAGATGTTTAATAATAATAACGTGCTGTAAGTAACTCCACTGCATTAACGTTACTACCGTTTTCACCTCCTCTCTATTAAAGCAGAAAGAACATTTATTTATTTACCTCTGACATAATACAAAGGTTAATGAATATACAATAAATGGACTTTTGAAACTCGGTTACAAAAAATAGAGCAAGCGAAAATATCTAAGTTCAAATAAGGATGCTAATTATTTTCTTTAGCTTAAGTAACTTATTAAAATTTTTTACTATTTCATGTGTAGCATAAACACTAATTCTATCATCCATAAGTAAGAATAATAAACCTATTTCTTATAAGTAATGCTGATGAATATTTAGGAAATCTAAATTACTCACAATTCATAGTTTTCTTAGAATTTTAGTTTTTAACTAAACTGTGATGGAAATTAATTTTTATTTTTCTGTACTTGCACTAAATGCGCCATGAAACTTTTAAATAAATATATTATTAAGTAAATTCACGTTTATTTTATCACTTTTTCGTATAATATTTTATTAATTATTTAAACATAGTTTCCAACTATCTCGGATGTCGTTAAAGAAAGTTTCAAAATTGTTAATTGACTTCACCATAATTTTTCTATTTTCATTGCTTATCTATAGTAAAAAATCTCAATATTTTCGAGTACGTATCTAGTATGTTTTGTACAACAACGATATTTTTTGTACTATAAATAACAAAAAATTATGGGATTGTTAAAAATGTAAATATATATAAATGTATTAAAACTGAAACGTTTTTATGATGTCCTGAAAAAATTGAAAAACTTTAAAAATACCTGACAGAAGGTATGATTAGATACCAATTGCTTTACAGCAACTTTTTTTTAATGTATTCTTATGTGGGCGTGTTTCAAGACATGGTTAACAAGTAACAGAAAAATGTTAAAAGTTTTGTAATATTCATTTTAAATGTGATTTTCACACTTGCTGAGGTATGCCGAAGCAACTCGCTTCGAGAGAATAACATCGTTAGAGCATATCACAATCACAACGATGGCAATGATAATGATGATGATAAAAAGAGCGTTACGTGAAAACAAGATTCTGGCATCTAATCCAATTTTCAGTCAGGGACATTTGAAAAGTTGAGAAAATTAAATTTCAAAATGCTCTTGGAGTTTGGGCACGCATTTCCCTACACGAGCCCGTGCATTTTTGACTGGTAACAATATTGTTACTTTAGTATCATTTAATCCTATTTGTTTCCAAAAGTAACACTGATACAAGAAAATTACTTCATTGAATCTAGAAGCTTTAATTTTCAATGCAAAATATTTCTTTGCAGTTATTTGAATATTTCTTACCATTTATTGGTACAATTATAACAAATTATTTTTTTCAAAATTAGTTTGTTTTAGTATTACAATAATTTTATTGTTAACTTTGAATGTTTGCATATTGCAATAATCTTAAAATCAAATTAAGAAGCATGCATATTTTTTGTCAGTCGTGCAGAAGTTGATTTTTCAATATTTAATTTATGATTTTCTTTGAATTGTAATATATAGTCCTAAATATTTATGATTTGGAGAATTGAATGGAATGGAGAATTTTTATTTAAATATATTCTTGGGTTTCACATTATTAATTAAAACAATCATTTAATTTGATATTCTAAATTAGATCGAATCAAAATAAAATATAAGCAGAAATATTACAGTTTGATTACATAAGAAAACAATTAATTCTATGTAATTTCTGAATTTAAACTGAAAGTTTTCTACTAAAAGTATTCTAAGTCAACATATAGTTTATACATTTATTACAGTATAATATAAAATAATTATTAAAATTATGTTCATAAATTTTTATATGCATTTTCGTAACATAAACAATTATTAACGTAAGACTTATGAGATTGTTTAACATTGTCTATATTGTAATTTTCTATAACACTTTGTGTTATAGAAAATGATAGCGATTTTAATTAGACCTCAGTTTTACGAAACTTAGACAAACCTAAACAAAAGACCGTTTAAAAGGATATTGATTAAAAATAAAATGTTTTGTGGTTGCGTATTAAGAAAATCTACTTAGAAATTGATATATACGCTTGTTTGGTGAATAATTCTTGAATGAAAAATACAAAGAAGAATATAATTTATGTTTCTCGGTTAGCATTAAATGTACAAAAATCAGACTCCATATAAATGTTTTTGTTGAAATAATAAGTACACTAAAAAGAGACTTTGGATAGACATTTTGTAAATATTTTGACTCAGCGTGTCATTTCAAGATTAGGGATAAAACAAGCTGCTAAAATTACTAAGGGAAAAAACTTATATCCAGAATCTACCCTAAAGTTCTTGTAAATTAGACTAAACGAAGCAGAATTGAAAATTGTGCTTGAAAGTTTTTATAAAGTTCTGGAATTATGCGTTTTGCCTTTCTAACGTTATTGTATATATTTGTCTAAAAAGAAATATTCACTTGTCTATGGTACTCAACTAGAATATACTTGCTAAATTTCATTTACTATTTTAGCTATAGTTTTAATTTTCAGTTTCCTTTATAAAATAATAGTATATCATTAAAAATAACCCCTTAATGTATTAATAAGTGAATTTCATGTTTTTTTTTTACAAAAAAATCAAATAAAAGTAATAATCAAACCACACCCTTAAAATACTCTCTATAGTAATATATAGAAAAAGTTGAGTTTTATAACGACAAACAGATAAAATGATAGGTTGGTAGACTTTATCAAATCTTATTATTATTCTTTAATATTTGTGTTTCAAAATCTATTGTATAATTTGAAATTTGATTATCTTTGGTTTATAATTGGGTTGCAATTTAATACAAAAAAGTACACTACCTTTTTAAAACATACGATAACTTTATTTATAATTAATAGTGCTGTAGTAATTTAATGAAAGTNAATCTTATTATTATTCTTTAATATTTGTGTTTCAAAATCTATTGTATAATTTGAAATTTGATTATCTTTGGTTTATAATTGGATTGCAATTTAATACAAAAAAGTACACTACCTTTTTAAAGCATACGATAACTTTATTTATAATTAATAGTGCTGTAGTAATTTAATGAAAGTATAACGTTAATTGACAGTTTTTTTATGGATAGAAACGGTTAACAAGTAATTTTTTTAATAGAATTTAAAAAATCATGGTAATTATTTCTTAAATAGAAACCATTTATTGAAATTTATAAATTATTCTACAAATCTGAGTTGCTAGTTTAATTAAATTAATTAACATTGCGTGTAAAAACATTTTCAATGTTTGAAAGAATATCGTTTAACTTATTTGCACGTGTACTCTCACAATTACTAAAAGTAATGATTATTATCACATTTGTCCACTTTGTTAGTGAATTACACTCTCTATCAGTTAAATTAGATGTTGTGCACCCTTTGACCTTTCATTTTTATTACTTTTTTTAAATATATATATATATATATAAATATTTTATTTATGATATCAGTCTTTAAGAGCTAAAAACAAGTATATCGAAAGTTCATTATATTATACTTTACAAAAAAAAATGATGAAACATGACGTCAAATAAACACGAATTAAAATGCATATATGTTATTAAAAAAACCTAGTTTAAATGAATATCAACACTACCGTGGATTTTTACCATTGTGTACTTGGTTTATGGTTTTGTTTTATTTGTAATTATATTATATTTTTTTCTTTAATTATTTTTTATAAAAAAATTTCATTATTTTTCAATAATGTTGAATTTATTTCTCTTTTTATGGGTTAAAAGAGGAAATAATTGGATGGTAAATTTTATATACTGTTTAATTAGGCTTTTATTTATAGACGCTAAGTTTTTTTTAGTTAGTGAAAAGTTATAAGAGAAAAAAAATATTGTTAAATTTCTTGTTTTTGTTATGATATTGATTTCACATCAGCACCTACTTATTTCTTTAGTGAGCTAAAGAATTTTTATATTGAATAGACTAGATTAAGAAAGGTTTCCTTTAGCACTATATATATAAATTTGACATAACTATAGTTGAAAAATAAGTATTTTAAACTTAAGTTACTTTAATAAAAAATTGATTTTTGAATATATTATTTCAATTAATTAATAACTCTTTAACTTAAAGTACTAAAAAACAAAATGATTTAAGTGTGTACTTTGGATATATAAGTAATCTTAGTAAATCTTTTAAAAATATACATCTTTTCTTTCATCTTATTTTATTTTCAGATATTTGATACTCATTTTTAAGTATTTTGTATGTACGTGTCTTTGGTAAATAATATTATTTTTTGGTTAATTTATTCTAAGCACTAGGTAGCATGGAATGGCTGACCTAATTATTCTTGTTTTCGCATTATATAACTACTGGCGTTTATTTTGAACACTTAAGTTATTAAAATAATGATTAGCAAAACATTTTTTTGGTCTTGATTTGGTAATTTTGCTGTATATTTTAATAATAATTGCAATTAAAACGTAGAATTAACAGGAGGTTCAAATAAAATTACCGAACAGTAAAATCATACGCATATAATGTAAAATAATGATACTAAAATGTATATAAATATATATGTGTAAATAATACTAATTAAACATACTGATGGAACTATGATAATTATAAAAAACTATATTTATATAAAATGTAGTAGGAAAAAAATAAACGATTAAAAATAACTAAGGTTAGGACAACGTAAATTGACTGGTCAAATCAAAGAGATTTTGATCTTTCTTAATATGGCAAAATAAAAAAAAATTAAAATCTGTAATTAAATCTTAAACTTTATTATAGAATAAGGTCTTTTTGTACATTAGTAAAAGTAATTTTATGAAAGTTTTGTTTTACTTTTTTTCAAGGTTGGATAGTAACGCATCAAACGTTTGGAAGTCAAGTTATTTTAATTTATCTAGAACATATAAGGAGTAACTTAAGTTTTATTTTTTAATAAGTTAAGTAAGTGTTCAAAATTGTGGTAATTAAACTATTTATTTTAGTATCGAAATGAAATGAAATTTAAAATTATAGAAAAACTGTATGAATCGTGCTGCAAGTTAATGTATTAGACTGTTTATATTACGAACAGCAATAATAGAGTTATTTATGATTTTAAATGGTACTATAAAATTTTTAAATTTTATTGTTGTAGTTTTTATAGTAAATAGTTGTAATTTATTTTTCCTGATGAAAAAAATACATTTTATAAATCAGAAAAAATTATTTGAAACAACTATTGACTAATTAATTAACATCACAAGTTAGAAAAATGATTCACAACCTAAATTTTAAATTAAAGGAAAACTGATGGTTTGTTTAAAACATTTTTAGACCAAATTTTACCATTTGACACTTTAAAATAAAGTCACTTAATCGTAAAAAATGTTACTGATCAAAAATCATACCCTAAATTAAACAAATAAAAGATTTATGATCATCTATCGAGACCTGTAAAAAAATGTATTTCTTCCTTTAACTTTATCAATAGTTAGTTCTGTTTTTTTTATTAGCACACATTATATCGATATGCGCAGTAAACAGAAAGACAGTAGATCACTTTTTTTAAATTTTCAGCAAAAATAAAATTTATTCTCAGATTATACCCTATATTGTTTGACAATTTTCTAAGTAGTTTAATTTCGATTAAAACGAAATTTTCGTTATTTCTATGAAAATTATTATAAAAAGAGTAAAACATAAATCCAAATACCTCATAATCTCAAAGTTAAGTATTTTGAGATATTCGTTGTGCATGACGATGTATCATATATCATATATATATATATATATAATATCATATAAAGTATAGTTATTTTTATCATTTAATGATGTAGAAAAAAATTTAAACAGTATTACTATCAATCTTTTGTGTCAAGCTAATCGTATAAACCCAAAACAAACAGTTGTAACATACTACCAGTGAACGTTAAAATATCATGTACGTATTCAATTGTATCTTATTACATAACATTATTGTTTTAAGTAGTTTTAATCTACTAATTGAGAACACTAAAGACAAAATTAGATTAATAGTTTTATCATTTAAAATAGGATTTTTATTTTTCATATTATATTTTTTTATAAAATGCAGAGAAACAATTAACAGCTGTTATCAGCAAAATAATCATGAAAATTTAAAACAGAATTCATCCAAAATTTGTTGTTTTAAATCTGTTAAAACAGTTTAAAAGTTTCACGACTTAAGTTTAGACACTTTGTATCCTTGTTATACGTGTTCGTTTTTCAGTAGTGAGTACAGGCTTATACTGACTATATCTACAGGATCATATTTGGCTTTATACTCATATATAAGTTCAACATGTCCAAAGACGCAAAGCGTCAAATTCAGAAGGACACACGAGTAGGGAAAATGTGAGTTTTATAAGCGAAAGATCTTCTTTTTCTAATCACTTGACAAGTAAAAAAATGTTTGAATATTTTATAGATATACAAAAAAATTTTTTATACGGAGCACAAAAAACTTAAAAAAGATAAGTTAATTTCAGATTATTTATTGAGTAAAGCATGAAGGTACTAAAAAGAATCATAATATAATTTTACAATATGTATATTGTACATAGCTGTAAGTAAGTTATTTAAGCTTATATTAATTAGATAACCTAATTTTTTGAAGAGTACCAATTAACTTTAGAATGTTATGTTCTATAAAATAAAGTCCATTAAATTTGTTTAACTAATCATTATTTTGAAATTTAGTGAGCTTTATAAAACTTTTTAACAAAAAATAATTAACACCCTTTAAAAAGAATTTCATTGGAAATTGAAATTTTATTTTTCTAAAATAAATTTGATTCAATTATTTAATATTTATTTTGACCGCTTGACAAGAAAGACAGAAGCAAACTAGAAGTGTTAGAGTTATGGATATGGAGAAAAATGACAAACACAAAATGTATAGACAAGAAAAGAAATGTACAAGTACTAGAAGTAGTACGAGAAGAAAGACAGCTAATGAAGGTGATTGGATCAAGAAAAATACAGTTAATCGGACACAAAATCCAACACAATGACAATCTTCGAAGGAAAAATAACTGGGAAGAAATCAAAAGGACGCCCAAGGAAACAACATTTTGAACATATCCTGAAACTCATGAACTGTGCGTCTTTTGTTTCACTGAAGAATTTGGCGTCAAACAGAGAGGAGTGGCATTACTTTTAATCGATGATGATGATAGTTAAATAATAATAATAACATAGTTTTTAAGGACAAATAGTGTGTAAATACAATCAATAAATAATAGCACATGGCACAATAAAACAATGTTATGACAAAATAATATATTTTACATAGCAATACGTTTGTTTAATTTGATTTTCAATGTTGTAATTTTTATGTTATATGGTATCTAGTACGAGTAAATTATATGAAACAATGCATTTGATTTATTATTGATAGCATTAAAAATATGTTTTTTTTACGCACAATAGAGTACTTTGAATAATAAATTAATAAAATAACTTCATTTGTTTTTCAGGCATTAAATAGTTCTAAATTTCAGACAAATTACACATATGATTAAATAAATAATTATTTATTTAAATAATCATTATAATCATATATAAAAAAAATTTACAGAAAAACTAATTATAATAAACATATAATGAGATCATAAAACGTTTTGTTGAAATATGCTCTTTTTCCAAATATTGTTGGATAATTAATATACTACTTCCAAATCCTTTGAATTAGGACGAAAAAACTATTTTTATAAGGTTTAATAAATAATGTTTAATTTTTTAAATATTACACTGAACATTTTATCTTGTTGTAAACTTTAAACTTCTTAATAAACTTATTAGGCCTTTGGCAAAAGCGATATAACAATTATTGTTCTTATACTTATTTGTATGCTCATGTTTTTGGTAAGCCTTTTTCATAATTAACATAACTACAAATTATCTAGACAACTTCAATTTTTTATTGTTGTTTTAGTTACTTTAACCAAAAATGTTCAAAAATATGAATTAATATAATTTTAATGTACGTTCATTAAAATGTAACTATTATGTTGTCTTTTAAGATTTAAGAGAGATTTCATTATTGAAATTAATTTTACCTTTATTCGTGTTATTACATTTTGTTTCTAGTATCAGCAATACATACTAATTGTCTATAATTGTAGAAATTTTATTGTACAAAGTTAGTACACACTACAACTACTAAATATTTGCTAGCAATTAAATATTTCCTCTAATTTTGTTTGAGAAATAACAGCAACAGACGAAAAATATAATTAAATTTCTCATGGGATTTTGTTGTCTCTCCTTTTTCTCTCATTATAACGACTACTCTGTATCTATATGGTTTTACGTAGAAATGAAAATTCAACGAATCAAATAATGTTAACATACTAAGTAGAATGAATACTAGACAATGCAGTCCATAACTCACTGTAGAACTTAAAATTTATTGTACGTATTTTCACAGTTAAAACTTTTTTCTATTAATACTTTTTATAAGTATTTTATTAGTATGGGTATTTGGATGAAAATATAAAACATAACAAAATTATACATTAAGAGTCCCTTAGAGTGCTAAAAATCAAGGTGGGTTTTTGAAAATCACCTCGGTCTTATTGTAATTAGAAATAAATTCCGTAAAAATATCAGCATTACTAAATTTTCAAAGAATTGTGTTACATATATAACATCACGTGGTGTAAAACATTTACTTATTTCAAAAATTCACATAATTTAAAAACCCAACTACGGTAATTTTAACTGCCGTCATAATACTTGTGATAATTTAAAAATGTATCAAAATCAGTTTCATGTAACTTTTTGGTGTGAGTTTTTAGTTACAGTATATTTTTTAAAAGAATCTCATTTGCGTTTCCTTTCCTAAATCTACTTTTTAAATAGTTTTTGAAAAATTTCCGAGAGTGTTTTTGCTGTCGACATTTTTCAACCCTTTTTAATAATAGGAGTTTTTGCTGAATCTCAGATGACCATTCTAAACTGCTACCGGTAAGGTTTAAACTGAATAACTATGTAACCTTTTCGGACAACAAAATGTTTAATAAGTAAAAAAAATACTATGATGGATAGTTGCTGTATGTTATCTAAATAGTTGAAGTAATATATTATAACAGGTAAATTACTATTGTACGTGTTTATTATAAATCATATGCTGAAACTGATAAGCTTGCGGTTTAAAACCGTATTGCGTGTCATTCCTATACATATATTTGATTGTTAGCTGAAGAGAACTTTTATTTTATTTCATTTTTTGTACAAGCTTAATCAATTAACATCTGTTAAGCCATAATAACTCATTATAATATTTAATAATTTAGTACAGTAACGTGATATATGTAATAATTTAATGAACGCATTGATAAATTCTGAGAAAAATATCTTGTTAAAGAAAACTAAAAATAATAAATTTTTTATAATTGTGTAGCATTTAAAGAAAGAAGTTTAAACAACCCATATTTCGAACTTTCGTGGTTATTTCATTACACAAAACATTATCAGTATAGTATAAAATACTTCTAAGTTAAACCAATATACAAAAATAACTACTGGTAAGATTTCTTTTAAGTGGTACTCGAATAGCCATGACAAAATCATAAAATAATATTACATCGAGTAGTAATTAAAGAGGCTGTGTAAAGCTATATATTTTTAGAATTCCTATTTTAAGGTATAGGCATTTTAACTTTGTAATAATATTAAAATTTTGTATTAATAGATTCTCTAAACGATATCAATTTTTTAAATATATTAATGCAGAAACATTTAAATTTTCCATTAATGTTAGGTTTTTAATTTAATGAAATATTTTCTCTGAGTTATTCATCTAAAAAAAATGAATTCAATTTGAAATGATTTTACCTTCTTTGATTTTTCTCTCCAGCCTATTAAATTGATTATTTTCTGACAAAATTTTAACTTAGCCTATTGATGCCATTTAACAATTATAGAAATTTTTTTATAATATTATACATGTTAATAGCTACATATTTACTCTCCCATTCCTTGGCAGCACACTCTCAACCAAAATGAAAAGGACTTAAAAGGATATTGTTAATTCAGATAATGTCATACAATTGACGTCAACCGCAATAAATTTTACTTAACAACATTAATTATTGAAAAACACTACTTGTAAAATTTTTTTATGTATAAAGTGTCAGGTATCCGATAACATATATATTATTATGTGTGCTGTCATTGCCGAGAACCTTTCCCCAAGTTTTCATTTATAAAATTATTCAGCTTTTTATATAGCTGTATAAATCATTTGGATATTTCAGTTGTACAAAAAATTTAATATGTCTATATTTATATGTTGTGTGCTCTAAATTACTTTTTTATAAGTTCTATTAACAAATGCATGAGATGAGATTTTTTTTTACTATTTTGTTTATTATAGTTGTTTTGTGAAAAAGTCGTATATTAGTTTTTTGCATCACAATGGCTCTAATTTTGTACATAAATACAGTAAATTATCTATAAAGAATACAACAATCAATTAAATGTTATACCGCACGATTAGTTATTTATACCAATTGGTCGCAACCAAATACCATACAGTGCAACTGATTTTTTTTTTTCATTAGTAACTATTATCAGTGTTATGTGTATTTCGAATTCAATTTATTACTGTATCCTTAATAATTTTAATCATATAACTCAACACATAAATAATAAATATAATAATTGAGGACTAATTTTTCTAAAGTAGTTTATTGATCAGTTACCCATTACTTAATACATCGCATTAAATTATTATTTCCATGTAGCAAATACATTTACAAAAATGATCGTGTTATTTTCAGTTAAAAATTATATATTTATAATATCTAGATTTTAGTAAACATAAAGTAATATTCATAACGTCGTCAATGTACTACAATCATTGCATAAGAGTGAACATTTTTTGAAGTGAGCAGTAATTTATTGGTCCAACTGTGTTCACTTAAACTAGTTTTGAACTTGATCGGTTAAAATTAATAGTATTAATTGGGGGTTTTTTAGATAAAAATAAAACATTTCCTCGTCAAATTTTTGGTAAAATCCTAAATTGAATTATTTTCTATATAAAATCAAATTTCAATATTGTCTCTTTAAAAAAAATTGAAAGAAGGTAGTTTTTAAACAAGTAATCCAACATGTTTCACGTACAAAACAACGTTTATAAAATTAGTATTGTAACGAAAACTTTTTTTTCAAATATCTAGTGTACAAATGAGAATAATTAATTTACTATTTTAGTAATTATTCAGAGTGATCCGTATATCATAACTCATTTAGTTACTCTCAAAATAAATACAATATTATAAAAAAATATTCGTTTTGTTATAGATATAAATATCTATTTATTTATCATAAACTAATTACTTTTTAGCAGTGGCGACTTGTGGCTTAGTCGACGGGACGATCGCACCCCCTACTAAAATTAATTAAAATAAGAAAATTAATTGTATATTCTTAATTCTATATTTATATTAAAAATGCAAATTTTTAAATAGTCAAATAGTTATAATACATTTGTCGTGTGTGAACATTAAAGTTGTTTCACTCAGCAAATACGGGTACTTCTTCGTCTTCTTTTTCCTCACCTTAAACCCAACTTCTTGAGGTCAGTCAACCTTATCCTAAACTTTCACTAGACACGATATCTCACATCATCTACGTTCAGATCAGTCGTTCTCGTATTGCATTCAATTACATCCCTCCATCTCTTTTTTGGTCTTCCTCTACCTTTTCTTCTTTCAACATTCATTTTTATAACTGTTCTTACAGCTTCCGATTCCTTTCTCCTTATAACACGACTATTAGATACGCATACACAATATTATAACTATTAGAATAAAACCAATATTAATCAACAAAATATTTTACAATATTGTCATAAAAATTTAATTCATTTTAATATTATATATTATTATCTCTATGAATAGGGGATAAGAATACTTTCACGGTCCCTCTGCCAGTCGTAAGAGGCGACTACTGAGGTTGCATCAGGTCGACAGCCGGCGTAAAATTTTTGTCAAAAAGTATGAGGAGACCTGAACAAAACTCAGGCGGATTGTCCCATCTCGGATGTACGCGGGGACTATAAGTGAGAGGAAATAGAGTAGTTAAAAACGGAGAAGTCATAAGGAAGAAAGTGTTTGATACCAGCTGGACAACTTGTGTGGTAACTGCTTCACCAGTCATATGTACAGGTCTACCTAACGCTTGTAGTGTCAACGATGTAGGGAAATTACCACATAACACTAGGCTGGACTGGTGTATAAGAGAGAAGGATAGATACAAAGTAAGGATAGCTACTTGTATTGTTGAAACATGAACTGGTAGAAGTAGAGAATTAGTAGAAGTATTACTATAAGAAGAGAAGTTAACATTTGTTGTGTGCACGAAATTAAGAGGAGAGAAATTGAGGGAAATATGTGAGGGTTATAAAATAATATACTCAGAAAAGTCTAGTACAAAGAATGGTGTAGGGATAATAATGGATGAGGAGATGAAAAGTAAAGTAGTAGAAGTAGCTGGAAAAAGTGATAGAATTATAGTCGTAAACTTGATATTCGAGGAAAAATTGCTGAATGTAATAAGTTCCTATACACCAGAAGTAGAATGTGTTGAAATAGACAAGGTGTTTTGGAGAAAGTTGGATGAGGTGATGCAAGAGGTACCTGGCAACGAGGATGCGGTGATAGTTGGAGATATGAATGGACATGTAGGTAATGAGAGGAGTGGATATGGTTTCAGTGGGAATAATGAGGTTGGAGAAAGAATCCTGGATTTCGCAGTATTGTATGATCTTGCTGAGGTTAATACTTATTTTAGAAATAGGGAAGAACATCATATAACTTATAAGAGTGAGGGAATAGATCACAGATTGATTATTTTATGTGGAAGAAAGAGAGTGTAAAGTGAGTAAAGGTATACCAGGCGAGAGTGTAACTACACAACATAGACTGATGGTAATGGAGTTAACTGGAAAGAGAATATATAAAAATAGAAGGAACACGGGGAAATATCGAAGATCCGGTGGTGGAAATTGAAAGGGGAAAATAAAAAAGAGTTTGTAAAGACGGTAAAAGAGAAGATGGTGTGGAATATCGAGGGAGACATAAATGATCTATTGAATAGATTTGCTTATTGTGTAAAAATAACGCAAAGGAGATTGTTGGTGAGAGTAGGAGTAGAATGCTAGGAAAAAAGGAAACCTGGAGGTGGGATGAGGCGTTCAAAAAATCATAGAAAGTAAGAAAAATCAATTCAAAATATGACAGTAGAGCAAAAGAAAAGAAGATTTAATGGAGTATAAACGCTTGTGCAAAGAAGTCAAGTGTGCAGTGAGTAAGGCGAATTTTAAGAGGTATGATGAGTTGTATGATAGGCTAGAAACAAAGAAAGGTGAGAAAGAAATCTATAGACTTGCAAAGTCTATAGATGTCTATAGATTTGCTTGTAAGAGGGCAAAGGTCTAAAGATTATCATTATATGAAGTGTTGATAATAAGGTACCTTCGAGTGATGATGATGTAAAAAATGGCGGAAAGAGTATTTTGAAAAATTATTGAATGAGGAGTACCCAAAAGACACATTAGAGAATATCTCGCGGAATGAGGGGCTGGTAGATTTAATTAGTGAGAAAGAGACTGTGGCATCTGGTAGTAGTAGGACTAAATGAAGTGCCAGTAGAAGTATGGAAAATATTAGACGGTGTTGGCATAAGGTGGTTGAAGGAACTTTCAAATAAAACCCTATTAGAAGGGAAACTTCCAAATGAATGGAGGAATAGTATTATGGTGCCGATATTTAAAAGTAAAGGTGACATACAGGATTGTGGAAATTATAGAGGCATAAAGCTTATGAGTCATCGGTATCTAAAAACCAGTTTGGATTTATGCCTGGTAAGTCAACAATGGAGCCAGTATTTTGTGTGAGGCAACTAATAGAAAAGTTTAAGAAAAATAAGAAAAAGCTGTGTATGGTATTTATAGATTTGGTGAAAGCGTATAATTGAGTACCGAAAAGGAGTCCAGAAAAGGTACATTAATATAATAGAAGATACGTATGATGGCACTTGTACCAGAGTAAAAAGCGTAAGAGGAATAACAGAAAGTTTTTGGGTAAGAGTAGGAGTGCACCAAGGTTCTGCTTTAAGCCCTTATTTATAGTGATGGATGAAATTACTAGAGAAATAAATGGAGAGGTGCCGTGGTGCATGTTGTTTGTTGACGAAATAGTGTTAATAGGAGAAAATAAGGAGGAAATTAATCAAAGACTAGATGCGTGGAATAAGCTCTTGAAGAAAAGGGTTTAATAATATGTAAAAGAAAGATAGAGTATATAGAGTACGAGTTTGACAAAGGAGAAAACGAGGTACGTGAAATGAGGAGATTAGTGACAATAGGTGAGGACGTGATTGGAGAGGTAGAAAGTTTTAAATATTTAGAATCAGTTGTGCAAAAGAGCGTTGATATTGATGAGGATATAAGACACAGGATTATGTGCGGTTGGTTGAAGAAGAGAGAAGCGTTTGGCGTCTTATGGAATAAAAGATTTCTAATGAGGCTAAAAGGTAAATTCGACAAGAGTGTAGTGAATCCAGCTATGATGTAAGGTTCAGACTGTTGGGCGGTTGATAAGAAAGTAGAGCAGAGAATGAGTGTAGCAAAGATGAGAATGCTTAGATGGACGAGTGGAGTGATTAGAGAAGATAGGATAAGCAACGAGCATATAAGAGGGAGTATAGGTGTAGCGTCAATCGTGGATAAGATGAGAGAAAATAGACTTAGATGGTTTGGTCATGATATGAGGAGAGAGGAATCAGTTATAGAAATTAATGTTGAAAAGAAGAAGAGGCAGAGAAAGACCAAAAAAGAGATGCACGGATGTTATTGAATCCGTTATGAGGATTGCTGATGTAGGAGATCCAGTCAAGTGAAAGTTTAGGATAAGGGTGGCCGACCCCAAGTAGTTGGGATTAAGACGTGGAAGAAGAAGAATTTTGTATATTACTATTTAATATTTTATTTTATTGGACCTTAGGTGACTTAGTCCAAAAATTGAAAAACAAAACAAATTTGTTTTAATCTAAATATAGCATAAAAAATATACTCTGAAAATTTAAGAAAAAAGTGAGGTGGTCGTGCAACCACTTCTGGATAATTTGACATGGATTGACCCTACGGTGAAATATTAGTATATTACTATATTGGGTAATGTATTTTTAGAATTAACTGCGTGTACGCTCGTCGTTATCGGTTGTTATAATAGATTATACTATTATTATTATTATTTTCATTTCTATTTTCTACTGCAACCTTTAAAATTATAATATGTGTATTGTGTTTCATTTTATTATATTTAATTTGACAATTTTTATACCTATGACTAGCGGTATTATATTTAAAATCGCAACCCCACCACCAGCACCCACGAGCCACCACTGCTTTATAACATGATTCTTAGAACTTAAAAGGGTGTCGACTTTGTTTTTTAAATAGCAACATACATATTTAACTATTTTATAAGAAAGGAAATAATCTAACTAAATAATGATGAGTCAATAAAAACTTTTGGAACAATACTTCAAAATTTATCATTATTTGTATACCTTGAAGAGGAGTGCACCTGAGAAATGTCTAATGATATAACTACTAGTTATTAACTAGTCATACCAGTGCTTTTCCATGAAAATACATTTTAAAATCGTTAAAATTTCTGAGTATGGGTCCAAAAATTTTTATTAACCCGTCATTTTTTTAATTAAATAAAGAAATATATGTAGCCAAAAACACCAAATGTATATTTACTTTTATAACTTTTTATTATATTTGAGAGTGGGTTATAATAAACGGATCACCTGTATAGACATTGTGGTATATTTATTTTTACTTGTACATTTAATAGATAGTATATTCTGTGCGGTGTATCAAAAGGGAATTATGATCGATTATAGTTATTAGACATAAATTTTATTCCACAAAATACAGAAAGCAAAGAGAACTATGTAATTGCAACCTATAGATAAAAATGATTGACCACGTTTTGTTGCCGGTTTGGTCGACAGAAAGTGTTTTCTGTTTAATGAAAAGTAAAAGAAAAATATTTCAAATAAACGAAAGCGTTAAAAGTCGCGGTTTATTTTTAAGTGGCAACTTGTACAATAAATTTTATTTCTTTCCAGTGAGGTCAGTAAACATTGGTTATTTGCCAAAGTCGAGTTAAATTAATTAACCTATCTCTTCGACATCGTATTGATAAAAATGTTTTTGTTCGAACATAGATTTTATAAACTCTTTGCTATAACATATTTCTGTTAAATTATTTATTCGGTGATTTACTATGTTGTACAAAAAAAAGAGTTATAATTAGAGGAACGTGAGACGTAAAAAAACAAAGGCAAACTGTCGCTACAGTAGCTTAGTGAGTACTTTAATGAGTGGGTAATTTAGCGGACAATTAAGTAATACCTTTGAAAAGGACCTCTTCTTTTCTAGTTCACAGAGCAAAAATAAAATTGTATTATAGTAATAATAATGTCAATAGTAAGGTTATAGAATATGTTAGTACAATTATTCCCCAAGGTCTTAGTTTTACTTTATTCTTTTGACACATTAATGGAGAAAACTGAGTAAGAAATATTGTTGCACTATTAATGTCACATCGTGTGTTGGCATTCTGATCAATAATTGACGTGAAATGGCAGAAAACAGCCATGAAATCTAAAAGTTTTTTTTGTTTCAAAATTCGTTTTAAAAATTAACATATTTTCATTATGATTTCTAATACTATGTAATATTTTAGTCAGTCAAACAAGTTGTAAATTATATTTTTGCTGAATTTTAATATTAACTTAATTTTTAGATTTAACAAAAATTAATAATTGTGAACGATCGCAAAAAAAGATACTTACATAATGTTTAGAACACATTTCAAAACTAAGGATTAAGTTGTAATTTATTTGGATTAAAAAATATTTAAATTGGTATGAAACTTTTAAAAATGAACACAAATATGATATGTCAGTTACTTTAAACAAAAAAAATGTTCCTTCTGCTATTGTAAAAAAAATCATCCAACGTTATAAAAGATAAATTGTCTCTTTTATAAGGGGTTTTATTCATACAACGATAACTTTAATGTTATTTGAAAAAACATACACATACAAAAGAAATGTTTTTTAAATAAATATTATGGAACTATTAGCAATAATACATACAAACAGAATAACAAAAGAGAGAGAAATCATAGACATTTTAGATAGAAAAACACTCTAAACAGCAAGTAGGGATGTTTCTTTATTTACTATTGTTCATTCATAATTCGTTTAAATTAAAATAATTTGCATTGTATCGAGTTGATAATATTAAAACTTTAAATATTAATTAAATGATAATATACATATTTAACTAACTTTTAACATAAAAGTGAGGTGCGGGTTATGTTACTTTTATCATTACTTATTACTCTGTTGCGCTCTTTCTCTACTCTAATAATAAAAATATTAATAACTTCTGAATCAATGGATGAAATGTTGTTACAAACGAATAATTTTCTTCATAAGGTTTTTTATTTTATAAGCTAGTTGAATATGTATGTTACTATTTATAACAATAAATTTGACACCCATATAAGGTATATGAGATAAATTACAAAAATACTTAATAACTAATAAAACAAGAAATACATGAAACTAAAAATATCAAAAATAATTTTCTTTACACAATTATTATTTTAAGAGAAATCAAGTGGCTAATATTAAAATAATAATTTATAGTTTTTTCATATGACCATTTTTTAAATACTTAGTAAAATAGAAATATAAGAATAGTACACCAAAGAGTAATTATATCATTTTTCGTACACTAAATATTGCACAATTTGTTTTATTATTTACACATTTCTTTTATACATATATTATAATTTTACATAATTATTATTATTATTATTATTATTATTAATAAAATTATTACTTACATGATTATCACATAAAGTTTATTTATTTCAATAAGTTTACTAAAAATTAGTAAGAAACTTAATTATTGTATAAAAATTTTATATTGGATTTTCAGATATATTACAAAACTGTGCAGCATTATTTAATACTATTATATTTCAGTTAATCAGTTATTTATATATATATATATATTTTTTTTTTAATACTATAGTTGAAATGATTCATTATGATAAACCCAGAATTGAAGATTTTTTAATAATTTAAATCATTAAAAATTTCAGAAATTATGTTTAAAATGTAAAAATTGGTTGCAAAAATGCAATACAAAAATTGTAATGTATTACATTATAATGAATAACATTTGATTATTCACATGGTTATACATAACCATGTAAATAGATAAACAGACCACTTAAATTAAAATAATATATATGTTCTCTTAATTTAAGTGATCTGTTGAATAACTGATGAATGTTCATAGTCAGACATCGTGGGAAGAATAAACTTGTATACCCCAATGAAATACATTGAGCAACTTAGTGGCACAAATTTCAACATTATTAAAATTTAAAAGGCATAAGCGTTAGGGTAATTTATAACAAAGAGAGTCAGTTAGCGAATAACTTTGTATACCTTTACTAGTCTGTGAACAACGAAATGGATTTTGCATAGTTTTTCATATAATCATAAAATATAACTTAAACTTCTGGAGTGTTTTAATCTATTCATAAATATTGTTATCCTATACGTATAAAGTAAAAGTTTCAACTAAAGCTTATTTTATAGAATTTTTTTATCTCAAATTTAGGATGTGATTGTAGTTGAAGACCGTATGAAATAGAATCAGTTTAGAAAAGTGTACTATAAACGAAGAGTATTGAAACATTTCATAGGTAAATAATAAAAATAGTTTAAAGATCAGAAATAAAATGTGATAAATTGAGATGAATTTAAGTCAAGAACTGGATAGAATAACTTTAAATTACTATTTTTATAGAAGTTTAGGGTTTGCTATAATATATTTTTTGGCTTGTAGATTTGTATACTTTACATTAAGGTTTGAAAAACTCTTTGAAAATATCATTACGTAGGTTGTAGGTAATATGAACAAAAATAAAACATAGGCCATATATTATATGAATAAAAATATATGATTTTGTAAAATAACTTATTTTTAATCAACATGTGAAATGTATGAGCCATCTATGTAATTTCCGTAGGCGTAAATAAAAGTTATATCCTTAAGTACTCTTAGTGCTTATAATAAACATGAGAAAGTAAGATATTTTATTTTTATATGAAATTATTATATAAAAAGATAAGCCAAATAATAATTGATGGGCTCTGTACAAAAATAAGAATTTCGCAGAGCTTTTCAATTATTTTTATCCTTACTTACGTGTAAATTAAAAAAACGTTATGTTTTTCTAATTATTTATTGTAATTATTTTTGTCTTGGATATGTATACTTGCAGTTTTAATCTTAATTGAGACCCTCGAAACGTGATTTTGAAAAAAATAATGGAGTTATCTTGTTTTTGTACAAAACCCTTCAATTTTAAATTAAAAAATCCAGCACAGTAGTGTCGCGGCACAGTGAGGTCGAGGAAAAGTTAAGATATAGAAGTATAGATGACATCTGACAGTGATTAACATCACCTGAATATTAAATGTTTATTAAATTATGTACTTAATTGAAAATAACGTTTTATTTTGCTTTGTCGGTCAATTTAATATAATAGAACAAGCTTTGAGACTTATTTGAATTAATATTGTAGTACACTTCAAAAGCTTTAATTTCATATAGATTAGAATTTGTTAAACAATCCGGAATATTTTCAAAAATCGAGCTGAAAAAAAATATTTACATGCGTGGGTTTTTAAATTTTCTCTATGTTTAAGTTTTTCATTAGATTTCCAAAAAAACATACTAAAAGAAAGCTCATTGGCTCTAGTATACCCTATTAAAATTTATATGAATTAGAGTAATAAATAAAGTTTTAGCAGTTTTAAAAAGCGGGGGTTTTTTTTTTTAATGTTGTTTTTTACGGTAGCATAATTTTAAGATATCTTTTTAAAGTTTAAAATTGATGAGCTTTTTTCAAATTTTCGGCGCTTATAAGTTCAACTAGAATAAAATCAAATTTTTTGACGTATTAATCAATAAAATTGTAACAGTGAGAGATGAGAATTCATGGACAGACATAAAAAAACACATCATCATAAAACCAATACCTTCTCAGTTTTTCATACAAGGAAATATTGGTTATAAAAATTGAAATCTTGAATTTGTACATATATTGATGTACAATGTACATTAATAAAAGTATTTGAAAAGGTGAATTAATATATTAAAATGGAATATTAACGTAAAACATACAAATAAAATGAATATTTTCATAACAATATTTTAAAATAGAATAAATTTAAATGAATGACAGGTGTGACATTATTTATTATTGCATAAATTACGGTTTTGTATAATATAGTTCTAAATTATATCTGAATACCCTTTAAATAGTATACAATATAACGATTTATGCAGACATTTTTAAATAATTTAGAAATGAGAGACTCTTTATAGTAAAATGTATAAGACCGAACAAGTAGTTTACATTTATTTAGAATGTGTTAAATGAATGAATATAATTTTTAATATGAAATTTAATTTCTTATTATACTAATATAGTATACGATTTAAGCAATTAAATTTAAATCTTATTTCTAATATTTTTTAGTTTGAAGTTATATGATGTGTGATTTTTGATAAGTATCGTTTCATAATAATAATTTCTTATTAATAATTTTATTGATAAGTTTATGGTTATTAATATTATAAAGGAAAATGTATAAAAACAATTAAAGTACTTAGATTTACTAGCTTAAGAAGAGAATATTTCGTTTCTAAAAAAGTAATGAGTGATTGATAAAGGTTAAATTACAAAGTAAATGAAAGTTCTATAAATACATTCAATAAGAAATCAATTTTTGCTCTTATAAAAATAGAAAAAAAAGTTGATTTGCCCTTTAAGGATTATATTTTTAAAAGTAAGTATAAATAATATGTAACTAGTAAATAAAATTAACAAGGGAATAACCATAAATGGACTTATCAAAATAATAATAGAGCCGCTATCAATTTAAACACTTTTACATAAAAAATATTAAAATCAAAATAATTCTCTACAATAACATTTTTATCGTTTTTGGATTTGTTTTACATTATATTGTTAGATTTATTTATATTTTTTTAATTTATTGATTTTATTAAATATTTAATAAATGCAGTCTATAAAATTATATCTAATATTTCTTATTCTCTTAAAAAAATCTGTTTAGTGTGGTCTGTCCTTTTGATATTTGTAAGTATTGTTATTTTTCTATTTTTACTATATACATGTATGAATCATACAGACATGAATATAATCCACTATATCACTTGAACTATCTCTTTGTTCGCCCTAAAAAAATGGTATACAAGAGGAAAACGTAAGTGCTTCTCGTCTTTTACACTTGAAAATAAAATATTTACATTTCATGTTTTACTTTACAAACGTATGACACATAATTTTATACAATTCACACAATATAAGATTGTAAAGCCCAGTGAGTTGCGTCTACATATTGATGTTTTCCAACTCATTACTTTATTATGTCGGCAAGTTCATAATTCAAAAGTAAAAATCAATTTCTGTGTCTCGTCACAAATATTTGAGGTATTTTCGCTAAATAAATAATGTCTTCACTAGTGAGTTATAGTGTTATTATAAGATCTCTTCGTTATATAAATTCTGTCAGGTATCTAATTAATTTAATATACAAAATTATGATATCACGAAAATGAAATATTTACTTTACACAAATATTAATAAAATAAATGGATAACATGAAATTAATCCAAATAGTTTTTTTTTTGTTTACCTACTACACTAATTAACCTAGTTCGACATAAATAACTAGAATTCGTCACATCACTAGGTATGTATGAAATGTATTTATGTCAGAACAAGAGTTTTTAACTAAATTTTTTTAACAAGCAATTTTTTCTTATAATACTACTCGAAACTGGTTTAATGCTAAAAATGATACTTCACATAAACCCAATCCAACCGTTTTATATCATCCAGTAACAAACAAATTTAATGATATACTCATTGTCAAATTTGCCAGTCTTTCATTTTTGTTTTTATACTTAGATTGGGTTTATTATGATAAATATGTAAAATTTTTGTTGTAGCTACTAAAGAGTAGAACCTGAAACATTATCATGTTATAACAAAAAAATGGTTTGACCAAATTAATGACCAAAAAAACTGGTTGAAATTTTGTACAGTTAAAAAAATAAAAGATTTTAATTCAAAAATAAATTTGTTCTTCCTCTAAAATTTTGCTCAACTTATGCATAAGGTTAAACTGATTGATATTTTCGAAAAAAATCTTAAAATAGTTAACAATGGAGATTATCTAATTAACTGATGTTTTTAATGAATGTAAATCATAAAATTGCACCTCAAGATTTTTGTTTGTTAGTGTTGTCAAAGGTAAAAGGTTATAAAAGCATTCATTACTCATATTGTATTTTAAAAGTTTATAGTCCATTAATACATTGTAGTTGTCTATAACGTATTATGACCATAAACGGATTAAGAGCAAAACAAATCCGTCGACTGAATTAACCGAATGGGTGTGAGGGGAACCAGTAAAATTAACGCTCCCGACCCGTCGTCATTGATCGTTTATGACAATGCCGCATCTGTAACAATAGTTTGATGTTTACTACACTTAGTAATAAAACATCATTTATGATTGTTTTATACGTGGAAAAATAGTCTGCTACATGTTAAATTAAAATTATCGTCTATTATAGTAATTAGCGCGCAAAAAATCAATAAATTCAAGTTGTTTTTAACAAACACTAATGTTTAGGAGTAATTATTGTTAACTAAACGATATATAATTTTGTATATACTTTTAAGTTTCTACATGCATGTAGGTTTTAGCAATTATTAAAGATTATAAACTACTCTCAATACATTGACTCGATTTGTAACTTTTCTGCTTTTGGATAACTTAATTTAAAATCAATATTGGTGTATTAAAAATTGACGATGCACGCCCATGTGAAATAAATAATTTCCAAATGATAAAATAAAATTCTTTTCGTAAATCTTGTTTTATAATAATTTTTCATTAAATTATAGTGCATTAATCAATTATTAATGATGACTTTTAGTGTTGAGTTTTGTTAAGTGAATTAATTTAAGTTTGCAAATCAAACATTGTATTGTAACATGATGACCATCTCTTATTGAAGAGATGGAATTTGAATTAGGTTTGTTATTTCATATAACCCAAAATAATTAATTTAACTCGATGATGTATTTGTTATTGTTACCTTAAGAATACCATCATAGTGTTTGTATTTATCGATTCAAAATTAAATTACACGGAAAATAAACCTAAATAACATATTTCCATATATTAGATGAAATATACATGATAAAACAATGAATTCATCTAGATCTCCATTATTTGTATTTTCTCAATGACTGTAAACATCAAACGTTTAGTACGTGATTCACTTTAAAAAAATAAATACTAGAGTAGTCTAATGTAATTTATTTGTTTATGTTGTTAAAATTTCAAATAAATACCAAAAAATTATCTTTTACAGTTTTAACCAACATGATTACGATTCAACAGATTTCAATGGAAATATATATTGTATTTATATTATAAGTATAAATATTCAGATTTTATTCAAAAGTTTTATTTAGAATTAATGAGGAAATTTAAACAGAAATTGATGAAACTTTTTCAAAAGTGTAAATCAGAAAATCACAAAAAGTTAATTGTAGTCGTTTATTCCGCTTACTCATCTACATATAGACGGTTGGAATAGTTAGCACAATATTATCGCCAATCTCATAAATTTTGTTCGACTACCATTAACGTCGTTGTTTGTTTAAGACTGTGATCTATAATCATAAATATTACTATATATATTTTAAGTGTTTTTGATTTTAGTGGTCCATTTGATTTTGGAAAACTATTTAAAGTAACGTTTAAAATTCACAATTATATTTGTGGGCCGAATTTTCTATATATATATATATATAAATTATTATGTATTTATTCAATTCTTAAAATATTTTGGATTTAAATCAGTATTCTTTGTTGTATTTGTTAAATCAACAATGTTTAAAGTTTTCATAAAATACCTCAGTCAGAAATTTTCCATTTTTAATTTAGTATAAGATGAATTTTATTATACATAGTCTATATCTGCGGGAATTTATCGAAAGATAAGTTTCAACGTGTACTTAGTTTCTTTTATCTGAAGTTACTTTTGAAAAATGCTGTTAATTGTTTTAATGAAATCAAAACTTGTATTTTGATATCAACAGTTAGCAGCTAAAAATATATATTTAATTAATAATTAAATAATAATTTTGATAAATTTTATTTTACTAAAAATAATTTGAAAAAAAAAATCAATTAAAAGAGTACTATGTGTTATTACTAGTATTATTAGATTTACCTAATTATTAATTTGAATGGTTGTATTTATTATATTATTTTATTTTATATAAGTCTTCTTTTTCATTCTTGCATTTATCTTCACTACTTGGGACCCGTATCCTAAACCTCTACTTAACACGAGATCATCCATATCATTTATACACTCTAGCAGTCCTCGTATCACACCTAATAACAGGCAACCAATATTTTTCGAACTTCTTTTCTCTTTTGTTCCTTCAACATTAATTTTTATAACCATTCTTACAGCTTCCGATTACTCTTCTTCATAATATGATCAAACCATCAAAGCCTATTTTTTCTCATCTTTGACGCTATTCCTATGCTTTCATATGCATTCCATATCTTATCTTCTCTCGTTACTCCAAAACATGAAAATGTTTAGATGCCTTTTTTTTATCAACTACCAAACACTCTAACTCATGCAACATGTTGGTCTCACCATAATCCTACAAAACTTACTTTTTAGCCTTTAGAACTTAAACCTAAGGCTCATACCCTCGTCAATACGACCATTCTATTTAATATGCATAAATTATTTGTAAAATTTTTTTGTGTAAATTATAGTTGTATAAAAAATATTTCACAATATCTAACAAATAATATAATTTTTAAATTTATTCTAAGTAATCTAATTTATGCACAACTGGCAAAGCATAAATTTATTTTACAAGAAAAATATAGTTTTTTCTTTTATATAGTATGCAATAGAAATGTTTTTTTAACCTATACTTTAATACTTTGGATGTAGTAGTTATTATTATAGAAAGAATGAATGCAAAACAATATGTAATGTATTTTGAAATTTTCTTATAAAATTTAGTTTTATAAGAATTACTTATTTCTAATGTAGCTAAAAGTATATAGTAAGAAACTATCAAAGGGTTGTAGAAACTTTTAGGATATTTTCACTATAACAAAGTTTCTATGTTCATTTTTATTTGTAATGATTTTTTTTTCCTTATTTACATTATGATATTTTTATCTAAATTTTAGAGTAATCGAATTAACTAAAAATGAGAGTAAATCAATTATAAAAAAAGACATACACTTGTTATGTAAAACTGTTTGTGTAAAGTAAAAACTTCATTTATTTGTTTTGAGTGTTAATGTTATCATTAGTCATTAAAACAGATATCATTATGTCAAATTATACTTTCGTTTAAATGATATTGAATTAGATAAAATATCTTTTAGATTTTTATAATAATCATTGTTATTAATACTATTAGAATTAATTCAAATTTCATAGTTTCTCAAAACTTTTTTCAAACTTTTTTTTATATTTAATAAACTAAAATCATTAACGAACATTACTGGAACATGACGGATATTAAATTTTAGAACACTTAGGTTTGTCTTCTGTTATATTGCGTTGAGAATAGTTATATTTTCTAGTATTTCTATGGTATAAACTGATTTCATTCCTTCGACTATGTATTGTCATAAGAAATTGGTATTCTTAACTGAAAATTGATATTTTTTATATCTATTTTAGTTTTTTTATAAAATATTGTTATTACATACATTGTATTATAAATAAAAAATATATCTACAATAACTAGTTTAACTTCATTATTTTTTATACTTAAAAAAAGTATTTTTTCAATAATTACTTTGTATTTAACTTAGATAAATTCTTACCGTTTAAATATAAATATAAGGTATTATCAGCCTAAGTAGCACACACACACACACACACACACACTAATACATAATTACTGCGAAAAATTAAATTTTTCACATATGAAATTACGCACGTATAACACAAAGGTAAACAACAACAAGCAACGATAGTTCGCGTAGAGCAACTGGTCGGTTCGGTAGCAGTTATGGTCCCTTTTGTCGTCTAAGCGCATCATCGCAACGGCCACGCTCAAACTGTCAGTAGAACATTGTATACATTTGGTGACTTTTTCCACGAAAACCCTCCATAAAAGTTTTATACCAAACACAAATTTGCGTCAACTATTTCAAATTCTTCGATCATTAAGCCTAATTAAAAAAATATAAACATTTTTTTTGTTAGAAATGCTTGTCAAATAAATTTAAATAAAAATCCTATGGTGCATATTTGTTTTAAATTCAAAATATATTTAATGTACGAAAATTAAATTTCTAGCTTTGTGTTTGGACGTGACTTTTGAGTATTAATTAGAAATTTAAATATTATTATTGCATTAGAAAGGATATGATTTATGGACTAATTTAGCAAGTGAATAACCATTTTTGATTAATTATTCTTTAATAAGTTAATACATAAGCATAAGAAGCAATCACTATAAGTTATTTTTTTATTAAAGCATTAATCAATAGAACTTCTCAATCACCGTCTATTTTATTAGTAATTACTTTTAAAGTAATCAACGAAAATTGATTATAAAGTAGTTAAGTAAAATATTCTTACTCTAATGAAATAATATTACTATCTAATCCAATCAACCTGCAATAGTGTTAGAAATAATTTATTACATGGATATTATGTTATGAATACAAGAAGGACAAGAGGACAATAACTCTTCTAAACTTTTAATTTTTCAATTTTCTAGTTACTACGTTATTTGACAATAAAACATTAATCTCTCAAAGTTTTAATACTTGACGAAGCAAATTGTATTAAGCAAATAAAGTTTTATTTTTATCTAAAAAAAAAGAAAATACTAGTTGTACTTATAATTTCTATTCTTATTAATTCCTTGGATATTTGTAAATTTGAAACGCTAAATTAAATTCAATAATAATTAATTTTAAGGTGTCTTTTTTTTCTTATCCGTTTTTTCCTTAACTTGTCTATAAATATATTTAAGAATAAGAGTTAAGAAATTTTCATTTAGTAACCGAAATTTTAAATTTAATACATAATAACTATAATATAATTTTATCTACTTACTTTAATTATGAGCTGTAAGTATTAAATGTAATACCGGACTTATTCTTAACAAGCTTAATAATATATTATAATTTTAATTTATTGTTAAATAGAAAAAAAACTTAAGCGTTACATGTACGTTTTCTAACCTTAAAAATTCGTTTAGACCTTTAATGGTGAAGTCATCGGAATTTTTAAAATTAATATTCTAATTATATTTGTTATTTTCTATTAATTGTATAGCATTAAACTTTGAATTATTACATATTTCTTAAATCGATATTGTTTTTAAATAAATAAATAGGGTTAGAAAGGGTGTGCCACAAAATAATTCAACTTGACATATTTTTAAAACCTGATATTTCTGTTTTATTTTTGACATCATTCTAAGTTAAGTTATTTTTATTTTTATGGCAATATCTAAAGTAAAATTGTATACATTTAATACCAATGAGCTTTTTTATACTATTAATTATTAGTATAAATAAATAAAAAAATTTCTGAGTTGGGGTGACAGGTCATTTTACAGGTAATTAAATGTATAAACATCATTACATATGAACTATAGATAACACAACATTATATAAATTAGTCAAAAAGTCAGGGAAGAACCTCCACGCAATACACCTTATAAACGATTCAGTTATTCTCTCACTATTCGGCTAATCTTTCCACGACGGGGCTCGGGTCATGTAGACCAACTATGATTTTAAAAATGATACACTAAAAATAATTTGTGTTGAAGTTATATAATAAATAATCTATCTAAGAAAATTCGTAAAAATTATCAAATAAATAAGATTTGTATAAACATAGTAGCACAAATACAAATTGTACACCTTTTCCATTACCAAATTAATATATTGATAAAACTAAACCTTATGAGTGAATTTATTCACTAAAATAAATTTAACATTACACCAAAATTTATATGTTCTGAAATTATTTTTTATTTTTTTGAAAAAGATAGAGAATAAGCCAAAATGAAATGAATAATGTAAATATTTTTTAATACTCAAAAAAATAAATAAATTGGTTAAAAAAGTTTCAGAAATACTTTTTCACTATTAAATTGATAGGAAAAGTATTTTTATTGAAAAATATAATATCAGACTATTATATGTTATGAAATTAATTATAGTTATAAATAGAAACCTAGTCAGTATAATATTGCTTATTGGGTGATTGTTAATTTTATAAGATGATTGTGGACATATAAGTACATATGATCCATTAAAACTTGTAATACAACAGCAATATCAATTAACTTCTTTTTAGATGATATTCTTTATAATGTTAATATAAATTTATTTTTAGAAAATTGATCAACAATATAAAATGTATAACTCCAACACAACATAGATAACATAACATATATAAACAATTGATATATATATAAACAATCAAATAAAATTATAGTTTTTTTTCTCAAATAAAGTAAATCATTTACTACGCAATATACTTAAATTAAAATGACTAAAAAGTCCATAATATAAAAATTATTGTCAACTTATATTCTATAATTTTTTCGAGCATAAGTAATATTTGATAAGTGTCTACCTTCGAGTGGTAGAAATCAATTATAAATGTTTTTAAGAATTAGGCTTTCAAACTTAAAATTAAAAATTGCTTCTCAGTGTTTAATTGTGATCACTACGTATATTTAATACAAAGACAAATTTAATATTAATTAATATGAAACTGTCTTTTTTTCAATATATAACACAAATAATATACAAAACATTAATTATTCTCTATAACGAAATTTAAAAAAAAATAAAATAAAATTATATGAAATATTTCAATTCTTGTTTTTAATATTTTGTTCTTTACGTATATGTATAGGAAGTCTATAGCTTATTTTAAAATGTAACCTATTTAAAACGATAATTAGGTATTTTAATTAAATATTTCATATTTTTATTTTTCACCTAGTTGAAAAAAGTCGAAGTTTTAATGCAAAAAAAAAAAATAATAATATAAATATTCAGTAGTTTTTATCTAAAACATTTAAATTAATTAATCATTGAACTTGATATTTTTAACGTTATGAAGTATATTTCATATACTTTATCGAAATATATTTAAATAAATAAGGAAAATAACTTAAGTTGACTTTTGTAAAGTAATATAAAACTAGATTTACAATATGAAGATAAAATGTAAATTAAGTCTCTCATCAGTTGATGTTGATAGAACAAGTTTATCAGATACGCTTATAAATATGCACGTCACAAAATTGTCATTGCAATGCACTCGTACTGTCACAACTTGTGTTATAATCGTAACGTATTATAATGTTACTCTGGTAAAATCCGATTACTAATTTGATTTGTACATTATGTGCTAGTTCTATACACTTTGACTATACATTTTTAAAACTATGTGGCTATTTCTAAGAATATGTTAATTTTATTGTCTGTTTTGGAGGACAAGCATCGCCTATTGATACTATCTCTTTAAAAATGTTAGTACAATTTTAGAACTTAGAATTAAGTCTATAGTTATTATGAATTTAACTATTTATTATAATTGGGAACTAATTAAAACTGCTACTATTATCGTGTACTATTGAAGATGAACAATTTTTTTTTACAAATACAAATTGAGCTAAGAATTTTTTACATTATTAATATTAACTGAAAGTTCAATTATATTGAGTGCAGATTCTAAATTATTACAAAAGTAACAATTTTTATGCCCGCACATTTAATAAGTATATGCTTTTTATGTTTTTCTCAAAGAAAACGTGACGCACAATTCAAACGAATAATAAAAAAAGACATACGTTCATGAAGCGTACCTATTATGTTGTCTATTTTTAATACCAGCCATGCACTACAGGTAGCATAATATTCACTGAATGAAATAAAATATATGAACAAAAGCTTATTCCAAAATAGTTTAAAAAAAAAGTAGAGTCAAATTATTTAAACATTCTTAAAGAAAATAACATTTAAGTTTCAGGCGTTATTTATCTGTTAGTAATAGTAGTATTATCTAGTACTAAATATAAAAATAAATAGTAAATGAAATACTAATAATAAATTATATTCTACTTAAAATTAATCTAAAAAAATGTATACGCAATAACTAATATAGGAGAAACTATAACAATTTTTAAATTTAAAACATCAATATCCACCTGTTATCTATATGCAAAGATTTTCTAACATGAAATCATTGACTTAACTTCCAAACATTTAATTTTATCATTTTTCAAGACATGCATGATAATTACATTTTCACTTGAAAAATTTGAACTTGGTGAGGAGATAAAACGATTTAAAATATTGTTCAAGCAACTAATTTTTAATAAATTATGAGATATGAAAACCATCATAGTTTTTAAAAATATCATATTCATTTTTTTTTTTTGTTACTCTTTAACATTAAGTTTTTTATTGGTACAAATAAAGAGTAAGCGTCAATGAATTTTGATCAAATAAATTGTATTCGCAGATATGATGTAAGTATTTTGATATGAGAAAGAGGGGATTACGACACTATGCAACGCAATTTAATTAAACGCGTTTGTACAGACAATTAACCAATTTGATCTTTACTAATCATATTAACTATTACTTAACAATTTATAGGTATATGTTGCGGTATCCCTGTGGAAAGGACCAAGTCGAATAAGGAGTATTTGCTCAAGTAAGAGGCTTTCTCCTTATTGACTATGTGGGATTCTTATACTTAAATAAATGATTAGAAAAGGAGTGTCATTGATAGTGAGCCTAAAAACGTCTATTACATGCTTTGGTGGAAGTTATTGACTCTAAAACGCTAGATGTTATTTGTTCCACACGTTTTATACATGTTTATGTTAGTTAAGTTGAAAAAGTAAATTTTTTTTGAAAAAGTTGTCATTTTGAATCCCTCCTTGTGGGCAGGTCAGATTTATAAAAAAAAATAAAAAAAATTATAGGTAATTAATTCATGTATCTATAAAAAAAAATTGTATTGATCCATACGTATTTAAAAAAGTTATGGCAGTTTAAGTAAAAAAAATTGAAAAAATGTCAAAAATTTACGATTTTTAAAATTGTAATTTTTTTTGGAGTTATTCCCCATTTACGGGGAACGAGGGAAATTTTTTCCATTTTTGAAGGTAATATTTTTTAACTAGATAATAGTTGTGATCTTTTAAACGTATCGTTGAAAGAAATCGAATAGGTTAGAACTGAGAAAAAGTGGTAACAGAAAAAAAAACACATCTTAGTAAAGTTAATATACCTTCTCATCTTCGCATCGAATTTAAAAGAACTTTTATTTATTACTTTGAAAACTTAAGAGATCGTAGTATAGTAGGCTACTAGCCAAGCTTATGTTAACTTAATATTTATCTATATTCATTTATATTAATAATTTATAATTTGCATAATTTATTTAATAATGATTTATAAAGAAAAGTATTTCTAGGCTATTAGTCTAATTTTTCACCTATGCTACATTAATATTTATCAAAATAACTATTACTACTGTGATTTTATATGAATTCAGCGCTCGTTGGTACTCACGCAAGTTCGTTGTTTTTTTTTTTTTTTTTTTTTAATTAGGCTATGATTAATTATTAGCTGATTTGAAACATATAAACGGTTCAATGTATTAACCATAAATCATAACATATTATATATATAAACCAATGTGGGTAGGGAGAGATATTAGAGGATATCCCATAGACGAACGGAGGCTGTGTCATCAATGGAAAAGAATAAAGTAGTAGGACCAGATGAAGAGTTAGTAGAAGTATGGAAAATATCAGGCGATGTTGGCTTAAGATGGCTGAAGGTTATTTTTAATAAAATCCTATTAAAAGGAAAAATGTCGAAAGAATGAAAGAATAGTATTGTGGTTCCGATATTTAAAGGCAAATGAGACATATTATTTTTTTTATTAAACTCGACCGGCATTATTGTGGGCCGCCCTAGAACTGTCATAAGGCATTACTTCAGGACGGTCTACGCCGTTTACACCACCACAAAATTAATCAAGAGCTGATTCAGTTAATTGAGCTGTACACGAGAACCGAGTGTACGACGCTGACTAAGAGTCTACGCCGCATCTCCTTTGGTTATTCCAGATTGGGCATGAGTCCTACCAGGTGTAAGCAAATCACCTATATAGGGTTTAGGATGGCTCGCTTTATTACAAGTACAAGTTACGCATTTAAATAAGCATTGACGTATTGCATCAAACTCTGAGGAATCCAAAATCGCTATCTTATTGAAGAAACAATAAATTTTGTGTAAATAGGCGGAGTGATAATAATTAATTATCAAGGTGGTTGAATGAGACGATTTTGGTAATAGCAACGGATGCTTAACATTCAAAGTTAACAAAGAGTACTGCAATCGTCCACCAACGCATATTAATCCATCTGTGTCTAAAAATGAAGCGAGTTGAGCTGTGAACGGCAGTTTGATTGAATCATCTGGCTTTGACAGTAATTTTAACAAATCGGCGTAATAGGTATTTTGCGTTAGACGAATAGCAAAATGAATCACACGAGTTTATCCAATCAATGTAATTGGGCCTATATTAAATTTTCGTTTAAGTATAGCTATATAAACTAAACGAATACTATATGAAATCAAATGCTGTAGTTTTTCAGATAAGCTGGATTCTCGACTGTACTAAAATCCGACCAACTGCTATCTGGTATGAATTGATGAATTTTTGCTAAACTATTAGTCACAAAAGTAATTACTAAAAGACACATAAGTAACAAATTGCTTATATCAGTCAGCAGTTTTAGACCAACATGCAAGACGTCATTAAACGACAAACCAGATGACGATGGCGCACTACCGTCAAAAACAACACGTATTTTGGACAAGTCTCTTGTTGTGTGGGTATATTTGCCGGATCGTGTATGGGTTTCATGATATCGAACGACAAATATTCATTCATAAATTCGCGATACGCGTCGTACAAATCTACATTTTTAGAAAGACGCTGATCGAGATCATGTAATGTTTTGAGAGCTAAATTACGAGATTCACCGAGACCGTGGTTAACCGAAGATGCGCTCACATCAGCGGTATTTTATTACACTCCGCGGAAATCTCGTCTTTGAACAAAAACCACCCGATACATCACGTGTGGTAGTATGTGTAAACTAGTATTCACAAAGTCCTCTGTTGTAGGAAGTAGCAAGACTATCGGTTTTTCAATTGTTCAGAATTAACGCAGCTCACTGTCAACAGATGGGCAGATGTCAATGGTTGACGCGAGGAGTAAGCGAGACTGTACCTACTAATACCGATCCTAGGTAGGTGTCAAGCGAGGAGGGTAGACCTTTCATGTGTATGATCTCCGACTTTGGATGTACAGCATGTGGAAAAACGTCTGTGCCCAACAACATTTCAATCGTACCGGCTTGTTGAAGTAGAGCTCGGCGAACAACAAGTCGTGATACTACTCGCGTATCTTCGGCGGTAAGCGCGCAGGAGATATGTTATTTTTGATAAACTATGTAAAGACCGGTTCTAATGCATAGTGTGGTATAAACGTACATTTAGAACTGCCCTCTATATGGTTTACACGGTTTTGATCCAAGCCAACTATCTCGAAGAGGCATTTATAGCGTGATAAGCCAAGACGTGATAAACACTCCGACGTAATCGTTGATATTTGGGACCCATTGTCCACTAATATACGCACGCGTTCGTAAGAGTCGGTGTTGTTATCACGATCAGGCATAACAGCAGAACGCAATACTACTGTATCTGTGCTATGAGGTACCTGGACATTTCGGCGGGCTTATTGATTAACAGATTTATTGATTTATGAGAAATCCAAAACGATTAATAATATTATTTATACATTTAAATAATATTATTTGATTTATGTAAGACTTCTGGATTAAAGATAACAAGTCCTAATCTAGATATCAATTTTTCTTATGTCAAGATTTATAAGAAATAAATATAATTAAAACAGATGATCAAAAAATATGCTTGTTTTAGTTTATCTTTTATATCCCGATAGAATAAATATAATTATTTATATTCTTGGTAATTTTTCAAGTTTGTGTTAGGGGGTTTTATTATACTTCTAATCGTATAACTAAAGTAGGTAAAATCCAAAAAAGGCCAGTGAGTCTTTCGAGTTGGGTTTTTTTTTTATCAACCCTGCTCGAGTTCCACTTTTTTTTCAGGCCTATTTAATGTCACACAGAGTCCTAGGTATACAATGTAGAGCAAAAAAGTTAGAAATATTAAGTTTAAGTTAGAAATATTTAATACTATTAAATATTTCTTACGCATTTTTTCAAAACAAATATTCAACTAGATAATGTCTATTTATTTTTTATTTTAAGTTACTAAAAGTATTTAAAATATATTTTAAACACAATATAAAATTCCCATTATGAAATATTAAGTAAAAAAAATTAGAAAATTGACCAAGGTATACAAACCATGACGTCAAGTGTGCTAATTTTAAGCTTTAAGGCCTCTAAGACCGCACCTAGTTATGCCAATACACAAATTACGCCAATGTTTAAGCACGTTTTTAGGTATAAATAAAATAAAAATTAATAGTTTGTTAATATTGATCTAACTAAATAAATATCTTCTTAATAATAGGCATTTTATTATATTATTTATATGTTGATAAAAGTATAAAAACTTGGATCCCATGAAAACAATTTAATCTACAATGAAGACGTTTTTGATATTTGTCATTGTACTAGCTTCTCTGTATAGTAACATTTTGTGGAATGTCGACGCAAACCATCCGAACTGGAATAGTCTAAAAAATGAGCCGATACCAGATACAAATTTTACATTGGGTAAACTTATAGAAGGAAATGATCCGAATCCATCAGATAAGAACTATATGAAAGCGATGACAAACAGGTCATATAAATATTTATTTTTGATAGCCTATATTGGTACTCGAATAATTAGTGAAAATTGTAAGATACCAAATCATTTACAGTTGTTACTACAAACAATGTTTAATGCTATTGAAACTATTGATCAATTTTCACAAAATCACAATACAACAATACCGAAATTTGTTATCATACAAAAACAATTACAAATGTATGTTTTTGATAACACATACATCAAAAATAATTTTCAAAAAATTGCTTTTGAATGTCTTTTAGCATTGTATCCTAATTTTGAAGCAGAAAAGGAAGATTTCTCTTTTTCACATTTAAAAGATTTTCATTGGAATTCAATTGAAACTGTTTTAAACGACGAAAATAAAAATATTCGCAATATTACATTATCTGATAATCAATTAGAAGTACTGTTTAAATACATAGCCGGAAATCTCCTAAAAGAATTTTGTTATTAAATTAAATTCTGTTTTAATTATTAGTCTTAAAAAAATTGAAACAACTTTTTGAAATTTGATTTAAATGCATAATTGTATATTAATACTTATGATGGTTATAAGTATATTTATGTACTCAATTATTATTTTTTATTATGAAAATATAGCTCGACGATTATAAAAACTAATTTTGTATTTTATTAATATTATTTATTTTTTACTGACAGAAATAATAATCATTATTGAAAATGTATTAAAATATTTTTTTAACATGATAAATTTAAATAATATATTGCAATTTATTTAATTCATTAGTAAAATTAATTAGAAAAAAACAACAACGTTATTAATTTATAACAAGATTATGAATTACATGTCAAACTAGCGCTTAGTTATGTTAGTAAAGGAATATATAAAAATCTTTCCACAAAGAAAATTGCAAAAATTCGTGTTTTGATACAACTTATTGTATATATGTTTGTATTGTATATTTTTGTTTCCAAAAATTAAAAAAAATGTCGTATTAAATGGTTTTTAAAAGAGACTTTTTCCAAAGAACTTCTATATGCACAATTTTAACGGATACTGTTTTTCACTAATAATGTATTAATTATATTCAATATCTATAGTAATTATTTTTGAAATTAATATTATTATACTGTTTTTTTTTTCAAACAATAAATAAAACTTAAAATCAATTAACCAATTTATATTTTGCTTTAAATTAAATAGGATGAACAAAAAACAATTGTATACATGTTTGAATTTACTTTTTGGTGTATCGAATATGAAACAAAAATTTACATTATTTTAACTATAAGACATCTTTGTTTACTGATATAGTATGTACAACTATTAATCACTTGTCAACTATAAAAAAAAATAATTTTCTAACTTTCTCACGATTTATTTGTAAGAAAACAATTTTACGGCGAACATATGTTAACTATGTGCAATTAAACGGTAAACATGACACAGTCATAATAATAGCAAAATGCGAAGGTGATATAATTGAAAAATGGTAAATCCAAGTAATCTGGTTTTCGGAATATGATTTAAATTAATAAACACCTACTCTCGCTATGACGTCGATGTTATTTAATTAACTGCGGGTTGGTTAATTATTCGCCTCGAAATAATGTAGGTGGCGGTTTGTTTGAACGCATGTAAGTTGTATAGGTTAATCCATGTTTTTGCGTAAACAAATACCGGTGTATGAAATGTTATACAAATTTATTGTAAATTTAATTCAATATTCTTAAAAAAATATCGTTTTGTATACAACAAAAGCATAATTTTTTATGATAATTTAATTGTACCTTCTTACAGAATCTTTTTTTATCAGTAGCATATCAAAACGTTTTGTCACTCGCATAAATCATAAAACCCATTTAGCATTATTTAAGTATAAATAGTACTATGTAGTAAAAAATTATTAAGACAAATTTAAAAAAAAAACCCAGCACGGCGGGTCGCGGCACAGTGATGCGTGACATAGTTGGATCAAGTATAATGATATCTGACAGTGATTAAAATCACTATCAAAAATAAACGCTTCGATGCAAATCTTTAGATAGTGTTTAATTTTAAAAAAATTGGTGTTTTATTCCAAAAGCTACTTGATCTGCTGGTTCCTTATTAATATCTCGATTAAGATAAAGTATGTCGAATGAAAAAGGGTTTATTAAAAAATATTATTTCTCATAAAAAAATTGTGTGGATCCATAAACTTTTCAATAAGTTATAGCATTATAAAGTTAAAT
>NW_026099574.1:41152120-41154509 GCF_025091365.1 Daktulosphaira vitifoliae
AAAAAAAAAAAAAAACACATCATAGTAAAATTAATACCTTCTCAGCTTCGCATCGAAGCTAAAAGCTATAAATATTTACTGGACATTATTTTCTAAATAACTCATAAAATATATTTTATACATAGACATTTCTATTACTATATTAGATTTCGTCAAGAGATAGACTCGTCCATTATCGGTTGGCATTTTTAAAAGAGGTTACCTCGACAATGGGGAAATACATTGCGATTTGAGCTACGATTAAAAAAAGATTTGTTTTTTAAAACAGCGTGTTAGCCGAGGGATATGTTAGGTTACCGGATCAATAATGTGACCCAACAGGTGCCATACAGTAAACTCCACAACATACTTTTCATTTTCACCGTCTGCCTAGTTTACCACATTTACAAACATGTATACCAGTGGCGGCTCGTGGGTGCTGATGGTGGGCGCGTGACTTTAAATATAATACCGCTTGTCATAGGTATAAAAAATTGTCAAATTAATTATAAAACAATACACATATTATAATTTTAAAGGTCACAGTAGAAAATAGAAATGAAAATAATAATAATAGCGATTATACTATTATAGCAACCGATAACTACGAGAGTACACGTATTAATTCTAAAAATAAATTACCCAATATGGTAATACACTAATATTTTACCGTATGGACGACGCTGCCGGTTGTCCAAAACCTGTACATAAGATTGCAGCCTAATCGTCCCCGCAGGCACACGATTGCAGCGCCTCGTTTATAATATACGTTTCAGAATATTGCTGGGACGACGCTGTGGGTCGTCCAAACACTGCTCGTGTGTACACGGGCATCCACAAATACTGAGGGATACAACTTTTATATTCGTACACGACAAGTGTATTATATCTATTNGCATCCACAAATACTGAGGGATACAACTTTTATATTCGTACACGACAAGTGTATTATATCTATTTAAAAATTTGCATTTTTAATAAAAATATAGCACTAAGATTATACAATTAATTTTAGTAGGGGTGAGATCGTCCCGTCGTCCACGCCACGAGCCACCACTGAATTTATACACTACTTTTTCATGGTATTGTTACAAAGTCACAGTACTTGCTATATTATTGCTTATAGTAAGGCTACTGACGATAACTTATTTTTAATCCAATTGTTAATACTGCATCATGTACAATCACTTCAACATATTCTTGATAATTTTTGTTACAGCACATCTCTATGTAACTTAAAAGCTATATTTTGTGTAAAATTAATTAAATTATTATTTTTTTTTATAAAATAGAGTTACGACTATATTGGAACATTTTTTAAAATGCAACTATTTTATGAAACTCTCAGTACAAAAAAACTCAGCACAGTGGGATCGTGACATAGTTGGGTCCAGTATAGATGATATCAGACAGTGATTAAAATCACATCATAAAAAACGCTTCGATGCAAATCTGTAGATAGCGTTTAATTTAAAAAAAAATTTGTCAAAAAAGTAGGTCAAGTAAGAGCTGAGAAAATAAATGATAGCTACAAAAAAAAAAAATCACGTAGTAAAATAACATTAATATGAATTTCTTCTCACGAGAGGAGACCACAGTAATGAGATGCTTGATATTTATTGAAGTTATTGAATCTAAATGAGATAAAAATCAAATGAGTTAAACATTTTTTTCTAACTCAAAAAGAATTAAGAAAAAATTCAGTGCCACAGGCGTGAAAGACCCAAGTGTTACAGTCTCAGAAACCGTACGTCTCATTCGTCACTTAATAAAAATGGAAATTTAGTTAGTTCAAATTTTAATGTATTTTTCTCGACTTTAAAGAAACAAAGAAATGTAAATACGTTTAATTTTTTATACTATGTCAATTAGATTGATATAATATTTATGAAAACCAGTGTAATCCCTTTATAATAAAATAACTACAAAACCAAAAATTTTAACACAAAAATAGCATATTTTTGAATACGGTAGCTATTTTCAACATTAAGACAAAATAAAGTCCAATTTTTTTTTTTTATATTAAAGTATATTACATAAGTTTTAATTTAAGATATATATAAAAGTGTCAGTATTTCCGGAACACTTTCAAAAATTAAGTTGAAAAAGTTCTACTTTCTATATGCATTTTCATGTTTTGAACCCCCCCCTGTATTAAGGGAAATGGTCCGATTTTTTTCTCATGAAAAAGTTGTATTGATCCATACATTTTTCAAAAAGTTATAACATTTTAAAATTAAAAATGTAAAATCGCGAATATTAACACAAAAATAACATAAAGAAGCCATTTTCATCGTGAAGACAAAATAAAGTTGGAATTTTTTTTTAGCTTCGATGCGAAGCTGAGAAGGTATTGGTTTTACTATGATGTGTTTTTTTTTTTTTTTTTTTTTTTTTTTTTTTTTTTTTC
>NW_026099574.1:41154678-41302439 GCF_025091365.1 Daktulosphaira vitifoliae
GTAAATGGGGGAAACCTCCAAAAAAATTACAAATTTAAAAATCGCTAATTTTCGAAATTTTTTCAATTTTTTTTACTAAAAACTGCCGTAACTTTTTCAAAAATGAACGTATCAATATAACTTTTTTTATATAGATGTTTGATGTCTTTACCTATCATTTGATATATTTTTTTTGTAAATTTGACCTTTTATCTGCCCACAGGAGGGGATTTAAAAAGACAACTTTTTCACAAAAAATTAACTTTTTCAACTTAACTTTTGAAAATGTTCCGGAAGGTCTGACACTTTTATATATATCTTAAATTAAAGCTAATGTAATATACTTTAATTTGAAAAAAAAAAATTTGACCTCTGGACTTGTCTTCATGGTGAAAACGGCTACCGAATGCTATTTTTGTGTGAAAATTTTCGATTTTATAATTTACATTTTTTACTTTAAAGTGCTATAACTTTTTAAAAAATGTATGGATCAATACAATTTTTTCATGAGAAGTAGTATTTATATACATCTTTCATTGGATATACTTTTTTTTTAAATCAGACTATTTCCCTATATTTGGGGGGGCTTCAAATATAAAAAATGCATATAAAAAGTAGAACTTTTTCAACTTAACTTTTGAAAGTGTTCCGGAAGGTCTGACACTTTTATATATATCTTAAATTAAAGCTAATGTAATGTACTTTAATTTGAAAAAAAAAAATTTGACCTCTGGACTTGTCTTCATGGTGAAAACGGCTACCGAATGCTATTTTTGTGTGAAAATTTTCGATTTTATAATTTACATTTTTTACTTTAAAGTGCTATAACTTTTTAAAAAATGTATGGATCAATACAATTTTTTCATGAGAAGTAGTATTTATATACATCTTTCATTGGATATACTTTTTTTTTAAATCAGACTATTTCCCTATATATGGGGGGGCTTCAAATATAAAAAATGCATATAAAAAGAAGAACTTTTTCAACTTAACTTTTGAAAGTGTTCCGGATGGTCTGACACTTTTATATATATCTTAAGTTGAAGTTTATGTAATATACTTTAATTTGAAAAAAAAAAATTTGACCTCTGGACTTATCTTCATGGTGAAAACGGCTACCAAATGCTATTTTTTTGTGAAAATTTTCGATTTTATATATTACATTTAACTTTATAATGCTATAACTTATTGAAAAGTTTATGGATCCACACAATTTTTTTATGAGAAATAATATTTTTTAATAAACCCTTTTTCATTCGACATACTTTATCTTAATCGAGATATTAATAAGGAACCAGCAGATCAAGTAGCTTTTGGAATAAAACACCAATTTTTTTAAAATTAAACACTATCTAAAGATTTGCATCGAAGCGTTTATTTTTGATAGTGATTTTAATCACTATCAGATATCATTATACTTGATCCAACTATGCCACGTCACCACTGTGCCGCGACCCCCCTGTGCGGGTTTTTTTTTTTATAATAAAGTATATTACATTAGCTTTAATTTAAGATATATATAAAAGTATCAGTATTTCCGGAACACTTTCAAAAGTTAAGTTGAAAAAGTTAATTTTTTGTGAAAAAGTTGTCATTTTGACCTGTGGGCTGGTAAAGGGTTAAATTTATAAAAAAAATATACCAAATGATAGTAAAGACATCAAGCATCTATAAAAAAAAAATATATTGATTTGTTCATTTTTGAAAAAGTTATGATAGTTTTAAGTAAAAAAATTGAAAAAATTTCGAAAATTAGCGATTTTTAAATTTGTAATTTTTTTGAAAATTTCCCCCATTTACGTGGAACAAGGGAATTTTTTTCAAATTTTGAGGTAATGTCTTCGACTAAATACGATTTGTGATCTTTTGACGTATCGTTGAAAGAAATCGGTTCGGTGAAAGCTGAGAAAAAGTGGTAATAGACAAAAAATCACATCATAGTAAAATTAATACCTTCTCAGCTTCGCATCGAAGCTAATATTCAATTTTTATAGAACTATTCATTAAATTTTTTATGAATCATGTAATTTTTAACAATTTAATCACCTAAATTTTTAAAATTACAATTTTTAATTAAAAATTAATGAGCTATATTATGGTAAAAAAATATATAAATGTCGATAGAACTTTATTCATATTTAAACATTTATCGTGTACAAGTAAAATTGACAAAAGATTGTGTGTATAAAAGATGCTTCTTTTGACATTATATAAATTACTAATGGTTTTTATAATTACAGGAATGTCTATTTAAATCTCTTTTGATTATAATTCAACTATTTTGAACCCTTTTTACTTATGCTTCTATAAAAGTCATGCGACATAAGTTGACGTTTATTTTTGACACATTAACATTGCCTCAAGTTCTATTTATCTNTCATTTTCTACTTATGCTTCTATAAAAGTCATGCGACATAAGTTGACGTTTATTTTTGACACATTAACATTGCCTCAAGTTCTATTTATCTTTTTCAGGCGTACTTTACATTCGTGTAATTAAAATTTTATAGCTCAACTTTGCAACTACATTCATGATAAACGAACAATGAAATAAAATTAAACGAATGTTTTGCAACCACTCGACAAGATGAACATATGCAGAATTACATCTTTCACCTATGAAATATGTAAAGGTATTACAGTTTTAAACCGATTTTAGGGTTTTATTTTCGTTTTAATGATTATTCTTATTTTTCTTTTTACACAATCTAAACTCTTACATACAATATTTGCCTGGATGTTTATTGATGTGTCACAGGTGTGATTAAACTCGCGTGTGCGAGACACAAAAATAAAGTAGATGACATAGTATCAATAGTTTGCTGAATGGTGTGGAGCCGTTTATTTGAATAAAATTGTAAAACAAAAGTAATAATTATGTTTACACTATGTAAATGCCCATGTCTTATGTGGTAAAGAGAAAAGTAAAAGAAAACCGTTGCTTGAAACGAAATAACAGATCATTTGTTGGTGTCACGAGGATGACTTACCTCGTGTATTATTGCGGTGGGTATTCAGCGCTAGGCATTTATTGGACTTTACACCACGACGATAACTCGTGTGTGTAACGGTCCGGTTTACAGTGGAGCGGAGGCTGAGAAGGAGCTGACACGACCGCGGGGTGTTAATGAGTGACAACGCCGTGGCCTTGTCAAATGGAAACATGTTAAACATAATCATTTCAACACATCTGTCACAAGTTTAGCTTTGAAAATAATTAGGATTTTCTGGAGTTTTCCGATCCAAACGGATCGGAAGATTTCAATACAAATCTTTTCTAGAAACATACTAACGAGTCCTTAAAATATAACCACTGACACTTGCTAGCACCTCACTTTTACCTTCTACCCTGAAGTCATATTACACCAGTTGCAAACAATTAGAATGATTTTTATTCGAAATATGAAATTGTAATAAATAACTTGACAAGAAAAAGGACTGCTTCGTTAAAACTCATAGACAGTCTAAATTGTTCAACACTTACGCTGTTATTAATTCCACCTCGCAATATCTATTTATATTATATTAAATTAATAATTGAAATTACATTATTATTATTCATATTGTTTCTAAAGTAGCGTTGTAAGCTCGAAATCAGAATCGTAATATTTCATCTCGGAATTAATTAATTCGCTATTTAATTAAAGAAAATACTTAATTTCATCTTAATAATCAGAAATTATTTGAAATTTTTTTGTATATTGAAGTAATGCCGGAATCTAAATCAAAATCTAAGGGTTGTGAAAATTAAAATTTTGTCACCCCTAAAAATAACTAATAACTTGTATTAGAGGAAAATCAGATTAGTTAAGTTTAGAAGCAGAAATAATTAAAAAGTGTTATTGCTAACTATATTTATTTTAACAAGTTATAATATTGTAAAATTATCTTGAATTTTAAAATGTTTGTCCTTAGCTGTAATAATTTAATACAACTTTTTTTAAAATATTAACCGCTATACCGAAGTACCCTCAAAATATGAATATTTCAAATGATTTTCAATTGATATCATACATTGGCCATCGGAATAAAAAATTTTTATTGACAGAAATCAAAAAAAATGTATTAAACCACCTAAACGCTATCAGTTAATTGAATATAAAAAGTTAAAAGAATAAAATCGTTTTTAAATTTTTTCTCTGTCATATTATCAACTTAAAAAAAAAAGGATTTCCCAATAAAGAAAATTGAAGTTACAATTTTTATCCACAAATAGATTAATGAAAATTATTTAAATATTGTACCGAAAAATTGCTGTTACTACAAAAATTACAAATTTACAATAGTTTTTGAGAAAATGTGTATATTCCCAAAATCAATCAGCCTATAATTAAATAAAAATTTATATTTTAAAATTATATCTCAAAAATTCCACAAACATAAATTTCCCGATTTTTTTTTTTTAACACTACATTTAAAATTTAAAATATAAAAATTAAACCTATAAAACTACTACAAAAATTCTTTGTTACTTAGTAAAATAAAAAATACTTTGTGAAAAGTTACTACTTGATAATAATATAATAAAAATTTAACAATTGTGGATAATTAATCAAAGTTAAAGTTATATTAAAAATATCTAACTCAAAAAGCCACAAAAAAAATTAATAGTTTTAAATTAATAGTATTAGCTTCGATGCGAAGCTGAGAAGGTATAATTATTACTATGATGTGTTATTTTATTATTTTTTTTTGTGTCTGTTACCACTTTTTCTCAGCTCTCACCGAACCGATTTCTTTTAACGATACGTCAAAAGATCACAAATCGTATCTAGTCGAAGACATTACGCTTAAAAATTGAAAAAAATTCCCTAGTTCCCCGTATATGGGGGAAATCTTCAAAAAAATTACAAATTTAAAAATCGCTAATTTTCGAAATTTTTTCAATTTTTTTACTTAAAACTACCATAACTTTTTCAAAAATGACCAAATCAATGTAATTTTTTTTATAGATGCAAAATGTCTTTACCTACCATTCGACATATTTTTTTTATAAATTTAACCCTTTACCAGCCCACAGGTCAAAATGACAACTTTTTCACAAAAAATTTACTTTTTCAACTTAACTTTTGAAAGTGTTCCGGAAATACTGACACTTTTATATATATATTAAATTAAAGCTAATGTAATATACTTTATCATTAAAAAAAAAATTTCGAACTTTATTTTGTCTCCATGGTGAAAATGGCTACCGTATACTATTTTTGTGTTAAAATTCTCGATTATACATTTTTAACTTTAAAATGTTATAACTTTTTAAAAAATGTATGAATCAATACAATTTTTTATGAAAAATAATATTTATATCTCTCTTTTATTCGACATACTTTATCTTAATCAGGATATAAATAAGGAACTAGCAGATCTTGTAGATTTTGGAATAATCCACCAATTTTTTAAAATTAAACACTATAAATTTTCTATAATAATAATATATATAATTAACTAAAACAACATTTTTAAAATATAATTAATTCCGTATCAAAAATTGAAATATTCCTGTGAATAAACAACTAATGTCTTATATAGTATCAACATTTCTTTATTGGGGTAGGACTTAATTGAGATATTTTTTAAATTAAAATCTCAGTACTGTGCTTACAATGGTATTGTTATCTTAAATTAATAAAAATTATACAATTGACTCTATTTGATGATATTATAAATTTTAGTCACAAATTTTACATAAAAGCATGATAAAAATATTTGGTTATGCGCATAATGTATAAACGTTTCCCAAAAGATAAAAAGTTGAGAAATAACTCAACTGACAACTTTCAGTGCCACTTTATTATTACATATTTTTTTAATAAAACTTTTTTCTGAATCAATGAAAAATACTATACTGTCGAAAAAATAGAAATTTACATAATGTTAGTGTGGCAATGTTTAAATTTAAAGTTTGAGAATTTATCATTTCATATCGAATTATTAAAAAACTTTAATAAGTTAATTTTAAAATAAAGTTAAAACATAAAAATGGATACATTTTTTAGAATTTTGTAGAAAAATTAAATGTGAGACTCTTCTATAGTAGTAAAACTGCTACACGATACTATTTTGTAAATTATTACAGAACTAGTGTAACAAATTATAGTTTTAATGATATTATCATCCCATTTAATCAAAACATACTGGATAAATTATTTTAAATTATACATTTATCTTTTATATTGATTATTACAATTATTTAATCTTATGAATTAATTCGAAAACTTAAAGAAACAAAACGTTTTATTGAATCTAAGACAAAGAAAATTGTAAAACCACTTATGTATGTTAAACACTCGCTATTTTCTCCATATATGGTGAAATGTAAATCAATTATCATTTGGTAATCACTTGTATTTCATTCAAAATGTTTCTTGATATAATTAAAGTGTTGTTAAATCAAAGAGTAATTTATAAATTCACGTATCTTAAACACTTTAAGGTATACAGGAAAAACAAATTGAATAACTTTTTTTCAAAACTAAGATTTTGGCAACAAAAAATTCATATTGTTATAATGTATTCTTTCATTAACTTAGTGATACAAGAAGGTTGATCGATGTTTAAACTCGTCAGTTTTGGTGTACTAAAAAATAATCAGGTAAATCAACTGATGTGCGACTTTTTGTTCAATTTTGGAAGATATTATAGTTTTAAGTTAAAAAAAAAATTAAATTCGCCGATTAAAAATCGTAATTTTTTGTGTGATTCCCCAAAATTTCAAGGGATATTTTTCAATTGTCAATTGTCTTTAACTAAATACGATTAATGATCTTTTGATGTATTGTTAAGTAAAATTGGTGTAACAAGAGCTTAGAAAATTTGGTGAAAAACAAAAAAACAAAAATAATACACATATATTAAAATTAATACTTTCTCATCTTCGCTTCGAATCTATAACGGCTCCAATATGTGTACTAAAAAAAATTATAGTAAAAGTTACTCCATAATACTTTAATTGACTAAACCTTAATGTTTAAAGTTACTCTTTATATGGTTACAGATGGAGGAAATATATTTTTAAAACAAAACTTTTATGATAAATTTTATCAAGGTGTCATTTGTAACATAATAATGGGCAGTTCTAAATTTATTTATTTGTCATAACATTTATACTGTTATGGGTATTTTCTATATTTTAATGTATTATGGTCAAGTCATCTACATGTTGCGACAGCATTTATACTTCCTATTTATTGATAATGTGTGGTATGTTTATGCGCGTTATCTGTATTATAAATGCTACTTCGACGAACAAGTTGCCGGGTATCAGTTGTGTACAATTCATTCTTAATCCTGTCTAGCTCTCTAATGCACTGTATGCTACTAAAAGTATCATTGTTTATTATATTGTCTAGTGTAGGTTCAACATATCAACTATCCTTGATTTCTATAATTTTCCATGCCTAATTCTGTATCTTCACATTTCGATTAAAATAAATTTGTACTGACAATAGTGTGTTCGGTTTAACTTAACAAATTGTATGAATGCATATAATTTATAGTCCTGTTTATAAGGGACGTGCAACAGCCCATATAAACGTGGTAAAGTGACAACTTAGTCACGATGTTATGTTGTCCATTGGTTGTCAACAACTCAACGATCATCAAATGTCCAAGTAACATTTTCTTTGTACAGAGTTTATATACGTGCCCGGTATATTCAATAGAGTTAAATACTTTAATAGTCATTTTAGTAACTATAGCACAAGTGCTTAAGTGTTACTAATTATCACTCATAAAAATCTGCGAACGTTTTTCAAGTTGTGTGTAACTTTATTTAAGTTATAGATTTAATTTGACAGGTCATTAATAGTATTTTATTTTTTAACAGAGTGTACATTAATAGTTTCGTGGAAAGAATCAACATTATCTCAAAGGGAAATATTGTATAGATTATGAAGATAAAATGAATTAATAAGATTACTTAATCACAACATAACTTTATTGGCTAAATATTTAACAGGTAATATTACCCAAATTTGAAAGCGAGCTCCAAGAAATACCATTTGATGACAATTATTACTAAAAATTAATTTAATCTATAAAAAATAAAACCAAAGATACTTGTTAAGTTAGACTTACTCAACGATGGGCCTATGTTATGCCACCAGAAAAGTTAAAATATCTTAACTTTTAACATTTTAATACATTAGTGTAATGGCCTTGGGAAAAAGCAAAATAAAAACTTTGACTTAAAAAGTTTTCATTCTTGAGTCGCTTTTTAATAATTCCTAATATATTTAAAACATTTTATAATGCCGAGCACAAATTTGTTAACTGCCGTATAGAATGGTGATGCTAATTAGTAAAAACAATTTGTTTTAATGCATAGTTTGATCGATATGTATAATAAATAGTATATAATTAAAAGTACTTCAAATTTACACTTTTTTATAAGTAAGTATAATATTAATGATTACTTTTCAAGAAAAATACTTTTTTATTTGTTTTAGAAGCAATTCTCTAATACTGATGTGTCCGTCTACGGATCATAAAAGTGCATTTTAAATAGACTTGGTATTCATAATTTTACTTATAAAACCGTTCTTCTGATCATTTTTAATCTTAGATTCACTGCACGCTTCATTTTTTTAATTGCCTTTGTCAATAATATAAATTTGTCCAAAAAATTTAATCACTATAGAAAAGCATTCCTCCGCATTAAACGATTTTAAGTCCTCGCCAAAATGAGAAGCTAAACTTTTTATATAATCTACCGTTGCATTATGATTATCATTAAGTACATCAATATTCTTGTCTGTTTGACAAGTAAACTGTATGAGATGATGTTTAATAAGTTTAGAATAGCTCTCTTGTGCCAGTTCAGATTTGAATCTTTTTATCTGATGATAACTAATACGAAGCTCAATTTCCAATGATTCAAACGAAGTTTATAACAATTTTTTTAATGACGAACACAATCTCAAAAAACTAAAAATGTTATTTGTGCACTTTTTACTCATTTCTATAGCCAAGTGGATGAATGTAACGTTTGTCTTATTAAAACGAGTATCCATTAGTTTAGACATTGCATCTAACATGATGCTCAATACAATACCAGCATAACTTCCCTAAATATAATCATATTATAATTATAAGCTTTTTTATTTAATTTTTTTTAGCATAAAAGACATTATCATAAAATTGTTAAATTTTGTAGTTTCAAATAATAATAATAATTTATAAGCATAAATAACAGGAGATATGAACAATATAGTATAAAATTTAAAATATAAATTACTATAATATACTAATATTTATTGATTTTATATTTTAAAACTCTCATTATAAAGAAATAAAAATGTCACTCATATTTACTGCATATTGCCTAAATGTAATAAAATAGACAAAAATTGTACTAACTATTTGTCATTAATTAAAGTGGAAAAAGTATGTTGATAACTTTTCAAAGAGTTTCTAAGTATATCAGAGGCAACTCTTCATTCAACACCATAAGATCAATCTTCAACTGATAAAATAAAATTGTTTTAACTTTATACAAAACTGTTCCACCTTTTAAGTGTCATAATGTCTCCACTGAATTTTTCAAAAGCCTTCAAGTCAGCATTTTTGGGCAATATTCTATTTACCGCTTATAATTTTTCAATAGAGTTAGATTTTCATGCTCAAATCATTTAAAAAACTTTTCAGGGTTCTTTTAGTACCTAAAATATTGGTTATGGTATATTTAAGTTTACCGTCTTGATTAGTCAACAGTTTTAAAGACTGTAAAGTTAATTAAAAATGTGGAACAAGGAAATGAACATCCAGAAATCGTAGCGTAAGACGTTACAATAGTCGCTGGTAACGGCGGAAGGGACATTTTTGGTAAAGGAGTTGAGACAAGATGGTCTGATTTTACTTATAGAAGTGGTAGTCAACTAATTTTTGATGAAGAAGTCGACGGTAAAGTTAGAAACGAACTCAGAAAAGTTGGTTTTCCTTTGGATAACTGTCTCTTGTGATTCACTGGGAACGATACTGATTCTAACTTTTCCAATGTAAACATTTTTTGGTGGATTGATTTATCTACTTGAACATTTTGTAGAGGGTCTGGCGTAGCTACCAGAAACATGTATACAAAAATGAAAGCGTTGTTATACACATTTAGGTACAAAAATATACTACAATCGAGAGTACTAAAAAACAGAAATGCTTTTTTAGGGTCAACATTTTCACATAGAAAAAGTGTTGTAACCTTTTTACACGAATTGAGATTCATAGATGAATTGTTAAAATAAGTTCAGCTAACTTCAAAATAGCCAAAAAAAAAAATAAGTTGTTTTAAACGTTGGAACTTACAAATTTTTCAACACGACTGCCGTCAAAATCATTTATTTATAAGTTTGTTGCATACATTATCGTTTCCATAGTAAATATTTCGACCCGTATAAAACTTAGTTCTTTTTTCGTGACACATACATGTTACGTATAATTTATTATTGTAAAGAATTGCTTTTAAGATTGAAAAATTACAAGAATCATAATATAAAGAATATAATATAATATTAAGTAAGGATGTTGGGGGATTTGGTCAATTGGTGAGCACCCAGTTGAAGTATATTATCAAACACTAACTAGTTATTAATAATTAAATTAAATTAAATTCTTTTAAATTTGATCATAACATGATTATTATTTTAAGATAAGATGCATAGTATACAATGAACAATTAAGCTCGTATATATATATATATAATAACTAGTTTACAACAGTATAAATATTATGATAAACAAATTAATGATTTGTGTGTATACAAGTTGTATACAATACAGATTATAAACTTTTCATTGATGAATGAAAAGTGAATAATGTAAGGTATTGGGCTATTACGATAAAGTTGAAAGGGTTTTTACCTTTATCAAGCTTAAATTATTCGTCACTTTGAGTTTTAAAAATATTTCTTATTACTTCTAAATGATAAATTGGAATTACAAATGATAAAATTATTAAAAAACTGAAATTAATTATTTATCTCAGTTTTGACAAAATATACACTAAAGAACAGCAGACATTCCTCATTTTTCACTATATTTTCCAATAAAATCAAAATAACAGTCATATTGTTTTTTGTAATTATATACGTTTTTAATTTGTTTTATGGTTTCAATAGAGTGATTATGTGACAATAAATGTTCAGCCACAGGAGATTTATCAACTTTTTGATTTTTAATGTTTCTTAAGTGCTCTTTAAACTTGACCCCTATATTTGCTTTTTTTGTCCTACGTAACATTTATTACAACTTTCACAATTGGGATCTTGGTCCACTGAAAAATTCATTGTTAACTGTTCAATGTAATTTGAAAATGTTCATTGTAAACTGGCAAAATGTGATAATATTACTTAATGAAGACGTCACTAGGTGATAAGGTAACAAGAGGTATATAAGGGAGTTTTTCTAGTCAGGGTATCAGAATGTGTTAAGCGTTGATAATGATAATATTGTTCCTGAAATACGTATCGGAATATAGAAATTATTTGTGGTTTTTGAGTTTGATATTTTTTAAATTAATATTATTTTTAATATAGTTTTAATTTTATTTAATTAATTAGCCACAAGTGATCAATTTTTATTAAATTATTATAAGATTATAAATAGCGAGTATTATTTATTGTGTAAAATATTTGGAATTATTCAAGATGCCCTTATTCCTTATTAAGCGATAATTAAAATGGTTAGTTTGGTATTACTTTGACAATCTGTATAAATAATTTCTAGACTCTATAGATAACATTAACTTAGCGAAATAGGAAGGATATTCAACTGCATCCGCAATGACTTTAAAGCACAATAAATTAGAAACCGAACACAGATAATCAACTTATGTATGTAATTGAAATTTATAAACATATTATAATCTGAACTTCATCCGATTCTATTAAAATTGTATGATTACGTTACAATGTTGACATGATACAAAAATTATTTTTTGTCTTAGGTTTTATAGTATAATAACGCCCGCATTTATATTATTCATGGGATATTTTTGAAATATTTTTTGTTGACTGAAAAACAATTAAATTATTCATTTTCTCTTCATAATCTATACAATATTTCACTTTGAAATAATGTTGATTCTTTTCACCAAACTATTGACAACCGATGGACAGCATAACCTCATGACTAAGTTGTCACTTTACCACGTTTATATGGGCTGTTGCACGTCCCTTATAAACAGGACTATAAATTATATGCATTCATACATTTTGTGAATTTAAACCGAACACACTATTGTCAGTACAAATTTATTTTAATCGAAATGTGAAGATACAGAATTAGGCATGGAAAATTATAGAAATCAAGGATAGTTGATATGTTGAACCTACACTAGACAATATAATAAACAATGATACTTTTAGTAGCATACAGTGCATTAGAGAGCTAGACAGGATTAAGAATGAATTGTACACAACTGATACCCGGCAACTTGTTCGTCGAAGTAGCATTTATAATACAGATAACGCGCATAAACATACCACACATTATCAATAAATAGGAAGTATAAATGCTGTCGCAACATGTAGATGACTTGACCATAATACATTAAAATATAGAAAATACCCATAACAGTATAAATGTTATGACAAATAAATTAGTCATTTGTTTGTGTAGAATTGATATTAAATATAAATTATTAATTTTTCATTGATTATTGTAAGATGTATAATGCAAAGAATTTGTGCATATCACGACATAGTTCTATATTGTTAGTAAGTTAAAAATTAAATACTATGTTTTACAAAACTTTTACGTAGCTTCTTAATTAACTTTTGTTATTATTTATATCTAGTTATTATAATATTTAGCATGTGAAAACACTTAAGCATGAAGAAAAGCCTATTATATGGGGATGTGTTCTATGATTTGTTGCCCTCTCTACAAAATTTTTTGAGCTATTCGGATAAACGTAAATTTGATGATAAAGTCACAGTATCATTAATAAGAGAGTGATTTTTTTATCATAAACCACTCAATTATTTACAGAATAAAAATAATTCAAATTTTTTTTGGTTACCTCTAGTTACATATTATTCTTGAATTATTAGCTAGGTAATACTTTTTTAGTTATAAGCCGGAGGGCCCAACCGCAAATCGAGTGACAAATCACCGGCAAACGATTCCGTTCACACATGGGTCGTCAGACTAGGGAGGGAGAATGTTGCGGTCGCATCGCACTTCCGGTTTTATTGCAGCGCTTCCTCTTCACGAACGACAGGTTTTGTCATACGGGTCGCCGACGGACAGGTGAACCGATCACGCAGACGCTGGTCTTGATTAAAATGTCAACTTGCAAATTGGTCATAACTGTGTGATTATTTTTTTCCGGACGTAGATATATTATCTCTAGAATATTTAATTTATATGCAAGAATTATTATTATTATTATCAGCAATATATTCTTCAGAAATTGTCTTTACGTGTTATAATTATTTAATTAACTGGCTAACTGTCTATTACTACAATAAGAATAAAATTTTATTAATATATTTCCTGTGAAATTGGCTTATATGTTTCATATTTGGAATATGATACAGTAATAGATGAATGTGGTGAAGAAATCTATTAGATTTAGTATTCACACTTACATTTTCATTACTGTTATTATTATTTAAAACATTTATAAAATATTAAAATTAAAAAAAAATATTTTTTTAAGATATTTAAAAAATCACCTATATGTATTTAGAATAAAAATGTAACAGCTAAAACATCTAAAAGTAATAATTGAATACTATAATTAAAAAAATGTTCAAGCTATAGATATATAAGAAACTTAATAAAGCTAGTATTGATTCCCTGACTGAAGTGAAACTTCTGTACTACCACATTTTATAATTATAATACTTAAATTTATAAGATAACGCGTTAAATAAACAAAATAAGAAATCACGATTTTAAGTTTAAATTAATTTAAAAGTTCTAGGTTAGAGAATATGTAATATTATTATGTTAGCAGTAATGTTTTGTTTGCCAAATATTTATTATCAGAGAATAATATTCATGTCGTAAAGTGTCGCAAGAAATTCGGGTGGTACTCTCTGGCGTCTCAAGCCTATGAATAAAAAAAGCTCGTAGAACGGTAAAAACTGACGGATTGATTTATTTTTTTATGATGTCTCAAAAATGTCTTTGGGCGGATCCGTTGAAAGTTTAAAACCTTAAGTCGTAAAACGCTGGCGTCAGCGAGCGATTTTCTCGAAAACGGTCGAAATTTCAAAATGCTTGTGGACAACGCAAAAATTATCCAACCTTCTCTAATCATTTTCTCGGAGTCTCGTTTTCGTTATTTTAAAATTGAGTTTTTAAGTTCGAAGTTTTAATAAACACGTATATAATATACGTTGTTATATGTTACTTATATTTATTTTAGATATGATATCTAAAATAAATGAAACATACACGTATACTTTGAGTTACAACAACTGTGTTTATACCTAAGTTCCACAGCGTTTATACTATATTTACACAATGTTTAAACGGTATTTAAGCAAAATGTAAACGTGATATTATCGTTTAATTAACTAAAGTTAAACCAAACATTAGCGGTAAAAAACTTAGTTTTAACTAATGTCATACCAATTATAAACGAAAGTCGATTGTTTAATATACGCTAATTAAACGTAAAATGGCAGTGTTTTGTTTTCCGAAAATTAAAAATGAAATAAATATGATATCCACATATATTCTACACTAATGGGTGAGTACGTTTAAACTACTTACGATCGTCTACTGGGAAAGAATGAAAGTATATAAGACACATATTTTTTTATTTGATTTATCCATAGAAAGTAAAAGAATAAAAAAAATATGAAATCTAGAGTCTACAATAGCTAAATTGGTGACTGATATTAAGAAACTGACTGGAAACTTTTATCATCCGATAAACTAATTCTAAAAATAACTGAAACAACAAACGAAATAGAATAGATAATAATTTCAATACAATAGATTGAGCCTCAAAGTTAAGATTTTTGAATATCAAACCACATTTTGGTAGTTTAAATAATTTTTAATTTAACTAAGTGTACTTTTTAATTGATATATAATCTATTAATACTATATATTATATTATTAATTGATAATTTTATAGATTCAACTAATATTTTTTTAATCATGACATCGTGGGAGGGAATTATTTTAAATGTAATACGTGCTTATTACTAATAGTATTTAAAATACTGTTATCATATACATCATAATAAAATTAACGCAATAGTACACAAACATTTTCGGTTAAACGTTTTAGTTACTAGTTGTGACGTCATGTGTAACAGTGTACACAACGTCATCACCATTGCCGCTGCCACCGACAAGGCACATCCGCAACCGCCCACCACCCGAAAAAAACTTTTGGATGATTTCTATTGAGTTAATAAAAACATTTTCACCCTACAAGACAGAGTATATAGAGTATGAATTAAACAAAGGAGAACACTAGGTAAGTGAAATGAGGAAATCAGTGAAAATAAACCAGGGCGTGATAGGAGAGGTGGAAAGTTTTAAGTATTTAAGATCAGTTGTACACGGACGGTGATATTAACCAGGATGTAAGACACAGAATTAAGTGTGAGTGAGTGAAGCGTCTGGTATGTTATGTGATAAGAGAATTCCAATGAGGTTAAAAGGAAAGTTCTATGAGACTGTAGTGAGATAAGTGTATGGATCAAAGTGTTGAGTGGTTCACAATAAAGTAGACAATAAAGGCTGAGTTTAGCAGAGTTTAGAATGCTTAGATGAATGAGTGGAGTGACTAGAATAGATAAAATAAGGAACGAGCATATAAGATGGAGTATAGGTGTAGCGTCAATCGTGGATAAGATGAGAGAAAATAGACTTAGATGGTTTGGTCATGTTATGAGGAGAGAAGAATCGGAAGCTGTAAGAACAGTTATAGAAATGAATGTTGAAGGAAGAAGAGGTAGAGGAAGACCAAAATAGAGATGGAGGGATGCTATTGAATGCGATATGAGGTTTGCTGATGTGGGAGATCCAGTCAAGTGAAAGTTTAGGATAATCGTGGCCGACCCCAAGTTAGCGTTAAGGAAAAAGAAAAATAAAAAGTTAGTAACGTTTTTATTATCTCTATTTAATAATTACTATAGAAATCCATATATCTTATAAAGATAAGATTATAAGATCAATGTAGAAATGCAGTAAACAAAATTTTGAGGAGGAAAATATTGAAAATAAAAATGGTCGAATCAAAAGAAAAGTTTTACCTAAACTATTAAGGTATTATTTATAAGAGTAACCTAAATAAAATGTTTTGCACATAGATTTATAACAAATTTATATATTGATATATTTTAATTATACGCCAAGAAAGTGATACAATTTTTGATTGCCTTATTGTGGTATATATTGCAACTAGATTGAATTATCAAATTGCTACATAATAAATAATGAATTATATAATTTTTTACTTTGGTATCCATAGCATCATTTTCAAAAAAATATTTATTTAAAGATTATATTAACGTAATTATTTTAGTCATTAAATCACTTCTTCTATTAAAACGTTAATTGATCTTATTTCCGAAGAATAAAATTCTTTTTTTAAGTAAGTAATAGAGCTTTAATAATAATTATATTAAGTAGGACATTTGTTGTTTGTTTAATGCCAAACAATAAAAGTGAAAGATAAAATCTTTTCAGCGCTGATTTTTACTTTTGCTATTATTTTTTATTTAGAAATTACGTACTGGTTTACATATATTCTGTCCGCTGTTCATACTCATTCTGTGAGTAAATTAAAATGCTTGTAACTCAATAATTATTTGCCATAAAATTGTAATTGATTCATTAACATTTTCTGTAAGAATAGACCTACAAAATGACTATTTAACAATTAAAAAAAAAATTTTTATTAGTGATTTATAATAAAAAAAATGTTATAAACGTAGTCTGAAAGGACAACAACTATTTAAAATATTATGTGTATCAAATGTAATAAACATTGTCACTTAGATCTAAGACATCCTGTCATTCATTTATTCATATTTTTTACATTAAGTAAATAATAAGAATGGATATCTTAAACTAATTATTTAGATACAAATGTTTATGAATACTTTTAATTACTTCTCATTGTGTTATTATAAACAGTAAATTGCAGATATAACAAATCTGTACTCCAGAGGAAAACAGACATCAAATTCACTTTTTATGAAATTGATTTAGCTTTTTGTTCAATTTACACTCAATTTGGAGTTGTATAATACTATGTCTAGTTATTATAAGTAACGGAATTAAATTTATGTAATTTAGAATCATGCCCAACTTTTTATTAAGAGTAAAGTAACAAATTTATAATAAGTTACTATTTTGTGATATAATGTCCTTTTCTGGTGTAAAATTTTACTATAGGAGTACTAAGAAAAAAAATATTTTCGAATAGCAACCTTTTGAGTTTTTTGACCTCATAGACCTTTTTTAAGCTCATAATTGTTTTTTAGTATGATCAATCAAGTTCCGAAGAGAATAGTTTTGCAAATTCCTAACCCCCTTTTAGATCTTCTTGACTGATGCGTATTGATTTTATCATATTTAAAATTTCGATTTGGGAAAAATCTAAACGTCTATAGCAATAGATATGCACGATCGGTTAGATTCTAATTTATATATCATTGAGATAACAAATACTTAAACAACTTTATTCATAAAATTTAAGATTTAGTTATGATTCTTATATATTTTTGCAACTATCTAAAGGAACAGAAAGTCAGCGAATGTTTTGTAATATATACAATTTTTCAATGTTATCATGACCTATAAATGTCACCACATGATCATTGATAACTCGACAGTCTTGAATAAAAAGTAATTAGTTTCATTATCAACCCAAACAATGCTTTATTCAAGTGATAGTTACCGCTGTCAAATAGCTTTGCATTTGTAAATAACTATTTAGAGTGAACTATCCTAAATTTATATACTTCTTTTATTTATGAAAATTTATTAAACAAATAAAATCACATTCCAAAAATATCGCAATGATAAAATTTTATGGTAAGTAATTAATAAATTCTTAATATATATGTTACTAAGTCGGCAATATTTATTAATAAGAATATTTAGTATTAGAATAAATAATTGCATTTAATTTAAAATTCAAAATTAAAATTAAGATTTATTTAAAAAATAGTTCTTATTTAGAATTTTTATATGAAAGATTTTAATAAAATATTAATGAAACCGGGGGCAGGAAAGTGTAAACTATATGAAATGAGTATTATTAATTTTAACAATAATAAATATTTAAAATATATCTATCATTATTTAAGTAAAAATTTTAGGACTAATATTAAAATTAATTTATTTGAATAAAAATGTATTATTGTTAAAATTAATTTGATTTAAATATTATTATTATTAGTAGCCGTAGTAGTTATTATGTTTACTCAAGTAATAATATTCAAAAATTATTCGAATAATATCTTGATGAAAAGTTTCTCAATACTGCAATTCAAATTAAAAAAATTGATATCTGCGTTTATTGTTAAGAACATAAACAATTGTTATAATTATAAAATGCAAGCGGTAAATCTACCTCAATATAATTGAAGTTATAATTGATTTGATAATTTTGTTATAAAATTATTAAAAAATATGACTAATGCATTTTTTGTTGGTCTAGATAGTATTAAATCTAAAATTTTAATTTTTATTACCAAAACTAATATTAAAACAATTTTTGAATATGATAAAAATCTTAAAATCCACGATGTAAAACTTTAACCAAAATAACTTTTAATGGAACTAAATAAGTCCCATTAAAAGTTACTTTAAATTAAAATATTGAATTATTTATTAAAATAAATAATTCTCAACTAGACAGTGCCTGATGTGCACTGTCACGGATTCGATACTCTGTCACAAGTGAGTCTGTTTGCTGAGCAAGAGATAAATTCAGTAATTGGAGTCGCCAACTTTCTCTTGACAACAGACTAACCAACTATCCTAGAATATGAATTCTTAAGAAATTTCCACTTTGGTGGAGACCGAAATGCAATGGAAAGTAATAGCCGCAAAGGTTTGCAAAAAGAAAAAAAACTTTGAAAATAAACTTCTTAGTGTATTATTTGTCAATATTAGTTTAAATATTTTTAAAATTTGTTTAACTAAATAAATGGATTGAAATATTAACATTTTATAGTTATTTTGGTCTTTTATCAAAATCTTGAATATTGTAAACCGTAATTGAATTTATTAAAACGTTTGCACATGTTTTATCTCATATAATATTCTAATTATTTGTATAATACGCCATCTAATACAGAAATTAGAAGAAAACTTAAGATATACCCTTTAATAACTTTTTTATTATTTCGATAGTAATAATTTCGTTAGACCTAAAAGACAAATGAGTTTGTGTCATTATCAGAAAACATTACCATACCTCAATGTTTTTTTACGACAATACTGCTCTATATTTTATAGTAATAAATTCAAAAATTGAATTAAATTTAACATGAAAATTTATTCAGGAAATATTAATTTGTGTATCCAATCCATCATAATTTTCAAAAACGCCAAATTTTATCATTTTTATAAATGTTTTTCATAAAATTAACTCGCGTTTTGCCTTCATTTATTTAATTTTTGCTCTCATTTTTTAATATATAACGTAAAATAAGTTAGAGTATATGTTTTCCTTTCACAGAAATTAATATTAGTTTACAAATATTTCCATTAGAAAATTGACTATATTTAATTTCTTAAGTTATTACAATATTCGTATTTAAATATGATAATGATAACATTTAACATTTAAGTATAAAATTATAATTAATTGAGTAAAATTCATGGATATAATCTTAGTCATATATCATTTATAAATTAATAAAAGCAAGTATAAAAAATATGTCATTTATAAATTTGTATACGTACACAATATTTAGTAAGATTCAAAAAACGTTTTGCTCAATTAAATAAGTTACTTTATTCTTAATCCACACTAAAAATAATTTTTTAAAGTAATCAAAAAAATAAAAGTAAAGTAATTACTAATGAATATCTAACTTGAATCTTTGTTGTTCATGCATAATATTACTTATTTTTATCTATTCGGTAGCATTATTGGAAACCCGTAAAAAACGAATAGGGAGATAAGAACCCATGACATTTCTAACAATAGTTATTAAGTGCTAAATACCAATTAGACTATGAGGGTCCCTAATTATGGGCAGTCAAATTAACGTAATTTATGGGTTAGTTATCAGAAATTGAGAAATCGAACTCATTATACTCTATATTTTGCCGAGGGGACAGAAATTTTAACCTTTCTTATGTATATTTCTTTTAAAAATACATTTATAAGAATATGATTTATATTATCATTATACTATACATTAGAAAATTTTGCTAGTTCGATTAAGTCTTTTGTATCTAGTACAAAAAATTCAAACACCATCCGTTCATTGAAATTATAATATTATTGATGATTTTCCTTTTAATATATGTCTAAAGAAATTTTGAACGACATATTTAAAAGTTGATTTTTTTAATTTTTTATATTTTTAAATATTAATTTTTAATGTATAAACAATAATTAGGTTGCATTCCGAATGACCTTTTTCCTTTGTTTATCAAAATTAATATACTTTAACCAACGGCTTTCTTATACACGGCTTGAATTCTTATCATTGATTTATAAAATTAAGGTGCTGACATTAAAGTTTCCAAATTTTATTTTAGCTTCGATGTGAAGCTAAGAATATGATCATTTTATAATGATGTATTTATATATTTTTTTGTCTCTCATTATTTTGCCCAGCTTTCAATGAACAAATTCTATGCAATGATACCTTCAAAAAAAACCCAAATTACATCTGGTTGAATACTACTCATAAATTGAATAAATTTCCTCTGTTTCCCTTAAATAGGGGAAATCTCTTAAAAAGTTATGATTTTTTAAATAGCTAAATTCCACAATTTTTAAACTTTTTTTTACTAACATTGCCATAACTTTTCAAAATCAAAACAATTTTTTTTGTTTTTATATATACCTCAAATATTTTCAATATTTGTATACATCCCATTGAGGAGGATGGCAACTTTTACATGAAAAGTTAACATTTTCAACTTAACTTTTGAAAGTGTTCCAGAAATACTCCAAGCTTCAAACATATGTTAAATTAAAGCTTAGTTTCCATACTATTAGTTAAGAAAAAAATTGTTCCGACAACTTATCTTCTATGAGCAAATGGATGCCGTTATAAAAAAACATGCAATTTTTGTGTTAAAATATTAATTTAATATTTTCAACATAAAATTGATATAATACATTTATGCATGTATTGTCCTTAAGAACCATTAAACTAGTATTTAGGATATAATTAAGGAAATAGGAGTTAATGTTGCTTTTGAAATAATCCCACAATTCCTTCAAAAAATTAAACACTATCTACAGACATGTATCGAAGCGTTATTTATGATAGTGATTTTAAACACTGTCAGATATAATTTATATTTTATCAACACATGTTACGTCTTCACTACGTTTTCAGTTTATTTTATAGTACTTTTAATACAATGAGGTTTGTTACTGCGTGTTTTAAACAACATTTTAAACGTGTTAAAAAAATTAATAACATTAGTCTTATGTGACATTTTCAACGTTTTAAACTGTTTACTTATGTTTTAAACATAGTTACAAATATGTACGTAATCTAAACAAATAAAAAAATAAATTTCAAGAAAGATATTTTGTTTTGCGAATTTATTGATGGCCATAATATAATCACTTACGGAATCAGTAAATAAATTTTGTCGATTAAATAATGATATATTTTACATTCAACCCAAATAATCTTTAATTGGAAAAAGATTATTTCTTTATCAAACGCTTACTTTTAAATTCGTTTAATTTTTAGTATTAACTATTATAATATTACTTTATAAATAATAAAATAATAATTGATAAATAAGCATTAAAAATGGTACACTTTGAATAAATATTAATTTAATTATTGTTGAAGAAACGCTTATAATAAAACTTATGTATTCTGAAAAAGACAAATAATTCTACAATCATTCACTTAAATTGCTTATACTTTTTTTACGAGTAAAAATGATTTGTGAACTTTTACTAGTATTAATATATACTTAATTATTTGGTACCAATCAAAAAATCTTATCAAACAAGACTGAACTTTAACACAATCATTATTTATTACAATTGACAAGTAAAACTTCAGGTCATTTGTAAACAGTAGGGATTATCAGTGTTAAAAACAGAGATATATCCCAATTCATAAATAACATGAATAGGAATGGACCCCATGGTGAACTCTTGATGGTACATTGAAGACTATAGACGTTCTTAGACTTATTTGGATGAGACCCTCAAATACTTCATAGATAGAAATACAATAAGTTGCAAAACGAATATTACTATTACCTAATTCATATATTCTGGTCTGAACCGTATAATTAGAAGAAAAATATTATCAAACACATTCATTATAACATTTAATTTATATAATATATAAATTTAATGCTTGAAACTTAGAAAATTAAAATTTTTTAATTACGATTATAATATTCTTTGAATAGGTCGAATCAGATTGGACAGGATCGGACCTAAATTTGTATACATATAATTTGCCGAATGGATATGAAAATGACAAAATAGTCGATAATTTTTCATGTCTAATTATTTATAATAGTTTTTTTGTGATTATACTGAAAAAATAATAGATGATATGTATGATAACACTTATACCAGAGTAAAAAGTGTAGGCTAAGTAACAGAAGATTTAAGGGATAAATTCGATTTTATGCCCTTACTTATTTTCTATAGTGACTAGAGAAATACAATAAGAGGTATCGTGGTGCACGTTGTTCACTGACGATATAGTGTTAATAGGAGAAAATGGGAAAGAAATTATTCAAAATCTAGAAGTCTGGAAATCGGTTATTGATTGAAAAGGATTAAGAATAAGTAAGATCAGATCATATAGAGTACGGGTTTGACAAAGGATAACATGAGGTGGGTAAAATGAGGAGATCGGTGAAAATAAGCGAGGATATCATAGGAGAGGTGGTAATTTGGTATTTAGAAATAGTTTTGCAAAAGAGCGGTGGTATTGACGAGGATGTAAGACACGGGATTAAATGTGGGCGATTAAAGTGCAGAGAAGCACCTATTGTGTTATGTGATAAGAAAATTCCGATGAGGCTCAAAACCTAGATGGTTTGGTCATGTTATGAAAAGAGAGGAATCGGAAGCTATAAGAACAGTTATAGAAGTTAATATTGAAGAAAGAAGAGGTAGAGGAGGACCAAAAAAGATATGGAGAGATGTTATTGAATGTGATACGAGGACGGCTGAAGTGAGTGTAGATTATATAGAATATAGTGTCTAGTGAAAGTTTAGGAAGGGTGGCCGACCCCAAGTAGTTGGGATAGAGATTAGGAAAAAGAAGGAAAAAGTGAATTTTTCAAGACTACTAATCTAAAAAAAATAAAAATACTTATAAACTACAATTAAAATGATAAATTAAAAACAAAATAATTAATGAAAATTGCCGATTTTTTTTTAAATACTAATATTAAAATATGAATTTTAAAAAAATGAAAAATACTTAATGATACTAAAAAACTATAAGAATATTTTACTAGAGAAAAAAATGAAACTCACTACAATACAACCATTATTTTCAGTGAAAAAAGGTATCAATGTTGAAAAAGTTTATTTTAGTAAATTCATGAAATTTGTTGTTGGATTTACCACACTGACAAAGATAAATCACCAATGTGTAAGAACGCGATGTATATAATATGTATCTGTCTATTTGTCGTTTACTATCTATCACCTATTCTACAAAACAAAATTACTCTACAGTTTTTAGTCTATACAAATTTTAACGAATTAAATGTTATATAAAATGATCCCAAACATTTCATTAGATTATTTTAGAAAAAAATGATTAAAAAATATGATTTTATTTTATAAACAAATTAGTACAAGCTTTCAACGGCCATACAACTACATCCAATAATTATAATCCTTATTAATGTGTATAGTTGTATGTATTTGTCTATGAATCTATCAATTGACAATAAAATCTTTATTTATTTTATAATCTCAAACAAATAATACTTATAAAAAGTTCAAATTATACAATTGGTAGGTACTTTATTTATTAAGGTTTTCAATTATCAATTACTTATAAAGTTTGTCATCTTAAACTACCCATTTTTATTCTCATGCGATACAACTTTGTTTATAAACAATATAAGTAACAAATTATAAACTTAACGCAGTTTCATTAATAAAAATGATTACTACGCATAATTAAACTATTTGTAAAAATTTAAATACATATTTGATATTATCGAGAAGTATTTGCATGCATATTGGTACTATTCTTAAAATATTCATGTATATTTCTGTAAACATAGTACACATTTTGGTATTGATATAAGTATGTAAATATATAAGGTTAAGTAAACACAAATACAAAATATATTTACTATGCATTACACATGCACTGTTCATCTGATGGTTATGTTACTAATATACTGTACATTTAAAAAAATGTAATAAAATCACGTAATATTATTGCAAACTCGATAATTAATTGTAAGATAAGAATCTTGAACTTTTTACATTTTATGCAATGATAGCTAAGTGGCATGTTTTACAACTACATTTGCAGTCAATTTGATTTTTTAGTATTTAAATTTTTTAATTTCTTTTTGTTTATTTTAAAAATTGACATTATTTTGATAAAAAATTTTATATACCTCTTACTCTTATAAAAAATATATTTAAAAAAATACTTAATATTTTACATTATAACAAGTCTGATGAAAGAATAATGCAACACGTGCACTTCCATAGTTATTCTATGCTTAAAGGGCGTTTGACTATTGCCATTATCTCAAAACACCAGTTAAATATACTATGTTTAGGATAAAATGTTAAAAAAAATAGGTCGAGGTATAATAGAATCAAATCATAGATATGTAAAATAGATAATTATAAAATATTTAAGTTATAATAATATAGTTGTAGTAATATTTGCCAACATTTATTAATATGTTTCAAATAAAATCTAATGATTACAATAACAATATGACGTGGTAAAGATAATTTTCGTTTTAAAAAATATTATCACTATGACTAATGTTACGGTTTATTTGCGAATAAGTTAAACACAGACTTTATAGGTATAAATTTATCTAAATAAATACAAGTAGTCATCACTACAAAGATTTTAAATCAAATATAATTCAAATCGGTACTTATTAAAATATTTCTAAATTAATAAATGATTAAAATGTTTTTCTTGTTGCCCTATAAAACATATACAGAGTGATTCTTTTAACGCTAACCACTCAACTTTTCTTAAAATAATAACTTTTTAGTAAATTTTGTTTTTACTTTTGTAAGCCACATATGTATTTCAATTTATTTGATGTAAAATATTTTTTATATTCATTCCTTATGCCTATAAATGTGTCAACTTCAAATTTTTAAATGATAACATACACAATTAACCAGCTTATTTCATTTATAATAAATTAATTAAGAAAACGAATATTCGAAAACAACTTTTGAACTAGCATTTGATATTTTATTAACATTTTTATATCTTGATGAGAAGAGTATTGAGGCAGGGAAATGACTTGTAATAAAAATAACAGCACCTGCGCCTCATCCCCAGTGAGTATTTCAATAACATTGAAATACTGATCCAAAAGTTATTATCGACCTGTCATTTTCTTAATTGCATCACTTTCTATTTTATAATTTAAGTAAATATGTATGATTACATTTAAAAAAATTAAGTTGACACCCCTAAAACACATAAGGAATGAACATAAAAAAGTTTTATAATAAATAAATGAAGATATATATGAAACTAACAAAGCCAAATAAGTTATTATTTTAAGAAAAATCTAGTGGTTAGCGTTAAAAGAATTACCTTGTATAAAAGTAACTGGCGAGGTATGGATTATGTTATTTTTATCATCACTCACCTCCACCTCCAGTGATAACTTTAATTTATTAATAACTTTGAAATACTGGTCAAAAATTTTTATCGACCAGTTTTCATAATTACATCACTTTCTTTTTATAAACTAGTTAGATATATATGTTGTTATTAAAGAATTAATTTTATATCTCTATAAGACATATGGAATGAACATAAAGTAAAGCTAGTCTATTTATTTTATCTCTATACATATATAAACCACACTACTTCTCCTGTCATAGTATAAAAGTACTAAAGTTTTAAATATTGGTTCAAAAGTTGTTACTTAATTAAGCATAGATATTTCCATTTACAAAATTTAAGTTTATACTACTTTAAAGGGATGAGAGATTTTTTTTTTGAAAATTATAAAACATCGGATACTATTAATTTTAAAATAGAAATAATTATAATTTGATTTATATTTTTAAAGACTTTGTGTGAGGCATAATTAATCAATCACCACATAAATCAAAAAGAAAATATGTTGTATATATTACCAGGATAATATTAGGAGCGATGTAAGCTACCTTAAGTTTTGCACAGTTATTTCATTTTATACTTTTTGTACTCCTATGTTCTTTATAAGCTCTATGCAAACAATACGATAATATTTGTCGATTGTAATTAATTGGTTAAATTAGATTATTTAATAGTATAGATTAAATGAACATGTAATCCTGAAGATATTAACATTTATGGTGGACGAACCAATTTAAATGTTCCATCAGTATTGTTTTGTAAAATGATATTTTATTCCAAACCATAATCAATGGTACATTAATAAAACAAATTATAGTTTGAAAATTTACTATAATTGAATAATATTGCCCACATAGCAATTTCGATTTATTAAAATTGTCAAAATATTCTTGCAAAATTCTTTTCAATTTATTTTAAAATAAATATACAGACAATATCTAATAAATATAATAAAAAAAAATCTATTTGAAATATTTCCACATTATGCTCACGAAATAAATTTTTCTTTATGTGTATTTAGAGAATATATTAATTAGAATAAACATAGAAAATTACACTAAAAATATTTTTACAATGCGCTTTAAATATCTTTTTTAATATTTGATTATATATATTATGAAAATATATTAATGAGAATAAGTATAAAATATTTAACTAGAAATACAATAATAATATACATCTTTTTGGTCAACCAAAGTTACTTAAGGGAGTCGAGCTACTTCCTTGCCTCCCTATAGTCATACAATTGTATGTTGTTAGTATCTAGTTATATAATATTTATGTATTATATATACTTAGTTTTAGATCCAAAATAAGAAATCGACCGTTTTCTTTAACTAGTATTAGTTTTAATTGACCTATCGCATGCTTATCCAATTAAAAGTTTTTGAGTTTTATCAGCGCCATTGTATCTAATTATTGTCCTATAAAAAAAACCTAATAAAGTTTTTTATTATTATTAGAATACTATAATATATAATTATATCAATAATACAAGTAAAAACAAATTTTGAGTTGGGGCTTTTAATACTAAATTCTTATAACATGTAGATCACATATGTTTGAATAAAATTTTACTTGAGTAATAATTAAATAACGGATTTAAGCAAAATTTGTTTTTTTAGATTGTTTGTTTAAAAAATAATAATAATATTTAAACTTCGATACCAACTTGAAAAAGTATTAATTATACTATAATGTGACTTTAGTTTCGATACAAAGCTGAGAAGGTATTGGTTTTACTATGATGTGTTTTTTTTTTTGTGTCTGTTACCACTTTTTCTCATCTCTCACAATCCGATTTCTTTCAACTATACGTCAAAAGATCACAAATCGTATCTTGTAAAAACATTATCCTCGAAAATTGAAAAATTTCCCTCGTTCCCCGTTAATGGGGGAAACATCCAGAAAATCAATATAATTTTTTTTATAGATGCATAATGTCTACCTATCATTTGGTATATTGTTTTTTAAAAGTTTGACCCTTTACCTGCCCACAGGGGAGATTCAAAATTTACTTTTTTAACTTAACTTTTGAAAGTGTTCCGAAAATACTGACACTTTTATATATATCTTAAATTAAAGATAATGTAATATACTTTATCATGGAAAAAAAAATTTCGGACTTTATTTTGTCTTCACGTTGACAATGGCTACCGAATGCTATTTTTGTGTGTTAAATGTGTTTGTGTGTGTAAATTCTCGATTTTATTTTTTACATTTTTAACTTTATAATGCTATAACTTTTTGAAAAATGTACGGATTAACACAATCTTTTTATGAGAAATAATATTTATATCTCTCTTTTATTCGACATACTTTATCTTAATCAGAATATAAATAAGGAAATAGCAGATAATGTAGCTTTTGTAATAATCCACCAATTTTTTTAAATTAAACACTATCTAAAGATATGCATCGAAGCGTTTTTTATGATAGTGATTTTAATTACTGTCAGTGTCATTATAATTGACCCAACTATGCCACGTCACCACTGTGCTGCGACCCCCCTGTGCTTGGTATTTTTATTTTTTGACAGTTGATGATAAATTAATTGATAATAGAATATTTTTTTTTTTGTGTGTCTGTTACCACTTTTTCTCAGCTTTCACTGGACCGATATCTTTTAACCATACGGTAAAAAATCACAAATCCTATCTAGTTGAAGACATTGCTCTGAAAAATTAAAAAATATTTCCTTCACTCCCTGTAGATAGAGGAAATCGTCCAAAAAATTACAATTTTTAAAATTTTTTTTTTCTTAAAACATATAACTTTTTCAACAATTATAAAATCAAAATTATTATTTTTTATATACTTTAGATAATTTTATTTCATTCGATAAAAATTGTTTGAATTTATCCCTTTACCTGTCTTTAAGGGCGAATTCAAAATAGCAATTTTTCACAAAAGTCAACATTTTAAATTTAACTTTTGAAAATATTCCGAAATACTGCGTCCTCAAAACGTATGTTAAATTACGAACTATAAATTAAAAAAAATTTTCCCGACGACATATCTTTTATGTGCAAATGGCTACCGCAGTTAAAAACATACTATTTTGGTGATAAAACTTTTAATTTTCAACTTTAAATTGCTATAACTTTTCGAGAATAGTATATATCAACATAAATTTTGATTTCTAAATATTTTATGTATACTCCTTTTATCCGACATATATTTTTTTTAAATGAGATAATATCCCCTTATACAGGGGGCGTTCAAACTTTGAATAATACGTATAAAATAGAGAACTTTTTCAACCTCTTCTTCCTCACCTTAATCCCAACTACTTGGGGTTGGCCACCCTTATCCCAAACTTCCACTTGACACGATCTCCTAAATCATCTACGGTCACATCAACTGTCCTCATATCGCATTCAATAGCATCCCTCCATCTCTATTTTGGTCTTCCTCTACCTCTTCTTCCTTCAACATTCATTTCTATAACTGTTCTTACAGCTTCCGATTCTTCTCTCCTCATAACATGACCAAACCATCTAAGTCTATTTTCTCTCATCTTATCCACGATTGACGCTACACCTATACTCCCTCTTATATGCTCGTTCCTTATTTTATCATTTCTAGTCACTCCATTCATCCATTTAAGCATTCTCATCTCTGCTACATTCATTCTCTGCTTTACTTTCTTATCAATCGCCCAATACTCTGAAGCATACATCATAGCTGGATTCACTACACTCTTGTAGAATTTACCTTTCAGCCTCATTGGAATTCTTTTATCGCATAAGACACCAGACGCTTCTCTCCACTTCAACCACCCGCACTTAATTCTGTGTCTTACATCCTCGTCAATACCACCACTATTTTGCACAACTGACCCTAAATACATAAAACTCTCCACCTCTCTAATCACGTCCTTGCCTATTGTCACTGACCTCTTCATTTCACCTACCTCGTGTTCTCCTTTGTCAAACTCGTACTCTATATACTCTATCTTACAGAACTTTTTCAACCTATTTTTTTTAAATGTTCCGGAAATACTGCATTTTTAAGCATATGTTAAATTAAAGCTTATATACCAACTATAAGTTGAAAAAAAAAATTTGCTTCGACAACCTATCTTCTATATGCAAATAACAGTCGAAGTTGAACAAATTTATTACATTTTTAATAAATAAATTTAACTGTATTAAATATTTATTCTTATATTACACTTATTTATCATAGAACTAAAATTAGGATATAAATAAATAATTAGGAGTTAATTTTGCTTTTGGAATAATCCAATAATTTCTTTAAATTAAATACTATCTACAGATTTGCATCGAAGCGTTTCTTATATAAGTGATTTTAATTACTCTCAGTTATCATCTATACTTTTTTTTTTTAACTACGAACATACAAATTATTTCAATTATTATTTGGTAACCAATAATACATAATTAATTCAAAATAAATATATTCTATAAAAAATTCATTCTATTACCATAATTTTATGAAATTCTTTAAATCATTCCCTAAATAAAAAAATTTTTTATATAATTTTGTTATGACAACAAATTGTAAAGTTCACTACAAAATAATTGCTTTCAATTCTATTGCTTTCAATATCATCAATTTATCAAAGAAATTAATGAGATCATTAAACTTAGGGGGGTGGTGTCAATGGTGCTATTTTTTCCATCAAATTTTTTTTACTGTGCATCTCTATTTGAAAAAATAATCATTTAAGCAGAAAAAAGGTTTAATATATTTATAATAAATAACTATAATAATAACTAATAACTTTTAATAGAAGATAATCATAGCGAGTGTTTTAATATTAATAAATGCTGTTATTTGTCACAAAAAAAGTTGTAAACTAATTTTACAAGTAATTTAAAATAATTATTTCAAATTTTATTGGAAATTGCCGTACAAAACGTTGGCGCATTCAAAATTAAATTGAATCAAACGAGCTCAATGAAATGTACAACAATATGCGAATATCTGTTCTAATACTATAACACAGTGGTTCTTAACCTTTTTAGAATCACGGAACACTTATAATTGTATAAGAATTTTGCGGAGCACTAGGTCGTAAAATAATACAATACTTACATTTTTTTAAATAAAATTACTTATATAATGATACTCGTATTTAGTCAATGAAATTTATATTTAATAAAATTGGTAAATGATACAAAATAAGTACAATTTTTAAAAAAAATTTTAGATTATTTAATGTGTTATTTGGGCCTGATGATTGTTGCATATATTTTGAATATTTGGTCTTATATATGAAAGTGCTACTTTCATTTGCTCTTCTATATTTGTTAGCTTTTCACGTTTTTTTGTCTTAATATTTGTTAATGTTGAAAATCCATGATCGCATAAGTATGATGTTGAAAATTGTAATAAAATTCTAATCGCTATACAAATATATTGTATCGCATACGATCGGAATCATACTAATTGTGTACTAAGTATTTCTTTTACATTTCTACTATCATTTCTACTATTTCTACAATATTTCTACAATCTATTTATAATCTATTTCTGTTATCGTCGTATGGATACAACATTACACGAACACGCGAAAGTAAAATTTTTGTATATTATTTAACAATAATTTACGGTTTTACCCAAAAGTACTTATATAATTCATTGTGTTGTAATAAGTACAATTATTAAAAACGATGAAACTGAAAATTAAATTGTCCCAGTCATTTTAATTAACAATAATTTTGAAATTTTGACGGAACACTTTAGCCAAGTTAACGGAACACCAGTTAAGAACCACTGCTATAACACCTAGTCAAATATATTTATTAATTCCATCATCTGGTACTTAAGATTTAATGTATAAAAAGTTTAAATTTTATATATTTCAAACTATATTTATTTATATATTTATTAATTATTTGAATATTGATTTCGATTTTTGCTATCCGTCATTAATATTTAAGTTAAAATATATGAAAACTTCCCTAATATCTACATATTAAACTGTTTCATTTGTGGAAGTAGAAAATAATAACAATACAAAAGTCAAAGATTTTTTTTACAAAAGTAGCAATTTTCATTTAATTTTCGTTATATAGATAACAATTGTTTGGCACAATATAGTTTTTTAGTTTCGATGCGAAGCTGAAAAGGTATTAATTTTACTATGATGTGTTCTTTTTTTTGTCTGTCTGAAAAAAGTTCCCCGTAAATGGGGGAAATATCCAAAAAATTTAAAAATCGCTAATTTTTTTAATTTTTTTACTTAAACCTGCCATAACTTTTTCAAAAATTACCAAATCAATATAATTTTTGTTTATAGATGCATGATTTCTTTACCTATCATTTGGTATATTTTTTTATAAATTTAACCCCTTACCTGCCCATAGGGGGGATTTAAAATGACAAATTTTTAACTTAATTTCTGAAAGTCTTCCAAAAATACTGACACTTTTATATATACCTTAAATTAAAGCATATGTAATATACATTATTATGAAAAAAAAAATTTTGGACTTTATTTTGTCTTCACGGTAAAAAATCGTATGCTATTTTTATGATAAAATTCTCGATTTTATATTTTAAAATTTTAACTTTAAAATGTTATAACTTTTTGAAAAATGTATGGATCAATACAACTTTTTCATGAGAAAAAAATCGGACCATTTCCCTTAATAGAGGGAGGTTCAAAACTTAAAAATGCATATTGAAAGTAGATTTTTTTCATAATAATTTTTTTAAGAGTTCTGGAAAGTCTGACACTTTTATATATATCTTAAATTAAAGCTAATGTAATATACTTTATTATGAAAAATAAAAATTTCGAATTTTATTCTATTTTCATGGTGAAAACAGATATCAATGTTAATAAATAAAATACGATTTTTGTAAGAAAATTCTTATTCATATTTTTAATTTTATAATGCTATAACTTTTTGAAAAATGTATGGATCATTATAATTTTTTTAAGATGAGTACTATTTATATTCTTCGTTTATGTGACATACTTTTGTTTTAAATAAAACTATCTCCCTTTATATATTTATTATTATATATATATATTTATATATTACACTTCTAAATCGTAAAACCTGTAATCAGAATATAAATAAGGAAATAGGAGATCATTTAGCTTTTGGAACAGTCCATCAATTTTTTAAAATTAAAACTATTTTCAGATTTATATCGAAGTGTTTTTTATGATAGTGATTTTAATCACTGTCAGATATCATTATACTTGACCCAACTATATCACGTCGCCACTGTTCAGGATTTTTTTTAACTTGTAGTAAATTATATGAACTATTATACCTATATATACAGGGTGATTTTTTTATCATAACCCACTCAATTACTTACAGAATAATAATAATTTTAAAAAAAATTTTTATTACTATCTTTAGTTACACATTATTCTTGAATTATTAACTATGTAATACTTTTTAAGTTCATCCCTTATGCCTTGGAAGGGGGTCAACTTTGTTTTTTTAAATGGTAACACATATTTTTAATTTAATAAAATGTTTGAGTTTTTAATTTAATAGTAAATGGCATTTGAATTTTTAATGAAACTTAATTTGTTTATTAGATATAAACATTTAAAGTTTCAAATTTTTGAGTTAATATATACGTATAATACACTAGGGATTACAAATACAGGTAGCTAATTGGATTTTTATGACATCGATATTAGCAGGTACACAGCATTGTTATTATCAATGATAGTAAGGTACATTGTTGTGAGTTTATAAATACACTAACTGACAATGCAAAAAGTATATCTATTGATAGACATAATTGATAATAAACAATGCGTGACTGTGATAGCAATATCATAAAAAACCAATTAGCTACCTGTATTCGTAATCCCTTGTGTATTTTTTTTTAACTTGTTACATGAATGTTAATATAATGCATATTTAAAGGACTTAATATTTACAAAACATGTTCAAATATCAAGTTGATAATTAACAAATTAATATATATATATTAGGGTGTCCCTTATTTTGAAAATTTTGGAAATTCTTCGAGCTCACCCCCCAAATTTGTGTGTATACATATAAAAAGTGACAACAAAAAATTTCAGGCCGATCAGATAAGTTTAACCCGTGCCGACTTGGGGTTGAAAATCGGCCAAAAGGGGTACTTTTTTAGTTTTTAGCAATTAACTCGTAAATTAACGCTCTCAAAAAAAAAAAATATGTGAACTAAATTGTAGAACTAATTGTTTTGTATAAGTTAAGTCCTTACAGTTTTTCTTTTAAATCCATTAGTTTTCTAGAAAAATGTCAAAAAACATAATATTTCGTAAAATTGCCGAAATTAGCATATTTAAAAAATTTCATACTGCTTTTTGACAAAAAAGAAGCTACAGTTTTTTCTAAAAAAAAATATCAATTATCCAATAGTCATCAAAAAATAAAGATATCAAAAATTATTATACCTGAAATAATTTGTCAATATCACACGATGAAAGAATAAAACGTTTGCTAGGGTTTATTATTGACTCATTATTAAGGAATACAACCATTAATTTTTTTATTTTGTTGAAATGGAATCGTCAAAAAATGTTAGAGCAGCTGTTTCCTATGTTAAGTGCCATAAATGATTATAAATTTTGTTTAACGCTGCTTTCGCAATTAACGGTTGTTCATATAACTTTAATTCTTTGATAAAATTTAAGTCGTTATTCGGAGCTTTGGACGGTTCAGTACAGTTAAACCAGGCTTTTAAATAAAATCGAATAATAAAAATACATATATCTCGAATAGTATTTATTTTAAAAGTTTTTAGTAAATACTGTTTTCGGTAAAAAAAAACCTTTAAGCAATATATTGCTTTACTCATCCAACGAGCTTGGTGCATGGCTCCAGGAGGGTGTATTTTAATTTTTTTATCTGAGTCACCATTTAAAAAAATTATAGATAGCTTGAGCAATTCTTTATAATCGGATGATTATCTCTAAAACATTCGATTCCCAACATTTCCCTAGAAAATTGGAGAATATCATTTCGATAATTTTCAAGTGCAGAGCACATTCGACGTCATCTATTCCACAGATCGTATTAGAAACATCAATATTATTCCAATTTTTTTATAAGTTTTTAAATATTAGATGCGGTGGTATCGCAGCATAGAGCTTGGACGATATTTAATAAGTCCCAATCATCTAACGCACAATAGCTTGTTCATATCCCGTCGAATTTTTCAGTTTCGGTATACCAATTAATAAATCTAAATTTTTACTAGTTATCACAATTGGTAACCTATCAATGCCTGAATCTCTTACATTTAAAGCTGGTAAAATCTTTCCATTCCAATGCACAGTGACATAAATAGAAGGACAACTTTGAAAATTTTTTTTTATTAAATTAGCCCGTTCAATTCGCATAGCATCACGGCATCTATGTATTGAAGACTTATTTATAATATGAGAATCGACGTCATGGCCTAAAGCTTCAACTGTTGAATTTAACATTTTGTATTTTATGTAGTAATTTTTTTTTTATTTATGCAATAATATTGAGAAGTAAGTATAATTATGCGTTTAAGTCAAACAAATACATCACATTACAATATAAATGAAATATATTTAAATTAAGCAATAAAATTCATATATTAAGTAAAAATCGTAATATGATCGAGTTATTTCAGCTATAGCAATAAAACAATCGGTTCAATGAAATTTGTACTTATTACTTTTATTTCGTAAAATTTAATTTTAAACAATTTTCGTATGAAACATTAGGTCGTATCACATATGGTTCGTCATATATGATGAAATATTTGTAAATATGCTAATTTCGGCAATTTTACGAAATATTATGTTTTTTGACATTTTTCTAGAAAACTAATGGATTTAAAAGAAAAACTGTAAGGACTTAACTTATACAAAACAATTAGTTCTACAATTTAGTTCACATATTTTTTTTTGTGAGAGCGTTAATTTACGAGTTAATTGCTAAAAACTAAAAAAGTACCCCTTTTGGCCGATTTTCAACCCCAAGTCGGCACGGGTTAAACTTATCTGATCGGCCTGAAATTTTTTGTTGTCACTTTTTATATGTATACACACAAATTTGGGGGGTGAGCTCGAAGAATTTCCAAAATTTTCAAAATAAGGGACACCCTAATATATATGTCAAAAAAAAAGAAACATACTTTAAGTATTCTTAAAAAAAATTTTCATTAATTCATTAATTTTCAAAAAAGTTATAGCAATTTTAATTTAAACAAATTATTTCAGTGAGAACTGAGGAAAATGGTAACAAATACAAAAATATAAATAAATAAACAGATCTATATAAAATCAATACCATCTCAGCTTTGCATCAAAGTTAAAAATTTTTACAAAACTATAATTATTTTAAAAGAAATCCTATGTTTAATGATAAATCAATCACATTGTATAAATCGGAACTTTTCAAGAAAATTTAATTAATTATCTCATAAGCGAGTTTTTCTTTTATTTTTAAAATAAAATAAATTGTAGCTTAAAATTATGCATTAAATTAATCAATAAATCATTCCTAGAATATTTTCTTCTCGAATTATACAAGCTAATTTCTGTTTTTTTTTTTTTTTGTTAATCATTCATTGTACTTGCAGTTTACATCTTAAGCATAATTGGAATAAGTCAAGGGATAAGTCGACTTTTGGAATTTCTACCAGGATTTGATAGCTTTAAATACTGTTGGGTACCACCGCCTAAGTGTCCAAATCAAAATATCACGTTTCATCTATACACCAGGTAATAAAGTTAAAAATGAATTTCTTTTATGCTAAAAATATAATATAATATAAGATGTAATAAACATAGAGGAAGTCAGAACTGTATTAGAGATAGTTCAAAAAAAATTATTTAGGGAAAATTTCAATATTAATAAGTAAAACATACAAATATTGCCAACATACTATTGATCAAAATATAATATGTATTCGAATATTAAGAGTTATAATTTGTATGATGTGTTTATGTTTATATTATAATTATTATCATAAGTTCGATAAAATCTTTGGCGATGAGAAAAAATGTTAACTTTTCGTGTTCCTGAAAAAAATTGAGGCTTCAACTTTATGTAATGATCCCACGTCAAAATCTTAAATTAAATCCGTGGGAACTCCAAGTAAAGCGAATAAGCCAGGCAAAGTTAATAATGATTATATCCATAATTTTGTGTTATAATCATTGTTTTATTATTTATTTAGATGTTGACACTAAAAATTTAAGTGTCATATATAAATTTTGTAAATGTATAATAAGAGTACAGTGTGATAACGTCATATCTAACATATTTTTAATTTTATTTTTGATAACATACAATTTTAAAGAAAATTATACTCAAGTAACATATATATTTTAATTGAGAATGAAAAAGTACGTTTCTTAAGCATGTAAAAGATAAAAAAGTGATGTTTTGTGGTTTTTATCTTTCAAATGAGATGAATTTTATTAAATTAAAATTAAAATCAGTAAACATTTTTAATTTACCGTGTTACTAGGATAAAATGAATAATTAAAATTTTTATTAATTGCTTTAACTTATTAAATTTAAATATAAAATAAAGTTCAAGAGCATAATTTAAAATTTGAGATCATTTTACAGCATAATAACTTATTAAAAGATATTTGACAACAATATTTTGTACTAATTTCTCCTAATTCTAACCTAACTTATGCTTATCCCTAAACTTTATATGTCAAAAAAAAAAGACTTATGTACAATATTATATTTAAGCTAAGCAATTTTGATTTAAGTTATTTAAAGTAAACAGTTTCATATATATGACACTATATTTTTGTTTGTAAAATAAATCTAACTAAATAGAAATCAAGACAAATTTAACACATCTTGGAACTAATGAGTCCAGATTTGAGAATAACTTAAATCTATCTAAAAGCGCTTTTATACAATTATTGTAACTCTTAAATATATAAAATAAATAACTTACAAATCAAAAGTTAATAGCAAAAAAAAAAAAATCAATATTTAAGTTATTTAACAAAAAAAACAATGAAATGGAAGAATTTTCTGTGAGCTAGTATTTGATTTTTTAACCGCAAAGATTGTCGGATTAAAATGAATTATTTTGAGCAAAGACGACTTTCTTAAACATCTACAGTGTAAAACTTCTCATGTTTTTATTAAGCACTTTAGAAGTTCTTTCGAGCATCTTCGCTATAATTCCTCATTTTTATGACTTTTTTTGCAAAAATAATTCATTTTGATTTACGTTATTAAAGTATATTGTGTATCTATGTATTCCCCCGCGAACCTTTTTCGCTACTAACGCAACATTCTTGTCAGCTATTAATTTTCACCATGTAATAATATGAAATAATTTTTAACTGAAAATAACTTTCGAACACGAACGCATAAAATGAGAAAATTTTATCTAAAATATTAAAATTTTTATCATAAACAAGGTTGCCAGATTTCGAAAACTCCAAAATCATATTATAATTGTTAATTTATCGTACAACATACTTTTAAATTATTGTATAATTTATTGGACTGAACCAAAAATGTTGCAAAGTGAAAAAAAAATGTCAATGACACGTGGACTTTTTAATGAACAAGTAGAAAATGTAGAGAACTTATACCATTTTACCTAGATTATATTATTAGATGATGTACAATATAAACTTAAATTTAAAATCAACTAAAGTGTGTACTTTAGTTCTCCAGTGTGTACTGCCGAACATAATAATATATTTTTAAATAACATTTCATAGATCTGACTATTTTTATTCACTAAATTAAAAATATATATTTGTCATAAAATTAATTTGAATTTATTAGTCATATTTTCCGTTAAAATTTACTAGGTTTCATTATTGCTCTACAAAATTATAATTTTTATACAATTACACAATATATAATTAAAGCAAAATAAATAGATACATTATAAAAAGAGTTATTAATTAAAACAGGTAACTTACTTTTGAAGTGTCTTCTAAGTCTAATAGTATAGTGAGATGTATAGTAAGTGTTGATATGATGTGATAACAAAATTTTCGACATTTATTCTGATTCCTACATTGATCTTATAATCTTATCTTTATAAATTATTAGGATTTCTTTGTAATTGTTAACTAGAGATCATAAATACGTTACTAACTTCTTCTTCTTCGTCTCTTTAATTTAACTACTTGAGGAAGGCCACACTTATCCTAAATTTACACTAGACACGATATTCTATATAATCTACATTCACTTCAGCCGTCTTCGTATCACATTCAATAACATCTCTCCATATCTTTTTTGGTCCTCCTCTACCTCTTCTTTCTTCAATGTTAACTTCTATAACTGTTCTTATAGCTTCCGATTCCTCTCTTTTCATAACATGACCAAACCATCTAGGTTTTGAGCCTCATCGGAATTTTCTTATCACATAACACAATAGGTGCTCTCTGCACTTCAATCACATTTAATCACATTTAATCCCGTGTCTTACATCCTCGTCAATACCAGCGCTCTTTTGCAAAACTAATTCTAAATACCAAATTTCCACCTCTCCTATGATATCCTCGCTTATTTTCACCGATCTTCTCATTTTACCTACCTCATGTTATCCTTTGTCAAACTCGTACTCTATATGATCTGATCTTACTTATTCTTAATCCTTTTCATTCAATAACCGATTTCCACACTTCTAGCTTATGAATAATTTATTTCCCATTTTCTCCTATTAACACTATATAGTCAGCGAACAATGTGCATCACGTTTACTTTCCTTGTATTTCTTTAGTAATTTCATCCATCACTATATAAAATAAGTAAGAACTTAAAGCAGAACTAATCCCTAAAATATTCTGTTACTTCGTCCATACTTTTTACCCTGGTACAAGTGTTATCATACATATCCTTTATTATATTAATTTACTTCTTCATTTTTCCACTAGATAATGCAACCAACCTTGCCGTTAGATTGGTGTTAGGCTTTCTTCCTTAATTCTGTAGTTGACCGAATTATGAGCACTCTAGCTCACATTTCTTTGATTTCATTTAAGTTCTTAATGATGAAGTAGAGCCACCAACGGTAAACGGACAGGTCTTTTTGACAAAGCATCCAAATCATAAAGTAGACCTTTTCGAAAACCGAGTATCATTCTCAACAATAATATTTTTATAATGAGGTGTATTTTTATTATTTTATTTTATTATAAATTATATTGATTTTATTAATCTGTGGAGAGCACGTGTTTTTCTTTTCTCTTGCCAACGCCAGTGTTCAAACTGCTCCTGGTATTTTCCGATTAACATTAAAGGATGTATTCCAATACTGTCTGCGACATTTCTTATATTATTTGATTTTTTTTAAATATTTTATTTTATTTTTGTCGTTACCTTATTTTGTAGACACTATTTTTGATAAATTCATACTTTTTCCCATGTTTAACTTAATTTTCTTTGTCAACAATTAAATTAAATTTCCTTATTAATCATAACTTCAAAATTTCTTTTTGTATTTATTAAAGTACACGCATGTATTTTGTTCCTGTTCCTTAATCTAGTCACGGGCTATGGTATGTTTTATATATAAACCACATACAACTCAATTATTATAATTATAGTTAATAAATCACAAGGTGTTATAATCATTTATATTTAATGACATATTAACTAATATTTAATTCCAGTTATGGTTTGGTGATCATATTTGATAGGTGTGGCACCTCGTCTAGGTGGTGGCTACCCTTGCTATCATAACTAGTCGTTATGCAAGGGGCAAACGACGTTATAACTACAGGCTGGCAATAAACCTACTTGTATATTAAACATTTAGTTTCACAAATTTGTTTAAATAATAAGATTATACAAATCAAGGGTTTTTATTACCATAACAATTCACCCGTTTCTATATTTATAAAATAATTTGTAGAGGTTCTACTTATAGGTACAATTACTTAGTTATGTCTTCTTCAAAAAGAGAGATAATATGATGAAATATCTAATTGTTTTGTTTTATTTGAAAAAAATAAGTACTGGTATATTTTTTTCTTAGATATTTTTTGTTATTATTCATCTGTTTTGAGAAAATCTATTAATCATTAAAGCAATGGCTTTGTATTTGATTTCCAAGTTTCCTCAAGTTTAAAATAGTATTGTTGCAATTAATCCAGATAATGTACACAATGCATATACATTTGTTAGTCCATATTAAACTATTTACATTTAAAACCTCTTTTTTGAAGGTTTAAGACGTAAAATTCTTAGAATAAATAAAAAATAAATTTCTGACATCTTTAGTTTTATTCACGCAGAATTCAATGTAAAAGTGGTGCGAATAACGAAACAAATTCAAACAAAAAATGACTGCATTAAGAGTATTTCATTTTTTTAAAATATACCCCAGAAACCCGTTTATCTATGACATATTACAAACGTGCAAAAGTAACGGATCAAGTTTAAATCTAAAGGTGAATATAAATACAAAAGTATGTCTTCGGATTTATTCCTCATTGTTATTGATGCCCTTATTTCAGACACAAATTATTCCAGAAGCGTACGGCAGTACATTATATTTAACAGTGTGCACATCAAGGCTAGGATACTGAGTAAATCATAACTTGAGAATTAGAATATTTATAGGTGTTAAAAAAATATACATAAATATGTGGTATACATATATACCACGCGGTCCTTAACAAATGTAGAACATTTTCAAAGAGACATATTAAAATAGAAATTTAGATAATTTATAAATGTTTTGAAAGCATAAAAACTGTTTCAACAACTGCGTCTATCTATAAGTGCAATGTAAAAAAAATATAAGTCTTAAAAAAAGTATACCTCCTAAAAGTAGAAATAAAATTATGAACCTACATAAGTAAAAAAATAGATATTATCTATGCCTATGTATAACGTAGACGTTAATTTAACATATTTTATTGGCAAAATTTATTTTTAATATCAGGATACATAAAATTCAGAATTTTTTTTTGATTTATTTGTCATTATTATTTTTTAGATACACTGATGATTACGTTTTGGACAATTCAATACCAGACACACTTTTATGGGCACCTTTTATATTAAATGCTCCCATTAAGCTTCTTATACACGGTTATACTGGTGATAAAGATTATTCGCCGAACATGGAGCTTAGACCAGGTAAATTACATCCCGTAACACACGCTATTTTACTTTCATAAGGGATTTTGTCTTAACAAATTTTGCTTTACACTACAGTTTTAAAATATTAAAGGAAACACTTTCCGGAAAAGCTATAAGTCTGAAAATTCATATAAATAAAATCACTGGTAGTATACATAATTAAAATAAATTAAAAGTATTCAAGCATTATTGTATGCTTTTAAATAACATTTCATTTTATTTTCATTGAAATGTTCTATGATTTAATAAAAGATTTACCTTTGATTATTAAAAATCTTATATCAATAAAATACACATTTATTACATAAATAACATAAAAATTTTTCTTGTTTACAATTTTTATAAGAAAAAAAATGTTTTATATTTATTTTGAACTCTCCTAAAACGATTTGATGGTGTTTAATCAAATTCTTGCAACATTTAGGATTGTGCCATCTAGTTTAATCGATTTTTTGTATCTTCAAAGTTGAATTTGAGTGTCATTTTTTAAAAAAATTCGAACTTTCAAATATAACTTTTTTTAGTTTAATTTAAGATCATGAAACTTTAACAAACAAATAGATCATCATAAAGATTTAAAAATATTAAATTTAAGCGCATTTTGAGTAAATATAAAGTAAAGTATTGCTGTAAATACAAAAAATATAAGAAAATCTCGGAAATTCACAACTAATTCTAGTTGTTTTTTATATAATTTTGAAGTAATGTTTTATTTTGAAATTATTAGAGCAATAATATAATGCACTCTTAACTCTAAATATAACATCCAATTTATCTTATTTATTAAAATTATATCAGATTTTATATCTAGTTTTTCCTAGTTCTAAACTAAATCTATATAACACTAGTACATAGTGGCGTTGTTAGAAATTAATTTTGGATGTCGCGCAATGAAACCGAAACAAAACCACTGCAGTCAAAAACGTGCTTAGTGATTTTATGGTAAAAGAAAAAAACTTCTCCCCAGTATTACATTTTTTCAGCAACATATTTATAAAAAAAATAAACCTTTTAAGTATTTTAGTGAAACAAAAAAAAGTGTTTGAATTTCATTTATAACTTACAATTATTTATCAAAATTATAATAGTTTTCTTTATAAACGAGAATTTAATTCATAAATTAGTTACCAAATCGATAATTTGATTTAATCAAATGAAATATCTTTTTTAAAAATAATAAAAAATCGATTTTATTTATGTAATCGATTTAATTTACCCATTTAATTCATTGTTATACGTGAATTAAACCAAAAAATTAACAATTAACAATTAAGTTAGTATTATACGTGCTAAAAAGAACTTAAGAACATAATGAATTGATATAAAAAATTACATAATCAAAACAATTGATGAAATTAAAATAGATGATGTTAATTTTTATGAAACGTTATATTTTGCATAAATTAAATTGACCTAACAAAAAATTTTAATAACAAGTTACTAGTAAAATTATAATACACAGTAAGCAATAATCTTATCAAACTAGTTTTTATTCATAATTTTGTTAAACATTCTACTTAATCTCTAAAATCTATCCTGATAAAATTTTTACGATTAATTAGTAATATGATATCAAATTTTAACACACTTCTTAATCTAATAATGAAACCATCAAAAAATACGAGCATAACACTATAATATTTCTAATCTTGTATATCTAATGGAAACCAATTGTTTTAGCAAATCAATTTTGTGTCATAAGTATCGAATGCTAAATCAAATAATTTGTTTGATACATATTTTTTATTTTAAATTCTAGTTTATTTAAAGTACAAAAATTTAAACATTATATCAGTGGATTACAAAGAATTGGTTAATGAGCCATGTTATGTGCAAGCAGTTCACAATGTACCACTAGTTGGAAAATGTACTACATTGTTTTTGAAAGATCTGTTTCGTTATCGCAGTGACTTAAACATTAACGATTTACACGTCGTTGGGTTCAGTTTAGGCGCCCAAGTAGCAGGTCACATAGGACGATTGACAAATAGTTCACTTCAAAGAATAACTGGTATTAATCTATGATTATTTTTAATGACTTCAAAATTCTTAAAAACCAACATCCAAATTTATATATTTGTTCTAAAAAAAAAAAAAAAAAAGTTTCGATGGTACTCTGGAAAAACTTACTAGATCTAGAATAGATTTTTTTTATATTTTCAAATAACATTCGATAAGATAATCCTGAAAGTATTACCATATGATATATAGTACTAAATTCTGTTACTTTTCAATTAATTTTGTCGGCGTTGCACAACAAAGATAGCAGTCTTATTTTTTAATTTTTACTTCTTATAATTTTGAAACATATCAAATTATATATTTAATTTACATAAATAATGAGTTTCTAAGAAAAATGATAGATACTATAATAATATATATTTGTCATAAAAAGTCAATTTTTTTTATTTTATTTAAATTATTATTATTATATTTAAAAATTATAAAACATAAAAAAAATTAAGTAAAAAATTGATGACTTGGCCGCGCTACTCCTCATCTGTTTGAATAGTTAAAACAGGACCGCGTCAGCTAGGTGTACCAAGTAGGGTTACAAAAGGAAAAGTTAAAAATTTAATTTAAATAAAAAAACAGAAACATGGTAAATAGAGCATTGGAGAATTATCCATATCTTTCTCAAACGCCCTACTTACCAACAAGCCAGATAACTTCAAACATCAGATCATGCTCACTTAAACGTCCTAGCACCGGGCCAAAAAACACAAACCATTAATTTCTTCAAGACCACTGAACTTGAGTCTTTTTCTTCGTCTTAATGCCTATTATTAGAAACGCTTTGATGCAAATCTGTAGATAGTATTTAATTCTAAGAAATTGGTAGATAATTATATCCAGATTAGTAATTCTTAGATTCAAAAATATATAATAGCATATTTTTTGCACATAATTCACAACAAAATGGCAATCACTTGCACATAAAAGATCGTCGGGACAAATTTTTTTTCTTTTAATTTTTGAGGGTAATGTCTTCGGCTAGATACGATTTGTGATCTTTTGACATATTGTTCATCAAAATCGGTCCAATGAGAGCTGAAAAAAAGTGGCAACAGACACAAAAATAAAAAAAACATCATGGTAAAATTAATACCTTCTCAGCTTTACCAGCAAATTAATACCTTTTGATCTAGTTAATATTTAGTAGTACTTTTGTTTTTAAATAACTATTATACTTTTAGACTATAATAATATGTTAGTTTTATTCTTCTTCTTCTTCTTCTCCTTCCTCACATTAATCCCAACTACTTGGGGTCGGCCACTCTTATCCTAAACTTCCACTTGAAACGATCTCCCACATCCTTTACACTCACATCAGCTGTCCTCATATCGCATTCAATAACATCCCTCCATCTCTTTTTTGGTCTTTCTTTACCTCTTCTTCTTTCAACATTCATTTCTACAACTGTTTTTACGACTTCCGATTCTTCTCTCCTCATAATATGATCAAATCATCTAAGTCTATTTTCTCTCATCTTATCCACGATTGAAGCTACAGCTATACTCCCTCTTATATGCTCGTTCATTATCCTATCTTTTCTAGTGACTCTACTCAACCTATGCCAACACCGCCTAATATTTTCCATACTTCTACTGGTACTTCATCTGGTCCTACTACTTTATTCTTTTTCATTGATACCACAGCCTCCCATGCCTCTTTCTCGCTAATTAAATCTACCAATCTCTCATACCACGAGATATCCTTTAATGTCTCCTTTGGGTACTCCTCATTCAGTAATTTTTCAAAATACTCTTTCCACCTTTTTTTCACATCATCATCACTCAAGAGTACCTTATAATCAACACCTTTTGTACGCCATATATAATGATAATCTTTAGACCTTTTTTCTCTTACTTTTGCAAGTCTATAGATTTTTTTCTCGCTTTCCTTTATTCCTAGCTTATCATACAACTAATCATACCTTTTTAACTTCGTCTTACTTACTACACACTTGGATTATTTGCATAGGCGTTTATACTCCATCCAATCTCCCTCGAAATTCCACACTGTCATCTCTATTACCGTCTTTACAATATTTTACTCGATTTACGCTCTCTCTTCCACATAAAATAATCACTCTGTTAACTATTCCTCCCATTCTTATAAATTATATAATGTTCTTCCCTCTTTCTATAATAGGTATTAACCACAGCAAGATCATACGATACTGCGAAATCCAGGATTCTTTCTCCAGCCTCATTCTTCCCACTAAAACCCTCCATGCATTCTTTCATATCCTCTCCTCTTATTACCTACATGTCCATTCATATCTCCAACTATCACCGCATCCTCATTGCCCGTTACCTCTTGCATTACCTCATCTATCTCTCTCCAAAACACTTCCTTGTCTATTTTATCACATCCTACTCTGCTCCACTACTTTTTCCATCAAGATATAAAAATATTCATAACTAATGACATACTGTTCAAAAAATTATTATCAACCAGTCATTTTCTTGTTGGATTATTATCTAACATTTAATCTATTATAACGTATATATCCATAAAAAAAAAAATAAATACCCAAACTCTTATAAATCTTAATCTCTTATAAATGATAAAGGATAAACCTAAAAAATATTTAACCTTGTTATAAATCAAGAAATTAATCAACTAAATCCGAATATTTTTTTTCAATTTTATCATTAGCTAAGAAAAATGTGTCTTGTACTGAATTTCTCTCTATATAATGAAATATAATTAATTAGATGAATTAGTTTATTTAATTAGTTATTATTTAAAAGCATTATTATGAACACATAAAACTTAATAATAACAGATTTTTAAAATATAACTTAGTCATAAAACCATTTATAGAAAATATACATAGCAACTTTTAACTCTTTATTTCTATTACACATGTTAACTTTTAAAATGATTGAAAAAAAATGTCCTATCTATTCTGTGCTATAACTATAGACGAAATTTATGGGTTAAAATTGAATAACTGGTGACATGCAATTGAATAAAACTAAAACATATCATTAGAAATTTAATGTGATATTTATGTGGTTAATGCAATAAAAGTTATTACAAGAATTATTAATTAATAATATAATTATTATACTATGAAGAAATGGTAAAATAAAAATAAAAAACTTAACATTTTATTAAAAAATTTTTTTTTTATTTTGTTTTGAAATTTTGCAACCCTCATACCAATGCATGGAAAATAATGTTGATTTTTTGAAATAATTACAGTGAAATATCTATAGTTTTACCTCAAGGAAAGATATAAATTAAGACAAACCTCTCAAAAAAAAAAAAATGTAGACATTAAAATAAATAAATCTTGTGGAAAGAGTAGTCCGTATTACCTCCTTCAAATACACTACTGTTACTACTTATTTTATTGTTTTAGACGTCTTTTAAAAAATATTGGTGATATCTAAAAATTTATAATACTATTATAACTTTTTAGATTAATTTAACACATTTTTTCTGTTTACCATCGAATTACATAAGGATAATTTATTTTTTATAATAAATTATAATTTGTATGATATATGTAGTTTATTTATTTCAGAAATATAATTAATAAGTTATTTTTGATAAGGTTTGGATCCAGCTTCCCCATTGTTTGATGCTTATATAATTTCTAACGAAATGCTTGATAAATCTGATGCAGCATTCGTCGACGTCGTTCATACCAATATAGCCTACAAAGGAAAATCATCTCCACTGGGTAACATAGATTTCTATGCCAATAACGCGTTTATTCAACCCTCATGTGGTTTCAGTAAGGCTCAATCAAACATTACATAAATAGTGTTTATTTATTTTAATATTAACGAATTTGAATTATTGTAATTAATGTGAATTATGTTGAATTTAAATAATAATCTAAAATTTGTATTCTCTTTCCACTATGGTTTTATGGTATTCAAATCTGGGGCTGTGCCGCTCCATCCAACATCCAAAAAATCCAATCCTTTCAATCCATTTGCCTACGAACACTCACCAATTCCCCTAGGTACGTCCCTAATAAAACTCTTCATTCAGATCTTCAAATTAGTTATGTTAACAATATTGCCAAAACTGCTTACCTAAAATTTCACAACAAATTAAACTCTCACCCAAACCCTAATATCCAATACCTCTATTCAAAGCACATCCCCGACAATCCACCAAGAAGATTAAAAAGAAAATGATGTAGAGACCTCCTATAGGAAAAAAAGAAAAAAAAAATGAAATCAAAAAACAAAATTCAAAGTAGGTAGCTCCATTGGGTGCCCCCCTACTGCATGCTATTCAAGTCATATTGTAATTTTTTTTTCACTACTGTTAACCCATTTACGGTTGTGCATATATTTTGTATAGATGTAAATTTTATAAAAAGTTATTTGAATAAAAAAAAAAAAAAAAAAAAATTTGTATTCCTAAAAACTATTTAAAAATCATTTAGCATGTGCTTCCTTGAAGTATATATAATAATGGCCCTCTGCCCTCTAAAAACTTAAGTGTTGTATCTACTAAATTAGAAAATTGTGATCAGGTCATATACCGTGAATTTTAGTTTTGACAATTAAAATATTTGCGGGTTGATACAATTTTTTAATTTAAAAATTCGCACACTTTCCAGACATTTTCCATGAGGAAGGCAACGAGCAAAAAATAAATCCTTTAAATAAACCCTTTACCTAATAATACAATTTAATACGGAGGTTTTTTTTTCTTTTTGGCTTACAAACCTTGAAAGCCTTTTGTTGCTTTCATTACTTTTTTTCATGGTTCTCGATCCTCTAAGTCTTCTAATCTCATTATCCCTAAATTTTCCAAATCTTTGTTCACTCTCTCAAGTCAAGTCTAACAGTTTAAAAGTATGCGTTATTAAAACATCTTAAACAATATGATCATCATAAGCTAACTGTGTATATTTTCCGATTACATCTACATTTTTAATGTTTTGTGTTTCTCTTATCACTCTTTCTAAAATCAAATTAAAAAGGTTAAGAGATAACGCATCCCCTTGCCCTATAAAAAATTTAAATTTCGTTTAATTTTTTAATTAATTTCATAGTTTGTTCTTAACTTCAAACTGTATTGATGTTTTTACTAAGAAACTTAACGTATTCTACCGGAAGTATTACAGTTTTGAATAAGTTTTCTGAGAAAGTCGTAATCTTTTAATGCTATCCATAACTGACTTCTGTAAATACTATCAAATGTCTTTTGAAAGTCGATAAATATGCATATTCATATTTATTTTCCGTTTGATATACCAACTTTTCATATGGGCTATAGCTAGTGGCCAAGGAAAGTTGGCCTCCCAATCCTGCACTATACTTTATAACATTATCATCAAAATNACTCTTTCTAAAATCAAATTAAAAAGGTTAAGAGATAACGCATCCCCTTGCCCTATAAAAAATTTTAATTTCGTTTAATTTTTTAATTAATTTCATAGTTTGTTCTTAACTTCAAACTGTATTGATGTTTTTACTAAGAAACTTAACGTATTCTACCGGAAGTATTACAGTTTTGAATAAGTTTTCTGAGAAAGTCGTAATCTTTTAATGCTATCCATAACTGACTTCTGTAAATACTATCAAATGTCTTTTGAAAGTCGATAAATATGCATATTCATATTTATTTTCCGTTTGATATACCAACTTTTCATATGGGCTATAGCTAGTGGCCAAGGAAAGTTGGCCTCCCAATCCTGCACTATACTTTATAACATTATCATCAAAATTCCAAGTACTCTAATAAAATTTCATGATACTTCGTTTTCCAGATTTATGACAAATCTGAATTTTTTTTTTCAATTATGCTATAAAAAGCAATTTTTTATTTTATTATGAAATTTTTTTTAAGTATCTACTCTTGAATTTTTGAGATTCTTTGAAGCAAAAATAGATTATAAAAAAATATTTAAGTTATTAACTTGAAGTCATATTGCTAGCTAAATTAGTTGCCATCATCCACGGAAAAAAGAAGTTCGTTAAAAATAAAATGCTTTGCAAAATAGAAAACAAATTATTTTACTTAAGCTAATAAGAACATTTATTTTAGATGTCTTTGAAATATTTGATAAAGATTGTATTTAGTTTTTATATATGCTTATAATTAAAAAATATATATTAAAAACTGTAATAGATTCTTCATGTAGTCATGTTCGAGCAGTCGAGTATTATGCTGAATCAATTATGGGAAAGACAGACTTTTTGGCAGCAAAGTGTATGAGCTATTTGTTATATACATTTGATTTTTGTTCAGCATCAAATGTTAGCAGCCTAGTTCGAATGGGTGAACATACCCCAAGAACGTAAGTTACTTAAATAATTTAAATTTATGTTATTGTATTATAACTTAACCCATTTGTTTTTTTTTTAGTGCAAAAGGAATATATTATTTCACAACTAATAACCAATCCCCATATGCTCAAGGAATAGAACCATATAGAGATATTAAGATGAAAATATCGTCAGGATTGAAAATATCTCCATCAACTCTTTCTTTGTCAAGTTATTAAATCAAAACAAAAATTTTCTTCATAAGAAATTTTTCTTTTAAAATGTATTTTTTGATAATAAAAATAGTTATTATTTGTTCAAATAGAAGCTACAAAATTTTAGAAAGAGTAATCAATTGATAATATATTTTACAAGTTTATTATAGTTAAATTATATATATATATATTGTAATATATCACATACATACAATATAGATTGATTAACTTTGTAAACCATTTTCAACCAATTTTAGTTTTTGAAATTGAACCCCTAAAAAATAAATAACATACATGTTAAAATAATGTAGTAAAGATTTATAGTAAAATTTAACATATTGTTTATGTTGGAAAAGAATTAAAAAATTAAACAAATGAACTATTTAACCAAATACAATTTAAGTAGGAAGTTAGTTTTTACATCAAAATACGTACAGTAAATGGTTTATATGAAATTATCACCAGAAAAGTTAGAGGGATATATCATAATATCTAGAATTATCCTGTATTTAATAAAAAATTTAAAAAATTCAACGACCCAAAATTATATGAAATTAATTAAATTATTGAATTTAATTAATTTCATATAATTTTAAAGGAATTGAAGTTTTTTTGGTCAAGTTTTTCAATTTGACTCACTAGTTACAAAATGTTTGAAATACAAATAAAATTATTGTATTTTTGTTCGATTTTATATTTATATGATTTTTTTATTGTAGTTTCAGTATCTTTTTGTTGAAAAATGTTGTAGAATATGATATTATTTATTTATTTTTTTTTTTTTTGTAAAAATACAATTTAGTAACTAGTTTTCATAAAATATGCATTTTCAACTAACATTTATATGTCTTTTAATCTTAACTGATTTTTTTTTTTTTGTATAAATAAATTTATTTAAAAAAAGCACTTTTTGAACTTTATTAAAAGATAATATATGAATCATGCATTTAAAAAAAAATTTAATTATTTTTAACTAGTAAAAATAAAGAGAGTTCTTATGAAATGAGAAATTTAAATCATATGCCATTAAATTTTGTTAATATAAAGTATGGAGAGGCTCATAAATATAAACGGGTGGAGGATTTCCTCCACCACTAAAAAATTAAAATTTAAGAAAATTACATGTATTTTCATGCAAATAATTTAAAAGAAAAAATTAATTTAGCAATCCCCTTTTTTTTTCATACAATATTGCTTATAAATCCAATGATTTTTTAGGAAATATTCCCCGGAATATTGTCATTTTTTTATATTTTGTTTAGAGTTATGAGTATATAAATAAACTTAAAGTTGCAAATGTCTCAAAGAACAATTTTATTTTACCAAAAACTATTTATTTAACTATTTTTAATGTTTCAAGTACTAACCAATAAATAAAAATACTGTATTAAATTAACTTTATACAATATTACTAATACACAAAGTTTAGTTTTAGTTTAAGTTATTAGAAAAGTGGGCAAGAACCGTCCATGCACTCAGACCTGCAAGTCTATTATGGAATTACTTTAAATGTACTTCTACAATCAACTTCAATTTAATATATTATTTATATTATAATGGTTATCACTCGCAGCAGTGCAACCAATTGATACAAAATAAAGTACTTTTGACCAAAAATGCCCCTCTTGAACTATCTTTTAAACTTATATAGTCATATTTATTTAATTTTAATTTGATTTAAACTACATCAACATAGTATAATTTCAGCCCTATTATTATTTTATTTATGTCTGATCGATATATATCTATTGATTACTAACATTTATAAACTAGATTTTACTGCTGATCAACACAAAACTACAAAAGTCAAACTAGTCTAATATTGATTTTCTAAAAATCTTAAAAGTTTTTAATAATATCTATACTTAAAATAAGTCATTTAAGGTACATTAGCTGCATTGAAATGTTGGGCCCTGGGAAATTGCTTACATTGCTTCCCTTTGCACCACCACGGAGCCTTTTAAAACCTAATCCCAGATATTTGTAATATAAATATTTCATGTGCCTCAATATCTACACCTTTGATGGAATTCAATTCCATCAATTTCACTGTTTTGGCCAAACTAAATTTTTTTTAAAAACATGAAAAATTACCCATGACTTTGGTGTGTTGATTTTGTACCACTTAAAACAATGTAAGGTGATTGCGTTTGTTTTTGTTTGGATTGTAACATATTCAATGTACCAAGAGGAGTATCTGTTGAACTCATTTTTTTCATCAGCTAAAAATAATATATATATATATATGTATTTGACATATCCTATTAAATAAATGTTTATAGTATTTAACTTACTGCTTCTTGTTCAGCTTTTTTAATACGTTTTTCAATTTTATTTTTACCAGGACCTTTACCGTGAAATTTATGAGATAAATATCTAAAAATGAATTTGTAATTAATAAATGGTAATTTATTAAAGAAATGAATAATTGTCTTCTTCTATTTCCTCGTCTCTATTCCAACTTCTTGTAGTCGGCCTCCTTATCCTAAACTTTCACTTAATATGATATACCACATCATCTATGCACATATCAGCCATCCTCATATCGCATTCAATAATATCCCTCCATCTATTTTTAGTCTTCCTCTACCTCTTTTTCCTTCAACAATCATTTCTATGAATTGAATGTATAAAATAATATAACGAAAATTGATTATTTGTTGTTAGTTTTAAATATAACGTCTTTTTCTTCTTCTTCGCCTTCATCCCAACTACTTGGGGTCAGCCACTAAGTTTTGTTCAGGATTCCTCATACTTTTTTGACAATAATTTTTACGCCGGCTGTTGACATGACGCAACCTCATTAGTCGCCTCTTACGACTGGCAGAGGGGCCATGGAAGTATTCTTAGCCCCTATCCACAGGGAAAAGTTTTAAATAGAACGTAATATAATAAATGTGTGCAATATAAAATTGAATATGAATATGAAATTCCATGAAGTATAGTATTCAAGGCTTCAAACTTGCAATAGGAAACAATTACCATTTTTAATCAGTTGGAACTGTAGTAATATTTTATAGCAATTAATTCAAGTTTCAATTTACATGATCCCTTAAAATAGCTTACCATTTGTTAAGAAAAAATAATTTTTTCTCATTACTTCAAAAAGAAAATAATAATAAAAATATAGTTTTTTTTAAATTAATTGCCAATCAATGTTGTACACCTTGAATACAAATATTATATTTAAATTTAAAAGACTATGATTTACCGAAATGCTTCTTTTTCACTTAATAAATGACCATCATCATCAATGTAATCCAATTTGATATTAGGTTTATATCCATCTTTTTCACGAAATTCCACTGTAGGCCCACTATATCTATCTCTTCTGCTGGCTTTTTCATCCTCGGCTCTTAAATTATTATATATTAGTATTAAATATTATTATTATTATATAATTTAATGTATTTCAAATAAATTTTTATACTATATTAATTATATTAAATAAACTGATTATTTATTAATCTAACATAATTTTTTGCACCAATTTCAAATCTTTCTTTGCATATTTTAGTTGTTAAAATAAACTCTAAAAAAGGTAGAAAATATGTAAAGAAGGATTTTAAATTAGCCCAAAAAATGTAACACATCTTTCTTATTTTAGGTTTGTTAACTATTCAAACAAGTACATGCTCAGACAAATTGATTTTACTTACAAGAATGCTTTGTCTTCAATAGAATAATTTTTTGCTTGAAGATGAGCAAAGCGAGAAGCTGATGGTCTAGCATTTTCTTCTTTTTCAATGTAACCTTTGCTCATGGCCAACCTTAAAGCTCCTGCAACACCTTTACCCAAATCTGGTTCTGGTTCCAAAATAGGTTTACTATCAATACTTTTCATGTCAATTAATTTTCTCTCTGAAACAATTGAATGATATGTTACTATTAGTTTGATGATATGCTAACACAGAAAAATAATTTTATTTAATTTTGTTCCAGGGATAAAATGTATTTACTTCAAAAAAAAGGTAGCTTCAACTTATTAAATTTTAGAAAACGGGTAAAATATTATAAATATAAATCATTTTAATATTGAAAACAATTGTGGCACTCTATAAAATAACTTGAAAACCAATGCAGTGAATAATTTTTTTGATTATATATGTTATTTATACACAACATATGACAAGCCATGTGATAAAAATTACTAAATACGTGTTTTCTATTAAAAATATGTTATCACAGTGGGGCAGTGACACAGTATGGACGTGGCCTAGTTGGGACAAGATAGATGATATATGACAGTGAATAAAATCATTATCATAAGAAACACTTCAAAGCAAATCTGTAATTAGTGTTTAATTTTAAGAAATTGGTGGATTATGCCAAAAGCAAAATTGACACTTATTTTTGGTCAACTTCGACTGCCATTTGCACATAGAAGATAGGTCGTAAGTACAATTTTTTTTTTTTTTATCTTTTATATCTTGTGGTATATTTGTCTAAAATTGATAAATTGTAGAGTACTACTTATAACAATTTCATAGTTATGTTTAATGTAATGTTTTTAAATTTTAATTATTTAAGTAGAATTTTATTCTATGTAGTATACCAGGCTACTATTGTTTGTAAAACTTTTTAGCATATTTCATCATTTATATATATATTATGTATTTATGTAATTAATATACTTTTATGTAATTAACTATTATACAATTTTTATTATGACTCATTTAGAAGGTTTGTATAAAGAATGAAAATCATTGAACAAATCGAGAAAACGAAGAAGTTTGACACAAATTGGTAAAGAACAAAAATTTATCAATAAAACGATTTTTCAATGCAAAATAATACACACAGATGCTATGAATACAATGACCTGTGAAGAAATTAAATCATATTGAAATAACCTAAGGCAGAAAGGTTATTGGAGAAGTACTAGTAAAAATGATTGTTTTGGTATAAATCAAGCCTAAAGAAAGAGGAAAAATAATAATATAATTAAGTTTTTGAAATATTTATAATCATTATACAATGTATTATTGATACATTTAACAAATTTTAAAAGTTAAAATCATTTATTTTCCTTTAAAAATAATATGCAAATTAATTTTAACTTTAAATTAATTGTTATCATTCATTGTTTTACAACTACATACAACTTTAACTGATAAGTTTTAAAAGATATATTTATATTCACCCATTTCCACTTCTTTCCAGCCATCATTAGAATCATCAGAACCAGAATGTTCTTGTTTTACATTATTCCTTTCATAATCCTATGAATAAATGATACATATAAATTTAAAGACTTTAGTAGTTAACAATATTAAAATAAAAAATTATACCATTAATTCTTCAGCTTCTTCTTCTTCTCTATTACCAGCTTTTCCATAAGTCGGTATATCCCCTAGTGTTCTACAAAACTCTGCAGTTGAATTTAAAATGATTGCGCCTTGAATATTGTTATCATACTCATCTTTCTAAGAATAAATAATTACACAGTATAAAGAGTCATTCATTTTAAATATAACACTCATTTTTTTAAAAACTATTGAATTTTTTTGTAAACAAAAATATGTTTAATTAAAAAAATTCTACAGTAATATATACTTAAATAATATTTATTTCTTCCTTTTATGGTTGGAAAATTTAAACTTTAGTATAAGGTTAGGAACCGAAATGATTTCCCTTTATCAAAATTTTTTATCATATCTAGATTATATCTATATTGAATTTTATTCATGAATTTATATGGTTAATAATTGTAAAATCCAAAAGTAATGAAATCATATTTAAAATTTTAACCAAATTTAAAATTAGATTTTTAAAGTCAAATTTGAAACATAATTAAGGTTTCAAAGATGATCTCATATAATTTTTTGTTTATAATGCCATTTTTTCAATATTAATAAAAAATAAAAAGTTGATTAAAACTTTTGGACTAGTATTTAAAAAGTTATTAACAAATTAAAGTAACACTTAATAGAAAGTAAAGAGTAATTATATTTTTATAACTTGATATTTCTCATCCATACTCATTTTCTAGCCTAGGTATTAACATTCTAAATACTAGTCATTCTCTTAATCAAATCATTATTTATTAAATAAGCTAATTAATTATAAATCCCATAAAAATGTGTAAATTAATATTATGGATGATGATGTATTTTGATTTCTCATCAATAAATTTTGAACATAATTTCAGCTAATTGTTGAATAGATATGATATGTATGAGTAAACTTTGATTGATGTGATTGCCTTCAGCAGACCTTGTGAATATATTCAATAAAATATCATTCAAATATCATTTTCAAAATCAGAAAAAAAAAAGATTATGAGCTTCAATTGAAGCTTAAAAAAGTATACATTTTACATCTTATTTATTGGATCCTTGTTGTAAAGGTAAATACTTATCACCTGAACAACATGCTAGTTCTATGGAATGTATTAATAATAATAATTGAGAAAAATACTTAAAGAAAACAAAAAGATCATTTTAACTGAGCCAACTTAATTTGGAAATTCACTAATACTGCTAATTGTTTTATATGACAGAAAAAAATGAATAGTAGAACAAAACCAAAGGACATAACATATTAAATGTTTGCAAATTTTCGGGAACTTTAAATCAAAATCTTTAAGCAATTATAAAATACAACTGATTGATCGGATAAAAAAATTATAAGTGTTGAAGTTTTTATTGTTTAAAATTTTTTTTCTATACAAGAAAATTAAAAATTGGGGATCCTAATAAAGAAAAACTTGAATGGATGAAAAACATTGATTTAACTACATACTATTGTAGTTTTTTGAAACAAACAATATTTTCCATTGCGAAAATAAAAAATTTTAAACTGTTTACAAGAAAATGAGTCTTAGCCTCAACAAATCACACCGTGATGAACATATTGAACATAATGAATATACATTAAATCACTTAATTAATTTAACTAGGTTAAAAATTAATATTTCTATAAATATATAAATAATTAAAAAAGTACTTACAATAAGTAAATCTTTAACATCAGGTTTCTTTTCAATTATTTCTAATTGTTTCAGTTTTCTAGCTTTTTTTAATGCTAATTGTAAGCCCATATCATCTTCATCATCATTTTCTATTTTAATCTCAACATCCACTAAATCACCTTAAAATAAAGATAATTATAAATCATTTAATATCATTAATACATACAGTGATTATTAACATCGCTTACATAAATATTATCGCATTAAACATTTTTTTTTAAATTTACTATTAATTTCAATGTCACTTTATACACTGTACTAACACTTAAAATTTTGTATTTTATAATAAAAATTTATTCAAATTACCATTTAATACATCTTCAATTTCATCAAGGTCGTCATTATCTTCTTTGGCACCATTTTTATTTGCAAGCCTTAATGATCTTTCTAATTTATCTGCTTTTAGAGGATTAATCCGAAGTTTCTTTTTCTAAATTAATATAAAAAAAGAAGAATATTAAATAAATCAAGAGAAATTTTTTAACTTCTAATAAATTCTATTTTATACCCCTATGCATTTTAATAAGTGAATTAATACAAAATTAATAATGATAAATATTGGTACCAGTGTTTATTATACTTATATAATTTGAAAATCTTAAAATTAAATTAAAAACTATAAAAAAATTTTTGACAGTACAAATTATGATACTTAATTAATATTCTTGATACCAAACATAGTGTCAAAATTAAAATATTGTATTATTATTGTACTCACACTTATTACCCAACTCTACACTTATTACATTTTACTATTGATTCTTTTTAAATTTAACTCATTAAAAGTTTACTATATGTTTGTTACACTAATTGTTAAGCTATTAATTATTGTTAGGCTGTTACTGTTATTTAGATTCATACTTCCTATATTTTTGGGTTTGGTTTTTAAAAATTTTTTTTAACTTTCATTTTGCATACACAAAGTTTAAATGTAACACATGTCATGTATATTCTTTAAATTACATCATGATTTAATGTAAAGGATTACCTTAACTTTTTTAAATTTGACACTCATTTCACTATCATTGTAATAATCAGATGCTAATTTCAACTGCGTGGAAGATAAAGAATCTAAATTCAAATTTTTTTTCAGTTTTTCTTTTATAGTTTCGCGTTTGGCCTGATAGTTATTAATACCTATAAATCAAATCAAAATTAAATTTATACTTTAGAGTAATTAAATAAAATTGATGTAAAAATGAATAAGCCATTATAAAAATGTATCTCTTTAATTAAAATGTTATAGAAAATAAATAAAATACTTATAATAAATAGCTACATTACACAATAATTTAAATAACGACATAAAAAAAGTACTAAATCAAAAAATTAATGTTTTGTTTTTTCATAAAAGACAATGAATACATATCCTGATCTAGTCGAAAAATAAATCAAATTTATGCATAGAATAATAGTTATGTTGAAAACAAAAAGACACTATTCTAAATTCCATGTGGTTCAGATAAACTGTTTTTTTCTTCTGTAAAATTCAGTTTTTATATACTTATAGGCATATAGTAAAAATAACTATTATCATAACAGATAATTAAATGATTTGTATAAAGGTAGAACAAATAAAATAAATTGACAATATGAAATAAGAAATGTATAAATTTAAACTACTACACCTTTTAAACTACTAGTGAAACTGTTTTTAATCAATATGAATAAACAAAAAATATTTTAAATGAGGTATGCAGTGAATTACATTTATATCTAAATTAATAATATATCAAAACATACCAAGTTTGAAACTCTTTTTCTGAATCCCATCAATTTCTTCATCATATTTGCTTAAAACTAAACTAGGCTTATCTACATCCATTTCTTCTAGTTCATCATAGCCACTATAATTTGAGCGTTGTTTTCTTCGATCAATATTCTAATTATATAATTATGGAAATAAGTCATAAAAATTAATTATAAATATTATAATAATAATAATATACCAGCTTATAATTTTCATCATCAATCATATTAACATTAACTAATACATCTGGATCTTCAGCTAACACATCTTTATCTTGCAATGTTAAAATTACATCTTTACCCTCCAAAAATTGATCCTATTTGAAGAATACAGATTATAGTAAATCAAGATATTAAAAACAATATTTAGATCAAATATTTACCATTGAATGTTGAACTTCTAATCCTTTCAAATGCTTACTTGAGTACAAATTACTCATTTCATTCTTTGTACTCTCTTGTATAAGATCACCTACACCAAATACATCATCCATTTCTTCTAACTCTTGAGCCTTATGACAAAATAAAAACATTACTGAAAAATTAGTCCAAACAAACAATAAAAAAATTATGTGATATTTGAAAATCATTGATTACCTTTTTTTTGGCCTTTTCTCTTTCTTCTTGAATATTTTTTGTCTTTTGCACCCAACTAACTGCATCTTCTTCAGAATCACTATCTGCTAATTTTTTAACATTTAACATTTTTGATTCAATCAAACGTTTTTGTTTTCTCTCAGCAATTTTAGTTTTGATTTTGTCAATTCGATTTCTTTCAGTTATACTGGCTATGTATAGGAAAATGTATAAATAATACAGAATATTTTAATAAAAATATATTTTTACCTGCTGGTTTATGAACAAATTCTCCTTCATCACCAGCAATAACTTGTAATCCATCATCTCTATTTTTTGTGGTTCCAATATTATCTACCTGCAAGGGTTTAAGTCCCAATTTAGCTCGTAATTTATTAGTTTCTTCAATAGAAAGACTATCTGATGATGAAGAAATATTTGGAGGTGGTGGTGGTGTAAGACTTGGAGGAGGTGGAGTTCGAGCTTCATCGCGAGAAATTTTTGGCGGTGGTGGAACAAAAATAATATCATCATCTAAAAATATAAAATTAGTCATTAATTAAAAACTTATTTAAAATTAGTGATAATTTAAATATATTATACACCACTAAAACTGAGTAAAAAATAATAAGATAAATCATTAACCTGAACTATGATATTTTTGTTTATCCTTGGATTTATCTTTTTTCTTGTGGTGTTTCTTATGTTTTTTGTGTTTTCCACTAGTTTCATTATCTGAAGAATCACTAGATTGGTGTCTTTTTTTTTTATGTTTAGAAGATAATTCCGAATCAGAAGAATCACTGGAATGATGACGTTTTTTTTTATCCTTTTTCTTATGTTTTGAAGAGCCCATTATTTAACTAATTCAATGATAAAGATCGTAATTGGAAATAATTAATAACGATTTTTTGTAGGTGGAAAACTGAAACTCTAAACAAAAAACGTTAACACAAGTTTTTAATATCTCATGTAGGTGTAAATCAAAGTGTCAACTTTATCAAATTTGTGTAGTGATAATAGTATTATATATTACCATAACAGCGGTTAATTAAAGATGTTATACCAGTTTCAATGAGAATTTAGATAATTTACTCTTAGACGGTAATGATGAAGATGATGTTTTATTTTATAAAAATTGAAAAATTGTTTTCGTTAATAGTAATAAATAACACTTATAATTTTTATTAATTTTTTTATTTATTACCAAAACATTGAAACTATAATATTATTATTCAAACAAACACAAATTCATCCATTTAATATAACCAATTTATAATAATAAAGTCTAGTAACAAAAAAAAATTATTTCTTCATAGTAAATAATAATTTGAAACACATTTGATTACCGTTATGAGATGTAGCTATTAACTATATTTATATAAGTATACCATAGTTGATTTTTACAACAAAGATAACTTTATGATGCTCTTGAAAATACAAAAAAAAATGGTTAAACAATTAAATATTAAATTTCATTTTTTTTTGCGATATTGCAATATAATATTGCTGAAGTTAGATACGATATCGATGTCTAAAAATATATCGTTGACCAACCCTACTGCCTTAAGTGGTCTACTAACCAAACCCAACCCAACCCCCTGTCGATGAGGAGTTACTTGACGACAATGTAGTGGGCGCCCCGGTGACGTACACGTCAGATAACGCGCGAGACATACTTGACGATGTTTTTGCCTTAACCGAAATAAACGTTCACTGGGAGTAATACAAGAATAGCAAAACGAAGACGCATTTTTTTCATCCATTATGAAACAATTAATTACGCCCGAAAAAACGATAACAAATACAAAAATGATTGTTTCATGTCAGACGGGCTTATATGCATTCATACGGTCTTACTCGGGATGTAATACCGATTGAGATAACACGACTATGCACTGGGATAAAAATAAACTTATAGAGCTAATGAATTTAAAAATATAGTTCCTCCGAAATAGATATATATCATATATTTTTGTAATATATTATTATACTTATAATATTAGCATATAATACACGTCTGTATTAGTATGTCACATAATAAAAAGCAATTTTCCCTGTCAAAACCAGTTCTTTCGGTAATCACAAAATAAACAAAATCTGTGACACTCTACTCATGATTACTTAGTTTAACTGTGAATTAACAGTAAAATTTTGTTCTTGGTCACTGTAGACGCAAAATTATAAAAAATGTGAATTCGTTACACAAGTATTATTGATGGTGAATTAAACATTTTACTCATTATTATATATCGTAAAATATGAACTATAATCTCCACAGTAAGCCAATAATACTATTAGGTTACAATTTTGAAAATAACATTATTCAAAAGTTTAAAATAAATTAATATAATAATATTAACCTAACTAATGTATACTAAATAATATTATATAAATTGTTAAGCTATATTGTTTTATATTGCATAATATAATATAATATATTATATTTCTATGCATTACTTTAAAAGCTATAAAAAAATACCCAGCACAATTGATCGTCACACAGTGGGGACGTGGCATAGTTGGGACCTGCATAGATTTAATCTGACAGTTATTAAAATCACTATCATAAGAAACGCTTCGATGCATACCTGTAAATAGTGTTTAATTCTAAGAAATTGGTGGATAATTATAAAGGCAACATCAACTTCAATATCCTTAATTATATCCAGATTAGTAATTCTTAGATTCAAAAATATATAATATATAATTTTTATAATTAATTGTTTTCAAATTAGTATTGATTTTGATTTTTAATATGTTAAAAGTAATCATTTTATTCTATTTTTTTTTTGTGAAAGTTTATAATAAAAAAAAAATTTATTTATTGCCATAACTTTTAGCTCAACTTGCAACATTGAAATAGTATGTTTTTTCACATAATTACACAACAAAATGGCAATCACTTGCATATAAAAGGTCATCGGGACAAATTTTTTTTCTTTAATTTTTGAGGGTAATGTCTTCGACTAGATACGAATTGTGATCTTTTGACATATTGATCATCAAAATCGGTCCAGTGAGAGCTGAGAAAAAGTGGCAACAGACACAAAAATAAAAAAAACATCATGATAAAATTAATACCTTCTCAGCTTCGAATCGAAGCTAAAAATAGTTTTATACCTTTTGATCTAGTTAATATTTAGTAGTACTTTTTTTTAAAAATAACTATTATACTTTTAGACTGTAATAATGTTAGTTTTATTCTTCTTCATCTTCTTCCTCACATTAATCCCAACTACTTGGGGTCGGCCACTCTTATCCTAAACTTCCACTTGAAACGATCTCCCACATCCTTTACACTCACATCAGCTGTCCTCATATCGCATTCAATAACATCCCTCCATCTCTTTTTTGGTCTTTCTTTACCTCTTCTTCTTTCAACATTCATTTCTACAACTGTTTTTACGACTTCCGATTCTTCTCTCCTCATAATATGATCAAATCATCTAAGTCTATTTTCTCTCATCTTATCCACGATTGAAGCTACAGCTATACTCCCTCTTATATGCTCGTTCATTATCCTATCTTTTCTAGTGACTCTACTCAACCTATGCCAACACCGCCTAATATTTTCCATACTTCTACTGGTACTTCATCTGGTCCTACTACTTTATTCTTTTTCATTGATACCACAGCCTCCCATGCCTCTTTCTCACTAATTAAATCTACCAATGTCTCATACCACGATATATCCTTTAATGTCTCCTTTGGATACTCCTCATTCAGTAATTTTTCAAAATACTCTTTCCACCTTTTTTTCACATCATCATCACTCAAGAGTACCTTATAATCAACACCTTTTTGTACGCCATATATAATGATAATCTTTAGACCTTTTCTCTCTTTTTGATTAGTTTAGTGAAGATAATTAACCATTTACGTATAATAAAAAAGCTATTTTTTTTACTTGCATTTTAAAATTAACATTTGATTTATGCATATATTTTTATATATTATTTATTTATATATTTCAAAATATATTATTTAAAATTAAATGAGTCAATTTTTTCGGGGTTTGATTAGTTTATAGTAATTCCGGACTAAAAATCTGTCAAACTAATTCACCCAAAAATAAGACGTCAGTATGGAAATATTGCAAATACCAGTTAAGAAAAACGTTTAAACTATGCTTGTGTTATGTTCACTCAACTCCTGACGAATCGAATGAAGAGGAATTCTCTTCATAATTTTGTAGATCCACAAAGTTGTAAAAAATGTATAACGCATGGAGCACTGTTTTCTGCGCATTGAAAAACGCAATACTTCAATTAACGTTGTATAACTTTTATGATGGTTATATTTTTTTTTCGGATCAATGTCATCATAAAGATGATATTTACAATTTATTTGCCAACATAAGACTTTATCTTGAATTTATAAAAAATAATAATGAGAACAAATTCTCATTTGTTGTAAAGTATTAGGTTTCTTCATGGAAAATAATGCTAAATTATGTGACAGCAATAGTACATGCAAATAAATTGTGGAAACTCCATAGAACAATGATATAAAGTTACATCATTCTGGTGATAAAAATTTTGATAAAGTTTTCAAAAAGAAATCTCTACTTAGTTTTCCACCAATAAAGTCAATCCGTTCATTTGACGCCACAAGATCATATGGTACATTAGTTCTATCAAACGTAGATTCATACCGTTTATCATGTTTGTAATTATTTGTAAATTAAGTAATTAAGTTTAATATTCAATAATAATTAATTAATATGTGATTTTCAGAAAACTGCTTTTGATGGTAGCTTGCAACTGGAGTATTTTGAAGTAGAGAATGCGTACTGTTGTCGATTTTCTAAAAGGAAGTACTTTGCAATTAAAGGTTTTCGGTGGATGAAACTGCGAATAGTTCTGTGCTTCCTCTCGGGTCGGACTATACTAGACATAGAAACACAATAAGCCACAAAAAATTTCTGAAAAACTGCGGATACGAATTTCGGAAACAATATTACCATTATCAACGCTAAACACATACTGACACCACGACTGGAAAAAAACTTTATATACCCCTAGTGACCTTATTACTTAATGACGTTGTCACTAATATTATCTTAATTATAAAATTATAAATTTAGCTAAATTATAAAATTATTTATTTTAATAAAATTAAAATAATATGAGATCTCTTGTGTCGAATATTAATGCTCCAATTTGGCAATTTGGCTAAACACTTAAGGGTATTTTCATCTATTCATAGCTTTTCAGTTAAAAATACTTTTAAGTTTAATTAAGTATTAAATTAATATTTCCTTAGTTCAAAAATTATCTGGTTATACTATTAAAAATAATGACAGGTTAATTTATTTAAACGTAACCTTATTTACGAGTATTCTGATAAATATAGCATTTGGTTTTCTTAAAGACAGCCAGTTTTTAAGAAGGAACAAAACATAGAGCAGGATAAAATAAATGAATTTATTAATTTAACAAATTAATAAATTACAGAAACGGGTAATATCATTTAGCAACTTATAACAATCTTCTAATGAGTTAACTACCATATACATCTTAAGATCGTCGGCAAAAAGGAAATAATTACAGAAACGAAACACGATCTTTAGATCATTCATGAATTATAAAAATATTAAGGGAGATAAATGTCCACCCTGTGGTACACCAGATAGTACACTAAAAGCAGATGACACTTTGTCTATGATTTTGACTTGTTGATTTTTTTCCATTAAAAATGAGCAAATCCATGATAGTAGAGGGTTAACAACGCCAAGAGCATTAAGTTTATTTAATAACAGTTTGTGGTCAACTGAATCAAAGGCTTAATTAGGTCAGTTTATATTGCGTCCACATGTCCTCTTTTTTCAACAGTATCGAATAGATTTGTGACATACACTTACAAATTAGTACAAGTTGATTTTTTGGTACGAAAACCGCGTTGTTCATTAATTATGACACTATTAAACATATAAGATAACTTTGGTTCAATCAATTTTTCAAAAAGTTTTGGTATCGAGCTTAATTTTGAAAATGGGCAATAATTGCATATAGAATTACGATTACCAAATTTAAAGATTGGTATTACAAAACTAGATTTCCATATTTGAGGAAAAGTACCAAGAGTAAGGGACATATTAAACAAAGTGTGGATTGGACGAGCAAGGGCATAACAACATTTAAATAAAACAATTGGAGGTAAATTATCTGGTTCAAAAGTGCAGTCTTGACCCATACTTTAAAGTCTTTCAAAAACTTCAGATAAGAGTATAATATACTCTACATATTATGTAGAGACGAGGCATTAATTATGGATTCAGTTAAAATATTAGTATTATGGTGGGTAATAATAGATGGAGAACTAATGTATACTGACGAAAAATAATTTGCAAATGCATTAGAAATAGCTCGGGTATTATCATAAATAGAGTTATCATATGACATCGGAGATGGAATAAAATTAATTTTGCTGTGCTCTTTAATAAAGCCCCAAAATTTTTTTTTCCATAATAAAGTACATTTTATTAGCTCTAATTTAAGATATATATAAAAGTGTCAGACTTTCTGGAACACTTTCAAAAGATAAGTGTAAAAGTAAATTTTTTGTGAAAAAGTTGTCATTTTGAATCCCCTCCTGTGGGCAGGGTAAAGGGTCAAACTTTTAAAAAACAATATACCAAATGATAGATAAAGACATTATATATCTATAAAAAAAAATTATAGTTAAATTATAGATTAAGTTGTTTTTAAAAAAGTAATTTCGTTATTTCCAAGTAAAAATAAATGACCACTTCTCAGAAAAATGTGTACTCGAGAATGGAGTCCCACAAGGATCCCCCCTGAGCATTCTACTTTTTCAAGCCGCAATCAACAACCTACCTGATGAAATTTCACATCCTGTGAAATCAATTATGTTTGCAGACGACACTCATATTTATCTCAAAGGGAAAAACATTAAATCAATGACACGCCGTCTTCAAGATTACCTAAACGACCTGTCCAACTGGTGCTTCCACTCAGGTTTTATTTTCTCACCAGAAAAAACCAAATGCATCATGTTTACCAAAAAAAAACAAATTTCAAAACCAAAGTTATTTTTGGGAAACACACCTTTACCATTCGTGAACAACATAAAAATTCTAGGTTTGATTTTTGATAAACTTACATGGAAACCTCATATAATTAAGACCAAAACAAGTGCAACAAAAAGTATCAATATCCTGAAAACGTTGAGCCATGTTGAATGGGGAGCAAAAAGCTCCGTCTTAATCAACCTATATAGATCTCTTGTTAGATCTAAATTAGACTATGGATCAATTTGCTATACCAATTCATACCCTAACCTCCAAAAAACAATTGACATAATTCATAACAATGGTCTAAGAGTTGCAACCGGAGCATTAAGAAGCAGCCCCATCCCAAGAATTTTATCCATTTCTAGAGAACCTCCCCTTCATATTCGCAGAACCAAATTAGCTCTAAATTATATTTCTCGCATCCTTTCCTCCCCAGAAAACTCTACATTACCATTTGTGACTCAAAATCGTTTTGCAAATATATTTTGCTCCAATTCAAATCTAAAAAAACCATTGGGTTTAAGGATGCTGTATGAAATGTCGCTTAACAATATCGATCCAAATTCAATTATCAAACGAGAATATAGTGTGGTGCCTCATTGGAGAGTGCCATCCTTTCTCGTGGACACCAATTTAGCTAATTATAGTAAAAAAGAAACGTCAAGTATTATCTATAAAAATTTATTCAATGAAATCATCAACTCTCCTCCGTCAAACCCACAAATCTATACAGACGCCTCCAAAACCAACTCAGGCGTCGCGATTGCTATCATAAATGGCCATCAATCTATATCGTACAAACTACCAGACCATAACAGTATTTATACGGCGGAATACTTTGCACTCCTGGAAGGAGTCTACCTAGCCATTCAATTACCTGATTCAATCACTAACATTTGTACAGATTTACTCAGCGCTCTTAACAATCTTAAGTATAACTGGTACTCAAGCACCCTAGCAATTAAAATAAGCAACATCATTGTAAAAGCTAACAAGTACATACGGTTTATATGGACACCAGGTCATTGTAGAATAGATGGCAATGAAAAAGCCGACCAAGTAGCTCGTGAAGCAGTAAATAACCCTCTGACCGAGATACGCACATACTCCTCACTCATTGACATCCATAGGAATGTAAGCACCTTTTGTACAAATGTATGGGAATCCGAATGGCGGCGTACACCTAATAAAAAACTAAGGGAAATAAAAAATACTACAGAATACTGGCCCAAACCTCATACATCAAATCGCAAAGACGAAGTAGTTATCAACAGACTACGTATTGGCCACTCAAAGATGTCCCATGAACATCTTATGCGCAGAAAAGATCCTGCAATGTGCCAAACCTGCGGAGAACCTCTCACAGTCAAGCACCTCCTTGTCCAATGTCGTAACCATATAGATACCAGAAAAAGATAAGAAATGCCTGATAACCTCTTTGAAGCCCTCAGCCCAACCCATGACAACACCTTCAAAATAATCTCATTTCTTAAACTAATCGATATGTACAACTCAATTTAATCAGCCATTGTATATTTGTATTTAACTAGTTTAAGAAATACTATGTATAATCATATATGTAACCTAATAATTTAATTTTGTTCAAACTAATAACCTTAGAAGTTGAAGCTTAAAAAATAAAAATAAAAAAAGTAATGGTAGTTTTAAGTAAAAAAAATTGAAAACATTTCGAAAATTAACGATTTTTTTGGAGATTTCCCCATTTACAGGGAACGAGGAAACATTTTTCAATTTCTGAGCGTAATGTCTTCGACTAGATACGATTTGTGATATTTTAACGTATCGTTGAAAGAAATCGGTTCGGTGAGAGCTGAGAAAAAGTGGTAACAGACACAAAAAAAAAAATAAATAATTAATTAAACACATCATAGTAAAATTAATACCTTTTAATAGTTTTGTATCGAAGCTAAAATTTTAAATATGTTATTTAAATAAATTTACAGAGTGATTGATTTATCATGGACCACTATGTTTCTTCTAAAATAATAATTACCTTGAAAAAAAAATTTTTAAATAACATATAAAACAGTAACTTATAAATAACTTTAAAAGTATTTAATTAAGTATATGACTGATCAATAACAATTTTTAAACTAGCAGTTCGAAATTTATTAACATACTTATTCTCAGGACAGTAGAAGTTTGCGACCGAAAATGTGTAACGATAAAATCCGATTACTAATATACTACAAGAAAGCTATTCTAGAGTACTAAATTGATAACTACGCAACAAATTTAAGTTCGATTGTGTCCCGCGGGTTAGAAATAACTTCATAAGCAAACTGACAACGTTGCTTCCATAAATCTGCATAATTAAAGGGGACAGAGCATTGAATTTCTTAATGTTTATGAATATCAGACGTTGCCAGTTTGCTTATTGGCATGTATTTTATTTTAATTTATCGCCGTTTTTAAAATATCTGTCCCATCTGCTAAAAACTGTTGTTTGAATTTGTCGCACAAATATATTAAAATTATTGCTATTAATACCGTTCGGTTGAGTTATTTTTCTGTTCATTATTTATTGCTCATTAGTATTGTATATAAATTGTATGTTGTTTATTATATTGGCTTTGTCAATTTGTGATACAAATAAATGAATTTAGCACAATTTTTAGTATATTAAAATTATTATTATTTTTTATTACAAATATTTATTATGTTTGATAGAAGTTATAAATTTTCTTTTTACATATTATTTTAAACTAAATATATATTGTAATTTAATCGTTTATGCACTATAATAACTTTTGATTAAAAATTATAAATAATTGTTTACAAAATTATGAAGTTAATAAATGTATAAAACTGTTAAATGAAAATTGCGTGAAATATTACTAAAATATATATATAAATTACGGAGTGATTGATTTATCATAGACGTCTAAATTTCTCCTAAAGTAGTAATACATTACAACATACATTTTTAACTTGCTTATAAAATATTAATTATCTAATTAAAAAAAAACTGGCCTATAATAACTTTTTAATCAGTACTTGAGAAATTAACAAGTTTTTATAGCTAACGGGTGAAAGAGTGTGGTCATGAAATAATTTTAAGCTATAAAAATAGTTACACTGTTTACTAATACACTTGAGCACTAAGTAGAAACTACACAACAAATTGGCGATAAATTCATTGATTATTTTTAATTTAAAGGACTGCTATTTAAGGAAATAAATACTGAAGTAAATCCAGCTAAGTAGTAAGAGCTCTTGAGTGCTAGTTGTGGTGATGCGACTTTAAATATAATACCACTAGTCACAGGTATAAAAAATTTTCAAATTGAATAAAATAAAATAAAATACAATGCTCATATTATTATTTAAAGGTCGCAGTAGAAAATAGAAATGAAAACAATAATGATAGCTATTATACTATTATAGCAACCGATAACTACGAGAGTACACGTATTAAATCTAAAAATAAATTATCCCATATAGAAATACACTAATATTTTACTGTATCGACGTCGCTGCCGGTTGTCCAAAACCTGTACATGAGATTGCAGCTTAACTGTCCCCGCAGGCACATCATTGCAGCGCCTCGCTTATAATATAAGTTTCAGAATATTGCTGGGACGACGCTGTGGGCGTCCAAACACTGCTCGTGTGTACATGGGCATCCACAAATACTGAGGAAAACAACTTTTATGTTCGCACACAAGTGTATTATAACTATTTGACTATTTAAATATTTGCATTTTTAATAAAAATGTAGAATTAAGAATTTACAATTAATTTTCTTTTTTTAATTAATTTTAGTGAAGGTACGATCGTTTCGTCGTCCAAACCTCGAGCCGCCTTTGATATTTAATTAAATAATTTTTTCTTTTACAAGAACACCACAATAGTTGAAATAATATATTAAAAAATTATTAAAAAGCAATTTAATAAATGTATAAAACTGTTAAATAAAAATTGTGTGAAATATTACTAATATATATATATATATTAAATTGATTTACAATGTGATTGATTTATCATAGTCGTCTAAATTTCTCCTAAAGTAGTAATACATTACAACGTACATTATTAACTTGCTTATAAAATTAAATTGTAAAATATAAATTCCTATTAATAGACCGTTTGGTGAAGTAATTTTTCTATTTATTTGTTGCCCATTAGTATTGAAAATAAATTACATTTATAAAATGTATTCAGTTTGTTATTGTTATTAAGTAATTGATTTATCACTATATTACTACTAAATTTTTTCTAAAATAATAATACTCTTGGTAGTATTTTTTTTGGCTTTGTTGAATACTATTGATCTCTCAAATTACAAGTGATTTATGCCTCTATTTGCGGTTAACCATTATTAAAATAGAAAATGATCTAATATAAAAAATAACTGGTCGATAATAGCTATGGTACCAGTAATTTTATTCTTAGGCAGATGGAAATGAGCAGCCGAAAAATGTTTAATGATAAAAATAGTCATAAATATGTAAGAAAAATAAATTAAAAACTGCACAACAAACAAATTGGCAACAAATTCATTGATTATTTTAAATTCGAGATAATTGAGAAAATTAATACTGAAGACAAACGTGTTAAGTAGTAAGAGCGACGAATTTAAATAATCGGATAAACAAAATTAAAATATCATAAATGTATAGTACAATTAATATATTTATATATATGCATTACGCGAGAGAACGTGACACGGCGACCAAATGGTAAGATACAAATAAAAGATCCTATATTTCTTAATAGTTGCGTTCGATTGTGTCCCGCGGGTTAGAAATAACTTCATAAGCAAACTGACAACGTTGCTTCCATAAATCTGCATAATTAAAGGGGACAGAGCATTGAATTTCTTAATGCTTATGAATATCAGACGTTGCCAGTTTGCTTATTGGCATGTATTTTATTTTAATTTGTCGCCGTTTTTAAAATATCTGTCCCATCTGCTAAAAACTGTTGTTTGAATTTGTCGCTCAAATATACTAAAATTATTGCTATTAATAAACCGTTTGGTTGAGTTATTTTTCTGTTCATTATATATTGCTCATTATTATTGTAAATAAATTTCATTTATAAAATGTACGCTGTTTATTCTGTCGACTTAGTCAATTATTATTATAAATTATTCAAGCAACACTTTTACTAGAATAAAGTTATTATTTTTGTAACAGAAATGTTTGTTTATTTGATAGAAGTTTTAAATCTTCTTTTTACATTTTATTTGAGATTATACATATATTTAAATTTATAATAGTTTAATCGGTTATGCACTGTAATAACTTTTAATTAAAAATTAAAAAGTATAAATAATTGTTTACAAAATTGTATAGATAATAAATGTATAAAACTGTTACTTACAAATTGCCTGAAGTATTGCTAAATGTATATATATATATATATATAATATGTTATTTAATTAGTTTTACAGAGTGATCGATTTACACATTGACTACTAATTTTTTCCAGAAGTAATAATACTATTGGTTTTTTTTTTTTTTTTTATGTCTTTGTTGAGTACTATTGATCTCTCAAATTACAAGTGATTAAATACTTTTTGAGTCAGTCTTTTATCCTTTAAGAATACCAACTTAATAGTTTTAAATAGCAACATAAATTTTTTAACTTGATTATAAAATAGAAAATGGTATAATTTAAAAAATGATTGGTAGATAATAATCATTGGAGCAATACTCCGAAAATTATAAGTATTTTTATAATTAGTCAGATAAAATTGCGCGGCCTAGAAACGTCTAACGATAAAAATAGTGTTATCCAGTAACAAATATATATGGCAATTAAGTTGAAAACTATTAAACAAATTGGCGACAAATTTATTGATTATTTTATATTCATCAATCGAGTTATTGATTTATCATTGACAACAATATTTCTCCTAATAATCTTGAAAATATTTTTTTTGACTTTGATTATTAATATAATGTTAAGCTATAAGTAGTTAAATATTTTTCAAATCTGTTCTTTATACTTTAAGGACACCAGCTTTATTTTTTAAATGGTGATTTACATTTTTAACTGCTCTAAAATAAAAAAATAGTATAATTAAAAAAATGACTGGTAGATAATAATCATTGGACTAGTACTCCGGATGTCATTCTTATATTTAGGCAAATGAAATGCGCGGCCTTGAAACGTCTAATGATAAAAATTGTCACAAATATGCTAGAGCGATAAATTGAAAACTACACAACACATTGGCGACAAATTTGTTGATTATCTAATAAATTAGATTTTATTAACTAGTTGGACAGATATTTGAGAAAATATGTAGTGAAGTTATTGAGGAAAGTAGTAAGAGCGACCAATTCAAATATTCACATGAACAAACTTTAAGTGTCATAAATGTATAGTAAAATGAAATATTGCTTGAGAGAACGTGACTCTGTACCCAAAAAACTGACAACGTTACTTCGATAGATCTGTATAATTACAAAGGATAGAGCATTAAAATAATTCTTTTCCCTAATACCACGTTGCCAGTTTGTTTATTACCTTCTCTTTTATTTGTATTTGTCGCCGTTTTTAAAATATCTGTCTATCTGCTGAGTAGGATTGTTTAAATTTGTCGCTCAAATATACTAAAATTATTGCTATTAATAAACCGTTTGGTTGAGTTATTTTTCTGTTCATTATTTATTGCTCATTATTATTGTAAATAAATTTCATTTATAAAATGTACGCTGTTTATTCTGTCGACTTAGTCAATTATTATTATAAATTATTCAAGCAACACTTTTACTAGAATAAAGTTATTATTTTTGTAACAGTAATGTTTGTTTATTTGATAGAAGTTTTAAATCTTCTTTTTACATTTTATTTGAGATTATACATATATTTAAATTTATAATAGTTTAATCGGTTATGCACTGTAATAACTTTTAATTAAAAATGTTAATAGACCGTCCGGTTGGGTAATTTTGCTATTTATTATTTATCGCCTATTAGTATTGGAAATAAATTTTATTAATAAAATATATGCTGTTCATTATATCATCGGTTTAGTCAATTTTTTTTACACATTATTCAAGTACCCCATTTACTATAATATTGTAGTGTTTTTGTTTTGTTCTTTTATAGTAGAAATTTTTGTTATGTTCAAGGAAAGTTTTAAATTTTATTTTAAACTAAATATATATTATAATGTACATTAATTAAATTATAGTTGAAAAGTAATCTACATAAGATAACCAATCTCCACAAAAAAAAAAAAAATTTTAATAAACTTAATTTTAATCTGAAGTATGTCAAATATCGGATTAATCTAATAATAAAGCCATTAAATTAAAATATGTAATATCAATTATATTATTTATACAAATTACATGAAACATAATAATAGTAATATTTATGTTTAAAAAAATCTAACATGCTGTATAAAACACATTGAAAAAGTAAATACACGCCAAAAAAATAAATAAAACTAATAACCTGATCAAAAAAAGGCTTTGGCGTAACATTTATCCAAACTTTTATTTTGAAGGATGCCTTACATAGAATAAAACGATTTTAACATGTTTTGTGCGAAACAACTGTATTTGATCTGTGTTAATGCTATAGTTGAAAAAGTACAGTTCTAAAATTTTTAAAAAATTATAAAGGAAAAAATTATCTGTGATCTAGCATTTAAATTTTTTCTTTAACATCATTTCTATTATTTTATATTCGCTATTTTTTGGTTTTTTAAATGTTCAATAAATAACTTCAGAGTTGCGTTATAAAAATTAGAAAAACACTAGATCATAGATTTTATACAATAAATTGAATTTTTTCTGTCGACATGTGTTAGTCCCTAGTGTCATTTTTAACATGACGATTTTCCTGTTAAGCGGCGGTAACTGATTACCATAACTCATTAACTGCTCCCTCGCCATATATTAAAACCAGTTATTTTTAATGATGTGAAATATCGAATAGTAACTATGGAACTAATCGATAGTTACACAATATATTCGAATAGTTTTTAAACTATTCAATAGTTTAAGCTAAAAATAAACTATTCGGTTGTATAAATACAATTCAAATAGTTATACAATAGTTTAAAATATTTGAAAATGCCGATCACTAATTTTTACTATTATTAATTGTATAATAATTTATTTTAAGTATTCGCTAATTAAGTGTACTTAATAAAAATTTTAGATAGAACTAATCGAATATTTGTTGAAAACCATTCGGTATCCTATTTGAAAAGTTTTTAAAACTATTCGATAGTCTATTCGAATATTTTTTAGAACTATTCGATATTTTTGTATTTTTATACGAGGTGTGACAATAAAATAACGAGACTTTTTTAATAAAAGTTATTTATTTTTAAAATTTTACAATTTAATGATTGTCACCTTCAAAGTACCTTCCCTCAGCATCAACACACTTTTGCATACGTCACTGCCATTCTTGAAAACAATGTTGCCAATCGCTTTCAGTTAGCCCTTTTAGAAGTTCTGCCGTTTTCATTTTTACGTCATCAACCGTTTGAAAATGGGTTTCTTTTAATAAATTTTTAATTTTTGGGAATAAGAAAAAGTCACAAGGAGCAAGATCTGGCGTGTAGAAATATTTTTTTCAGTTAAAAAACATTGAATTGAAAATGCACTGTGAGCTGGAGCATTGTCTTGGTGAAGAACCAAGCCATTCTTCCACAGATCTGATCGCTTTTTTCTAACACATTCTCTTAATTTAATTAATACCTCTTTATAATAATATTGGTTGACAGTTACCCACTAGGAACCCATTCAACAAAAATTATTCCCTTAATGTCAAAGAAAACAATGAGCATTGCTTCGAATTTCGACTGCTCATTCGTGCTTTCTTCATTCTTGGGGAAGTTGGTGTCTTCCAATGCATGGATTGCCTTTTAGTTTCAGGATCATATATAAAAATCCACGTTTCATCACACGTAATGATATTATTTATAAAAGATGGATCATCTTTGATGATTTTTAAGATGTCAGAACAAATTTCATTGCGATTGAATTTTTGATCAAATTTTTAAGAACCATTTTAGCACACACTTTTTTCATATTTGAATTTTCAACTAATTTCGTCTTCCACGTCCTCTCTTCCATTGCAAAACCGTTTGAGCCATTCAAAAACGCGAGCTCTTGATAAACATTCTTCACCATAAACTTCACATAATATACGAAATGATTTCGCAACAGTTTTTTTTAATTTAACAAGAAATTTAATTTTAACACGTTGTTCGATTTTTATATCTAACATTATTCGACAGTATAGTCGAATTTGCACTAATAACAAGGTTACTAACGTATAAGAAAATAAACCGATTTCATCAGTGTTTATAGTACTTTTAGATAAGTGTTTCCTAATCATATTTCAAAAAATCGTTTTATAGATAACGTTAATAGTTTAGGTTATATTTAGAAAGTTTCGTTATGTTATTGTCGAATAATTATACACTATTCGATAGTTTAAAATATTCGAAAATTCCCATCACTAGTTATTTTATATTTTATTATCGACGCACAGGGGTACCATTTAGCAGTCGCTTATCTGAATTTATAAAAATATTGTTATTATTGACGGATGTAATAGGACTTACATTTTAATTTTACAACATAAGGAAAACTAATATGAATCGACAGCATTTATTGTATGTGAAGGCACCACGACGAACCAACTGTCATTTTAGTAGCTGATATTTTATTGGTCGACTAAAGTCAGATATTCTTTTTTCGAAAAGTTAATTATTAGTCAAAAATTTAAAGGTCATCAAGAAAAATTTGAGTATGCATTTAAAGCTTACCGGTCCTGAATCTATTTATACGTAGTAAAAGGTATTACTCAAGACCATTTTTTGATTTTTAAGATTTTTCATAATGAGTGGTAAGAAATTATAAATTGTTAAGTCTGTAATTAATAATCTCTACATATATTAAATTTCATAGGATAAAATGGCGAGTTTTATGAAAAACGTGTAAAACGAAAAATGGGTATAGGCGTCATTAAACAGCGTTTTACATATTTCAGATTGATTATAAATATATTTATGGCACATAAAATACTCCTCACTATATGTATGTATTGAGTGCGTATACACACTTAGTTTACAAAGTTTACTCGCACTATAGAGAATATAAACTTAAATTAAATTTCATATGAGCATTTCGATACTCAATTTTTCTTTTCAACTATTCAATCTAAAATAAAATCTGCAATATATTTCGAAAAAATGCATTTATAATTACCCCAATTGTATACAATTATCCTACTTGACCCTATCGCCAAGTAGCGTATTTTTTTAATTCAAAGTTTAACTTTTTTTATTTCAATTTTTTGCATCCACGAAATTTTTTACTCCTAGTTTAATTTAAGGTTTGTCATAAATAATAATTCTTTTGAAATTGAATTTGAAATTCAATTGAAATGGTAGAAAAATCATATATATTTAAACACATTTTTGATTTCTTTGATAGATGTGAAATGGGATTTATTTTAAAATCCCTACATCCGCTTGTGTTTGACAATCGCTATGAACAAATGTATGAATTTATACATTTTGTCTGTGTAATATCAATCACAAATTTTATTCTGACCAAGTATGAATTTATTTAGTGAACTTTTATTTCTTTCTTCATTGTGCATTATAACGTTACACTGAAAGTTATATAACTATTGTGTTGGAATCAGTATACTTTGATATTTCAACTTTACTGCGTTTTGTGTATTTTGTGAAACATGCGTTACACAGTCATTAATATTTTAGTAGGTTTAACATGATGTGTTTACTTCTGGAGATTGAAGATTCTCATTTCCCTAAAAGGTTGCTCAAGTTGGATATAAAAGAGCCAAAAAATATTTGAAATCACACACAAAAATAAAAATTGACATTAATTAAAAATTTGTTTGATTAAATTTTTTTCATCTCCATGCCAACTATTTGCAGGGCAACACCAACCGGTCACACTAAAATCTAACAGATTACTTTAAAGGTACATGTGTCGTAGAAGCTGCATAAAAAGATATGAAAAACAATTTTTTATATTTTTTCGGACGAAAAAAATCATTTTTCAATCGGCTAAAATTATTATTACATATTAATTTATTATGTGCATTTTATCGTCTTTATAAATTAAAAAAACATGTAATGCACAGCATAGCAGTCACTGGTACAATGATAAGCCGTTCCAAAGTAGTATTAGGCGGCAGTACAGGTACGCGCATACTATCTGGAATGATTGATAGGAGATGACTGAAGAGTTCAGTTGTCTAAAAGCGCATTCTCTCGGTCATATCGTTGTTTTGTTTGATTCTCTTAATAGGATTAATGACAAGAACAATTATTTAATGCACTTAAAAACTTTTTACTTAAATGATTTTAGTGGAAAATATGTAAAGAAAGGATACGTAACCGCTTTTAACTTAATAAATATAATTTATTAAATTAATAAGTCATACAAATAAATTAAATTAAGTTCTAAGCAAAATAAATAATAATAATGGTAATCAACAAATATACTACACTATAATATGATCTAACACGATTTAATGATTGAAAAAATAACTTTGACTCTATTAATAATCGACGTACTTATAAATTTAAAAATTAAACAACTATTAATTTTTATTAAAAAATATAATGTGTATTTTATAATATTAAAGCTGTTTTATCTAAAAACAATGCAAACTACTGTGTAACGGAAAAATTAAAAAAACGGTAGCGCAGTGGTATAGCAGCAAAGTTGCAAATTATATTATTAATTTATGGTTCTTTAAAGTTGATTTTTACCATAAATTTTTTTTAGCTCAACTTGCAAGGGGCGTGGTATGGCGCGTTGGACACATTAGTTGTTGACAAAACTCTAGTGTCAAGCCGGGTATATTGCCGTAGATGAACGGATGGGTGACCATACGTGCGTTTCTATGGTGGCGAAAAAGCACCATGTTCCCAGTGCAGAAGAGAACGGGATACCATTGCACTTAAATTTGCCCAAGATATACCAATCGGGCAACGACAAGGCAAGGCATTATTTAGTAAGAAAAAAAACCTTGCAAGTTTAGTATACCTACCATATCAAACTTAATTCAACAATAAATACTTTAAAAATTAGAATTGAATGATTTTAATTATCTATGTAAAGAATGTGGGCTCAGTAATTTTTTAATTGATTAAGTTGAACTTTTTTTTTAAATTTTTTAGAGTAATATATTTAATTAATATACAAATTGTTATCATTAGACGTATAATTTAAAAAAAATTGGTCAAGTAAATATTGAGAAGAATGAATGACAGACACAAAAAGTAAACCACATTGTTAAATAATTGTAATATGAATAAGAAATTCCTTCTCACGAGGGGACACTACAGTGATGTATTTGATATTCATTGAAGTTATACAATCTAAATTAGATAAAAATCAAAAAAATGGGGTTCGGACCACGTTCATTAAGCGTGAACGACATAAGTGTTATTGATGCAGCAAACGTATATCGCATTGTTCGATAGATAAAAAGAACAATTAAAGCTTGTCCAAAATTTCAAAGTCGTTTTTTTCAACTTAAAAGAAGCAAATAAATAAAATAAGTTTAACTTATATATATGTATTCTATGTCAATTAAATTCATATAAATTTTATGAAAATCGGTGTACTTCCATTGTATGGTATTTTAAAATAAAAAATTTCCTAGTTGTACATTTTTAATAAAGTATTAATGATATAAATTTAAATGAAAAAAAATATACACAAAGGGAATTTCATATTGAATTTTTTTGTGTGGTGATCGAGGGATAGGTGTACCCAATCTTTATTTACATGACTTTGGTAATCGTAGAATATTAAAAAAAAACATCGAAGCTAAAAAATTACTTTTTAAACATATTTTTTAAAATTATATAGGTTAAAAATAAAAATAAATATTTTTCAATAAAGTATTAAGAGAATTGGTCCCATTTAACTTTCTCTGCAGTTTCAGCTTCTGCTGTTAATCCTCCATCAATGCAACGTACACAAAGATCTTATAAACACTTTCTAATTAGTTTTATACAACAATTTATTGAAATTTTTACACAAAAATTAAACATTTTTCTTTAATTTTCAAGTCCCTTTTTACAATAAAGAAAAATCTATAGGTCAAACTTTTTTCAGATTAAAGTATATTATATAAACTTAAATTTAAGTTATATATTAAAGTGTCAGTATTACTGGAACATTTTAAAAAGTTAATTTTTTGTGGAAAAATTGCCATTTTGAATCCTCCTGTAAGAAGGTAAAAGGTCAAATTTTCAAAAAAAAAGTATACAAAATTATTGGTAAATACCTAAGGTCTATATAAATACAAATTGTTTCTAATTAATTATTTTTCAAAAAGTTATAGCAAATTTAAGTAAAAAAATTTGAAAATTACCGATTTTTAAAATTGTATTTTTTTTTTCAAATTTAAAGGGAATAAGAGAAATTTTTTTAATTATTGAGGGTAATGTCTTCAACTAGTAATGGTTTGTTTTCTTTTAATTTATTGTTGTAAGAAATCGGTTCAATGAGAGCTGTGAAAAAGTAGTAACAAACACAAAAAAGAAAATTATTATTTTATTAATACATCATAGTAAAATTAATACCTTCACAGCTTTTCATGGAAGCTAAAAAACAATATAATCATATCTTTACCGTTGAAATAGTTTTTATTAGTTTATTGAAATATTACAGACAAAATATTCAACATACAGAAAACAAAACACTTGTGAAACAATTTTCACAAACTTCAAAGTTTAAAAAGAATAAACTCAATGCCTTCAAAGCGTTGGAATAACACAAGTTAATATGCGGTAAAATTAAACAAGTGTCGTCAGTAATGCCGGTAGACAGTAGCAAAGTCGCATTTGACACATGACCAGAAACGCAACGATTGCCTTTTGTCATCTAAACTGATTTTGAGACTTCACTGTAGCAAACTGATGAATATACGGGCACCAACACTAGAACTATGCATACTCACCATCCTATTAGCTACGCGTTCATGGTATCAGACGATGTGTTCTGAACTCCTCGAACGCTACGTTATACCACAATCACCGATGATATATCGTAGGTTTGAGGATCGCGATGACGTCACCAAAGCGTTTGTGTTGCATATTACCGATGTAACGCACAAAATAGCCGAGTTGTTATATGAAACCAAAGTGCCCATCCGTATGACCGTCAACGATGTGCGCAGGCATGGGAAGAAAGTGGTATGTGTCGCACGGCGTTCAAAGATTCCGAAAGTGGCAGACCAAATTTCGTGCCGTACAAGAAGCACAACCTTTCATTATATGAAAGGTTATAATTTATAATAATATAATACTTTATCGTTACTGAATTAGGTTACAACGACCAACGAATTTCAATAATACCGAATTTCGACGAAAAGGTACACTTCGATCATACATAACCAATAACTTTTCCATTCGGTTCGTCGACTCCTAAGATTTATGGCTTCCTCCCTGTCCACCTTAACCGATAACCTAATGACGTCCAATTTTGGTGGAATTATAAGTTTGGTAGGTTGGTTATCCGATTATTACTTAACTTTTATTCGATTTTGGTTTGGCGGAATTCTCCCAAGTCATACTTAGTTTTTGAAAAATCGTGGGAAAATGTAATTAGAAAAGTATTTAATCTATTAATTCGAGTACCTGTGCGACAACCAAAACAACAACAAGTACCCAACGTTCATAACAACTCATATGCACAATTCCAGAAAATGTACTAAGGTCGTAAAGAACTGTTTCCCCTGGTGGACTACATAAATCACAAAAAACGTTGATTTATAGTCTTGACTGATTGTTCTAAACAAAACGACACCTTCAAATCTTCAATGGTTGACCTACACTTGGATTTCGAATTTGACTGGAAAAGTCACACACATAAGATCTTTGTTATCAATTTTTGGCAAAGTATCTACTCTTGAAAATTACCTGTTTGTAGACAATTTTGTTTGATTGGAGAATTAATAAACACACTGAAATGTCTTTTAATAAGTTGGCTACAGAACAATAGCAATTTTGAGTCTTGTGTTGAAGACTTGATACTATAAGTCTTTACGAATCCCCTGCGAGTTATTCGGCATGTTACTATTCTTTTTATACTTTCAATTTCAATCTATTATTTTACCAATAAATTATTTTTATAGATAATATATAACCACGATTTTTAATGAGGACCAATGACACTTTTTTTTCGCGAATCACTCAATTTAGGAGACAAATATTGCTAAAATGTATAAGACAAAAAGTACACCACTGACAATATTTTTAATTAAGTCTAATTAAAAATACATATTGCCTTCATAATTTACTTTTTAAGAATAATAGTTGAATTATGTTGAGTTATTTTTATTATTTTAAATAATTATCTTGTTTAAATACAAATAATTTTAAAATTATCATCTTATTTAACTTTCTCAGATTCAAATGTTGATAAATTTAGAGGCTGGAGAATGCAGAGGTAATTTTAATATGGTAATATAATTTTTAATTGCTTCTAAAATTAGGTTCATATTTATGTGTGTTGAATGTCCATCATTTATGAGTTAAATTAGTCGACTACATGGTACTATTTAGTAAAAGTTTTTGTTAATTAATTTATAAATACAGATCCACTGTTTTGTGTCAAAGCATAAGCGTTTTTAGGAAACTGTCCATCTATATGAGCTCATATTTCTTTCCTTTTGAATATAATTAAAGGTGGCAATATAATTTATAAAAAAAAACACTAGCTGCAAACAAAACGCTTATGTTTTCTCTTACACTAACTATTTGACAAAATGTAGATCCCTAGCGGCTATTTAATAGGTATGTGATGATGACTTATAGTAACCAATCTTCCCCTGGAATTTTTTTCTTAGACTCCATCTAAGGAAATAATATTATATTTTATATTATTTGTTGTAACAAATTCTCCAGCTAAATTATTTATTTCGTCTCTGCTTAAACCAAATTCCCATTTTTCTATTGTACTGTAAGTATATCAAATTTAAATAATAATATTTTTCAAAATAAGTATATCTAATATTTATAATACTTTGAACCATTCGCAAGTTCTTTTTTAACTGCAAATGGAAGCCTGCCTAGATGGTCTACTAAAACTTTGACTTTTAATACTTATTTTATCTTATGTATGTTACGAGTTCCTAAAATCAAAAATGTAACAAGACATCTTTTTAACGAGTTAATGCCTTGAATATCAAGGCATGAATAATAATTATTTTGAGCCATTTAAATACATAATTCATATAAATTTATATTTTATATTATTTTATTTTATATGTAATAAAATTAATTGTAAAGCTAAGAATTGTATATAGATGGATACTACAATTTAGATTAACAATAAACGGCTAATTTAATATAACGTAATTTATTTAAGTCTTTTATCAAATAAAATCTATGCAGTTAACACTACACTAACACTTGGTTAATACATTACACTGGATTTGTGATCGATTAAAAAATTGACCAACATAATATCATCCAAACAGATACTTTTTGGACCGTCAAATACGGTCGCTAAATTATCACGTCCAATACCACCTATCTATTAAGTAGCCTTTGTACGTTGAAGAAGCTTTAATACAAATTCACATAAAGGTCAAACGAAGTGGGAGCTAGCGCCGCCTTTGGGAGGGGGACTTTGTAGACAGGCAACAGGTGAGAGGGCCGGGGTGTACCCGCTGTAGTAGCTTCCTCCCTCTCCTGCACCTCCCTACCAAGCAGACGGCAACTCGGTCCATATGATGAAGTGATGGAGAGGTAAGGGTTAACCCGGATCGATATTATGCCCACGACATGCACACTAAACGTACATATTGATAATTTTGTGTATATTTAAATACGATTCAAACAATGTTATAGTAAATTAGTTACTAATTTAGCATTATTTGTTTTTTTGTTTAAAAAATATTTTTATTTAATGGCCCTTATCTATACTTTCATATTTTAACAATGTTAAGTATCCCGAAGTATTTACTGAAAAAAATTTCGTATTTTAGACATATTTGTCTTCTTTTCAACCAATTTAAGTTAATTCATAGGTCAAGGCGAATTAGTTATTTTATTTTTTTCAATGGTGTATTCTTTAGATTTCTATTTTTCCGAAACATATTTAGGTGAAATTTGTTAGCAAAATCTTATTATAATGATATTTTAATGTCTGGAGCTTTTTTATAATGTCTTTTCTTGTGCACATTGAACGCATTAAATTTTTACGAAATTAAACGTAAAAAAGCAACACTTAAATACCAATTATCTATAAAATGTTTTCTATAAAACGTGATTTATGGCGAATAATTCTAAGTTTTTGTTCACTAAATTTTCCTTGGCTATATTTTTATCTTAAAATAAGAAATAAAGCTATTGATTTTCCCTTTAGTGATAATATAGTTTTACATCTATTATTATAGTTTAATTTCAGTTTCTCATTTACAATATGAGAAATTTTTTAATTAATTTCATTAATTAATTTTTGATTTTATATTTTTATTTTTCGACTTTACATTACTATAACATTTTGAAAAATGTATAGATTATTACGATTGTTTGTAAAAATGTTGACAATAGATCGAGCTTTAGCAATTATTTTTGAAGTGCAATTATTTTTTAGGACATCTGAAATCGATAATTGGATTTTATGAGATACACAACACATGTCTGATAATATATTTGTACCTCCATTTATGTAGTCAATTATATTCAAATCATCACTCATCATATTCAATAAATCATTTTTTTTATTATTTTCAACATTACTTTCACTTCCATTCACTTCTTTCTCTTTATTTTCATTTTTTTCTTTTCTTTCCACCTCAAAAACGACATCGTCGTGATCTTCCACACTCTCGTTGTCAATTAAAAACTAAAAAAATTAAAAAAAAAAAACATTCTAAGAATTTTAATAATGTAACTATTTTCAGCATAATTTACTTTGTTATCAATTTTAATTTTTAGTTGTTATTAACTCAACATTTACTTAATTAAATCATTATCTATTAAATAAACTATTTCAATTACATATGTTGTCATTTGAAAAAATTAAAAATTATAAAGTATAAGGAATTAATATAAAAAATACTTCATGATTGATAAATTGAGAAAAACCATATACCGTAAAGAAATTAAATAAAAAATTCTCTATATTATTTACATTTTTTTATTAATTAAGTAGCTCATAGTAAATGAATCATTCTGTACGAGTATATCGACGCGGAGTAATCGCTGATCAACTAATGTTTTTTTACAGTGTGCATTACCATGTTTAAGATATAATGTATAAAACAGAATCCACAAACAAATAATAAAAATCACAATTATAAAAAAATTCAATACCGAATAGATTAATGTAATAAACATTTTTTTGTTAAAAATTTAAAATCATTGTTTATTGCTGACTAGAATTTTAATTTAATAATTTAAATTTATTTTTACAAAAACAAATGGTAGAACAAAAAACATTTTACTGTTGTTTGTGCTATTTAAAGTTATAATATCAATTATTTTATTTAGGTAACAAAATGTTTAGAAAAAATTAGAATTTAAAAGTATTATTTGATGGCAACCTTCAATTTGGCAAATTGATCGGTCAAGGTCTTTGTCGTGCACAAAATGTTGACGAACAGGATACATTTTGCTAATTTATTTAATAAATTAACAATACATATATAAAAGAGTACGGTTAGAATTATAAGATTTAAGATATTTTTCATTTGTACCAAATGAAAAAAATAGTTCACGGTGTGGATAATGCTCCAATATTTGTCACGCTCTTGTCGGACATTTTCTGTTTTATATCATAGAACATCTTGTGGTTATAATACAACACTAAACAGAATATTTTTGGAATGTCATAAAATTTACCTATTTATTTGACTTTTTTAAGCCTAATAATTTTGTAGCCCTTAATTTATATACTATATAATATTTTTGTAATTAATTATTATTGCCAATGATTTAGTTTTATATTCTATCTCTAATTCATAATTCGTATCAATTACACTACACTTGAGCCGTTTGGCGAATGTTATATATAAATAAAAAATTATAAAATAAAACTTTATTTATAATTATATTGTAAAAGACATTATAATTAATTTATAAAATTTATTATACTATAAAATATTGTTACCCCTATGTTTCCATCTATTAAATTAATATAACTAATTAGGCCTATTTAAACTTCCACTTTACTGTAAAAATATAGGTGTGTGGGGAAGTGAAAATATGTTACCAATAGCCACCCTAAAATCAAATATTGGCTAAGTACTTGACAAGTACACAAGTGTACTCCAGTAAACTACAAGTGTAAACTTACCATTAATTCCTTTTACTTGTGTCATATTTACCAACAATCCGCGGGAAATTGACAAGTCACCAATAATTGTATAGTGTTCCGACGGCTTTGCAAGTATATGAAAGTGATAAATATTTCGAAAGTAGACCAGTCGTGGGAATCCGACATTACCTATCAATATCTTGATGGATAATGATATCATTTGAGTCTTGCGACATCACAATGTTCAATAACATCAACAGACGTATAAAACTAGTGATGATAAAATACTGACAAAATTCATATTTGGACATAATAGAGACTCAAATAGTCTTTATTAATAGTATCGTTCTTGAGCAAATGTCAAAACGGAGGAAAATTTGTTCCGTTCCGAATATCTGATTTTTTTAACAACTTAATGATTGAATTTTTTAGTTTTGATGTAAAACTAAGAAGGTATTGGTCTTGGAATAATTTGGGTTTTTTATATTTATTCATAAAAATTCTGAGCTCACATTAGACTATTTTTAACACATTAACAAAAATCAATTTCAATCTAGTTAAACTTATAGTAACCATATATTGGAAAAAAACATTTAATTTTGGAAATTTAGACGAATATTTGAAAATTATGCTACTGCAAAAAATGGCAATTTCAAAAAACTTTTTTTTTCAATTATATATTTTTATAAGTAATAAGAGTATAAAATTCGTGTTTATGATGGATTACACAGTAAAATCACATCAAATCACTCTAATGAATTATTTATAAATATCATATTAATATTAAATAGTAATTACTAAATTTCCCGACTGCATATTAATCTTAACAATACGATTTTTTTAATTCTCATAAAATATTAAATTTAATGATGTCAATTTCAAACTTGCAAATTGAGCTAAAAAAGTTATGGTAAAAACCACAACCGTTTTTTATTATATAATTTTATGACTGGTCGATGAGAACGTTTGACATATTATTTCGGAAGTTATAACTGTTTTTAAATATAGAGTGGAAATAAAGAGCGATTTATGTTATTTTTAACATTACACATTACTCTGTTGCACTTCTCCTCCATTCTATATTTAAAAATGTTAATAACTTTTGAAGTACTATTTCAAAAATTATTTTTTTCATGTAACTTTTTAATTGGACCATTTTTAATTTTATTACTAGATAAATATGTATGTGATCATTTGAAAAAAATAATAGACAGTGTCTATTTATTAAATAGACACTGTCTATTATTTTTTTATTTTATATTTTAATATAATTTATATTATTTATAATAAATTATAAGTTATAAAGGATAAATTTTGAAAATGCAATAATCAGTAAAGGGAGAAATATATAAAGTTAAAAAATACAAAAAAAAATTCATAAAATTATTATTTTAAGAGAAATTGAGTGGCTAATATTTTAAAAATCATCTTATATACAACAACTTTATAACTTTTTTTAATTTATCCGCAGAAATTGTATTACTTAGTTATTAAATTTAAATTTGATACTAAATTTAATTACTATAATAAGTGTTTATTAATTTATTATACTTGAGTATAATTTAAAAATTGTATTATTATTATAAATAGGGATATAGAAGTTTTTGTTGCTTTTGGAATAATTCAATTATTCCTTCTAAAAATTAAAAATTATCTACAGGTATCATATATATTTGTTTGCACTTTGCCACTGTTGTGTGTTTTAGATAATAAATTGTACATAGTAAAAAATAAACGCTTGAGTTATGAAGTTAAAACCAACTTGATAAAAAGTACTATCTTAAATTTTTAGTATTTTAAAAAACAAGTAGCTTAATATTTTTGTACTACTTAGCATAATATTAAAACTAAAAAATTAAAATATATCTATTGACTAACATAGTTAATTAATTTTTACGGCTTTTTCTTGTTATTAATTTTATATTAACTACCCTGATCATTATGTACATTATGTGGTCTCATTATTTCGTTGTCATTTTGTTTATGTTTAAATAAACTTGTCTTTGTTATAGTAACTAAACACAAAATAATTAAGTACTACAGAATAGCGCAAAAATATTTTAAACTTTGTTTGTAATTACTCAAAAAGAAAACAATCATATTTTTATTCACTTTTTTTTCTTATATTAATGTATAGTAAAATGAGAAAAGATGTTATCCGTTTACTTTAAAATAATAGCTCAAGTTTTTAAAAGGTCATTAATTATTTATAGGCTTTCGATACAATTCTAAAGGCATTTTTGATTATTATTAGTATTATTATTATTTATATACAGGGAAATAATTTCAATTTCCGAGGGCAATGTTTTCTACTAGATAAAATTTGTGAACTTTTGACATATCGTTCAACGAAATCGGTCCGGTGAGAACTGAGAAAAACTGATGTCGACAGATACACAAAAACACATTTAAAGTTTTTACCTTCTCAATTTTGCATCGAAGCTAAAAATGGTCTTATTACATATTTTATTGTTTATTGAATTAAGGTGCATTAATAGTTAACGATTATTTAGTAAAAACAGGATTTAATGGGACAAACATGAAAAATGTAAAACTTCTCAGTAATCCATTGAAATAGTAACAAAATTGTATTCGCTAACTATTATTTCGCCCAGTAACTGTAGTAAATATTCCTCTTAAAGAATTATTTGTTAATAACAAATAAAGATAAAATATATATCAAATAAATAACAAATTTAAGATAATGTTTTTGAAACGGTTTGGATGTAAACAATTTCATAGTATTTATGATATCTTGTATCAATATAAAATATTTCCGGGGTTTTTGTTTTGTTTTAAAATTAGTTTTTCCTTACAATTATCAATAACAGATACAGTATAACATACAATACATAAGGAAGTTTTTCTAAATGTATTTAAATCTATTTATTCATAAATCTTATGGAGATAATAATTTTCATTATTTTACTAAGCCTTTGTTGATATCTTTTTGATCTTGATGTATCATTACATATTCTTTCATAAACACTAATTAAAAAAGTTTAAAAAAACTTTTATAAAATTAAAAAGAAACATTATAATTTTTTTTAATTATATATAAAATCATACACATATTTTGAATGCAATATATTAAAGGAGCTATTATAATTTTTAACAAAAGATCAAAATATCGTGAAGAAATTAACAACTTTCAAAACTTAGAATATTCTACGATTTAAAAGTTATTACCAAATAAAATAATCATATGATGTTTATCATAGATGAAGAAATATTTGAAGACATGAGAAAAGAAGTCTATTTAATTTATTAACTTCTAATGAAATTTACTTATTATGTTTAATACAAATGGTCATTGTTTCCAAAATAATTATATATAATAAAAATAACACTGAATCTAATATTAGGGATGTAATTTAGTATGTTTAAGTTCACTATACTAAATCGTGATTATTATTTGACACTAATAAGAATAATTAAAAATTAAATGTCTTATTTTTTTCAAAATTTCTAAATAGCCATTTCTTACGATATGTTGAATTTTATTAATTATGATGTTTTAAATATTTTAAAAGATCAAATTAGTTGAAAAATCTATTCAAAGGGGTAGGGGTTGTAAAACAAAGTATTTCCATTGCCCAAGCTCAATCAACATTTTAGGTAAAAAAATCGAGTCGCCAAAAATATCATTGATATTAGTCTCGCCCCTATTAAAAATTCATGAGTATAAAACTATAATTTGAATAAATCGTATACTTTGGATATTTAAACTATAATACTTCGTGTATAAAATTATTTGTTTATAATATGTAGTTTTTATTTTTATCGTGCTTTTAGGTGTCATGTAAACATTATCAGTAAAAATAATATATATTCTGTACTATTACATTACCCTCGTGGACATTGTTATAAATAGAAATATGTATTATAACTTAACATCTGTCAAAGGTAAATGATGTGCCTATACTAAACCTACAACTATTTTTTATAACAAATCAATCAAAAGATAATAAATATGAAAAAATGATTGCGCATGAATGCTTATAATAATTTTAATAGAATTGAAATAATCTATTATGAATCATTTTTCACTTTAAAAAGTATTATCCAATTTAAAATTATCTTTTAGATTTTATTAAGCTTTAAAATAATACAATATATTATTCTTGTTGTGTGAGACTATGAAAGACTTAATTTTATTTTATACAAAACTACCAAAGAAACAAAAGTGTATACAATTTTTTAACAAGTAATTTAAAAAAAAGTTTAATAATTTAAATTAACGAAAATTGAGTTTTTTCATAGCATCGTTGATGATCTGCAACAACAACGTGGTTTGTCGCTTTCATAATATCTATAAGCAAGGGTTGCTACCACCTAGACGAGGTGTCGCACCTATTAGATATGATTACCAGATCAAAGGCGGAATTTAATTTTAGGCTTATTAATAATTTAATCTGAGTTAAATGTCATTAAATACAAATTATTATAGCATCCCGTGGTTTATTGACCACTATCACAATTGAAGTTGTATGTAGTTAATATTGTAAAACATACCGTATTTTGGGTTATATTATTATTGAATTTATTACTGTTAAACGAGAAGGGATAAAAAATAATTTATTAAATCATTAAGCTAAACTTTTTTTTACTCTTTATTTATTTTTATTGAATTATCATTAAATATATTATTATTACTTATTGTTGATAATTTGAGTATTATTTTTTTTTACAAAGTTTTTAAAGATTATACAATTACATTTCTACACACTATATACATTTAGAACCACATATATCACCGGTCTTTCGCAGTCCACCCTCTCACCACGAGTTTTTCTATTAGACGTTACTACACACATTAATAGGTTGGTCAGTTTCTGAATTGGTAACGGGAGACTATTCAGCGGTTAAGCGGTTATAGCTATTGCCCATAGACCTTACTATGTATACTTGAGCAAACATAATTTGATATAAATTATGTTTAATGATAAAGTGAAATTTTATAATGGTTAATTAATTTATAATTTTTTTTATTACTTTAATGATTATAAATAAACAAGAAGTATAAATTATCCAGTTTATGCATAACAACTTGAAAGTTTTACTAAATAATACTTAAACGCAGTGAAATTAATAAACCTTAGTATATTTAATATACAATTGTGAGATTTGTTTACATATAATGTCAAAAATTACAATAATATTGTGTTGTAATCAAGAGCATTTAAAGGCTCAACTTACCAACCATCACAAGTCTCTTTTTCTCGTTCATTTAAGATAGCCTAGAAAATTGTAATTCTGTTGGCATTGGATTCTGACAGCATAGTTAGAAGACTAATCCAATTGCTGATGGTAATGGTATACCCGCTTACACAGGATTTTCATTATTTATCTTACCACGAAGTTAATTGACCTTAACGCCACAAATTTTCAAAACCTTCACTAATATATAATGTTTATTTCTTCATCTCAAGTTACGACAATACTCTTTCCTTTTAACTAATGATTATCATACAATGAAAGCAAATGAAAACTATTCACCTTTCTTCCGTAGATGGAATAATAATTATGTCATAATAATAACTTCTGTAATGTAAATGTAGCTAAATAGTTGAATGACTAAACATAATAATATTATATTATAATGAATAATGTTTCTATATTATTGTTACAATTCTAAAATGTTTATCCCGACCTTCAACNCTATTATGTAGCTAAACATAATAATATTATATTATAATGAATAATGTTTCTATATTATTGTTACAATTCTAAAATGTTTATCCCGACCTTCAACAATTACTGTTAAACCAAATAGCAGATCACTCTACTGAAAAATCTAAATTATTCCCAAAGACGCCTAAAACTGCAAGACAAATAGTAAACATTCAAAGAAAAAAATTGCTAGAAATAAATATTCACTATGATTATGTTAGCAAAAATATGTTAAAAGAAAATTAAAGTTCAACTGATTAAGTAAATAAAAAAAAAAAATCTGTATAAAAAAATAGAACTACATGTACATTTTTACATTTAAATTGCACGTAATATTAATATTAAAGAAATAAAAAAAATCGTAAAGATATATGAAGCGTGAAATTTTAATTCTGCTAAGTTTTAAATGTTCTAGACTTTTTGCATTAATTTCAAAAAAGAAAATAACTGATCAATCACGCCTATTGCACCAGTACTTAAATAGTTATTAACATTTTAAATATCAAGAGATACATAGAACTGATTACTAAGATTTTTATTAAAATGATTAATTACGTTGTAAATGCAAAAAAATAGTTTTAATGAAACTTCTCATAAATTTTCTGTTAATAGTAATTAATGAAGTTCTTAACTACATACTCATTCAAAAAAAAATAATAATAATACACCTTATTAAATGCTTGTAGGATTTCCTATTTAATTATGTTAATTTAAATTTTACAAGTTGAGTAAAAAACAAGTTTAACTTATTTTTTTATACATTTTCGTAAGACTTAACTTTAAACGAGTAAAAAAATTAGTTTAATCTTTAGATTAAAAACTTTAGATCGAAGTTTTGCACTAATTATTTTTAACATATTAAAGCTCAAGATCAATAATAATTTGTAGCAAAACATTTTTTTTATAAATACATATCAATAATTGTTTTTAATTAATTAGTAATTATCTCAAAAATTAGTAGTGATAGAAAAATCTAATATCAAATTTGAAATAAACGCGTAAAATTGATTTAAATTTATATAATAAATTTTGTCTCCAATGAAAATCTCTTATTGACCATAGTAATATTATATTGCAGTAGCCTATCTCGGTAGTATTTCTATCAAAATTTTATTAATTCTATTTTTATAAAAAAAAATAAGTTTACTCCAAATAATTTAGAACTTTCTAAGGATAAATAAAATAGTAAACATTTTTTATTAATGGTTGATAACTTAGGATTCATATCTGAGGTTGTGTTGAGTTTATCACAAATTAAGCATCTTAAAGATAAACATTTCTCTAATGTACAAAGCATCCAGTTAAAAATATTTTCTCAGTATTTTTTTATTTGATTTAAACAAACCAAATAACACATTATAAGCATTTGAATAGGATATATTTTTTTTATAATCAATACATTCATCGAATATTATAAATGTATAAACAAAATAATTGTACATCAAATAAAGTATAAATATATTACTAGTATAACGCCAATTTTAATAATGGTTTTTTGACGTATAAATTATTTCATCAGAACACTATTATGTTCTTTTATGAATATGCTCAAATGACAGTTAATAAAATGTATTTTCCAAAATATTTTATTTTTATTATTAATTATATACCATACGTAAAATATGACCATTTGCTTAATTATGGGGGGATATAAATTTCATATCCCCCATAAACCTTATACCCAACCACTCATGAAAAAAAAACAATTATATGGCGAAGATACAATTGTTTTTCATTTAAAAATTAAGGAAAAATTTTCTTATGCATATCCCCTAGCCAAGACGAAACCCTAATTACGTCACTGTTTATGATACACAATGATTTATATGAACTTGTTAATGATTCATTTAATTAACGTAATAAATAAAAACTTATGTTTAAAAGAATGTATAACGTTATTTGTTCAAAATTATTTCAAGATTGTAAAACAATTGGAATTTTTGATTTTTAATTCGTTTATGTATACCGTTTACGCCAATATAATGTAAATAATATAAATTTGAATCAAAATACTTTGGAATAAATATATTTTTTTTTATGAAGCTTATTACATGTATGTATGAATCTATTAACTTAACATATTTCATTCGAACAATGAAGAAATGTGCAAACTATGTGGTTATTTTGTCAGCTCTCAGGTATTACTCATGTCCCTCGGGATTAGAAAAAAACCCAGCGAAACAGCAGTTATAATAATAACACGAGGCACGTATTTTGTAAAACAATACAACGTCACGTTATGTGTCAAGTTTTAGTATAATGTCGACATGCAATATTCGTTGGTTATTATTTAAATATTATCATAGATATACAGAGTGTTCAGTAAGTAAGGAAACAGGTAAATTGATACAAACAATTAAAATAATAGAAACCCGTTTCCTTATTTACTGAACACCCTATATATTTAGATGTTCATCATTTTCACATCTACAAGTAGGAAAATATTTCACTCTGTATTGTTACAGATAGCTGCTTTGAATTATTATTCTTTAATAATAGTTTTCACCAAAATTACTTTAACCAGTGGAAAACATTGATTCATTATTATTTTAGGAAGCTTTTTCTTGTATTTTAAATAATAAATTATAATCAATGTATGACAATTAGCTTTTGTAAGTTACCCTGAAGCAAAACTTGTACTTTTGTATTAAAATTCAAATTACTTTGAAAGTCAAAATATTTATTTTTCTTGCTTGATTAATATACGTTTTAAGAAAAAATATTTAAAAATTATTACTTAAATTTTTCTTTAAAAAAATTTAATTTAACATATTTGTTTAACCATAATAGACTTTTTATACATTCATTTCAATTTACAATATTTGGAAATGGCTTTTTAATTTTCCAATAAATTATGGTATTCTCAGACTTGTATTAAATCGAATAAATAATCATTAAAACAGAAAAAATATATATATTATGAAATATTCAAAAGTTTTAGCCAATCAACTAATTATTTGATTGTCAAATTTTATACATAACTAATGTTTATTTTTTTAATGCATATTTTTGAACTTGTAGTATAATAATTAATTAATATTTATTACTATTGAGTAATGAAATGAATTGTTGTTTCTGAAATATTTTATGTTGTTTGAGATTTTCAAATTGCATTATGGATATAAATAAATCTCACTATAGCTTTTTAAGAGGTAATTTCAAATTTTATAGGTAATTTTATTTTAGTAATGAATTTTCTTAAAATTTTCTCAAACAAACTGCTCAAAATCAAAAATGATGGTTTTCATATAAAGCCAAAAATTATATGATTTTACTACAGTCAATTCACATAAATTATATCAACTGAGATTTTCCCATTAAATAAATATAACTTTATAATAAATACTTTCGTTTCTATGTTTATTTTATTTATATATTAGTTTTAATTATTTATTTCTTTTATAATAAATATTTTAAAATTATTACTTACATTTTCGTTTAAAAAAATCAATTTAACCTATTTATTTAATAGACTCTTTAAATATTCATTTCAACGTAGTTATTATTTTCAATATTTGGTAATAACTTTTTAATTTTCCAATAATTTAAAAACTATAGATGCTTTTAGGCGCTACCTACTAGTCATTTTCGGTAATAACCTACTAGAGAAATGTCTGTTCCGCTCATCTGCTAAGTTGATTCGAAAACATATTACAGCGATCATGAACAAAATATGTCATACTGAGGTGGTAGGCTATGGGCCAATACTAAGAAAATTACAGACTACACTACATTACATCAAACTACAAATTAAAATACACTTTTAACGAATCATTTTTAATTCAAGTCGAAATTCCACTAAAACTTTCATGAGTTTATTTCTATCTTAAGAAAACATCACATTTCTTGATCTTTTACAACGATTAAGTCAGCTACAATAGTATTTTTTAAATAGGATAGCTATTCTGAGTTGCCTATATACGTGTATGTGCAACAAATTTTCAACGTCATGCTGCCGCCTGACACACTACCTGTTACCATGGGGGCTGGATAGTATATACAGTACGCTGTTGTTGAATGCCATTGTGTGCGTGTGTGTGTAGACAGAGGGGTGAGTGTAAACGCGACTGCGCATCACACTCGCCTGGGTGTTGGTCGCCTCCGTGGGTGGCCGCCAACACCATCACCTACAACGGATCACGGTAACCGCGGACCCCTAAGCCAGTGTCATACACACCGTCCGAGCCGAGCACCGCGACCACCGTTATCATGGCGAGCCAGCAGCTCCTGACCGCCGCGATGATCCTGTGCTGCTGCTCATTCGGCGGCAGCTCGGCACTAGATCTCAACAGATTATACGGACATATACATGCCAAAAGGAATATAGGTATGCTAAAAAATATTATAATATACGATTACATCGTAATTTACATACTACAAGAACGTGTTAACTTCTATTTTACCATTTCTTTCCACGGCATACAAAAAAAAGTACATTTAAGTAAAAATTTTTAAACTACTAGTTGACGTTTTAATTTTAACTCGTGTACACTCATAGGATTATTTAGATTTTCTAATTCAATAGTATTCATATTTATTGTTAAGGTTTTGTGAAAAGAACTTTCTATTGAACACCAAAGTCTAAACAAACTGTTTCACAATAACCATAACGGAAACCGAGTTAAGCTCTCGTCTCAATTTTGTTATTAATATTTTACACGGCATTGAGGTTAGGCAATTTTGGTACTCTCTTGCGTATATACTTCTATGTAAGAAACTTGGTGCATAAATGTGTTTAAACCCGAGGAAACTAAACAGACCATTGTAATGAATTATCATCGTTTAATATGTACACAAAACTAGATTTCACTAGTAAGATCTCGTCGAATCATGCAAAATTATGTTCGATGAAGAGCCGTTGTAAAAATTATCTTAAAAAACATACCACAGCTAGTTTTTCGGGAATGTTTTCAATCGGATTTATTGTTTGTTTTGATTGTCATCAAATATCCGAAACATTCATATACTAATATGAATCAATTCGGTTTAATTGAAACCACTAGCTGCAGCATGTGGTTTCCTACATTTACTTAATTTGTCTTCAATATAATACCGAGCTATTATGGTGGAATGCTTTTTATACTTTATTAATCATTATGATTGTTTTGATAAGTAGAAATGATAGAAACGCAAAGTTAATGGTTAATAATCTGTACATTTCCAAAAGGTCTAAAACTAAAGAGAAGTTAAGGTATTTGAACATTCAATTTTTTATCATTTTAGCATAGTAACGATATAACCGTAGATTAGACAAACGATATAGTTCAATCTTTTATTTTATTTTAAATTGTAGATCACATAAATTCAATCTTTGAATACTTTAAATAAATAACCCTAAGCTGAAAATACGTTCATAAGGTTATCATAGCAGATGCAAACTGTAAATGTACTTTAAAGATGTTGCGTTGAAAAAATACTATTTATTATCCGCATAAATTTCACAGCCACATTGTTAACATTTTTTTGGGACTTTCTCTGTTATACGTAAAACAATACAAAATACTGACAGAATATATAACAATATAAGAGTGTTTCGTCATACCTACTGTTTTCTAGTCATGTTGAAATATTGTTATACGACCCTCGGGCATCATCGATAATACAGAACGTAACATAGTTGATTTATTATGCACATACAAATGATCTGGGCATTTTTTCATCTTTTTAGTTGTCCAGTCACGTTTATTCAAGTAAATGTATCTTAATGTACTAAGTATTATGATTATTGGATCGTTTGTATTTAGCTAATTTTAACTCGCCCAATAACAATAATGAGGGGTGCAAATCAGCATCATTACTAGCCAACTCAATATAAACAAATGATACACTTTACATACATTTGGAAATACATTTATAAATACAAATTCATATACAATAGAAAATACACAGCTGAGACGTCAAAAAATATTTATACATTCAGTAAGTATGGAATCATTAACAATTTTTACAAACAATAAGAACACCTATTTAAATAGAAAATCATACACACAATCCAATAAATATTTGAATGCTTCAAATTTCTTTAAGCTATTAATTAATTTTATGTAAGAGTTATCAAAGGTTAAAAGAAGCTTTTACAAATTTGAAAACTTTAAAATATATTCTTAAACCGTACTTTTTTAGACTATTGTGTTCAATATGTATTTATTCGTATTCACCCTTATTTTCTAAGGTATAAAATATATTTAAGAATAATCCACCTCAGGTGACAGTTTTTCCTACGTTTAACTTTAACGTTGAAAGATAGTATGACATTTCATTTCCTTAATAATACAGATATTACTATTTTATTTGATGTAACTTAAGTTACATCGAGTAAAAATAATCAGTATAATAATTATTATATTTATTTCACATGTTTTCCAAAAATATTTATCATGTTCATTGTTACATTCAATAAACAAACCCTAAAGGATAAAAACGATTTTTTTCTTTATTTGTTATTTATTTTCAAGATATACGCATAAAAAGAATCAGCTGGTTTTGAGAAAATGCCAACTCTATTTTTATAACATTCTTTACATTTATTACAAACAGAAAAGAAAATAGGTGCATATTGAAACTTATGGCAATTTTCAACGTTTAAACTTCTGTGTCTCCCGAGATTGATGGTCGTCTTTAGTTAAAGTGAGTTCTTTGTAAGTTATAAAAACTAACATCTATCACTGATTGAACAGAGTTATAAATAACAATTTAAAAGTTACCTGACCTACTATTTGAAGTGTCAATTTTACTTAAGGTTTAACATCAAAAGACAATACAATAAAATTGTATACATATATAAACACATAAATCCTACATAAAATTAAAAAAAATATTTTAATAGTTCATATAAAAGTTTTGTTTGAATGTCAATTAATTTATCAAGTACAATTTTACCGGAACGCATAACTATTGCAATTCATGTTCACTATTTTTGATTTGAGTTTTAGTAGAACAAAATTATGAATTTCAGTTATATCCATAACGCGCATATTTATGAGAAGTTATAATTTGTATCCCTAAGTAAAAATATATATATATATTTAATAGAAAAAAAATGAAAACAATCATACCAGAATAAGAGTATTTGACTTTCATTCTAGAAATAAAATTCCGAGCCCATACCTTGTTCAAATAAAAAAATACTTATTAGTATAATAATTTATAGTTAAACTATATTGATTCTTAATTTATTCATTAGTTATACAAATGAATTATTTAATAATTTAAATCACCGAAAATATTCTATTATGCCTTAAACCTACACTTTTCATAAAATAATGAATTAAACAAAATTCACTAGTAAACAAAAAACAATAATTCCTTTTATCAGTAATAGTACTTATATGAAAGTAAATGACAATTTCTATTTTAGTGTTGACAAACCTTTTTTTAGTTTTTTGTTTAGAAAACTTCTCAAGATTATCGTCAAATATCATGTTTATGTATTATTTATTTTTTTTGTAATTTTTCATCCGTTTTTTTATAACAAAAAAGGATAACATTTTGGCTAATAAATGGTATATAATTGATATTTGCCGGTGTTCTCTATCAAATTGGCATGTACAAATTAAGATACATAAAAGTATGGGCACTTTATGATTGTTCTAGAATACAATTTTTTTCAAAGCCAAATTTTTGAATCATGCTGTTAAGTATTAAAATATTTTCCTCTCATATCACATTGAATTGCATCAAAATCTTTCGTCATAAATATTAATGTTTTCAATTTCTTAAAAAATCTAAGTATTAAAAGATTGTATTATTTCTAATTGGATTTTAGAATTTACTGTTAAAAAAACTACATCAATTTAAATTTATATTAAGGAAATATTTATCGAAAACTCAAGTCAGACATAAAATGGAAATAACTTCTGTAAATAATAATTTTAGTATATCTAATGGAAAAAAAATAAGAAACTTTCATGAGAATTGAGTTGCTAGGAGATTTTAATAAATTAAATTTTCCTTTTTTATTTTAATTAATTACATTATGTTGTTTGTCCATATTCTAGTTTTATTCAATAAAAACAGGTTGATTTTTTTTTATACAATCAATAATGTTATTAGAAAATGTAAAAAATAATTTTATTGTTAAAATTAAACAAATGTAATTTATTAATGTTTATGAATAATAGATTAACTTTATATATTCTGGAATTTTAATAATAAAACCCGCCATATAAATAATTGCTCAATTTACATAACTTTTTAAATAATTGATTTGAAAATTTGGTTGATATTATTAAGCTTTAGTGTCGTAAAATTGACCATGTAAAAAAAAAAGAACAAATTTCTATATAGGTCCACATGTTATAATAATTTACCATAATATAAATATATACATTTGTTAGAACATCATGAAAAAACCCGTTTACATCAATTTAATATGTAGATTCTGATATTTTAAAATCATAATTTATCGTGGTCCATAACTTTATTACAAATTATTTATTTTTAAATTATTATTTTTTGTTATGAACTCGCGATAAAACTGTAAAATTAAGTATAACAGAAGCAATTTTATTTTTAAAATCTTAAAACATTGAAATTAATTTTAATATAATGAAAAAAAGTTGCTTCAAAAATAAAAAAACTTATTCCAATGTTGTTTATATTATGTAAATAAGCGCTTACTCCATTCAACACTCTCATTCATTTATTTTTTTCATTTTCGCGTGTAATGAATGACTAATGAATATTTAAACATTTAAATTTTTAATGCTGAACACAATTCCGAGTACACGAAATTCTTAAAAGCTAAATGTTCATCATCGTAAAAAGACTAAGTATACGTTTATTCTTTAAGTAATTTTTAATTCACAGAATAAATCTTCTTATATATAATAAGAAAATATAATATAACTACGTATTTTACGTATTTTTATCTTTTACAAAAAATAATAAATAAAACTCACTGAGGTTTAAACATTTAATTTCACCATTTTAAATCACCAACATTATTATTATTATGTTAGATATTTATTTAATGTAAAAAATGTATTTATTAATTAATACTTATATATTATAATTATTAGGGTAAAATTAATCTTCCATTAATTAGCACCCGCTAGTAATATTATTCTAGTTGTGCCACTAGATTATCACTGAATAGTCTTAAGATATTATGTATACAGAGTATGTAAGGAAACATGTTAATTGTTAAACACAATGGTAACAATAGAAACCCGTTTCCTTACTTACTGATTACTGTATAAATAAATGCTAAAACTCTTTTAACATGTTTGAATTAGCGCTATAAGGTTGATTAATATAAAATGGTCATAATTTAACCAACTTAAATAAAGACATTAATATGAATGACACATAAAACTCCATAGGAAAAACGCAATTAATGTTTTACGATCAAATGAACAATATTTTGTTAATAACAAATTCAAAAATGGCTAACGTATATCGAGAATATCGATTCATTTCGTGGCTAAGTCTTTTATTGAGTAATAAAACCATTTTAATTACTATTTGTTTTGAAATAACTTATTAGTTGTGCGTCGTCAAACATTGACTTATTTAAAAGTTACATACAATTTTAGAACATAAATTATACAATTATTTATAATTAATTTCTTAAACTGATTCCTTGTAAATAGCTAAGAAAATTTCGTTCATCTCGGTTTATTTCCTTATGCACATAATTTCTTCGTTTAGTCGGTAACAACAAATGGTAGAATTACAATCAAAATTCAGTTGTTTCCCAACTCTCTTGGAAATTACACATAAATATGTTTTTACTTATCTGAAGTAACATCAAAGCTGAATTATCACATATGTACATATATATAGAGTTTTCCCACCATTATATTTTACCGGTAAGTCTTGGTATGCTTTTGATGCGTTTATTCCCCAAGGGCCAACAAACGTTACAAACACAATATTCGTTATAACGAGCCAAAATATCGTGCCATTGTGATCAATTTACTGAAACCTAAAACAATTATAGAATGTGTAAAGAAAATGATAACATTTAAAGAATGTTCATAGATTTTTTGAGATGAACAAAAATGTTTTATATAAATCCTTTATCATCATCTAAGTAAATGATAACTCTTCAACACTTATATTTACAAAATTGTCTTTGTTTTTTATTAAAAGAAAATACCATCACCCGAACATGTTGCATCAAAAAAAAAAAATATATAAAGAATGTTCAGTAAGTAAGGAAACAGGTACATTGTTATAAACAATGAGAACAATTGACCTGTTTCCTTACTTGTTGAACACTCTGTATAATTTTTTGTTACACTTTTATTATGACAAATATTCTGATTTATACCCCACACAATGGTATAACGTAAACAACTCACGCCATTTTGATTTTACCTTTTAACTTGATATTTATAAAAAGAAAACACAATTTTTTAAACCTTTTTAATTAATTGGATAATATTTTAAAATGTCAACTTCTTGATTAAGGGTACATAAATAATAATTAAAAAAAGAAATTTTATAACTTACCGAATGAATACTACTTAATCACATTTAATGATATTTGGAAAAAATACAAATAATGTGATTGCAATAATATGTTAATAAATTATTGCGCCAAATAATCAGTATATATATATAGAAATAGCTTGTAATATAAATATTAATGTCCGTGCCTCATTTCTTATAATTGTAAATTATATTGAATTGTAAATACAGGTAGCTAATTGGATTTTTATGACATTGCTGTCTCAGTCACGGATTGTTTATTATCAATTATGATTATTAATAGATATACTTTCTGTATTGTCAGTTAGTGTATTTATAAACTAATAACAATGTGTCTTACTACAATTGATAATAACAATGCTGTGTACCTGCTAATATCGATGTTATAAAAATCCAATTAGCTACCTGTATTTACAATCCCATGTGTATTATACATGTATATTAACTCAAAATTTTGAAACTTTAAATGTTTATATCTAATAAGCTAATAAAGTTATATTAAAAATTCAAATGCCATTTACTATTAAATTAAAAACTCAAACATTTTATTAAATTAAAAATATGTGTTACCATTTAAAAAAACAAAGTTGACCCCCCTCCAAGGCATAAGGGATGAACTTAAAAAGTATTACATAGTTAAAAATTCAAGAATAATGTGTAACTAAAGATAATAAAAAAAAAAAATGTTTAAATTATTATTATTCTGCAAGTAATTGAGTGGGTTATGATAAAAAAATCACCCTGTATATCAGAGTTAAGTAATGTGCAAATTACTAAAAACTAAGTCTTGTACAAAAAAAAAGAGATTTCTATGAAACAAGAAAATTTATCGCAATCCAGCTGTAGTTTTTTTTAAATATAATATAAGAATATATTCTATATAATTTTAATTCATAATAAAAATCATAATAATGATTTTGTTACATGTAACTGAAACTAAATTTTTATGGAAAAATTATATAGAATTTTATTTTTTATTTTCATTTTATATTTTTTACTCACAATCATTGACAAACTGATGCTGAACAATTAATATTTTTGTTCATATAACTAGCTGATTTATATAAATCTTTTTACTTAAATATATTTTAAGTCAATTGAATTCGTTTATGGTTGAAATATTTGAGAATTCATAGAATACTTTTGAATTGAAAGAAAGTAAATAAAACATTTGATGTGGTATTTTTATTGGATGCGCATAATAATGGAAACAAAATACCCTTTTGGCACTTTAATTCAAATTTATGTGAGAAGAACTCAATTATTAAAAGATTTATTCAGGCGACTGTATTGATTTACTGGATTCATTAAATATAGATAATTTTTTTATTTTATTTTCTCTATTTGATAATGGCATAGTAAAATAAACCAGCACAGGGGGGTCGCGGCACAGTAATGACGTGGCATAATTGGATCAAGTATAATGATATGTGACAGTGATTAAAATCACTATCAAAAAAAAAAACGGTTCGATGCAAATCTTTAGATAGTGTTTAATTTTAAAAAATTGGTGTATTATTCCAAAAGCTATATGATATGCTAGTTCCTTATTAATATCTTGATTAAGATAAAGTATGTCGAATAAAAAAGGGATTATTAAAAAATATTATTTCTCATAAAAAAATTGTATTGATCCATACACTTTTCAATAAGTTATAGCATTATAAAGTTTAAAATGTAAAAAATAAAATCGAGATTTTTCACACAAAAATAGCATTTGGTAGCCATTTTCACCATGAAGACAAGTCCAGAGGTCAAATTTTTTTTTTTCATAATAAAGTATATTACATTAGCTTTAATTTAAGATATATATAAAAGTGTCAGAAAAAAATTATATTGATATGTTTATTTTTGATAAAGTTACGGCAGTTTTTAGTAAAAAAAATTGAAAAAATTTCGAAAATTAGTGATTTTTAAATTTGTAATTTTTTTGGAGGTTTCCCCCATTTACGGGGAACGAGGGAAATTTTTTCAATTTTGAAGGGTAATGTCTTCGACTAGATACNACGAGGGAAATTTTTTCAATTTTTGAGGGTAATGTCTTCGACTAGATACGATTTGTGATCTTTTGACGTATCATTGCAAGAAATCGGTTCGGTGAGAGCTGAGAAAAAGTGGTAACAGACACAAAAAAAAAAAAATAAAAAAAAACACATCATAGTAAAACCAATACCGTCTCAGCTTCGCATCGAAGCTAAAAGTAAATATTTAGCTAATTTTTCATGCTTTTTTCTAGATTAATATAAAGTTGTAATTATTTATCATTATTTAAACGTACATTTTTATAAAGTGAACAATTTTTGTACTAAATGTATAATTTAAACCAATGAAGCTTAATATTAACTTTTTGAATAATAGAATTAATAAAAAAAGTTACTTCCTTTGGTTACTTTGGAGTAATTATTCTAATTTGTATTACTTAAACATTCAAATTAATGCACTATCAATGATAATGAAATACCATGTTATACTAATCAATTCCCAAGATAAATAATTTCAGCAAATATCAATCTTATGCTAAAAAGGTGCTTCAGTTAATAATAGTAGTAGATAGTTTGCTTTATCAAATAGTAATCAACACTTGTATTTAATATGAATTGGTTTTTTATTATTGTTACATAGTAACTTTACGATTCAATATTATAATAAAAATTTTAATTTAGATAACAGTATAGAATTGATAATTCAGCTATTTAAGTTTTTAGTGTAAAATATGACTGACAATAATTTGTATACACAAGTCGTGCTCGCCTGGAATGTGTATTGTCAGCATCACTTTTCATTGAGTAAAATAGATAAAAAATTCATGAGATGTCAACTGAGTTAAGTCTCAAAGGAAAATATATCGCTTTAAAAACAAATCATCACCAGTTTACATCATAATAATAAAATATAGAAGTAAAAATATAAAAACAAAAGACATGGCATAGTTTGGACAATTTTAGATGATATCTAACAGTGATTAAAATCACTATCACAAGAAACGCTTCAATGCAAATCTGTAGATATTGTTTAATTAAAAAAAAAAATGGTGTATTATTCAAAAGAAAAATTGACTCCTATATCCTTCATTATTCCTAATTAGTAGTTCTATGATTTATAAGTATAATATATGATTAAATATCTATTAAAGCATTTCAACGTAGTATGAAATTGATATTTAACAAATTTACTATGGTAATTTTTACGGAGAAATTATAAAATATTATAAAGTAATTGTTACTTTACGTGGATCATTTCATAAGAAAACTTAACTCCTATTTTTTGTTCATCTTCGACTGTTATTTATTTGTACATAGAAGATAAGTCGTCGGAACAATATTTTTTTCTTAATTTATATATTACGAAACATAAACTTTAATTTAACCTATATTTAAAAAATGCAGTATATTCAATTTTTAAGGGCAAGGTCTTCAACTAGAAAAATTTGTGATATTTAGACGTATGGTAGAAAGAAATCGGTCAGGTGAGAGCTCAGAAAAAGTAGCGACAGACATAAAAGAAACTTAATTAACTAATACGAGTACATAAATATTTTATATTGATAAATAAGTGTCGTAACACAAAACAAAACCCAAACGGAAAGAGTAGTAGAGAGGTGTAGTGTGTACGAAGATGACGTTGAGTCTGCTGCCTGGGTATATTCACGTACACGATCATACAGCAGGTGCTCGGCTGACACTCCGGATTAGCTGTGGGTGTCGAAAGGCCGTTGTTATAGGAAGGGAATAAGGGTACCACCTAGGTATGAGGTGCAGACGAAGTGCAAAACACAAATACCAGGTGTAATCAAAAGGAGCCCAAAGTATGAGGTGTAGACAAAGTCCAAGACACAAATACTTTAGGTATAGCAGAGAATAAAGAACGGGGGTAGCCGAATATGAGTGCAGACCAAGTGCAACACACGAATTCTCTGAAATGTCGAGGACGAGAGTAGATAGGTGAAAAAGGAAAAACAAAGACTTGACTTTATAAGTTTTATGTATAATAAATGAATATGTATTTATTATAGAAATTAAATTTTATATCAAATTGATATTTAATATTGTTATTTTTTAATTAAAAAAACTTATAAAGTTGTTATATACAGAATCAGGCCCGGATGAACACTTAGGCCCTGGGCACAAAGTTATTGTGTCTATGCTAATACTACCCAATACGCTAACCTGTCTAGTATACAGTATTTAAATGGTTAATAAACCTTCTTTTTGGAAAAAAAAATCATGCATCTCAGTGCTAAGCTTTTATAAACAAAAATATTTACAACATAAAACTTTTTTATAGTTAACAGTTTTTACAAATCATAAAAACAATTAATATTACTCCATAATATTTAAATTAATTTGTTAAAAAACATTTAAAATATAGTTAAAAAACTTTTTTGTGACATTTTTTGTTTGCAAATAATTCAATAACTCTTTTAATTTAATTTTTCGTTTAATCTTAATAAACCTCTTTTTCGCTTTTTCATTTCTACAATCAATTTCTCAAATATTACATAAAATGTTTAAATTTTGGATTTGTCTCTAGCAACCATTTGATCTACAGCACACAATTGCGTTGCCATCATTTACCAAGACTTTATGAACTTTATGTATACGTTGTCTAGATTCTTTTTCAGAACAATCAGATAAACAAGAAACTCTTTTTCTTTTTCTCCAAATAAATGAAATTTTTTGACACTGATCATATTTTTAAAACATAATAGAAGACCATTATAAGGTTAACGACTGTACAGATCTTACCTAGTGTTTGTAACAATTTGTTTACAACATTCACTTGTTATAAAATATCTTTTCAAATAATAGTCATGAGAACATTTTCAAAACGGTTTAGTTTTTTAACAAGTGACTTAGCTTCATTAAAAGTATTAGGAACCTAACTTTCTAATAATGAAATATCAATTAATGTCTGACGGATATCGTCATAATTAAGTGACAATACTTTATTTGCATCACTATACGCAGACCTTCTTGTTTCAGATAAACTTTTTACTATAAAATCAAATAGTTTAATATTTTTAACATTATAAACCATCTTGGGATGATGCTGACAAAAACGTATAAATTGATTGGAACACACTAAAATATTTAATGGCTTCAGAACAACATTCAACAGTAACAGGATCATACTAAATTTAAACTATAGGCAGCACAAAAAACCCACTCAAATTATTTGTTCACTCATTAAAATGAGCTTGAACTGACGAGTATATTCAACACATATTACTTGCATTATCGTAAGACTGACAACGGCAATTTCTTATGTCAATATTGTTATCTTAAAGTATTTTATTTAATACATTAAAAAATTATTTACGACTTTTCCATGACATTTTAGCTATACAGAATATTTAAACATTATGAATTACTTAATAATTTTTATGTATTAGTAATAATTTTTGCACGTATTTTAAAATTAAGAAATACATAAATGTCGTGTTATCGTTATCATCTAACAATTTTCTCACTAGTTTTTGAATAGTTTTTACTATACAAAATTTTTAAAAAAACTTGAGTAAATTTATTGTTTGTTATAATTATAAAATCTTTCATTTTTTTGAATTAGTACATTACTAACAAGCTTTCTTTCTTTTATTAATTTCTCAAAAACTATTAAATTTTTCAATTTTCTAAAAAACAAATTATTTAGTTCAAAAAATTCTATCATATCACGTAGTCAAACAATTATTTTTATCAATTCTTTCAGGAATAAAAGAACTTTAACTGTAATTTTTATAAATAGAAACTCCTAATTTTAACTTGACCTATGATTTCATAATTTGGATTTAAAGTAAAAATTCATCATTATTTTTGTTTTTTTATTTTAATTCTCGAAGCAACAATAATCAATAGTCATAAATATTTTTTTATGATGGTTATCAATATAAATTATTCACGCTTCGTGCAACTGTTAATAAAAATGAAATACTTAAAGATTACATTTTAAAACGTTAGATAATAATTTAGTCAATAAAAGCTAGTTTATATGACAAAATAGAGAAATAAAGTTTTTTTGATTATAACAATGAAATATTAGCAAATTCATCTTACATTACCAAACTTTAACATGCTATAACAGATGAGAGATGGATCGAATTAAGAAAATTATGAAACAATATTATTCTTAATTTTTCTTTCTATCATATTAAATTGATATAGGAGTCACCATTAAAGAAAATTAAAATTAAATTTTTTATTCCTGAAGAAATAAAAAAAAATTATTTGACTACAAAAAATTGTAGAGTTGATTGAACCCAATATTTGTCTTTTTATAAAAATTAAATATTTTATTGGGTTCTGAAAAAATTAGTGTTTTACCCATAATCGTTCAATCTGTATGTCTTACATGAAAATGGCTAATTTATTTTTGTCATAAAATATTTAAATAAATACTATACATTTATTTTCTTTAGGTGAACCTTGCCATCCTTACGAGCCCTTTAAATGCCCAGGAAACGGTGCTTGTATTTCAATCCAGTACCTATGCGATGGGGCTCCTGATTGTCCAGATGGATACGACGAAGACGCGAGGCTGTGTACTGCAGGTAAATATATAATATATTAAATTACAAACAGGCTGAACTAGATGACAACTCTTATAACACTGCAATAAGCACTTTACTTTATCGAGTTATAAGCATTTTAATACATTGAGTGGGTACATAGTGCGGGTCAGGTATGCGTTATAATTAAACACCATAACGAACTGTACTCACCCGCATTAGATACCCATTTAATATAATAAAAGCTTGTAACTCAATTAGGACTTATCCTAAAGTTATCAACTCAGCAACATTTTTTAAAATCTTTTTTTTAAATCTTTATCTGAAAAAATAGCTATTAAATTCTGAAAAAACATTTTATTTTTATCTTATTAGTGATATATAATAAAAAATACGCTTTAAACATAGTGTAAAAGTACAACAATCATTTAAAGTAAAAACAGCACAGTGGGGAGACGGCATAGTTGGGAAAATTGTAGATAAAATCTGATAGTGATTAAAATCATTTTTATAAATTAATTAAGGTAAGTGGTATTAGGGCCTAGTTAAGTTTTGGTGATTTTACATTATTATCATGAAATGATTACATTATATCACCCCCTCCCCCGCAAAACAAATAACAAAAACCCAGCACAGAGGTGATATAGTATAGTTTGGACAAGTATAAATTATATCTGACAGTGATTATCCTAAGTACTAAAATAAAATCATTTCGATGCAAATCTATAGATTTTAAGAAGAAACTGTTGAATTATTCCTAAAGCAAATCATCTTCTATTTTCTTAATTATATTTTGATGGCAAATACTTGTTGTCAAAGATGTATGAGTGTAATACAGAAATAAATACTTATTATAGAAATTAAATTTAATATGAAATTGCCTTCAATAATTTAGTATTGTAATTTTTACGGATGTACATATAGTTATTGTCTATTTCGTTACCTCCATAGCAAAGCGTATCAAAATTATAAACAAGACTGGGCAAATTAATGTTTTTACTAACGAGTTGAAATTATGTTTGTATAAAAAAATAAATAACTATCTTTGTTATGTGTTTCCCATATATGACAGTGTGCCTTTTCTTTTAATATATTTATTGTATGGACATTAAAAGCTACAAAAAAGCTTTCTGAAAATATTGACAATTAACACTTAAATATTATTTATTTATTTGTAAAATGTGGTACTAAAGGTTTTTTTTGGCCATATGAAAGTGTGTATAATATTATTATTTGGCATAGAGAGATAGTACAACTAACCGAATACAGAAGTACAGTCCTTTACGGCTTTGAAACCGGTTGTACACAATGTACGATGCACAGTAAGCATACAATGTATCCAACGACCTAGCGTTGTTTGATAACACTAATAAGCATTATTAATTACACGACCGCGTAAACACGTTAAATAGTGTGCAAACAGAATAGCCACATTAAGAGCGGAACACTACAAGCACGCACAACTGTCCGTGGAAACGGTTATGACAGTTTTAAAAAAAAGTGTATGGATTTCTTTCATTTACAGAGAATGAGGGAATTTTTTCTTTCAATTTTTGGGGTTAATGTCTTCCACTTGATATAATTTGTGATCTTTTTATGTATCGTTGATAAGAATTGTCCCATCGAGAACTGAGAAAAATGAATGATAGGCACAAAAAAAACACATCATTGTAAAATGAATAACTTCTCACCTTTGCATCGAAGCTAAAATGTTGATGCCCTTATAAAGACTTAAAGTATAAATAAAACAATTATAATGACCGATGAATCGAGAAATATATGAAAATAAATAATATCAAAAAGGATTTTCTTAACATGTTATTATTTTAAGAAAAATAGAGTGGATAAGAGTGGTTATCGATTGCTATTAAAAGAATAGTTCTGTATTTTTTTATCTGAATTTAGGGGGTTAAATAGGGTATTTACCTCTACCCTTCTATAGGACTATCATAAAAAAATATTTTTCTAAAAATAGAAAAAATTTTACATTTTTTACATCAAAATGATTTTTTTCTTAACTTAAGGGGTTACTTACATATAAAAGATATGTCGTTGGGATAAATTTTTATTTTTAACTTATAATACGTAACATAAGCTTTACTTTGACATATTTTTAAAGCTCAGAATATTTCCTAAAATTATTCAAATGTTAAGTTGAAAAAATTTTTAGTTTTTAAACGGGCATTTAAAATTTTGAACGCCACCTGTATAAGGGGAAGATGTCAGATTATCAAAAAATAATTTCAAATAAAAGGGGTATTCATAAAAAAAATTGTGTTGATTGAAACATTATTAAAAAGTTATAGCAATTTAAAATTAAAAATATAAAATATAAAATCGAATATTTTACCACAAAAATTGCATGTCTTTTAACTACGGCAACCATTTTCACATAGAAGATAATTCGTTGAGAAAAATTTTTTTTTTTTGAACTTATAGTACATAACATAAGCTTTATTTAAACATGTGTTTGAAGCTCGGAGTGTTTCCGGATCATTTTTAAAACTTAAGTTGAAAAAGTTATTTTGGAAAAGTTGCTTTTTTGAATCTTCTTTTGTGGGTAGGTAAAAAGTTTCAGATTTTTATGAAAAACGGTAGCACACTGTGNAGATTTTTATGAAAAACGGTAACACACTGTGGACGTGGCTTATTTGGGAAAAGCATAGATGGTATCTATCTGACAGTGACTAAAATTACTATCATAAGAAATGCTTTAATGCAAATCTGTAGCAAGTGTTTAATTTTAAGAAATTGGTGGTTTATTCCAAAAGCAAAATGAATTCAGATTTCCATCATTATTTCTGATTAGAAGTTTCTTGATTTATAAATATAATACATGAATAAATATTAATTATAGCAATTAAATATAGTATGAAATTGATATTTAATCATTTAGCATTGTAATTCTTACGCAGAGATTATAAAAAATTATAAAGTAGTTGTTAATTTTACAGCAAACTTTTATAAAAAATTGAAGGAATTGATACAAAGCACTTCATAAAATAATTAGGTATAAATGGTATATAAGGAATTTTTATCAGAGTCAAAAATATACTTTTCTTGGTTAATTTTTCACGCTGATTTCAATTTTGCAATTCGATTTTTCCTATCACCAATTATTTTTTTTATTATTACTAATCAGTTAAAAATTAGTATTAACATATAAAAAAATAATCAAAAAAATTAAGTTAAAATTAAATTCAACAACACAACAGTGACGAAATCATAAGTGAAACAAAGTATGAAATACAGTTCTAAATATTTCAGTTGTAACATCTATTTAAACACAAAGAAGTACATAGAAATGATAAGTATTTATATTGAAATTATTTATTACCATTTAAATATAAAACTTATACTTAGTGATTTAACGAAATTTTAAGTTTTTTCATATTTGTACTATTACAGTAATCGTGTTAGTTCCTGACCATTTATCTATCTAAACAAAACCATTTTTTAATTCTTCAAAAAATTTTCTATTTAATGATATTAATTTCAAATTTGCAAGTTAAACTAAAATATTGTTTAAAATTTCAACATTTTTTAATTATAAACTTTCATAAAAATCAACTTTTAAGGACAAAAAAATTGGTTAAACGTGATATTTTGAATCAAAATTTTACACGGATTATTTTTAATATATTAAAAATCAAAGTCAACTTTTAAATGTAAATCCTCGTTTTTATAAATTAGTAATAATCTCAAAAAAAGAGGCGATGGAAAAAATCTAATTGCAAATTTATAATCAGCACAAATAAGTGGCATAGCAAAAAATATTTTGATCTATGCTGATTAAAAAATATTTCATATTAGTGATATGATTTTACTGTGTAATTCAGTATAAAAATGAATTGTAAACTCTTATTATTTGTGGAGATATAGAATTAAAAAAAGTTTTTTATGAAGTTGTCATTTTTTACAGTAGATATTTGTCTAAATTTCTAAGATTTTTTCCAATATTTGATGACTATAAGTTTAACTGGATTAAATGCAGTTTATTTGACGTGTAATTATCATCTAAATTGGTCCAGTAAGAGCTGAGAATTTTTATAAACAAAAATAAAAAAAATGCACAGTATCACAAGACTAATACCTTCCTAGTTTTGTATCGATATTAAAATAAATAATAAAATTAAAAAAATAATCAAAAAGTTGTTAAAAAGATCTACTCAATTTTGTGTATTATAAAAATCCATTTTTTTAGAAATTATTTATACAGTTACATGTTCTGAAAAAATTTGGAATATTATTGACTCTTAGTGAAACACACAGAATTTAAAATTTAATAAATAACAAAGTAAGATTATTCAACTTTGTAGTTGAAACTCATTATCATATCAATCATATTTCGACCATATGCGAGGTGAGTTCAGAATATAACGGGAATTCTTTTATTTCACGGTTTTGGAGAGTCTGTTTATAAAAAAAAAATTGTTTATCATACTTTAGGAATACATGTTCTTGAAGTATGATAAAATATTTAGCTGAATTCATATTTTACTTTGTCAGTGGCAGCCGCTAAGGTTAGACGTGTTTTTATGAGCTCGTCGATTTTCGTTTGTTAAAAATAATGGATCAAAAAGTTTGTATCATATTTTGCATAAAGAAAAAAGAATAAAGAGTAACAAAGTGCATGAAATGTTTACGAAGGGCTATGGTGAGTCTGCCATGAGTAAAACAAGGATTTACGAGCGGTATAAGCTTTTCCAAGGTGGGTCGTGAAGACGTTGAAGATGACGGACGCCCTAACACATCAATAACCGATGAAAACGTGGAAAAACTGAAAGAAATAGTTATGAACGATCGCCGAATCACAATCAGGGACAACTTTTTATTTGATAAAGTCGGATTTTTTTCAATTTTTCAGTGTAATGTTTTCAACTAGATACGATTAGTGATTTTTTGACGTATTGTTGAGGAAAATCGGTCTAGTGAGAGTAGAGAAAAAGTAGTGACAGATAAAAAAAAAAAAGTTAAATAAACACATCGTGATAATATTAATAACTTTTTAGTTTCGTGTCGAAACTAAAATATGATTTTAACGTAGCCATAAATTATTTAAAAAAATATCTCACAATAAAAATTTAATTGTAACAAAAGTTGTAAGAATGCCAGTTAGACCTGAATCACTCTGTATTACATAATACAAAGTAATTAACCTTAACTATGCCTCACGAAACATCTTCGAAAGTATTAGAGCTACTCATTATTGTTAAAAATTAATTATCTGCTATCATTCATTAAAGCGCCAGTACTATAATTTGTAAAGTCTGTAACTACGTAAAATATTCAATGTGCGTAAAAGTTAAAAAGGATATGAATTATATGTTTAGCTATGAGATAGATGAGTGAGTAAATATTTAAAAAAAAAATTTGTTTCTCGAAGTTAATTATTGTAGATTTTATGGCCAATTTTCCTTAAGTGTGCAACATTACTGAGTTAGGTGTGATATGAGTCTCAGCTAAAATATACTAATATTTTTAAACATTTTTTATCTCGTTTTAAAAGGTAAAAAGTGCATGCGTAACAAAAATGTTGTTAAAAGGTTATGATTTCTGTTACATTTTCATTTTTTTTTTTTTTTTAATAACAAATTTATTTTATAAAAATTATCATGTAGCAAATGAAAAAATAAAAATAATAATATTTATATAACGTTCACAAATATTTTAAAAACATTTAGTAGATAAATTTGATTGATTATTATTGTAGTATAACAGAAACAAATGTTTACCTTTTAGAAAATTTGTGTCTAAATATATTTCATGTGAAAAATATATCTTTAAAAGAGAAAAAAGTTGTTCAAAAGTCCATTTACTTTATGTTGACAGAAAGTTTTTCAAGTCACCTAAAATAACTGTCACCTTGGGGTACGACAATAAACTTGTAGCTTGTTTTTAAATAAAATCTATTCTTTCCTTTATGTGCCAACAGGAATTTATTATATTATTCATATTTAACTATAACAAAATTTCAACTTTATCAAGGTGCATTCATATGTTAAATAAACCGTAATGAACTACCTACTCTAATTTTATTTAAAACTTAAAAACATAAAATGAAGAATAAAGTGTTATTAAACTTATTTAAACACCATTTTCTTCATATTATTTATTTATTTATTTTTTTAAACAAACTAGCCCAATTATAAAACTTTTAACCCATAAAAAAGTTTTACTAGGCAAGCATTTGATAACAACTGATGAACTAGTTTTTATTTTTATCGTTAAGGTAATATTTTAATTATGCAACATTTTGATAATGATGAAAAAAATTGAAATTTTATGAAATTATATGTTTTGTTGTTAAATTACAATTTGTATGAATCTCAAACATCTTTCATAAGTTAAAATTATACATTTTTAATTTTTTTCATGTTTTATTTACATTTTCAGCAAAACGACCTCCGGTCGAAGAGACATCAAGTTTCCTTCAATCTTTATTAGCTAGCCACGGACCAAACTACTTGGAAAAATTGTTTGGTAGCAAAGCTAGAGACGCTTTGGAACCATTGGGTGGCGTTGAAAAAGTTGCAATCACACTTTCAGGTTAGTGTTTTGACATTTTTAATGACAATAAAGAGTACATAATAAACGAAATTCAAATGAGAGTTCTTTTATAACATATTAATAACTACTGAGACCTAATACCACCCCTGATCTTCCTCTTTTCCCTTAATATATTCAAATTACACAACGGTAATTTCCATAAAGTCGACATTACGGATCATTTCGTTTAAGCGATTCACAAAAGTCTATCTTCTACACTACCATAAAAATTCATTCCAGAAAAAATATATCATTTACTATCGCATAAAATCCTAAAAAATCACATTACGTTTATATGAACTGGATATATAGCTTTTTACAATTAAACATAAGCATAACTAACATAACTAATTTTTAAATATAACAAGAATTGATTACTTTTGGCTAATATTTTTTAAAATTAACTATTCTTAGAGTAACATTTTTTATCAGTTTTTCAAACTGTATAAAGTGCGATAAAAACAAGTTTTTTAAGACTGTGGGAGACCTAAATACATAAAACTCATACCTATAAAACCTTATTTTATAAAATGATTATCTCAGTTAAACCTTTTTAAATATTTATATACCGATTTACAATCACCTTAAGCTGTACTATAATTTTTTGTTTATATTGTCTTTTTACAGAATCGCAAACGATCGAAGATTTTGGAGCCGCATTACATCTAATGAGGTCGGACCTGGAGCACTTGCGTTCGGTGTTTATTGCTGTGGAAAACGGTGACATTGGTATGTTGAAGAGTTTAGGTATTAAAGACTCAGAATTAGGGGACGTTAAATTTTTCCTCGAAAAACTGGTCAACACAGGATTTCTTGATTAAGCAAAAATTTTGTCATTCAATTAATTTTATCAAAGCCGAAGTATTACATTCCAATTTTTATATCTTATAATATATATATATATGCATATATATATATAGAGTGAACTGTGGTAAATGTAAACAAAAGGGGTAATTGTAAATTCATTTTTTCTTTTAGAATATTTAGCAGATTTTATTTTAGACTGAAAAGTTTCGGTCCTTATATGTACTGCTATCATATTAAATGGAAATAAAAACATGTGAATTTACCTAAAAAATGTATTTACAATTACCTCACTTCATCTTATACATGTACTTTAAATTTTAAACCCAATGGACTATTACTATTTGTTACTCAATCATGAATTTTGTGTAGATAATTTTCGTCAACATCGTGTTCCTTATTAAAAAAAAATTATACATCCCGATACTATTTTTTGTCAATTATATCGAATAATATTGTATGTTAGTCTATTGAAACAAATACATATCAGAAATCATTACCTACACATATCATAAATGTATTAAAAACATATCTTTTAAACATTAATTAGAAAAAACTATAACTATTAGTTGAAAATCATGATATATATCATAGTAGTATTGTGTTAAATAAATAAATCATTTTTTATCAATTGATTTCTAAACCAAGTGTGCCCAATGAGCTATTATCATATTATAAATGTGTTATTCATTAAAACTTCTTAGATTTTTGCTTAAAATAATAGTTTTTAACTTTTACTAATTCATATTATTACTTATTGATATTTTATGGCCAAACTCCTAAAAAGAAAATAGTACGTGATGTAATATAATTAACAATTATTTTAATCGATTTTCTCACAAAAACGATTAAATAATATATTTTTATTATTAGCATTAAGATTTTGATTACATTCTTGATATCATGTTTGTTATTCCATAACAGATAGATTATAGTAAAATACCCTTTTAATACTTGAACAATTTTTAAATAGTTGTTTTTCTTTATTTCTTTCCTTTTTGAATTATAAATATTGTTGTATATGAGTAATGCTCATTTGGCACAGTTATTTCGGTGGAACACCAAAAATCAAAAACCATTACATAGTATTTTATTGTATTATAATATTATATCATTACATTGATCGTGATAATCTGTTTATATTTATTATGCTTCTCCGTTTTTTATTATAATTCAAAGTTTAACATTGTATTCTATTCTATTCAAAACTCTGTACCATGTTGATGAAACCAGAAAAAGTATTCAATTAAAATATAACTTTGTATTATAACGACCTATACACGACACGCATACACATACCAACAAATTATATTTAATTGAGTATATTTTTTCAATTACTCAACATGTCAGCCGAGATTTGATATTTGTATCTGAACAAATTATAATCTTTATATTTCCTAACTAATGATATTAAATGTTTTACTTATAAATTTATAAATGTAAAATAAATAATTCAGCATGTTATGTTTATTTAACAGACTTGTTTATTGAAATCTCTACATAATAGTTAAATTATAAACCAAGAACTTATACCATAATGATATGTGTTAAAATCTATATTATANATAATAGTTAAATTATAAACCAAGAACTTATACCATAATGATATGTGTTAAAATCTATATTATATTTTTTTTAATTGATGTTATATGTAACACTTCTAATTTATTTTTTCAAATAATGCACATGTTTTCAGACGCTTAGAAATATTATATTTAAGTATATATAATATTATATGGCGTTTTGATTAATTTATTTTTGAAACTAAAATTATAAATATATATATACATATGTATTGATTAATTGATTACATAATTATAATTATTATACAGATAGGATTTAATAAAGACATTTATTTGTATTGTTTCATTGCGTTTGTATTTTACAATAACATTTTTTAAATCTTTTAATCTATAAATAAATATTTATGTATGGTAATCATTTAATATAATATTTAACGTATTATTGAGTTGACTGCGAATTGGTATAATTTTTTATTACATGTCGCATTCTCCATAAATAAACAAGCTAAAATTTTTGTTAAAATACATATTTTGACTTTAGTGTATCTAAGTAAACATCGTTATATTATTTGTATTTCATTACAAAGATAATCAAATTTAGAGTTTGGCAAATAAATATTACAACAGTATAATACTATACAAAAAAATTTATTGTATAAATCTAATTACTCTTAAAACTACAATGTTAAAAAATAAAAATTGAATTTTAAGTATAATAATAAAATATTCAAGCACAGAATAGTTAAGATTTTATCTATAGTGATTCGCACCGAGAGTGATAATATCAATAAAACTCATATTCAAATAAACTTCTTGAAATGTTTGTTTCAATCAATTATCATCAATATAAACATTTGACATATTTATGGTTTTATTATTGTTAATAACTTAGGTTCTCATAATTAATTATATTCAGTCCCTCGCACTTTTATTAAAAATATTTATTATTATTATTAACTCAATTAAAAATTAATTGTTTATAATTTTTAAAAACAATAATTTATTTAATCATAATAAATATCTGAATTGACAGTTTTTAGTGTTTAAAATTAAATTTAAGTAACAATAATTAAAAAATGAATACTATTTACTCATTTTTAATATCTTAAATTATATCGGTAGCCAATGTTATTACCCGTCTTTTAAAACCCCAATTATGAGAAAAGAAATTTTTGTACAATTTGACGGTTTTATAATTCGATATGTATTTTCATTAAATTATAAAAGTATATAGAAACGTCTATAAATTATTTTCAATTTGCATTATGATAAGACAATGCATGAATTAAGTCTATTGACTTTTTTTCAAAATCCAATGAGAACTTTTGATTGAACAATTTATGATAATGAAAATACTTTCAAAGTTAAAAACAAAATATATAAGTTACTAAGGCTGCAAACATGGTAATTTTAGTTTTAACCTACACTCTTAATTTGCATAGTCATAACATAAACATGCTTTATTTGTTTCCCCTTTGTATCTCCTTAAAATCATTATAAACACTCAGATTTTTATTTTTCACCTCTACCAAAAAACATAATTTATCAGTTAATAGTTTAACTGTAACAGACAGTGAAGACGCGAGCACAAGAATTATATTTTAATCTAAAACTGAGTTGCTTAAAATATTGTGGATCTTGTATAAAATGTGGCAAATGACAAGCGATTGATATTAGAGGAAATTAAAACCAAGTCAAATACTCTTTTTAGTATAACATTGTAGACATATCAGGTGAATTTATATCAATGTTGAAGTGCAATACATTTGTGGCTAAAACAATCGGTTGGGGACTAGAAATTTTACACCATACATTTGTTGAAACTGCGAAGTAAAACTATTTTTCATATTTTAATTTCGGAAAGTTTATTAATATATATATAAATATCATGTTGGCTTAAATTCTTAAGAATACTTAAATTATGGTTAAATTAATTTAATCATCATCATCATCATCTTCTCTACCCCAACTATTTGGGGTCGGTTCTACCTTCTAACAATTAGACAAGGTTTTTTCACTGTCAACCTGACGTTAATTCATTATTATTGAGGTTAACAGTAAGTATTAATTAAATTATATTTAACATTTTTTTTTTTTAATTGACTTATTTTGTTGTAGCTTATTTGTGAGATATCTTACATGTAAAATAATTTCAAATTAATAGTAATTTGTTTGAAAAATGTATTTTTCATAATACTAATCAACTAGCGTTTCATAATTTTTGATGACCTTTTTTAGGTATTAAAATCAAAATTGAGTACCTAAACAAAATATTATTAAAAATTATGAAAAACTTATAACGCAATTGCTACGGAGGCTACAGTTTCCCCCCAAATAAAAAAATGTTGATATCCCTTTAACTATGAGCTAGAAAGGGTAAATTAAACTGTTTAAAAATGATTACAATAAACGGAATTACATTTTACATAATAATAAATAGTTGACTTGAAACTTCAAAAGATATTTATTTTCAAAATTAGCATAATGTAATCGCTGTGAATCTTATTGGTATGTGTATAGAAACGAATGTTCAATACATACATGTGATATCTTTTTTTAGAATGTTATGGAGAATGTGTTGTTATAATATAATATTTATCAATATAGTTTTTTTGTAATTTTATTTTCCTTATTATTAAATAAATAGTTATAAAATAATCTTTCTAAGTAATTGACAAATAAAACATGATAGTCAATTAATATGCATTTTACTGGATAAAAAAGAATAATTAGGATAAGAATTAAATTTTTTTTTTCATTATCATAAAATATTGTGCATTTATTTTTATTAAACTATTAAAGAAATATTAAATATATATATATACTACTGTATATATCAAAATTTACTTATTTAAATTGAAATTTAATTAAAATAGAAGTCATAAAAAATAAAGTTATGAAGTGAATACACCAAAAAAATTTATTGAGTTATTTAAGTGACTCATTAAAATTAGTAAAATCTCGTTTATGATAAATAAATTATTTATAATTAGTTAAACTAGTTTAGTCATTGTAACAAGAAAGAGTCTGATAATTATTTGCTTTATACTAAATTATCATATATTTTTTAAACATATCTTAAAGGGTTTACTTGGTTGATTGTTTCAATATTTTTATTTTCAATTTTTTTTATAATCGCTTGAAGAACCAATAAAAGTATCATAATACTTCCAAAAATTTTTAAGGGGATGAAACAACTCCCTCTTAATTGAGAAATACATAATATGTATTTATTATATATTATAAAATAAATTAAACTAAGGTATATCAACTTGCTCTATTGAAAAATCATCTTAGTGTGGACATGATATTGAATTCAATTTTTTTTTCTGATGAAATAATTAATTATTATTTAAAGAGCTTTTTATAAGTTGGTTTCAATATATCAAGAAGTATTTCTATTAAATGTCAAGTTTATATAGTAAATACTTTCTTTAAAAATTTAATTAAAGCTTAAGGGTGTCAACTTACCCGGATTTTCCTATTTAGCATAATTTATTTATACAATTAAATGTTGGTATTTTTTTTTTGGATTAATTTTGTTGAAGTTAAAATCTTGTTAGCAGATGCCAGGAGAAATCTGTTGATAATTTTAAACTATATTGCTTAAATACCATTTTTGTACAACTCAAATTCATTTTTAATTAACTAAATCGACATTCTTTAAAAGGGCCTAATGGCTTTAATTAGGTATAGAATTCCTATGAATTTATATATTTTGTTTGAGACACTTAAGAGTCCCAAGTTTATGGAAATTAACACGGAAATATTTTTCGCTTTAGATAGGGATAAACCCTTTAATCTTCCAAAACTATAATCTCGGTAACAACACATTACTAAGTTTTCAAGTCAATTAATAAAAGTTTGCAATGACTGATGGTGTGTTTAGAATATTTTAACAGAATTTATAAATGCATATAATTCCTAGGCTTTGCTATAAAATTATATAGCTTCTATAATGTAGTGAATATAAGCAGATATATTTTAGCTGCTTTAATTAGCGCCGTTCTCTTTAGAACGAATCTATTTATAAGTAACATATAATTAATTCTAATAGCTCCTAACTCTAATCGCTTTTTATGTTAAATGCTGATTTTATTGATAAATGCTAATTTTTTGTGCTCGCTATCTACTAATAACACGATTAATGAGGTATTTTTGAGTTATTCCAGAGTATCTCCCATTGGATCAAATATTGTTATTTCTTGAAGAATTAGATAATTTAACTTAATTTTTATTGGTGTGATTATGCCACTGAACCCTAGATAAAATAAAAGAGTTCTATTTTGACCAGAAAAGAGGTATTATTTTATCTTTGATAGTCAAATATTAGGAATTTTCCATTGTATACCTATGAGCTGAGGACGTCTTATTATGCACTTGTTATTTGAATAGATAATTAGACGCCTTACTACAGGGTCTTTCTCTTCGATAGCGCCATACTTCACACAGGTTTATGAAGAAAGGTGTATAGTACATTGGCGAGCCGTCGGTGCTATACCGTTCATGGAAACAGTGGCACGCCCGCCGACGTTTCTTCCATGAGCTTCAAAAAACGCACCCCCCAATCGAACGGCAATTGGCAAACATGGCCGCGGCGGCAACTAAGCACTAAGTAGCAGCACAAGCACTCGCAGTAGTGACCGAAAACTTTCATTAATCACCTCCAGCGTTACCGTGCACCGCAGACGCCGCCTTCGTATTACACTCAAATGGTGTTAATATTTTTGTTTATTGCGATATAGGTCGTATTCTACTCGATTTTTTCGTCCCGTTTTGTTAACGCGATGTCCCTAGGCGTGCCTTATCGCCGTCCCGGACTATTGATAGTCAACGGATCGACGATCGTCACTGTGATAGTGCAATATTTGTTCATGTTGACGGCATGTAATATGTCGTCGCCGCCCGCCTAATTCATATCCGCCCCGTACTGAAGACCAAGTGTCAGCTAGCACTGTTGTAGAATTTTATTTTTTCAATTGTTAATTTACAAAACTATTAGTAAGTATTTTGTCATATTTTATACTTGTTTATTATAAAGAAAATCTACGTTATGCCTGCCAGAATGAATTTAAAGATAACGTCGTACGATGATGTTAAATTACATTGATAACGAATTACCTCATAACCGATACTAGATCATTAATCAAAGTCCATGCTTCTGTAAATGTTCGTACATCCCTCTCGAAACATACCTAGTTTCATGTAAGAGCTACAAGTTCTATCTGAAGATTTTAAAGTGTGATAACGTAATGCAGAATTATTTTGTTCAATTAAAATACATTAATTGTATTCATATTTCCCTTTAATAATATATTTTTTTTAGTTAATTTTAGTCATCAATTTTCAAATTAAAATAGTGATTCTTGTAACCATAGTAAATTTATTTACTTATTAAAATTAAACATTGTTTTAAAATCTATGAATATCAATTTTTTTAGAATTTTTTCTAAACATGATTTAATTCTTCTACAAAACACTTGACAACTAAACCAGAGCAATGTGGAATATGATGTGTGATGTAATGCCAACTATCACTGAAGATAATATTGGCCAACGCCACCAATTTTCTGGTGAAGATGTTCGGATTAATGAATTTATGGATACTGTAGTAGAAGAACGAAATAAATTATTAGATACTCTCAGTAAAAGTCAAATAAGACTAGATGAGACTGAAAAACAATTAGCCGAAGTTGAGAGTGAAAGGAATGCTTTACAAAGACAGATAGATGCAACATTTCCAAAGGTAAATTTCAATTTCAAATATTTAGTTAGTTATTTGTATTGAAAACATTTTTTTTTTCATTTGTATTGAAAATGAGTAAATGAACAGTTATCAAAGTCCATAATATTTATCACTGGTTTAAAAAATTATTTTGTGTAATATTTATCCATGCATGTAGATTACAATAGTAATGACTATTCATTTTTTTTAAATTTATTATTAATTTAATTCTGCATTTTGGTAGATGATTAATAGTAATTTAAATTTTAAATATATAATAATAAGTTATTAAAAAGNTTAATAGTAATTTAAATTTTAAATATATAATAATAAGTTATTAAAAAGAAAACCATTACTTTAAAAATCCTAGTTGTAAATTTTGTATGTAAGTGTTAGTCAATTGCTGATTACTAAAGTTTGTGATATTTATTGACTAAAAAACTTAAAATTTAGAATCTTTTAATTTTTCATATTAAATTTGTGGTCATAAAACCATTTTTTTTTATTTATAAAAATAAATAAACACTAAAATATGTTTTTTGCCAAATATTCAGAGTCTTGCAATGTTAAATAAACATTGTTCGCATCGATAGATATCTTTAAAAAATGACTTATATTTATATTATGAAACCATGGTATTTTATGCAATACAATAATATTAATTTGATATATTTTTTATTCTATTCATTCTGTTTATTTGGATAATTAATTATTTTTTCTCACTAAATTTCATTTTTAGACTAACATAATCTAAAATTATTTTAAATAATATACAACGTGATCAGTTTATCGTAAACTACTTAATTACTCTCAAAATAAATACAATAATGAGAAAACATTTTTTTTATTTTTTTAGTTACTTATATGTCTTGATTTATCAGCTATGAATTAAGAGGTAGGCCTGGCCTAGTTGGTAGAAACATATGTTTGGGCGAACGGGGTCCCCAGTTTGATCCATAGATTGACAATGAGATTATTCTTGTGATATTCTCATTGGTGAATCTGGACTCTGGTGCAAATTGGTTAAAATGCCCATCTATCATTGAATTAGCCAAGAACCATCTTGACTCCCTAATATGTAAAAGAAAATCCCACCTTCTGTAGCATGTTAAGTTAGAGAAATAAAAGGATGTAAAACTGATCAGCTTTAAATTACTTTTTAGAATCATCCCCTATAACTTATAGGGTTGGCAATATGTATTGCAAATGACAACATGTATAATTTATTAACTTATTTAATAGATAATGGTGTAATGAAGAAAATGACTGGTTGATAATCCAATCAATAACTTTTGAACCAGTACTTGAGAAGTTATTCTCATTTTTATAACTAGGTGGGAGGAAGAGTATGGCAGGGAAATGACTTATGACAAAAATAGTTGCATCTACACTCCTCACCACTATTTGGCTCACTATTCACACTTTAAATTATTAATAACTTTTGAAATACTGGTCTAAAAGCTATTATCGACTAGTCATTTTCTTAATTACTTCATTATCTATTAAATAAGCTAGTAAATGATGTATGTTGCCATTTGAAAAATAAAGTTAACACCCCTATAAGTTTAAGGGATGATTCTAAAAAGTATTTTAAGTAAACTGATAAATCAAAAAATATATGTAATTAAAAGAAATCGAAATTTTTTTTTCAATATTGTATTTATTTTGTGAGTAATCGAGTGGTATATGATAAACAGATTACACTGTATATAAAGTACCTATAGTTATTACTGAATCTATGAACAATGTTTTTTATTAAAAAAACCTCATGACATTTTGTGGAAATATACACTATGATTCATTCAATATATACCACTTAGAAATTTGATTATGAAGTAGATTTCTTAAAACTATTTATCAAGATAATTTTTTAATTTAAGATATCTAATCATGTATGAATTTTAATTTTAAGTATCTAATTTTAATAAAGTTGATTTTGTTTAATCAAAGTGATAATTTTCAATGATTAATAGAACTTTATTTTATATAACATAGTTTAGTACCGTATATTTTTAAAAATTCTTTTCTTTTAGTGAATATATTCATAACAGAGTGATCCATTTATCATGCGCCAAAAGTTAGTAGAAAAATAAAAATAATAATAATTTTTCATTGGTTTCTATCAGTTAAATGTTTTTCTCAATTTATCAATCATGTACTTTTTCATTGAAAGTTTTTTATATCTATCTCTTATAAGGGTATCAACTTTAATATTTCAAATGATAACATGCATCATTAACCATCTTAGTTATTAGATAATGATCTAATTAAGTAAATCACAGTTTAATAACAACTTTTTGACTCATATTTCAAAAGTTGTTATTATTTTAAAGTGATGTATGGAATAAACGAAGATGTTGTTAATTTTATCAATAGTAATTTACTTGCCATACTCTTTCTCCCACCTAGATTTATAAAATGTCAATAACTTTCAAAATGCTGATTAAAAAGTTATTTTCTTAATTAGATCAACATTTTTGATAATGTATTTTTCTCCTTACTCAATCAAATAATAAGTAAGAAAAAATCTTTTTGAGATATCCATACTTAGTTTATGTGAGGAGAGTCCTTTTAATATTTTACTGTTCAATATAGTTCTACATATTTCAAGCCATCAATTTTTGGTCCATTACATCAAATTTCGAATTCATTTATCTTTAAAATTTAAAATTTACTTATTCACAAATTAAATTGTTTTAATAGTACAATATTTTCTTAAGAAAAATAAGTAATTTTTAGATTAAAAATAATTTATAATTACCTCAATTTATGTTATAATTTACAGGAATTTTAATTTTTAAAACAATATTTTAATAACTTTGCCTTTATTGATTAAGGCTAGGTATTTCAGTAGTAGATTTTTTGCTAATGCAGGAACTTATTAGAACATATCAGGAACTTTTTTTTATGTATTGAACATGATAAACTTTTTTGTATTTATACTTAAAATTGAACTTGGTGATTTCATATAACTTAAATTATATAAATACCAGTTATGTAAAATATTCATAATATGGCGCAATATTATGTGTTAATGGTAATGAATGTAATAACTTAATAACGCCATTTTTTAATTATATTAATTTGTATAGTTTCTAAAATAAAATATAATAAATCAAATACAATGCATTCAAAATGCCTTAACTATTGTTGGTACTTGGCATGATATGCAGGAAAATACTTCGAAAAGAAAAGAAATATCACGTAGAATGGATCTGTAAGACTCGAAAGAGCTAATGAGAAATGTTATTTGTGTGAATCGTTGTTGATTTAAATTAGAAATCGAAAGAATCCTGAAATTCCGCCAAAAATCTTAAAACGGTTATCTTGTTTTTCTTCCCAACATTTAGTCCTCTCATCCATACATTACTTGGTTCTTTTTTTCCATAAAATAATATTGTGAGCACCCGTATTATTCATGTTTTATAAACTTGGATATCTTATTAGCGTTTCATTATTTTTTTCTCCATAACCCTTTTACTAATGTATATTCGTCTCTTACGAACATATAGGCGAAACACTTATGTAAGTTTATTCTACAAAATAAACAATAATAAACCCTAGTAATTTTTACTTTAAAATTGCTTTGAGACGGCGGACTCACGTGGCACATAATTCCACTTTCCGGTAGGTGTCTCCAGTACAGTATAGTATGTTGTCTCTACAGAAATTCTATTGCATTATACGCGCGCACCCTAATGGATCAATAGGCCCGACGGTTGACCCGGTGCCCTATTTTTCGCCTTCTCTCCCCAACCCCTCGATTTCTTTATATTACCGTTTTCTGTCAAAGTCTATTTTTTACGTCTACCAGCATTCGAACATTTACCTTCTTCTGACCAGTTGGTTGTTTTTAAAATTAGCGCTTTCCATCAGTATACCAGACATAATTCTAGACAAATTTCATAACGTTTTATTGTTGCGATTAATCATGCCTTTCAAAACTTATTATTTAATTAATATTGTGATTATTTCATTATTATATCTACATAAAATCGAAATATTGTTTATATATTTAACAAAGCAATGCTTAAATATCAGTCATAATTAATACATAAAATATTAAGTCAACAATATAATGTTATTCAAAATTAAAATAGACTTATACAAACAACTTTTTTTCTGTATTTATGCTTTTATAATTTTTTTTTTTTTTTTTTTAACTGATTTTTGTTGTAATTAAAAAACTGTCAATAGTCTCGCACTATTAATTATAATTAATACCAGTATGATGTTTTCCAGTTCATTTTATGTCAATATGACTGATTAATCTTTTTTGGCCCTCTTGCAAAATAACTTATTCAATATTTTTGTCAAAGAACAATTATCTATTTGAAGATCGACGGCTTTTCTTTTGCATAACTCAAGCCATGTTGAATCTAATAATCATTGCAAGAGCATATTTCTTTTAGTCTTAACAATTTCAACGACCACATGTGTTATTCATTCCTCTTTGATACAGATTATTTCGTTTAAATATTTCTATGTAGACTTTTTGTATTTGATGTTTATTAAGTGTATGCAACTATTTTTTTTAATTATTACTTGTCACAATTATTGGTTTTGTTTAATAAAGTTTGACAACTTTAATTAATTATTCTCTTAAAATTGATTACTTTCTATTAATTATTTGAACTAGTAGATAACTGAATAAATTGACGAATGCAATTATTAAAAATGAAAGTTAGTAAAAAAAAAAGTGAGTAGTTTGCTTGTCAAACTAACAGTTATTTTTTATATTAAATAGAAGTATTTCAATTGTAAACCTAAGTAATAAACTATCCCGTAATCTTCCTACGTTTTTTTCATTCACAAAGTCATGCCATCAAACATAACTGTTGGGTGTGTTCCTGATACGTAATAATATAGTTTTACGAAATCGGCATAAGTGTTTTACCCCCACACTTAAAATGTGTGTCAGTATATTTTTTCTCCTCTATCAATTTTTATCGCTCAAAGTTGAATTTTAAGAGTACTCGCGCAAATTAACATTTCTAATTAAACAAATTTTTATACAAGACAAAACTAAAATGTACACATATATTTTTGTATATTATGTTAAATAAAAAACGAACCGTTGTCAATAAGCAATGGTAATAAATTGAGTTTTCGTTACAAATAGTGAAAAAAAATCGTTTAATTTTATTTGTCTATCATTAATTCTGCGTTATAATTCCGTTCACCTCCCTTTCAAAGATCACTTTAAAAATACCCTTTGCTTTTTATTTGTTGGCGATAATAATGAGATTTTATGGAACATGCGCTTAATCGGTTAATACGTTTTTTCTTGTTCCGACAAAGTGTATCGAATGCATTAGCATTTCTTTAAATAATATACTCGTTGCGTGTCTAATAATTGCAATTATGTACTGCTGAAAATTAATTCTTTAAGTATCGAATTTTATGCGTCACATTTTATTTAAAGGTACTTTTATGCTATTCAAATTTACAATTATTTATAAAATGATTTTTTACTTTTGTTTTAAAACTAACTAATTTATATTTAATAGAAACATTTTTGTTCGTACTGACTCACATGTTTCATCAAACGAATGTTTGGTTAAAAAAAAAAACAATGAAATACAAATAGATGTACTATAAGTGCTTAGTTTTTTTTGTACTCAAATTCAATGCTTATTATAAATTTATTTTTATTTTGTGAACAACTTTTTTTTGGCATTGCATGTTACGTTATTTTGAGCTTTTACAACTTTGTTAGGTGTTTTTTTATAGTTAAATATTAAAAATAAATATTACTATTTAATCCATCCGAATGTTATTATATTTCATGTTACCCTCATTCATTTATACTTCTCAAATTTTATTTTGTATTCGACTTTCGTTTATTTCCTCGTTTATCTAATTTTTTATTCGTAATAATATTCCCCGAAGGGAAAATTAGCAGTTTTCGGTGAACAAATTGGTCATTTCATTTCATGTTACTTGTATTGCCTAGCCAATTTATTATTTGTAATTAGACTCCAAAACTGTAGGACAGAACTTGAAATACCCTCGACCCTAATTGAAACAGTTTCGATTTATTGCGCTGATTTGTTTTTTCGTCCAACGTTATAATATTTTTTAAATTATAAGATAAACTTGAAAGACAATTCTGATTTCTATGGTGTAAAGAATTTTTATATATTGTTGATATATTCGAATTTTACCTATTCTGGAGAATAATCATGTTTCTTTAACATTATCTAATATTATATATCGTCTAGATAATTTATATCTTAACGTGTTAAAGTTTTCGTTACCTGGTGAAATTTAATTTTAAAAAAGCGTGTTCTAGTAAATATAGTAAAGGTTATACCGTGCGAAAGTGTTTGTTTATATAATGCATATACATTTGATAAAAAGAAAAGTTGCTTGATAAAAAAAAAGTATAACATAAAAGTAAAAGTCTGTTATTTATACACTCTTATAAATTCCTTGTCATTGCATTTAAGTATGACGATTTTGTAGTTTGAGCGATATTAAAAGGTAGGGTGATGCTGTAATACTCAAACAGATTAAGGGCGGCCGCTTAATGAAATACATGATATTTTTTCTTCCCCTGGTGCAATACTTGATTTCCTCGTTTTCATTTCCCGTGTTATGTATATCATTTTCTTTCCGATCACACATTTACATTAAAATTGAATACACATTTTCAACTTAATACCTTGGGCGGAAAACCCGTTTCTGTAGATAAAATATTTTTCGTTTCGTCACATGATTTTTCAGTCGTGTGTTGACTACTATCGTGACTTATCAAACCCTTAATTCATCTATACTATGAATATAAATTTACTTTACCGTTCAAATGCATTTGCTACGCTCATAAACGATGCTGCCTCTACAATATTTGATACATGCGACAATACACAATATAATTTCAAACAGAAAACAAATATTAACAATAATGCGAGAACTTGCGCTTGTATGTTACACCTTGTTTTGCTTCAGGTAATATAAATTTATTAAAATTCAGCTTTTGGCAAATTCATGTTTTTAAATTTATATTCCATAGATTTCCATCGTCTCTAAAATAATTTTTACTAAATGATTAAACTGTATTTATGTAGTTTTTATTTTTATTTTGTCATATTTCAGTAGTTCATTGTTTTATTGGGGAATTATTTAAATAAAAGTCGAAAATATCTTATTTAATACACACGGGGTATTCAAAAAGTAAGGAATCCTGTTTTCTTGCTTATTAAACACTGTAAATATTATAATAATAGTATATTATACTTATCTATACATACATATCTATATAGAATATTAACGTTTTTATATTATAAAAACGTTAATAATTTATGTAACTAAATTATTATATTATCTATTAAGTATGTTAGAATACTTTTATCCTAATTTTAGGCATTGTTGTTTATGTTAGATTTTTATACAATTTACAGGAAATTGCAGCTCTGAGAAAAGAATTGAGTCAAACTCGAGATCAACTTGCTGCTAGAGATGAAGAAATAGCAGAATTAAAAGCTGAAAGAAGTAATACTAGAGTAAGTATTTAGTTTTTAATATTGTATTCATAGGGCAGTTCACTAAAAATTATTAATTATAGTTACTCTTGGAGCATTTGGAGAGTTTGGTTTCAAGACATGAGAGGTCAATTCGATCTACAGTAATTAAAAGACAAACAAATCAAAATCCGCAAGCATATTCTGGTGTTTCTAGTGAAGTAGAAGTTCTTAAAGCACTCAAGAGTCTTTTTGAACACCATAAGGCTCTTGATGAAAAAGTATAAATTCTAATTATATAATTAAATTTTCATCTTTTATATAAATAATAATTGATATTAGTATAATATTGATAATGATATTATTAATATCAAATGAATATGTCAAATTTGACATAATTTTAGTAATTTTGCTTTTTATACATGAACTAAATATGAAAAAAAAAATTTTGGACATCCATCCAAAACATACTGAGATACTTTTGTCTTCATAATTTTGAAAGCTTCTATTATTTTTAAGTATTTTTAGATTAAATTGGATCCCATTTTATCAAAAGTACACAAGTATTATAATTTAATTTCACTCTTCTGAGTTTTTCCTTTACAACATAAACTTTGATTTACTTACTTTGAAAAAATAAGATTTAATTTGATACTAACTTTCATTAACAACCATAACTTTTTCAAAATTTTCCAAAAAGACATATTGTTGTATTTTAGTCACATTAGATTCTTGTTAAATAAAACTAAATTATGTGAATGAATTGAATACACCATATTGTTTTTTGTTAAATATTCAAAGATATGTGAACTTCATAATTTATTTTGCAAATGACATTGGCTATAGGATATTATATATAATATCCTAAATTACACTTTAAAGCAACAAAATAAAATATTAAGTATATAAATGGGTTTTTTGAATAGATATATTCAATATTTATATAATATATAAATTAATAAATTCGTAATGAAATTGCATGTGACATGTAAACTACGGAATTGTAAGAAATTATATAGTAGCAAAAATATATTATTTATATATACAGGGTGATCGGCTAACTAGGTCTCACATAATATTTTTAAAGATACTGGTGTTATTAATAATTTTTTTTATTTTAATCATTAAGGATCTTTTATGAGGTGCTTCATAAGAAAAATTAAATTTTTATAAAAATAATATGAGATTTCCATTTGAACATCTGAAGTTGATACAAGTTCTAAGTATAATTGATGTTGATAAATTTTAAATTTTCTAGTGAAACAACTCATCAAAGATCCATGATAATTTAAAAAAAAATTGTTTAGAACCATTGCATTTTTAAAGATATAATGTAAGACATAGTTAGTCGATCACTTTGTATACATATTACATTAATGTATTTTTTTTAGGTTAGAGATAGACTGAGGTATGCACTTGAAGCTAATGCTAAACTCGAAGAAAAATTAGAAAGTACTATGCAAGAGGTAAAAATGATGTTTAATTTATCATGTTTATTTGTTTATTTATAATTGATGATATTTGTTTTAGCTTGATGTACTAAAATCGGGTGGTAAATCTGAAGATGATTCGACTACTCAAGAAAATGGAACTACTGATTATAATGATGGCTCTAATACTCTATCAACTGCTATAAAAGTAATTCATTTTTTTTTCAAGCCTGATATTTTGTAGTATGTTACAAATTTTTATATTAGTATTAATTTTTTTTTTAATTGTAGATTAGTAGATAGATAAGTAAAGTATTAATTAAATTATATTGTTGAAGGTATAATTTTTTAGTTGATTTTTGAAAATTAACTCGTAGTAAGTAGTAAAATTTACCAAATCACCTCAAATTTTTAAAAACTCATTTTCTTACTGTAAATATTATTTTTAGGTAGTAAGAAAAAGAATAAGAATTATTTTATTCTGTGCTACCCTAATACATATGGCCTATTTGTATATGAATTATTTTTACTCTTCGTAATTATAGCTAATGAGTAACACTCTTCAATTAAAAACATATATGAATATTTTTACTTTTTGCATTTTAATAATTTTAATTAACTCTATGATCTCACTTATGTACTATAACATTAAAATTAAGTTTAGAAACTTATACTTTATTAGTTAATAAATATTTTGCTAGCATGAGCATCTTTAGCATTTTATATAAAATTTTGGTTTGCATGTCAGAATAGAACACTGAACGGTCACGTTGATGAAACGACTGAAAATGCACCTGATAAAAATCTAGTCAATGCATGTATGGAAAATTCTAAGAATAATGGTTTAGATTCTGAGGTTTGTGCCTAGAAAGAACTATGTGCTTTTTTAACCAATTAAATAGAATAGCTCTATTTCAATTTTTTTTTTTTTTCAGAATTCTGAGTATGGTACTTGGAAAATGAATGAATTATCTAGTCGAGTGTCAGAACTGGAAGATTCGCTATCTAAAACACAACGGGAACTTCATAAAGCACAAGAAAATAACAACAATCTGCATCATGAACTTAGAGAAAATATTTCAATTAAAGATGAACAAGTAATTTTTAAAATATTACATTCTTAATATAATTTTTTTATTGTATTGTGTATTATAGGAAGAACGAATAAATTCTTTAGAAAAAAAAAATTTGAATTTGCAACGTGAATCAACATCAATACATGATTTAAATGATAAATTGGAACAAGAATTGCAACATAAAGAAGCCCAATTAAAAGTTTGTTTTTTAAATATGTTAATTCAAAAATTTATATTATCATGAAATTACAATTTTTACTCATTTATATTCATCTACAGTTACAAGAAGAAAAAACTAGAGCTATTCAAGAAAAATTAGAGCTATGCGAACAAAAGTTAGCACAATTTGCCACACTGCCGGAAATTGAACAAGAATTAAAACAACGAATGGAAGCCCTTACCCAGGTAAGGGCTCAGGTACGAGTTTCGTTCAACAGATAAAACTATTTTCTCAATTTGTTTTCTACTTTTATTTAATTTATCTTTTTTATTCTTATTTTATTACCCAACCTGTTGTCGAACTCGTATTTATTAATTTAGACTTCTTACTAGTTCTTGAAAATTTTAATATTATTTTAAAATTGTTGTATATTTCTGAATTTTATGTAGAATATTTTTAGCACTATCTGAAATAGTATTACTACACTATCATATTCTCTTAAACTTACATATGTGATATTAAAAATAATTTGTTTTGCATACCTCAAAATTGTAACACAATGATAATTTTAGTAGCTAATGAGTTATTAGCACACAAATAAATTGCAAGGATTTCAACAAAGTTATAATGACTGTTAAATTCCTAGAACAGGCTGCAGTAACTGGAAATCATTGCATTATATTTTATAATTTATTTTTTTTTATATTATACTTTAGATAGAAAATAATTTATAATAATTATTGTATAATAAGTGAATTAAAAGCAGTGCATGCGTTTTTGAGTATGTTTAAACAATTTTAATCAACTTAAACTTTTTCTTTAAATATATTTATTTTTATTAAATGCATTATTAATTCATGTTTTTACTAAATTAATAGCGTTAATGTATAAAAAGGTTTTGTCAATTTTTAATATAGTTTAATTTAATCAATTTCTTATTAACAATTAAAATATTTGTATCATTGAAACCAAACTAATATGTTTATTCAATGTTTACAAAGATTTATGATGTTTTTAACTTAATTGATTGTATTTAAATTATAGTTATCCAAAAGTTAGTTTAATTATTTTAATATGAAAAAAGATCATTATTATATTATTATGCAATTAAATAAATTAGTAATTTTAGTATATAATTTTAAATGTTTCAAAAACGTATTAAGAACTCAAAAATATCTTAAATTATAAATTTTTAGTTTCTTGAACAAAAAAATGATGTATTTTAAGCTTTTTAATACTTGTAGTAATTATTAAGTAATATTATTGTATTGTCACTGTTTTTATATTAAAATGTCATGTTATATTTTTTGTGTGGTTTAATTATTATGGTAAATTTGTTTAGGCACAAGAAAGACATGGTACTGCAGAAGATCGTATTCAAAGATTAGAATCTCAAGTAGAAGAAAAGAATGCTGAAGTTATGAGAGTAAATCAAAGATTAAAAATGAATGAAGAACATAATACCAGATTATCAGCTACAGTTGATAAATTACTTTCAGGTATTTTAAGTTGGAATATTTAGTGTCAATATTTACAGTTATGATTAATAAAAATGTTGTTAAATATATAATTTATTTTATCTTTCATATGCATAGAATCAAATGAACGTTTACAAGTTCATTTGAAAGAACGTATGCATGCTTTAGAAGAAAAGAACATGCTAACACAAGAATTAGAAAAGTGTCGAAAACTAGTTGAAGAATTACAAACTGAAAAGGTATATAAAAAAAAAAGTTTGAAATAACTGCTTTATTGTTAAAAGTTCATAATATCATTAAATAATTTTAGACTGAACTATTAAAAGAACTGGGAAAAGCTCGCATGGAAATTGACTGTATTAAAAGACAAATGCTTCAGCAAGAAATTGCTTTTAATATTCAACAAACTGATGCATTGACCAGGTTATTTCTTATTTTACACTAATGTATTATATTAATTAAAATTTACAAAAAAATGTTTATAGGAGTTTATCACCTGGTGGTCCTGATCAAGGTGGCTTTGTTCATAGCTCTAGTCAACATTCCAATTTTGATTCTCATTCGATTTCTAGAAGATCACTTAAATCTAGAATGTCTCCCATGGAATCAAATCATGCAAAGGTTATTTAGAGTTATAAAATTCTATTTTGAATTAATATTTTATTTGATTGTATTTTTTTTATTATTATTTAATTAATTTAGGAATGGGAAAAACTTCAACAAGCACATGTTCTAGCCAATGTTCAACAAGCATTTGATGCTTCTAGTGATGTAGATATGGATGGCGGTGAAGATGACCTAGATGATGATGGTGGCATGTATTGTGATGCTAATGAACCATTGTCTCCATCTGCAGCAGATGCTCAAACTCTAGCATTAATGCTGCAAGAACAATTAGATGCTATAAATACAGAAATCAGATTAATTCAAGCAGAAAAACAAAATACAGAAGCAAGAGCTGAAGAACTAGAATCTAGGGTGGGTAGTATGGAACATGTAAATCTTTTATCTAGAAATCGTAGTTATGAACGGCAGTCACCTCCAGTTAGTGGTAGATGTACACCTCAAAATGAATTTTTGCATAAATACCACTCTGTAAGATTAATTTGCTTAATAATTAGTTAGAACATATAAATTAAAATAATTTTTTATCAGCTTCAGCTTAATGAAGAAGAAAACATGGGTATGTCATCTAGTCAAGATAATAACGGTGCAGCTAGTCCTCTAACAGCTCGTTCAATGAGATTGGAGCGTGTTGCTCAAGCTCTAGCACACAGTCAAGAAGAATTAAGGAGGTTAGTAATAATTTATTGTATTTTTGCTTACATCAATTGAATGTTATGTGTGTAATTAATTTATCAGGCGTGCTGGAATTAACACTGTTCCTACCACAATGGGCATGATTAACTATAATCCTTCAACGCTCAGGTATATTAACATGTTTTTAACTAATTTTGTACCTTTAAATAAAGTTTCCTTATGTAGCACTGTACATATTTAACACATACCTAATGTACATTATTTCTTATGTAACCTGTATTTTTAAAATTGAACAGTAGCCTAAAATAATATCTTGAGCACTGTGTTGATATTACTGTAATATTAAATTGTTAATTATTTTACTATTTCTAGATATTTAGTAATTTAAAAAATAAATTTAAATTTATGAATTTATTACTTTAACATTTTTTTTTTATAACTTAATAATTAGCTCGATATTTTTGACTAAATATAGTATATTTTATTTTCTGTAATAACATTTAAATATGCTTTTCTTTTTGTACATTAAATGCATTGCAATGTGTACATTAGTCCAAGAAATGCTTATTAGATGGTTTGTAGTAGAAGTTGCTTTGGGTTGTAATATAGGGGTACCAGTGGCTTTTCTACACCTCCATCACCATTGTCCTCTCGTCACAGCAGTCAAGATTCCTTACATCATGGACCAACAATGATGGGACAAACTGGAACCAGTTTATCGAGTATATCAAGTGCATTCAGTATTTCTCAAATGCCTTCATATCATCATACATTACCATCATCAGCATCTGCAGCAGCACAAAAGAAGAAGGGAATAAAATCTTCTTTAGGGAGATTTTTTAGCAAAAAAGAAAAGGTATGAATTTTTTTTTAACTTAAAATAAAACTTAAATTGAAATATATTTATTTACTTTTAATCATAGCAAGGAAAATGTAAAGAAGGAATGAGTGGCATGCTGGGCCATATGTCAAATTCTGACATGTCTTTGGCTAGTTCTTATGCTGGAGATGATACTTCCAGTCTATGCAGTGCAACCTTAGGACAAAAAGGAGATTTCGATAGAAGGAAAAAGAAAAAGTAAATATAGACTTAATGTAGTAAATTGTATAATTTATTAATGTTAAAAACATAGGCACGAACTACTTGAAGAAGCTATGAAAGCAGGGACACCTTTTGCTTTATGGAATGGCCCAACTATAGTTGCGTGGTTGGAATTGTGGGTGGGCATGCCAGCCTGGTATGTGGCAGCTTGTAGAGCTAATGTTAAGTCAGGTGCAATAATGAGTGCTTTATCAGACACAGAAATACAAAGAGAGATTGGAATTAGGTAATAATGTTAATTGAATCATAACAATGATTAATATATTTATATGGATTTAATTATATTTTTTTATAGCAATCCTTTACATCGATTGAAACTAAGGTTAGCTATTCAAGAAATGGTTTCTTTAACTAGTCCATCAGCACCAGCTAAGTCACTGCGATCAACTTTAGCATTTGGTGATATGAATCATGAATGGGTTGGTAACTACTGGTTACCTTCATTGGGCTTACCACAATATCGTTCAACCTTTATGGAATGTCTAGTTGATGCTAGAATGCTTGACCATTTAACTAAACGTGACTTCAGGTCTCAGCTTAAAATGCTTGATGGATTTCATAGGTAAATGTATTATTTATTTTGACTAAAAAGTAATATTTAATATCATTTTGTGCATTTTTACTGTATTTGGACTACCCCCTTGGGCACTGTTTTCTGTAGAAATAATTGGTTTTTAAGACAATGTGTTTATCAATCAGTTATAGTCTAAATTTATTTATTTTATAACTGTGTATTTTATTTGAATTTAAAATTAAAATTATATTAAAAATGTTAAACCTAAAATGTCAAACAAATTGTGGTTAAGTATTTTGGGAACAATGTTACCATTATCAATTTGTTCCTGAAATAAGTATCTGTATTTTACTTTTACTTTTAAAGGTTTTTGAGTTAAATATTTTTATTATAANAAATAAGTATCTGTATTTTACTTTTACTTTTAAAGGTTTTTGAGTTAAATATTTTTATTATAATTTTAATTTAAAATAATATTAGTCATAAGTGATCAATTTTTATTATATATTTTTTGAAACAAATTAAAATAAAATTATGTGTTACCATTAGAACAAGTTTGCAATTTGGCATAACATGCCTTAAAAGAGTGAATTTTGACCGTAATCAACTTGAGGAAAGACGTCGTATTGCTGAACATGAAACTGTAGATATTTTAGTTTGGTCAAATGAAAGAGTAATAAAATGGATCTCTAACATTGGACTCAAAGTAATTTATTAAACTAAAAATATTTAAAATAGGAGTTTTAATATTTTGTTTGCCTTCACATACAAACTAATTTTATATTTTTTATACTGAAACAAGTAAAATATAAATAATTCCTTCTAGTAAGATTTATTTAAGCAAGAAAATTATTTACTATAAATATATAATAAATGCATAAATATACTTCTAGGAATATACTAATAATTTGACTGAATCTGGTGTGCATGGTGCCATAATAGCGCTCGATAAAAACTTTGATTCAAACACATTTGCTATGGCTCTACAAATTCCTCCTCAGAATACACAAGTATGAAATTTATCTCATGAGTTTTGTGTGGCATGTTCGTAACTTTTTCTTTTTCAGGCTCGCCAAATATTAGATGCCGAATTCAATAAGTTACTGGCCATATCAACAGAACGGAGGCTAGATAGTAGTTTTAGTGATTTGGGTACCTCCTGATATTATCCAGCTGCCTCTCAAGATTAAATGAAATGAGGGGTGCTATATCGACTGTTTTGTTTTAATTTTGTACTATTTGAGTACTTTCCTAATGTGAGAAAAATTGCATAAAGATGTAATATATGCATGGATGTTCACATTTTTACTTTAACATTTGTATGTCTATGACATTTAAGTGGAAATTATGTTTTTCTGACTATTGTTTTTAATTGTTGTTAAACTAAAGATGTTAATGTAAAATCATTTTAATACATTACCAATGTCCTAGTTTCTTTTTTAAATGTATGTAAATTGTACATTTTTTATACATTTACGTATTAATTATTGTTTTGTGAAAAAAATAAGGATGAGGATATATCTTGACAAAGATGAATTTTAGTATCTACAATGTGGGACAAGCACAATTTTTATGAGATAAAGTACCAAAGTATTGTTTAACATATTATTTGTATACTATTAGTATTAAGGAGTATTCTTGTTTGTATTATATAATATATATATATATAACCTTACCAATGATGTATTATTAGTGAATTCATTTTAACATTGTTATAGCAAGAAAATGTGTCGTCAATAACTTACATCTGTCATACAGTTCTAATAGTATTGTTACAGGTTATCGCGCAATGCACAACAAACATTTTATATCTTCCTTCGCTGTTTTTTTTTTCAGTTTGTTTTAAAACTGAGTTACTATTATTAAATAAGATAATGAAAATGTAATTGTTTTGTCTCTTTAGTTTTTATGTTTTGTTAGTAGTCTGTCTTAATCTAAGTAATTAAAAATTTAATTATGGACACTTAAAGCAGATAATAAATTTTTTGTTGTAGTTGAATCATATGTGTATACATAAAATGTTATAATCTTAAAATAAAAATTGTATGAAGTAAAAATAATTGTATTCCCTTATTAGATTCACACCATGTGAAAATAATATCTGACACTAATGCCAAAATATCAAAGTAAAATAAAATTTATTGATTTTTTAATTGTGTTTTTTTTTCAGTATGGTAAAACATCTTATTTAGTAAATGTATATGTTTTCTATAGCTATTTAATGGTTGTGTTGATTTCAGTATTGAATTCTTCCAAGTATTTTTTAATAATATTTAAAAACTACTATAAATATCATTTTACAAAATAAATAATTTTTAATAAAGCGTATTTTATGAAATCCACATCTTGTACTTAAGTTGTGCAATTTAGTATAAATAAAAATTTACAATATTGTATAAAAAGAAGTTTTATTGTGTAGACACATAACACATGAAAAAAATGATAGTCAATGGAAATATTGAGGTACACACTTGCCAAATATGGACAAAATTATTGGCTATGTGATATAGAGTAAAAATTTTTACTTTTGTTAATACTTAAAGTGTATATAAAAATATATATATCGATGACAATAAAACTTACCTGTCCATATTTTAATTTTATTATTATGAAGCTCCAATTTTATACATTTATATACAAATTAGGATGTTTATTTTTTATTAACATTATGTTTTTAAAACGTACATAGTTAACATTTATAAAAAATTTTACAAGAAATTATTAAATAAACATAGATGTCACTTTTTTTTTATAAAATGCTATTTTCTTTTTGTTTAAAATCAAATTAAATTAAATTTAGAATTTGAAATTTGATAATTATAATCTTTAAGATATTAGAAAATTTAAAGAATATTCTACAAAGTGGTCCTCAAAACTAATATCAAATTATTTAAAAGTTAAAAAGGCATAAATACAGTTTTTGTACTAAGTTAAATTATCGCCTTAACCACCATTCATCTGAACCAGGATTTTTTTCAGTTTGTCCAACTTTTAAATTTCCAATAACCCCCATAACTGCTTTATTAACAGCTGCTGCTACAACATCAGGATTAATATTTTTATCACTTGAATAACTACCAATATTGGATTGATGAGAACTACTTCCTCTATTGTATGGTCGATCATAACTATCTTGATCATAGTCCCAAATTTCATCTTGAGACCAAGCATATGAGTTGACAGGTGATCGATCTCTTCTACTTTCTCTGAATCTATCCCGGCTATCATAATCATTCCATTTAGGAGCCATATCTTTTTTTGGTATAGCTTCAGTGCACACTACACTATAATTGCCTATTTTATGATCTTTACCAATTACTTTTTGAGCAGATGTTGGATCAGTGTAGGTGACAAAAGCAAATCCCCGGTGTGGTCTAGGTAAAAATAAATCTGATATTTCACCAAATTTAATAAAATACTTCTTTAATGTTTCTTCATCAACATCTTCAGGCACTTGACCAATAAATACTTTACGTGGAACTTTATTAACATGTTTATCTTTACTATTAGGAATGCGTACATCACACCAACGACCTTCTATATTATGCCTTTCAAGCATAACACGAACTTGAGATTTTTTATGCTTAAAGCGTACAAAACCATAACCTTTTGATTTACCATTAGAATCAGTTTTAATTTGAGTATATTCAACAAGTCCAAATTTAGAAAAATATTTTTTTAAATCATCTTCAGTAACTTTCCACGGTAAACCCAAAACCACTAGATCCATATCAGAAATACCATCATCATCTTCTGCTTTGATTTCATCATCAATCTCATTATGTTTACGTTTAGTAGTAGTAGTAGTTTGTGCATTGCGAAAATTGCATACATATACACGATCTAACCAACCATCTTCAGGAGGAAACAATTTACCTTCATTGAGTCTTATAATGCGTAATCTATTATTANTACCTTCATTGAGTCTTATAATGCGTAATCTATTATTAACGCGATATTTCAAACCAATAACTCCTGGATATTGAGCTTCTAACGTACTTAACAATAGGCTATTATCATCTTCAGTGGGCATATCTATGGGATCACTGTTTTCATTTTCCGACACTTGAACATACATTTCTAAACAATAATTAAATTATAAACATAGTAACTTATAAGTATATTTTAAATTGAAAAGAGTATCTTACCAAAATATTTGTAATTGTACAATTAAACTAATAATGAGTTAATATAGTAAGTTGACAAAAAATTTATTAGTCTTAAACTAAAAAAAATTATCAGATGATGAGGTTGAAACGAATGATCAATTAACTGTTAAATAAATTGAACTCGTATTGCAAACAAGTAATCTATAAACATAAACGAAAATTGTATTTCGGTTATCGACTAAATAAGATTTCTAAGTCAACTTATCACTATAACCGGTAGCCATGATAGGCATTTTCATAGATAACAATAGTTTATTCAAAAATATTATTCAAGTGATAGCACTGTAATATTTACATTTTCCCACTTTTGATGACGATAGCAGCTATTTTACATAAACAATTCAGGTAATAGTTCAAATTAAATATAATCAATTACTCAGGAATTTAAAATTTCAAAAATTTTATTTTTACATAAAAAGTCGTTTTTGATAGGTTCTAGTTTTGAAGTTATTCGGTTAATTTTTTTTATTACAACTATAAATTTTAATAATTAATTATTGGTTGACAATTATATGTAAATAAATAAATATTTATTAAAAAATTTGAAATGCAATAATCAAAGATGTTGGAATCTAAAGTATTAAAACTGTTAAATGGTGAAGCTTTAAATGAAACTGAAGAATTGTGTGATTTTACCTTGGCTGCTCAAAATGAAGCCTGCGGTAAATACAATTTTATTATCTATTCTTCAAATTTTATAAAATTTTCTTATGATAAATATAACATGTTGATATTAAATTATGTTTATTTTCACTGTGATAATTTTACTTATGTTGTATAAATTAATGCTTAATATTTCATTTTTCCTGCAAGCATTAAATCGTAAACACTATTAATTAATTGTATCTGCTCTAAATGTTATTTATGTTGACTTTTTCTAGTTGTCTCGCTCAATAGTTTCATTGTAACTGTATATGATTAATTTTATTTAATAAGCATTAACTTATTACAATACTTTTAATAAGAAATAATTTTTTTTGACAGTGGCTAAAGGTATAACACCCATAGGACCTTCCGATTATGTACCGATAATAAAAAGTACAGTGTCGTACATTGTATTAGTAGTGTTGATTAACAATAATGATGAAGTTCTCATGATGCAGGAAGCTAAAAGTTCTTGTGCAGGCCAATGGTATTTACCAGCTGGCCATGTTGAACCTGGAGAAGACCTACTTGTCAGTAATAAAACTATTTCTGAAAATCATAAAATTAACTCTAACTGTTTAGGAAGCCGCAAAAAGAGAATGCTTGGAAGAAACTGGTTTGGAAATGGAACTTGATACATTATTATGTGTTGAAGCAGCATCTAAAGCATGGTTTCGTTTTATTTTAACTGGATCTGTAATAGGTGGCCATTTAAAAACACCAGCACATGCTGATAAAGAATCCCTACAAGCCAAATGGATCAAAGATATATCTGAAGTATTAAATGATTTCAATGATTTAAATTAAAATCTTAATAAATATTCTTTTATAGGTGAGTTTACTGGCTAAAGATATAATACCTATTATAGAAAGGGGCCGAGCATATCATTCACACATAAGAAACGGCATACGAAATCAATGGCACCAGAGTGTTCTACCTAGTATAAAAGCTCATAGAAAACTTTTGTTAAGACTTCTTATTTGTGCCAAACAAAAAACTACGTAAATATAAAATAATTATTTATATTATAATATTTATGAAAAATAATTTTTTTTTTAATTACAGAAATAAACTACATATACTTATATCGGAAAAAACTGAAGCACATTTACCAATGTGTGAAATTAATCATAACCGTAACTTGCATTCAACATTACGTAAATTTATGACTGTAAGTTCTTTACAATAATTGTTATATTTATGGTAAAACATTAATTATGTAGTAAAATATTTAAATTTTAGGAAATATTTGGCGCAGATGTAGCTCCTCACAAACCTCATGGAGTATTGACCATTGAACATTGTGGAAAACCAGAAGCTACAAATGATGGATTTTGTGTATCCTTATTAGTTACATTTCAATCACCTTTAGAAGATGTTTTTCCCATTGCTAAATTTAATTGGACTGCAGTTTCTACGGAATGTGCCAAATCTATATGTATTAGAACAGCTCGTAACATGACTGTTCCCCTTAAAGTTATATGCTAATATCTCGAACAAATTCCATATTTATGTACACTAAAAGTACTTAATAATATTTTATACTACATTATAAGTATTTTATATTTGTTATTTGAGATAAATATTTATTTTTGAACATTTTTATTATATCCAAACATTTTGTTTATTTTGACCAATAAAGATTATAATATAGCAACTTATAAGTTTATACTTGTCCGCCTCTTAATTTTCTTCCTTTTTTGCTGAACTTCTTTAATTTTTTACCAGGTGATGCTTTAAGATTATCTCTAGATTTTTTAATAGCTAGGTCATTATTTTCTTCACTGGCCATCCTTTTCATTTTCTTTTCAGCAAATGTTTTTTTAAGACCTTTCATTTTTCTAGTTTGAAGTTTGTTTACATCTTGTTTTGTCATATGTAAACGACCTAATTTAGAACCAAAGTTATCTCGCCGTACACCCTTAATTTTTTTACCCTAAATAAAAAAGAATTTAAGAATATAATTAACATGTAAAATTAAAAGTTTTCCTAACAGTTATTAAAAAAATCATATAAGTTATTTTACTCATTTTTAGATACACTAATTAATATAAAATTTTTTTTTACTCTACGAGAAAAATAACTAGTATAAGGATCGTATTCCTTATTCTAAATTAAATACATTTTTATACTAATTTAATAGATTATTTTATCATAAAATATATTAGAAAAAATAACTATGTTCCTAAATTGAAATTTTTTTTTTATAAAAGGTATTGACTTATGTTTTTAGAGAACAAAATATTATTAAACCAATTATTCATTTTTTCATCTTTCTAAGTATTTGAACTATATTTATTTTACATACTTTTAGTGAAATTCGTTTGCAGGCAGTTTTAAATAGATCTGCACTAGCCATAAGATCTCTTCTCAAAACAAAATCTACAGATGGTCCAACTTCATTCAATTCAACTCTAGGTGTTTTTATACTAGTTTTTGAAAGAGTTGATCTATAGAAATAATCATTCATATATAAATTTATGTTGTTGAAATTAACACAATTTTAGTTCTTGAAAGTATATATAATTACCTATATGAGCGCAATAAAACTTTATTATCTACAGCAGTAAATGAAAGAACTAATTGAACACCATTTGGTCTAATCTGTTTAAGTTGTTGTCGTTGAAACATGTCTACTAGTAAATTCCGTAAACGTTTAAGTTGTTGATCACTATCAAATTGATCACCTAAGAATACTAAAACAGGCTTAACTCCAGCTGTAATCTCAGATAAACCTTTGAATTCTGTACAACTTTTATAGGATTCTATTCCTAATTCAAACATGTCTAAAACGTGCTGATCATAGGTACGACCTAAATTAAGATTCAGTTATAGTATTACTTTTTTTTTTTAAATTAATATGACTACAATACTTACCTAAAACTATATTGTTTGGCCTTTTTTTATTATGAGATGAAAAAAAGAATAATGATGCATCATGTTTCTGTAATAGCTTTTCAATTTGTACAGTATCATCAAAAGGCAAAATATCATTTTTTTGAGTCAACATAACAGCATCTGGTTTCTTTAGTTTTAACTATATGACAAACAAATTAAATGAATCTAAAGAAAAAAATTGATCAAAAAGAAAACATACCAAATCTACTAAACAATTTTTGGATGTTTGTGAAACTTTCCGACCCGGTATAAAAATACATTGCTTTACATTTTCTATTACTTTAGGTTCTCTTTTCAATAAAACTCGTTTTCCTCTTTTTGTTCTAGGTTTTCTATATTAATTTAATACCAAATATTAAAACGGTAAACGAGAAAAATTATTATATTTTTTTTTACTTACGCTACTCGTTGTATAACACCCATTTTTTAGCAAATAGAATTGAAGAATAATTAAAAATTTAAGAGATGATATGGTATTAAGTCAAAAATAAAAATATACAGTTAGCCTCGTGGGTCTAATATTTACTATTAAAAACTGAAGTTACGAACGTCACTGATAAGAGATTATAACAAATAAGCAGCTATAAAAATCACACACATATATAAACCGGATTTCGTACCAAAGACATTGTACAAGTTATCATATACATTGAATACATACAATTTTATTTGTTGTGCACACGATTATAGATAAGACAGGTTACTCAACGAAACTTATGTTGTCAATGCATCACCGGCAATTATAAAGAGTTATACATTTATTGAGAATTGAAAGATACATTCAGTTATTTCTAATTAATTAAGTTATTCTATCTTTATTTCCCAGTCATAGGAGCCTACTTCATCTGAGGCTGTTTCGAAAACACTCCGACAGTATTTCAAAATAATAGACTCTGGGGTGATGGTTATTTATTATTAATATACTACCATATAACTAAAAAATACAAAATAATAATTTTTATAACACACAATTTATGTATATACAATTTAAGTTGAGATAATAAATGTTACAATAAGTTTGACGGACAACGCGAGACAAAATTAAAACTAAAGAACATCACAGTACCGCGTTGCGGTGTACATATATCATACATACATACTCACTGTTACACATTATCTTATAATTCATAGTACATAAAAATAATTTATTCGGACAAAAATCATTGATACACATTTTACTTAATTCCCATAACTCCTTAATGAGAACAAAGCGACCAATTCTCTGAGCTTTATAAATTAGCGGAGCGAACAGCTACTTCCAGAGAAAAATAAATCCCCGCTCCCATTTGATAGCCAGATATCACTTATTTCTCGGGAGACTAATTATTTGAATAGTGGTCTATGGTAGCAGTCACGGTCTAAGGGAAGTTAGCAAGAGGGTTCACGAGCAATAGGAACTATATAGATAAATTACCTAGTCTTGTATGTCGCCTAATTGGTAAAATAAATTAAAAATTCAAAGTCTCGCAACTTTTAAAGGCTGGACTAAGTGTATGAGTGTTCATCTTTGTGGATCCCATAAGTCGAACTCATCATCAACGGAGTGAATTATACGTCGATATAGTTTTTTTACATCCAAGTAGTTCAATCAACTTTTTCCGGTCTGATAATTCCTGTAAACTTCGTACCTTGCGAGTCCAAGACGAGCTTGTTGAATTTAATGATTTTCACAAGACAAAATTTGTATTCGCAACTATGAAGAGTATATTAGAAGTTAAAAAATGAGAAATAATAGTAGACTGCAAAATTTTCTTGAATGTTTACCGTATATATGAGTAGAAATTCTCTTTTTACTTAGCAACAGATATGTTGCACATTTAATTTTATTTTCAGCTAACATACTTTATTGTTTTACTATCAACCAGAATGTTATATTATTTAACTTTTTTACAGTATAATTAAAATTATATTTTTATTATAGTATAAAATGTATTATGAGATCGCCTTTGAATCCTTAATTGATTTTCGTATAAATAAAGTAAAATTTTCGGTATTAAAAGCTATTTTATAATACTTTCGCTTTCAACAATTATTAGCTATTATATAACTGCGGGTTTTAGTAGTTTCACAACAATTGTTTTTTTACAATGCAAAAGTAAGAGCAGCAATCGAATGTTAATTATAATGGTAATAATTTTGTTGATTACTATACTCTTAACAAATATTTCGACATTTTTTCCATTTTAGCTTCGATGCGAAGCTGAGAAGGTATTAATTTTACTATGATGTGTTTTTTTATTTTTTTATTTATTTTTTTTTTT
>NW_026099574.1:41302539-41434369 GCF_025091365.1 Daktulosphaira vitifoliae
CACTATCAGATATCATTATACTTGATCCAACTATGCCACGTCACCACTGTGCCGCGACCCCCCTGTGCTGGGTTTTTTATAAACAAATTAACTTTTTCAACTTAATATTTAAAAAACCCAGCACAATAAAGTAAATTACATTAGCTTCAATTTAAGATATTTATAAAAGTGTCAGACTTTCCGGAACACTTTCAAAAGTTAAGTTGAAAAAGTTCTATTTTCTATATACATTTTTTATATTTGAAGCCCCCCCAAATATAGGGAAATAGTCTGATTAAAAAAAAAGTAAATCCAATGAAAGATGTATATAAATACTACTTCTCATGAAAAAATTGTATTGATCCATACATTTTTTANATCCAATGAAAGATGTATATAAATACTACTTCTCATGAAAAAATTGTATTGATCCATACATTTTTTAAAAAGTTATAGCACTTTAAAGTAAAAAATGTAAATTATAAAATCGAAAATTTTCACACAAAAATAGCAAAAGTTTTGGACTTTATTTTGTCTTCACGGTGAAAATGGCTACCGTATTGTATTTTTATGTTAAAATTCTTGATTTTACATTTTATATTTTTAACTTTATATTTCTATAACTTTTTGAAAAATGTATGAATTAATACAATTTTTTTTATGAGAAATACAATTATATACTTTTTTTATGCGACAATTTTTTTTTTTTAATCTAACCATTTCCCTTTATACAGGGGTGGTTTAAAACTTAAAAATTTATATAGAAAGTGAAACTTTTTTAATTTAATTTTTGAAAATGTTCTGGAAAAACTGACTCTTTTATATATACCTTAAATTAAAGCTTATGTAATATGCTTTAATATGAAAAAACAAATTTTGGACTCTATATTGTTTTCATGGTGAAAACAAACATCAAAATTAATAAAAAAAAAACCCAGCACAGGGGGGTCGCGGCACAGTGGTGACGTGGCATAGTTGGATCAAGTATAATGATATCTGACAGTGATTAAAATCACTATCAAAAAAAAACGGTTCGATGCAAATCTTTAGATAGTGTTTAATTTTAAAAAATTGGTGGATTATTCCAAAAGCTTCATAAACTGCTAGTTCCTTATTAATATCCTGATTAAGATAAAGTATGTCGAATGAAAAAGGGATTATTAAAAAATAGTATTTCCCATAAACAAATTATATTGATCAATACACTTTTCAATAAGTTTTAGCATCATAAAGTTAAAAATGTAAAAAATAAAATTGAGAATTTTCACACAATAATAGCATTTGGTAGCCATTTTCACCGTGAAGACAAAATAAGGTCCGAATTATTTTTTTCGCATAATAAAGTAAATTACATTAGCTTTAATTTAAGATATATATAAAAGTGTCAGACCTTCCGAAACACTTTTAAAAGTTAAGTTGAAAAAGTTAATTTTTTGTAAAAAAGTTGTCATTTTAAATCCCCCCTTTGTGAGCAGGTAAAAAGTCAGATTTATAAAAAAAATATACCAAATAATAGGTAATGACATCATAAATCTATAAAAAAAAGAATTATATTGATATGATTATTTTTAAAAAAGTTAAGGCAGTTTTTAGTAAAAAAAATTTTGAAAATTTCGAAAATTAGCCATTTTTTAATTTATAATTTTTTCCGAGGTTTCCCCCATTTACGGGGAACGAGCGAAATTTTTTCAATTTTGAAGGGTAATGTCTTTGACTAGATACGATTTGTGATCTTTTGACGTATCGTTGAAAGAAATCCGTTCGGTGAGAGCTGAGAAAAAGTGGTAACAGACACAAAAAAAAAAAAAACACATCATAGTAAAACCAATACCTTCTCAGCTTCGCATGGAAGCTAAAATATTGTAAAAAAATTCTTTTTTATATTTTTAACTTTATAATGCTATAACTTTTTGAAAAATGTATGGATTAATACAATTTTTTTTATGATAAATACTATTTATATACTTTTTCCATTCTTTTGGTATATTATATTAACCCTTTTTGTATAATTATATGGTGTACTCTTTGGCCTTGTACGTAATATTTTATACTAACGCATTTATAATTTTAAAAAATTATAAAACTAATAAACAACATCATTGCCTTGTGCAAGAAAACTATTTCCAAGTGGCCTACGTCTTTTCAGTCCTAATAAGTTATGTGAGTGTCCTCCGATTGCCCACGCTATTCCCTTTCGAAAAAATGGCTGAGATCAGTCTGGCTAGTCGAAAAATAGAGAGACACCAAAGGTGTTCGACCGAAAATCAAGTTTAAATATCTAAAATAGAAATTATTATGTAAAAAGTAGATGTGGCCAAAACTATGAATTGTTAAGGAAGCGAAACGTTCTGTGTAGAGGAGTATTATTATTATAGGAGGAGCTATGAGATGGAACATGAAAGAGAAAGTGATTTTTAGTGGGATAGGATGGAACACGAAAATATATAGAGGACCAAGGTCTGGTGCATCAATTAGACTATTAAAGGGAGCATTGATAAAAGACAGGTCAGCTTCAACTTGCCTCGAAGTAAGAATAGGGATAATAAGAGTGGATCGAATAATGGAGTGATCATGCGGGGATGGGCAATTTTAAGCAAGTATAAGATAGGCATAAGATAGGAAACGGTTTTGTACTCTTTCAATGCCGAATTGGTCGCTAGCTAAGTATGAATGCCACATAACCATATCGTATTCTAAAATGGAGCAAACGATGGAAAAGTAGAGAGAATGTAAACATTGCGGGGAAGTGAAAAGGCTAGTATGACGCTTTAAAAATCCTAAAATTTTAAGGCATTACCAACTATTATATTGATATGAATGTCGAATAATAGCGAGGGAGTCAAATGAAACCGAAGTCAGTAACAGAAAATACACGCTCTAACACGGTATTATCTATAGAGTAGAAGTGAAGACGAGGAGCATGCTTCCTGGTAAATGTTATAATATGACATTTACTTAAATTAAGTGAGAGGGCAACCTAATCGGGTTGGCCCAACAAACAAAGGAATCAAGATCTGCCTGCAGTAGTAAACAATCAGAGGCAGAAGCTATTATCATAAAAATTTCCATGTCATCTGCAAATAAGAGGACTCGGGAATTAGACAGGTAATTATTAATAGAATTGACACAGAATAAACAGCAGAAGACTGAAGTGCTCACTTTGGGGGAGCCCGAAGGAATTTCAGTAACATTAAAGCTAGTGCCTTTGACAAAAACATATTATTTTCTTGACGAATAGTAGGACTGTAGCCAAGAAAGTAAAAAATCACTTATACCAAGTGATTTAAGCTCAGATATAAGCAGACGATGGTCAATTGTATCGAGGGCTTTTTTAAAGTCAAAGAAGACAGCGTCAATTTGAAAACCATTTTCCAAGCAGTCTCAAAAAAAAAGGCTGTGAAGGACAAATTACAGTATACGGTAGATTTACCTAAGCGGATGCCATGTAGCTCATCAATGATGATGTAGTAAAGACTTCATTTAATGTTAGAATAGACAAAGAATTCAAATAGTATGGCAATATGAGAAAAGATGGAGGTAGGCCTATAATTGGAGACAAGAGACGAGTCGCCAGTTTACATTATAGATGAAATAAACTAAAAGTTTTTGTTGTTAAAAATGTGTTTCAATGATATTTTCATTTTTCGTTTAAATTAGTATAGTTTCGTATAAATTCATCTTCTTCTTCTTCTTTCTCGCCTTAATCCAACTACTTGGGGTCGACCACCCTTATCCTAAACTTCCACTTGACACGATCTCCCACATTAGCTGTCTTCAAATCGCATTTAATAGCATCCCTCCATCTCTTTTTTGGTCTTCCTCTACCTCTTCTTCCTTCAACATTCATTTCTATAACTGTTCTTACAGCTTCCGATTCTTCTTTCCTCATACCATGACTAAACAATCTAANAATTCTTCTCTCCTCATAACATGATCAAACCATCTAAGTCTATTTTCTCTCATCTTATACACGATTGACGCTACACCTATACCCCTCTTATATGTTCGTTCCTTATTCTATCTTTTTTAGTCACTCCACTCGTCCATCTAAGCATTCTCATCTCTGCTACACTCATTCTTTACTCTACTTTTTTATCAACCGCCCAACATTCTGAACCATACATCATAGCTGGCCTTATTACAGTCTTATAGAATTTACCTTTTAGACTCTTCTCTCCACTTCAACCAACCGCACTTAATTCTGTGTCTTACATCCTCGTCAATACCACCACTTTTTTGCACAACTGACCCTAAACTTTCCACCTCTCCAATCACGTCCTCGCCTATTGTCACTGACCTCCTCATTTCACCTACCTCGTGTTCCAGTGACGGATCCAGAGGGAGGGCGCAGGGGGTAAGCGCCCCTCCTCAGCTACTGGCTTACTGATTAAATTAAAATACCTTTAATTAGGACTTGGTATATAAAAATCTAAAAATAAAAATAATAAGTGCATGCGAATTGTGTAGGAACACCCATTGCTTTATCGAAATAACATCAATAATAGAATATATATATATATATATGTACTGACATACTGTATTGTAACTCTATATTGAAGCAATCGTGTTATTTATAGAACACGCTACATATATTTTTTATTTTAAATTTTAACGATTGCTTAAAGCATGGTTAAGGTCCAAAATGAGTGAAGATAGATTAACAGGTCTTGTTTTGTTGTATATTCACAAAAATATTAATATTCATAATAATATCAAAAATATCATTGATAGATTTGCTAATGACAATTGACAAATGACAAAGGGACTCCTTTTCTCATTAATGCCCACCGTAGAACCTCTCTCGGTACTCTATCATACGCTTTCTCTAAATCTATAAATACCATATAAATCTTTTTCTTTTTTTCCCTAAACTATTAGTTGCCTCACACAAAACACTGGCTCTATTGTTAACTTACCAGGCATAAATCCAAAGTGGTTTTTAGATACTGATATCTCATTTCGTATTCTCTTATCTATTACCTTTTCCCAAATTTTCATACTATGTTTCATAAGCTTTATGTCTCTATAACTTCCACACTCCTGTATGTCTCCTTTACCATTAAATATCGACACTACAATACTATTCCTCCATTCATTTGGTATTTTCCCTTCTAATAAGATTTTATTTAAAAGTTTCTTCAACCACCTTATGCCAACACCGCCTAATATTTTCCATACTTCTATTGGCAGTTCATCTGATCCTACTACTTTATTCTTTTTCATTGATGCCACAGTCTCCCATACCTCTTTATCACTAATTTAATCTAACAGTCCCTCATTCCACGAGATATCTTTTAATGTCTCTTTTGGGTACTCCTCATTCAATAATTTTTCAAAATACTCTTTCCACCTTTTTTTCACATCATCATCACTCAAAAGTACCTTATTATCAACACTTATTATACACCTTATATAATGATAATCTTTAGACCTTTTCTCTCTTATCTTTATAAGTCCATAAATTTCTTTCTCGTCTTCCTTTATTCCTAGCCTTTCATACAACTCATCATACCTCTTAAACTTTGCCTTACTTACTGCACACTTGGCTTCTTTGCACAAGCGTTTATACACCATCCAGTCATTTCTCCTTTTTCTCTTCTGCCATACTTTGAATTACTTTTGGTTACATTCGAATATTTTCATTTAAATTTGTAATATTGTTTATCAACATAACTTGTTGTTTAAATTTGTTTTTTTAGTCATATTACGTTTTTGATGTTAAAATTGTCTTTAATGATATTTTCATTGTTCGTTTAAATTAGTATACTTTTATTTAAATTCGTATGTTTTTGTTTCAATTCATAAATTGTCATTTAAATTCTTTTTTTTTTGTTTGTAATCGTATATCTTCGTTGAAATTCTAATTAAAATTTGTAACGTTATTTTGACATTATCAGTAATGGGCCTCTAACTCTAACTTTGTTTACACCAAAATGACGTCGTATACGACGTCATTTTGACGTCACCACTACTGGTTTGCCTTGTGTAATCACACAATCAGTGCTTACCAATGTCGGCACCTTTTAGGACTCGTAGAGCACACCTTTGCACCTATGTTCTTAGAACAATAGCGCATTGTTATGAGAACTTTAGGTGACGTCATTGTCCGTACCTTTGAGGGCCAAAACGTGTTATACCATTACTACTACCATTAAAATATCAAAATATCAATAAAGAATTAATAAGCTGCATCCCGCGCCTTACCCCTCTCCATTCGCCGGTATTGTCATGAAAGGGTAGGGAGGGGTCGAGGTTTCATGATGGTGGTGGAAGGGGCGTGGTCAAGGTCAGACAGAGTGCGTGCCACGGAGGTAAGGAACCGTTTCGGTTACTCAACCCTCGATAACACAGGTGTGGGGAACGTCAACCTCGTGAAATTATACCTGTGTTCTTCGTTAAAATATTTTCGATCAACGCGAGATTTATTACTCCCGCTAACATGTCTTGCCAAAATGAACCAAGACTGATCGATATTCTGTGGATTGAGGATGTCTTTTCTCTGATTAATTTCTGGTAGGACAGGAATATATGATGAGCCAGCGAGAGGCGTATACTTGTATACGCTGAGCATAAGGCCGTCGATATGCGATAGAGTAAAGCCGCTACCAGTGCCGGAGCAAGCGGGACACTTACCCCAGGCCCCGCGGTTGGCTTAATTTAATTTGTCTTTAGCCTATCTACTTTTTTGTCGGTTGAAGAAAAAAAAAAAGGTCTTTAAAAAAAATTTACTACTAATAGAGGGGGCCCCCACGACTAAATTTCTCCGGGCCCCGCAAAAGCCGCTACGCTTCCCCGAGTACACGTCTTCCTAGGCGATCATAACCTCAAAATCTTTATCGTTTGTACACTCGATATCCGTATCAGATAGCAATTCCCTAGTGCGTGTCTTAAAGGCACATTCCTCGGGCGGTACTTCAGATCGCGGTATATGGTATGAGGCCTCCAATTTGAGATTGTACTTGATCGGACGGTTACCAACGATTTCAGCGAGTCTGGCGACCAGTTCTGGTTTAACGGCGCGTAGAAAATACCGATAGCTCGCGAAATTTTCATCCTATTTTTTCTTTTTTACTACCTTTATCCGATATCGATAGATAACTTTTCAAGAAACATTTCGATTTTACTATTTATCGATATCCATCCAAAAGTACATACTCGGAGATATTATTATTACCACTATAAAATAACGGTCGCTTAACCATATGCAACCGATGTATACGAATTTTCTCTAAACAAAACTCAAATTGAATACAAGTACAGTCAAGTCAGGTTGAGATGGATACCGCATAGACATTTTAATATCTTACACGCCTGCAGCCATGTTCATATCACTAGCACAGACTTTAAAGAAATACGATAACACAATACGATTGTTTCTTCACGTTTAGCCGTGAAGAAATATTAATTATTAATATTAATTGTTAATATTAGTTATTAACAATTAGTTAGTTCTAATAATTAGAACAGTGTATTATAATATACTCGATTTATTAAGTCTACGATTGAAAATAAATAAAACAGAAAATATTAACAAATAAAAATCATAATCATAAATCTTAAAACCTTTTTTTTTTAATTTAAACAAAGTATATTATAGGGAATATATATGTTTAACTATTATTTGATAAATTTCTTAACAAACAATTATTATTCTAACATATTATACATAAAAATAGATTTCATGTAATTATTATAAATTTTTTTATATTGTTTTAAACTAACTTTCTTATTGTTGCCAATCGAAGTTTTTAAGTAATCCAGGTACATATCCTTGTAACTAATGCTGGTCTCAAAAAAAATCATTTCTTTTTTTTCGCTATTTATAGCTTTACAAGAATTGATAATCCTTGGAATTGTTTGGATATGAGCAATAATTTTTTGATACATTGAACCCATATTGACGTCCACGTCGGAATCGGTTTCTTCTAGAAAAGCATTATAGTCCTTGTCTAATTGTTTTCTACAATTCAAGAAAATAATTTAAAACTATTATACTAAATAACGTATATGAATAAAATAAAGTGTACTAGTAGCCCAATTAAAGTTTTGTCTATATGTAAGAAAATGTTTTATCTCTCCCTCTAAAAAAATTATATACTGAACATATAATTATTTTTGTCATGGGGAGATATGGCACCGATATACTCCCCCAAGATTACGACAGTAAAGTATACCTGGATTCAATCACGAAATCAGATAGATCATCTTCTGATTTTACGTCGTTCGTTAACTCTTGGGCTGATTGTTGTAAGTCTTGATCGATATCTGTATCAGTAAAGACCATCGGTTGGGTTGGTATGTTTTTTCTAAACCAACGATATGTTTCTGTTTCAAGTAAAGAATCCAGACGAGTACCAGGTATAGCAAACGTACCAGCAAAAAATGTCTTACATACTTTCACCTTAATTTGATTACCCAACCAAAAATCAAAGGTCCACTCGTTAGAAATAGAGCACAAATCATTTTCGCTCATATCACATTGTTCCCGTGATCGAAGTTCTATACATGAACAGATAAAGACATTTTGGGCGAGTCGTGGATCTTCTATTCTTCTGAATTGCTCAAAAGCAGCTAACCTTTCCGTTTCCGATACTGTAGTCCGACAACACATATTACAATCGTCATCACAATTTGCATCCAACATGCAATCATATGACTCGACAAGATCAGCATTGTACAAAACAAAATCAGGAATCACTAGAAACAAGCGTGAAATATTTGTTTTTATAATTTGGATTAGATGTGACTAATTAATAATTATAAATTTTATTTATAATAATAACATTATACTATAAATATGATAACGAGAATTACATTATTTTGACATCATTAAGTCCTATGAATCAAATTGTACTCCGTCAGTTATAATGAAATAACCAATCATTTAAATTTATTTTAATCAGCTAGGGTGATTCTATACAAAAGTGTAATATATGTTGAATTAATATTGCCCAAAAGCTTTGATACAAGTTTCATTTTACGATGTCAAGTAATGCTCAAATCATAGACTGCAAGCAGACACTGCTTAAGGGGTATAAGGTGGCGTAAAGGTATAGTAGCCAGCCATGATTTGTAAAATATAGTTTTTCTGTTTTTTTTTACCACAGTAAAAAAGTGTAAAATATATGCTAAATAACATGGAATATTTTAACAAATATAAATAAAAAAACGATAGCACAGTGGGGTAGCTGCACAGTATGGACGTGGCATATTTGGGACAAGTATAGATGATATCTGACAGTGATAAAAATCACTATCATAAGAAACACTTCAATGCAAATATGTAATTTTAAGAAATTGGTAGTTTATTTCAAATGCAACAATAACTATTACTCCCTTATTTTTATCCTGACCAGTTATTTGATTTATAATTATAATATATGAATAAATAATAATTAAATTAATTAAATTTAGTATGATATTAATATTAAATATTTAAAATTATAATTTTTACGAAGATATTATAAAAATAATAAAGTAGTTGTATATTTCTTTACTTTTAACACGTATAAAAATTTAAAGAGCTTGATATAATACTTTTCAATAAAAAATGTTTATTTAAAAAATGTTTTTTGCGATATTTTCAAATGTGAAATTAGACTTTTTCTATCACTTCTAAGTTTTAATATTATTAGTTATTATTAAAAAATAAGTATTTTCATATAAAAAAATAATTAAGAACAAAAAAAGAATTGTTTTAAATTAATACTGAGTTTGATTATTAATATGTTAAAAATAAGGAATATTACATATTTAACCTATTTTTTTAATCCTTTAAAGTTGATTTTTGTGAAAGATATAATAAAAAAAAAATTGATTTCTTACAATAACTTTTAGCTTAATTTGCAAGTTTGAAATTGACATCATTAAATAGGAAATTTTATGAGAATTAAAAAAATTGTATCGTTAAGACTGATATGCAGTCAGGATATTTTATAATAATTATTTATAGTAAATTTATCAAAAAAGCTCAATATTTTTTTGTATTTTTATCGTAATAGATAACTTAAATAGAAATAACAGTAATCATTTCCTAGTAACTTTTGGCGTTTAAAAAGATTCTACAATTGAAATATGAACTGCATTAATTTTAATGATTTACTTTAACTAAAATAACTAATCAAAAAAAAGTTGTTAAAAAGATCTAAAAATCCATTGTTCATTCAGATGAAACTAACAATTATTTTTTTTAAAAATTATTTATATAGCAACATGTTACCAAAATATTTGGAATATTATAGTCTAGTAGTAGCACACACAAATAGAGAAAAAAAAACCCAGCACAGGGGGGTCGCGGCACAGTGATGACGTTGTATAGATGGATCAAGTATAATGATATCTGACAGTGATTAAAATCACTATCAAAAAAAAAACGCTTCGATGCAAATCTTTAGATAGTGTTTAATTTTAAAAATGGGTGGATTATTCCAAAAGCTTCATAAACTGCTAGTTCCTTATTAATATCCTATTAAGATAAAGTATGTCGAATGAAACAAGGAATATTAAAATATAGTATTTCCCATAAAAAAATTATATTGATCAATACACTTTTCAATAAGTTATATCATTATAAAGTTAAAAATGTAAAAAATAAAATTGAAAATTTTCACACAATAATAGCATTTGGTAGCCATTTTCACCGTGAAGACAAAATAAAGTCCGAATTTTTTTTTTTACATAATAAAGTAGATTACATTAGCTTTAATTTAAGATATATATAAAAGTGTCAGACTTTCCGGAACACTTTCAAAATTTAAGTTGAAAAAGTCAATTTTTTGTGAAAAAGTTGTCATTTTGAATCCCCCCCTGTAGGCAGGTAAAAAGTCAGATTTATAAAAAAAATATACCAAATGATAGGTAAAGACATCATGCATCTACAAAAAAAAGAATTATATTGATCCATACATCTTTCAAAAAGTTATAGCATTATAAAGTTAAAAATATAAAAAAGAATTTTTTTATAAAAATCGTATTTTTTTTATTAACTTTGATGTCTGTTTTCACCATGAAGATAAAATAAAGATCAAAAATTTTTTTACCATGATAAAGTATATTACATTAGCTTTAATTTAAGATATATATAAAAGTGTCGGACTCTCCGTAACACTTTCAAAAGTTAAGATGAAAAAGTTCTACTTTCTAAATGCATCTTTTAGATTTGAACCCCCCTCGTATATAGGGAAATGGTCCAACAGACACAAAAAAAAAAAACACATCTTAGTATAACTAATACCTTCTCAGCTTCGCATCTAAGCTAAAATATCGAAAATTAGCGATTTTTAAATTTGTAATTTTTTTGGAGGTTTCGCCCATTTACGGGAAACGAGAGAAATTTTTTCAACTTTTAAGGGTAATGTCTTCGACTGAATACGATTTGTCGTATTGTTAAACAAAATCGCTCAAGCGAGAGCTGAGATTAAGCGTTTACAGACACAAAAAAGTAAAAATAAAAAAAAACACATCATAGTAAAATTAATATCTTTTCAGCTTCCCATTAAAGCTAAAATATTAATAAACTAATGAAATTACTTAGTTTGAAAAAATTAATGAGTTTGGTTAGGTTACGAATTATTAAAGGAATCATCAATAAAAATTCAGTTTTGATCCATGTATTAAATTAAAAATAAAATGTTAAAATAAATTAATTCGTTAGTTAATTAGTTAAAATATTTTCACCCATGGGTACGGAGATCGAACAATGAATTGTTATAAAATAAGAGCCACCCTAATATATATAATAAAGATTTTAAGATGATACTCAATGAATGAATATCCAAATGTTTAAAATTAAATATTACTAGTTGCACATATTAAAATAATTTAATAGTAATGCTTACTCGAAAAAACTTTTCAAATTTGGTAGATTTCATAGAAATTACATGAAAAATTAAAATTTTAAATACACGCTTATTATGAAAAAAAAATATGAGATATTAATGTTTAATAAATTTTATTTAGAAATACTTGCAAATGCATGGAAACATAGAGTAAACTTTCATTAAAAAAAAAACAGTGCTGTTGTGTTTACAACACTGATGTATTTTATACTAAATTTATTTAATATTTTATGATAATAATCAAATTTTATTTAAATATTTTCTGAATTATATTAAGATGTGCTTCTATTAATGGTCATTTAACTTAAAACGATTTGATGATGCATTCGCTTTTAAAATATGGACGTTAGTTTGATTTAAGTATTGTATATAGTGATTGTTTAACTATGCATATCAACCACGCAACTTCTTTAAAATAAAAAACATAGTATAATTTTTTTTTTTCAGAAATTAATAGTATCTTAAATAATATAATTTCCAGAAAACAATTAGGTTCTATCCTGCTTAAAATATTATTAGCTTTAGTTATTTAAATAGAAACATGTATTCCTTACAATTACACTAGAAAATGATCTAGCTAATAAAATGAGTGTCGATAACAACTTTTGGACAAGTATTTTAAAAGATATAATATTTATATAACTAAGCGGGAGGAGTAGTGCGGTTCATTAATGCCTATAGATAGAAATAAACGGGTTCCGGAGATTGCCACGAACTGATGATGCCCCGACATTCATTTACTCCGACACTGTAAAAAAATCCTCCGAATACATTTACTCCGACAACAATTACTACGAATACCTGATTACAAAAATTTGGATGTTACTACGACGACGAATACTCCGAATAGGACTATTAATTGATTGCTGCGAATGAAATTAGCTCCGAATATCGATTATTCGCGAAATCAATTAAAAAATTATCAAATTTCGGAGTAGATGAATATCGTAGCAATATATTATCTGATGGAAAAATATAACCCTTATCACTAATTAATATATATTAATTAATATAATAAAATAGCGTTATAATTGATTACTGTCTATTAACGAATAATTATTACAATAAAGATCCCCGAAATGTATCCGACTTTTGATAAAATAGGTACATAAAGGTAACATAACTGGTGTGAGCCCTTAAATTTTTTTTTTGGAGGGGAAAGAAGAGCGATTCCAATTTACAGACGTAAAATCTTTTTTACCTCTCCTTATTAGTGCTTATTATAACATTGTAAGCACATTAATATTATAAAATTCAATTAGTTTAGTTAAAAAATATAGAGGTACGTTTTTATGATGATAGTATTCGTTATTAAACAGATGCGTTTATAAAGATATTCGGTATCCCATTCTCTAAAACTGTCATTACAATTAGTTTCATATGAAATCAAACAAAAATATGATTTAATATCATTTCATTGTTCAAAGGTGGGTAACGAAATTAATTCAGTCCAGTTTGGATTTGACCGCAATCTGGAGAGACTTGAGGGGGCTTTGTCTCCTAAAATTCTGCCATTGACTATACTGAAAATGAATTAATTTGTATTTCTTGTTGTATAGAAATATATTTTTAGATTAGGTAAAAAATTATGTAATTAGAGTTCCCAAATATTTTGTTGCAATACTCCTACGCTCTAGTCAAATTAAGTAAACACAAGGCAGTTATAAGTTAACAGTGGACAATAGTTTATGATTTATCATAAACTTACAAAAATCTTCTGCTAAGTAAATTGGTTTTAAACTTAACTAACTCGATTAAAAATATGCAGTCAATTCATTAAATAATGGTTCAGTTTTTTTTCATTTGCATTATGATTATTTGAAGTTTTGTCAAATATACGTATAGAGTTAAATATTTTAATTTATAATCATGATTGATAATCAAACAATTATTCATTTTTTCTCATTAAATGGAAATCAAATATAATAATGTAATATTGAAACTGTACAACTTTTTTTATAGGACATATATATATAAATATATATATTTACATTTTTACAAAACATAATACATTACATTACGTGATTTTATTTTGAAAATTAATTTTTATTTTTTTTGGAATATGCTTTCATATTCTAAAAAGTACATATAAAATTAATTCAAATTTTTAAAAAAACTTCATTTTGTATTTATAAAACAATACATTTGTATTTGCAGGATACGCGTTAAGCTAACGAGATGAAAACATTGGCAAAATAATCATCTTTTCGCAGTGTCGGCCTGGCTCAGAAGGCCCTCATTAAATTTAAGATTTTTTTTCTCACTGGACCACTGAGAAAATTGTCCAACAAATTTAATTATTATTAAAAAAAGGAAAGGCTATTCAGATATTTTTTTCAAGGAAATATTAAACTGATTTCAATAAATGTATATTAGATTTTAAACAAAAAGAACTTTAAATAAATAATTTTTTACNCAAAAGAACCTTAAATAAATAATTTTTTACTCCTTAATATTTTTAACTTTTTTTTGAGCACCACTGGAGATTATAATGGTTTTACTTATAACTTAACATTGATTATAAAACTCATGTCACAAAATTTAATTTTTTTAACGATGAGTTAATATATTTTTAATTTTAGATGACACACAGAATTTTTAAATAAGAAAAAATTAATTCTACTTATATATAACCAAAACTTACTAATTCTTAGCATAACTCATATTAGACTTGTAGCAAAACTTACACAGTTTAATACTATTTTAATTTTTTTTAATATAAGTTAAAAATAATTTTAGTAATTAATTTTCAATTAAAATTGCTGAAAGAAAAATTAATCATACTCTTCTGAGTCTATAAAAACCTATTGGAAGAAACTTCCAGAAAGTAATAAGACTAAAAAAAATGTGTTCAACAATTACTGCATTGAAGTTGGATATACTGTGTTATTTTATACTTAGATATTCTAATGTAGCACAGGAAAAAATCCAGACATCCCCAAGAATGATTTTATATTGTACAAACAATTTTATGTGTTATATTAGTTATTATTTTTTAATATTACACACTTAGGAATTAATCACTAATAAAATTGCACAAGACAATTTTTACAGCACATATTTGTTATAGAAAAATTAGTTTTCAAATGGATCTCTTAGATGTTAAAAAATAAAATTCACAAAGATAAATATATATTTTAACAATAGAGAAAACTTTTTCAAAAATGTACATTTGTATTAAACACTATTAATTTTATGTTACTTAATGAATGACTATTATCATTCGAGTATTAATAACATATGTCAAATGTGAGAAATTGTACCAGAAAATAATAAGCAAAATGTATATTATTGTATAATAACTATAGTAGCAAATAAATGCTAATTGAATAGAACATTTTAATTTAAATTTTACAATATTATTAATAATAATATAATTAATTTAATAATGTAGTGTTTCTGTAGCCACGTGACCCTGACGTTGCAACATATACGATCAATGCGCCCTATTACTAACAATGCAATCGAAATATAATATAACTTTCGATGCATAATCAAACTATCGATAATGTCGGAGTTTTTACTATCTCATTTTTTAAATTTATTGTCGGAGTAAAATCCGTCATAATTTTGGTAACCTATGAATCAGATGGTCGGAGTTCCAGATGTTCGTAACAATTTCTACTTTGTCAAATGTCGAAGTATGTAAATGTTGGAGCATCATCAGTTCGTGACAAAGGTGCTCTCCCGAAATAAACAGACCCGTACTTTAATTTTTAGTCATAGCATTAAAATTTATATTTAAATAAATATTAATAATATTAATAAATATAGAAAAATGTGTAATATTTTCATTGAATATTTATTGCAAAAATATTGTATAAAGGATTTGCGTAAATGTTTAATTTAATGCAACAATTAAAAAAAATTCAATTTAAATGTTTAATATATTGTAATGATTTATTTATAACAAACAAAACTTTTGTACATAATATTCCAAATTATGTTTAGTTTAATCTAATTAATGACCAAATTATAAATATATCAAATTTTTATTGTAAAATTATGATACAATTGTAGTATACTATAACAATTACAATATAGGCTCATTTTCAGTTGATGAATTCCCTTTTGTTTTTTTTTTAACCAATATATTAAAGATGAAATAAAAATTAAATATTTGTCAGGGTAACAACTCCAACTTATAAATTGTGTTCCATTTCGACTTTAAACAGGAAAAAGAAAATACTGAAATTTTATGTTATTATTTACCAATTGGTAAAAGATGACAACATGAATAATTGCTTAAGCATATTTAACGCGAACTTATATTGGTTGGACATGTATCCATAAACTTCAATAGATAACATTTGTTGAAACATTATTAAACCACATTCTATTTCTAGTATCATATTTATTATCTATCACATGTAATTTAATTTTAAATGTAACTGTAATAACAATGAGACCTAGTTATTAATAAAATTTAAAGTGTTTCTAGACTTATTATGATCTTATTATCAAATTTATTAAGTCGCTATCATGATACGTCAATTTCAAGTTCCTGAATGTATCGGTATTTTTTTTGAAAAGATCATATCTCAGAAGTATTAATAAATTTAATTATTTTTAAATTATGTACCTATTGACTGTTGACTTCATGTTTTAGATTTTCGACAAATAATCATTTTCTATAACCTTATTGAATAATGTCAACAAATCGTCAAAATTGGTTACTTCGAAAACAAAACAAGATTTATAACAGTCGTTTCCCAATTGAAAGTTATAAAGCTGGTAATATGAAAAGGCTAAAATCTAACACTGGTTCTTTAACTGTACCATTTAGTGATGTTAGTTAAAAGTAGCAAATTGTATTTAATTAAAACAATTATTAATTATTTAAATTAAAATAGTAATTTTTTATGTCGTTTTTAATTTTTTTTTTAGTTCAAAAGAAAAAAGAAAAATGTATTTTCTTCTAAAAACTACAATTATGATACTAGTGATATCGAATTCTCAGACATAAACACTATAAATACATCAGAATGTTTTGATACTCCAAACTGTAGTGATGTAAATTCATCTGAAAGTGATTCAAAATCTTTTAGTTCATTAGATAGTGTAAGATTATTAATCAGATAAAGTTTACAGATTTTATTTATTATTATTGTGTGAAATGAATTTTAAGATATTTCCAAAAAATTTAAAAGCTTAATCATTTTTTTTTATTTGGCAAACTAGAAATACAAAATAAAAAGAAAACTTTTGTTTGAGACCTAGAAGTATTACTTAAATAAGGAAATAAGCCTTTGTTCTTTCAATTAAAAGCAAAAAAAAAATTAATATTTGCCAGAAATTTTTAAACATATACATTAGGAACTGAAATTATTTTGTTTTTTGCAATTTTTCTTACATCTAATAAACAATGGAAAATTTAAAACTAATTTTAAAGGGAGAAAATTAATTTTTTTATTTTGGTAAGCATATTGCAAAAAATTTATTTGCTAAAAAGTAAAGTGATGACTACACAAGTTTTTGGAGCCAGATTTCGGCTTTAGAAAATATTAGTATTAACCCACAGGAGTAATCTTCCCTATATCCGCCTTAAATACTCCCCTGTAATAAATTAGTACATCTATATTGAATTTTTTTTAGCAAATGTTAAAGAATGTTTATGGAAACCAAAAATTAAAATTTTAATTGATAATTAATATTGTTAAATTTTAAGTTTGATTAAGATTTTAAAAGTGTTTTCATAATATATTTGGTTTTTACAACCAAATAAAACCATTTGGTTTTTATTTTCTAACAAGTTCTTAAAAAATTACAATTTTAGGTCAAATAACTTAGTTATGATGAAAAAAAAATGACTATGCCATTTCACAATTTAGCTCTGATGTATATGTACAAAAAAATATATACATTGTTTATACAAGTTGATTTATGATGAACTAATTACTTTGTGTGATTTTTTTGATTTGATGACTTATAGTTATATATTTTATCTTTATATTATAGTTTATTTAATAAATAAAATATATATTTTTAATTCATTTATCATATCAACTATACAATTAACTTCAATGTATTTTTGAAATGTTTTCCCACATATTTACAATATTAATTTGTTGTAAAATATCAATGGGTATCAAATTCTATTACAAGCTTTATTCAATTGCTTTCAAAAATATTTTCTACATAATAAAATTTTGATGATTTTTTTAGGATATTAGCTCACTTACAGAAGATAGTGAAGATTTTGAAGTCTCACTTATGAATAATAAAAACATTACTACCCAATTTAATGAAATAGATTTAGTATCATTGTCATCATCATCCTCAACAACTTTGAATAATGTATGTAATTTTACTACTCTTTTAATTGAGTTTTATAGTTTTTTTAAGGTTTGAAACCAGTTACTGATTTTCTTCAAAAACCGGTTAAAACTCATTTTTCTAATCATGAAGTGGTTCACGGTTTTTTTTTAATTAAATTTAATGTAATCTCTTTTAGGTAATTGAATATTTTTTTAAATTATTAACTGGTATCCAGCAACTGACACAATAAGTTAAAAAAAGAAAACGTTAATCTTATAAAAATAATCAGTTTTATTTAAAAATAATAAATTTCAATAATGATTGGTTAGAATTTAAAATTTTTACAGTCGTTCTATTATTATGTATTAAATTTTAATAAAATAATAAATAAATTCCTTTAGAGTAAAAATGATTACATTGTGAAGTTACCATTTTTGAGGGGGGAGCACTACCCTAACTGTACCATCATAGTTATTATTACAACAGTAGTAATTTTGTGTCAAGCCTCACTGAAGAAAATAATTGTGAGCTTAGATACACTTAGTGAGATGGGAGAATAAAAAATTGTCTCATGAATAATTTCTCTGAAAATTTTATTTGTGTCAATTAAATACTTCTAAAATTTGTTTTATTTTTAACCAGTTATTGATAACCAAAAATATTATAACTGGTTTTAAGAGGTTAACATTTATTTTCTTAGTTTTTTAAAGAAATAGTAACTGGTAAGTTTCTTTTAGAAAACTAGTAATCTTATACTAATACTGGCTGCTTATTTTAATTAAAATTTGGTTTTTACCAAGATTAATTAACCCTATTTTTTTTTTTTTAATAGTTTTAATCCTTGATTTTTAATTATATTAAAGTTAATTGTTTTATGCTGTGAAGACAATGTAAATAATCAGTTATGTGAGGTTTCAGATTATTAGTATTTGTATACAGTTTCAAATTTTTTCTTAAAAAGTGTTTTTCATTAGCACTTTAATTAAAAAAATGTTTTTATTCACAATTTAATTTTAAATGAAACATTATTAATTATATATTTTTATTTTACCAAAATGGTAAAAATATATTTTTAGATCAAATGTAATTCATCACAAGAATGTGCTGTTGTTCTATGTAATCAAAAAGCAAGAAACCATTTTGACAAGTTATTTTATATAAATTTTCCATTAGAAAATGAAGAACTTTGTAAACAATGGTGGACCTTATGCAATCAAAAGTCTAATTTTAACTCTAATGCGAAAATTTGTTCGATTCATTTTGATGATTCTGATTTTATTACTAGTATTGTTGAAAAGAATAGTAAACGTTATAGACAAACAATTTTAAAAAACGAAACCGTGATACCCCAACTGTATTTATTGCCAGAAGAATATTTAAAACTTTCTAGAAAACATAAAAAGCATAATGAAATATATAATGGTATAATTTATCTTAAGTAATATTTACCGTGGTGTATAATTTAATTTAATTTTTATATGTTATATGTATGCATATGATGTAAAAAATCAACTAGCTGAAGATACAATTAAATGTTCTATTGACAGTTGTAAAAAAATGTTACCTAAAGACAGCAAAAATGCAATATTTTTTAAGTAAAACATTTTCTACTTAATATATTTATCAATTTATAAACTCTGTATTATGAAGTTATTTTTATGAATATTATTTAACATTTTAAGATATCCTTTGAACAATAAACCAAAATTGAAAATGTGGATGAGGTCTCTTAAGATGCCTAATTGGAAACCCAATGAATCAGATTACATTTGTTCTAACCATTTTGAAAAATATCAATTAGAAAAAAAAGATAATGGCTATGAGTTATCTCAATATGCAATTCCATCAATAAATGTCAAGGTACTTCTTAAAAAATGTTCAATTGTAATATATACTAATCAAAATTTTTTTAAAACTAAATTGAAAATTACATTTTAATTTTATAATATAAAATTATTTATTTAGGCATTATTAACAATCATTTATAATTTAAGATTTAATTTTTTTTTTTAATTTTACATTAAGAATTTAGTTTATGTAATGTAATTTAGTTTTATGAATTTTTATATCGGTCAATTAGTATTGTTATCCTTTTTGTGTAGTTATTTAAGTTATAAATTAATGTAATTTTAAATTTTATAACAAAATTCTATTAAAAAAATATTTCATTAGTGAAGAAAAGAGATTAAAAAAAGTGTTTGTATAATTTGGATTTGTATAATTTTACTACTAGATGACTCAAATGATTTTCTACCCTTCTTCTTTAGAAACCTTTTGTGTTGTCTTCAAAAATTGACCGAAACAAGTGTGATGTCAAAAATAACAATATTCCAATAAAACAGTCAAATATTAGAGTCACATTCAACCAAGTTTCTTCAGACTGTTTGATGGTTAATGAAGAAACAGTGGATTTTGAAAAAATGAATGACAACAATAAAAACTGTAAATCAATTTTTATTTACCTTATAAAATTCACTGATATTCAATAGAATCTTAGTAATTTAACTACTATCAAATAATAAAACTATTTTTAACAACTTTTTTTCATTCTTTAATAATCATAGTATTTAATAATAGTTTTTATAACATTTTTAAGATAAAATAATGGTTTTGTATTGTGATTACGTTGGATAGATTAAATGGTAGGATTTTAAATATTTAATTTGATATTTATTGACAAAATAGAAATTTGTAAATATGAATCTTTTAAAATGTTTTCAGGCGTCATTTGATGTAATAATTATTATTTCTTCTACTTAAAAAGAAGATAAAATCTAAATATTATATAAAATAATTTAAAGATTTAATGGCTATAAATTATAACAGAACAATTTTTTTGCTTGTATACTTTTATTTATTATTTACTAAAATATACACATTTGTAAACTACAACAAATATTTAATAACTGAATTTTCAAATGAGTTCTTTTAACCATATAATCTTTTTCATCTTTATTAAAAATTTATTCTTAAAATAATTTTAATAATAATAAAATTCAATTATTATTTAAGTAGGGATTATATGTTTTATCAATATCATATAAATTATACCATTATTTAAAATTTTAAATTGCTATTATTTTTACAATCATACAAATTCAATTAATTGTTATTACAGTGAAAAACATTAATGCAGTAGGAAAAATTGAAAACAAAATAAATGATAATGGTGCTGAAGTGGATTCTAAGAACAATTTAGTAAACAATACCCTCCAATCATTTTTTGATTCATTTGCGCAAACTCTTATACCTTCAGGTTTTATTTTTATTTTATTTATTTGCTGAGAAAATTACTATTTGGTTTTTATATATTTATTTATTTACAAATAGTAATAAAATTATTTTAAATTACCTTTATTTTGATAAGTTATAAAATAAGGAAGCCTATTTTTTAGGTTCAGTTAAGTGTTTATCAAAAATTGAATATGGTTATGGTGTGTGTAAACCTAGGTCCATTTTCATTATTTATTTCATATTTAGTCATTAAAAATATCTGTTGTTAGATTCATTAAAATCATCCAATGACAAAGAAGAAGATTTAGAATATGTTTACTTAGACATATTAGATGGAAATAATGAAGTTCAAGAAAGAGATGAGAAATTGAATTCAGCAGTGGAAAGTATAATAAATCATAATATGGACATTGAAAGTAAAACCTTACAAGATACACCAAGTATTAATCTTTATTATGCTTCGTAATCAGTGGTATAACTAGTAGGAAAGTTGGCAAAGTGATATTTTGGCACTCTTAAGATTTTTTTTGTTATAATGTCAAAATATAGAAGTAATAAATATAAAAGACAACTCTAAATTAAATATTCATTTCAGAGCTTTTTAAGGTCAAATTCAAGCCAATGTTCATATTATTTTTTTTAATTTTAAATTCCATTTTTTGGAAATATAATATTAACTTGTAAATAAATTATATATAATAGAGAAATTAAAAGAAATATTTGATAATTAAAGAGATATTTATTTTATAATGAATATTTATGCTTATGTCGATTTTTAATATTTAATTAAATTTTACAAATAATAATAATAATAGTTATATAATAATAAAAATAGTTTTTATTAAATTATTTGAATATATTTATTTTTAAAAACGTTTTGTTTTCACATTATTGTTTATTTTTATTTGAATTTTTCATGATCACTATTGATACCATTCATTTTAACTTTCATTTCATGTAAGAAATTGTTTGAAACCCTAAATTTTTGAAAACAATTTAACTATAATTTTAGTTTTAATTCAGAAGTCATAACGTACAAGTCATAAGGCTAATTTAGAATTAGTTTATTTAGATTTGCCATCTATCCAATCACCACTGTCTTTCTAGGAAAGTTCTAGTCTTAAATCAACCATTAAACCATTTAATTTTTAATTAAATGTTAATTATATTTATAATTCTGTTTTAGATGTAAAAGATTTTGAATTAGAAGAAAATAATATAAGCCATGTAGATTTTACAATTGACCCTTTAGATATGGTGCAGGAATGTGTTATAGAAACTACCATTAATGATCCTTTTATTGAATCACGTGATGAATATTTGGTTCAAGGTAGAGTAATATTCCTTGTAAATATTTGATTAAGTATTTTAATTAATAAGAAATCTTGAATTTTTATAAACAGTTTCTCTAGGACCATTATATCATAGCTAATATTGTAACTATGATTTGTTAGTATTTTTAAAAATTAGTTATATATAGTTTTAACTGTATACATTTTCTTAACCATCCATAAAACATAGTTTTTTGTAATTATTATTAAAGAAAATAGTAAAATAAAAAAAAATGAAGAACCCTTATTTGCTAATACATTTGTACAAGTTTGTGAGAAGAATGTTATGAACAATATAACCACAATACAACTCTCATCACCTGAAAAATGTCTAGGTAAATTTAATTAATTTCTAACTAGAAGTATAATTACTTGCTTAATAGCCTATTTTCATGATTATTGCACACAACATTTTTTACTTGGAAAATAAAAAAACTAATATTTAAGAATTACTTTTTGTCAATAGTTTTGTACTGAACTCGTATGGTTCTGAATTTTATAATCTTATATACCAAGGTGTAGTTGTATGCGTTTTTATTAGAATTTACATTACGTCTAAGTTTTTATAATCAATGATAAGATTACTAATTAGCTCATTTAATTTCTTAATAAAAATGTTTATATTTCATAGCGCTTTAAAGTTTTTGACACCTAAAAACATAGTGATATGAAGTGTTTTTTTTTTTTGTGAATATTAAATACATTAATCTTGTAATATAATAGAATACACTTTTATGTATAAATTAATTAATGTGCTTGATTTTGAAAATTTTTCAATTCAAAAACAAAAGTACTCAGTCAACAAGAAATTTTTTTCTTTATTATGATTTTTACCAATAAATATTTTAGTATGTATACCAAATTAAAAAAAATTAAGCCCCTTACTAAAATGATTTCTTGATGAATACCTCTGTAAACAAACATCAACCTTGTACACAATGTATTATATATTTTCTCTATTTGAATTATCCTCATTTTAATAATTACATTTTTAATATATTTTTGTTAAACTGATTGTGATATTATATTTTTTTTTTGCAAATCATTAAGTAATTGGTTATACCTACCGGAATCTGTGGACTACTTATATAGACATCTCTAAGAGCCTCACGCGCCAAAGTCGTATGAGGCTTGTAGGGCCCTGGATTTGGGCAAAAGCCTCAGCTAGAAGGAGCCTAGTATATACCAAAATGATGTTTTAATACGCAAATACCATTAATAATACATACAAAAATGCATTTTTATTTGTATTTCATAAAAATTAGCTAAAACTTTATATATTATAGAAAATGAAAACTCTTCAAAAAGTACAAACAGTGAACAAGATTATGTTTACTTGGATATGCTGAATAGCGATAATGTTGGAAATTTACCCCCTCAGATATGCTCAACTCCAGTTCGTCAAGAAATATTAGAATTGCACAAGGAAATTAATCCAAAAAGTAACTATATATTTTTTTTTAAATATATTTATTTTATATTACACAAATATTTTGATAATTTCAACTTTTCCAGATATACCTGAATCTATAATTTATGATAAGAATTTAGGAGAGTCTTATGGGGAAATGCTTCCTCATAGTTGTGATTCTAGTTGCCAGCTAATATGTTACTTCAAAATTCCTGAACCAGAACGAGTAAAAATATATAAAAAATTCCATTTGTTAAGTTGTATAACAGAACAAAATTGTGAAATAGCGCAATGGTTAAAAGTACGAATGGTTAAAAAAACAAATGGTGCTTTTGATTGTTGTCCAATATATCGTCTTTTAAAGGATAAAGAATTTGTCCATGTTTGCCGTTCATTTTTTTTAAACACTCTTGGTATCACAGAACAACGTTTGGATTCAATTTTAAATCCAGTTAATTACAATTGGTATTATAATAAAGAAACAGCATTAAAAGCTAATAAACCCTTTGAAGTCAATGTCATTAATGAATCAACTATAATAACTAAATTTATGAAAGAATCTTTTAGTATGTTAGACAAAGATTATTATATGTTTATTCCTGACCATCAGCTTGATGTTCTATTGGATGAAGTTCCTCGTAATGAATATGAAAATGTCATATCATACATACAAAACATTCCTAGAGTACTAACTTCTCATTACAAAATTGAAGAAAAATGTAAGATATTTTTCGAGACAAGTATTAATGTTGAGTATATGTATAAAAGTTATTCAGAAAAATATTTATTAAATAAAAAACCTCCTCCTTACACTAAACGACAATTTATAAAAATTTATAATCAATATATGAAAAAATTTATTTGAAGTTATAATATATTACCCAAGTAATGTAATATTTTATATTGCTATGCTTTTAGTATGCTAATTTATTTAGATTTAAAACCTATAACTAATAGTTATGACATTTGTTTTCTTTAAATTATTTTAAATTTTAGATTATACAATTAATTTATAAGTTTTTTATGTTTTTAATTTGTGACCAGTCTTGATTTTTCTTTTTTATAAATATATATTTGGTTTAAAGAAAATAATTTATTTTATAATTTAAAAGAACAATTAAAATAGTAATAAATATTACTATTTTATACTAATAAATAGTTAATATTCAATGATTTTGACTAAAAAATAATTATTTTTCTAGTAAATAAATGTGTTATTTATTTATTTTCTTTGTTACTATAACAAAAAATTAAACCAAAATATTTTACTGTTTTTGTAATGTATTTTCATATATACAAATTAAGTTAACAAACCAATTTCTTTTAAACATATTTTAGCAGCATCCATTTTTGCTAGTTTTTTTGTTTGACATCTTGAAGAACAATATTTGACACCATTTACAATAACCTAAACAGTTAAAACTTTATAAATTGATATCTACTGAATTTGATGAAATTTTAAACGTAAAACATACAGCAATTATAAATGTTTTTCTATGACTAGGCCCAGATTCATCTAATGTATCAAACTTAGGTACTTCCCACTTACGTTTGGCACAAAATTCATTTAATAATGACACTGGATGTTTCCCTAAAAATATTAAAAATTGAAATTTGTAAAGAGACTATTTATTATTTTTAATTATACCTTCAAGTGATAAAGTTGGAATAGCAGCTTTTTTTGGAAATCTTTTGTTTGACCTATTAATAAAAATTGATTGATTTTCTTCCTCAGCAGAAACAAGCCCTAAATATAATTATTTTTTAAAAGTTATTGTTACACAAAAATCTAAAAAAAAAAAAAAATGGAATACTTGCCTTTTTTATCTATTTTAACATCCAATAAAAGCGGTTCCAATGACCCAGACTGATTTTTTCCTAAACCTTCTCCGGGTTTCCAACCCATTTTTTGCAACAAATGCATTCCCATACCACTATTAACTGGAGCTGTATTTCTGAGCTGATCCTATGAAACAACGGTAGGCATATTATTTTAAAGTAATAGAATTTTTTTGTTTGATTTTTAAGCCAATAATAAACAAATATAATATTTTATAAACAAGTAAATCAAGTTAAATAAAGTTTAATCAAGTTCAAATATATTTTACATTTTTTTTTCCATTGATATAAACTTTAATTCAATGTTTTTAGAACATGTATTTGTTCAAAATTTTCTAATGAAAGTATTTACTTAAGTTAAACACTTTTGAAGTTTTTGACAAAAATATTTGACATATTCAACTACATACTGTAAACATATACAAATGTATGTATGTATATATTTACATATGAAGGAAAATTACCAGGGGTATCTTCTGACAAATCCTTGATATTGTAGCAGACAATCCAATGATCAATTCTGTTGTTGTAAGAATAGAGCTTAAATTTGTTAAAAAACAAGTAATATGTCCTGCAACAGATTTTCATTTGGCTTCCTTGCACTTATGAAACAATGTGTATTATACATTCTATGCAATTAGAGCATATGCCCTAAAAGCATAGAAAACTTACTATTTTATCTAATAATAAAATATCACATAAAGTCATGCAGAATCTTTAGAAATAATGTAATTATTGTATAATTTTTTTATTATTTGAGATATAATCATAGAGTTAAATAACAAGTTGTTTTATAATATATGATCATTTTTAAAAAATATAATCAAAGTTGCCTTTTATAGAATTTTAAAGACTAGATAACTCATGATACTAAAAACTAAAACAATGCAATATAAATCAAAATTCAACGCATAAAAAAAATAAATCGAATTATGGAAAAATCAGAATTTGTAATTAGTATAGTTGATTTAAGTGGTTGAAAGCCCAATGAAAATCAATGTTGATTTATTTTACAAGAAATACTAATAAAAAATAATACTTTTACAGTAATTCATATATCTTGGTTTTGGAAAACCAATTAATAAATTCAGAAATTTATAAAATTATTTTGGTAAAAAAAAAGTAAAATAAATTGATATTGTTACCTTTTTTACCCATGGTTGATACCCAGTAGCTAATTCAGCTGGAGTTAAAATTTTTGCACCAGTGTGCCCAGTAAACTGCCCCGTTTCATAAGATAGTAATGAATACCCAATATTAGCCTAAAATATTGATACAAATAATTAAAAGCTAATTATTTCTGTAGTTTCAATAAATCTAAAATCAAGGTATGTATAATAAAGTTACAAAGAAGAAAAAATCATTATTTTTAATTAATTTTATTAAATAAAATTTTGTCACAATGATAAATTTAAATGTGTCACATTGGTAGCCAGTATACTATGTAGATGCCATATTTCTATTTTTTGATTACCCTGCACTTAGTTTGAGAATAAATATTTTAGCGTTTGACATATGAGACCTATGATACAAATAAACTGGTTTTTTAATAGAATAAAATTTTATGAAAAATTAAGCTAATCAATAAGAAAAAAAACAAACTAAAAATACAAGTACAAATATTTAGAAAAATATAGAAATAAAAGTAAAAATATCTGATCTTTAGAGCATTCTTTATTAATTAGGTAGGCCTCCCACTTCATTTCAGTTTACACCTAAACAATGTTAAAAATTAATAATCTTTTTGGTTCTAGCCAAATAAATTATTATTTTAGGAATTAACTAATAGAAATTATTCATGTTAGTCATTCATATATTATATAGCTGTTATGTTCAATTTTAATTTTAAAAAATGTATAGAATGAATTTTTAATTAATATTAATCAATTATTCTAATTAATTGTGATTTATTGAGTGTGAATGACAAATATAATAATAACTACCAGCAATTCCTTAAATTATTACTTACGTAAGGGTTTGTAGGAACTAAGTTGGTAGGAGGAACTGGTTGAGGTTCAATGACTTTTGGATATTGATATGATATTGACACTAGTTCCTCTTTTGGACTGGCATCTTTATTGAATGGTTCAACCTATAATTTTTATATTTTTACTAATAGGTCTTACAAAATAATCTATTATACCATTGCAATTTTGGGTAGTGTAGATGCATTTTGAGGTTTATTTGATTTTAAAGTTTCTCCTGGTAAAGAAATTTTGTTTAACTTGGCTGATTCTTCAGGACATAATGGTACCCATTCATTAACAGCTAAGCTATGTGTTTGGCCACTTGATACAGGAAATTGTAATCTTAGAACATCTTGTTCGACAGTTTTTTCTTGAAAAGATTTTGTGGGTAATTGTGTTGCGTTCTAAAAAGATTATTTGAACATAGAATTTTATTAAAAAAGTATAATTAAGTTTAATTAGTAATATTACTCTGATATTCATAACTATGTTAGGTCTGTCTTTAACCAAAAATGGATGATGAAAAGGTTGTTTGGACTCTTCGTCAGATGTAGAAGATAGGGAGTCATCTCCATTTTCTTTTTCTTTTTTTGATAATTTCCTACAAAAATCTAAAACCATACATATTTAGAACTATAAAACTAAATTATTACAGCATCTATAAAAATTATAATTAATAAATTATAAATATATATATGTGGGTACCATTGGTGTCTAAATGGCACCACTTCCAGGGTCTGGAGGCAGATAGTGGTATCACTTAGTATTATAAGAAGGGAAAATTAAATTAAGTTGTGAGTCAGTCGTGAGTTTTTGTGTGAATTTTAATTCATATGTGTATTTTGCTTTATATATGTTATTTTTGTTTGTGAATATTTAACAGGGCTTTTGCGTGTGAATACATATATATTATTTATATAAATAATAAATATATATGTATTAAGTAATAGTATTGTGTCTTTGCTTTGTTCCTGTGGTTGCTTGTTGTATTTCCCACATATGTATATATATATAGGTGTTTAATAAGTAGGGAATTAGGTTTCTATTGTTCTCACTTTTTGTAACAGTTAACCTGTTTCCTTACTTACTGAATACACTGTGTATATATACAGAATGATTCATAATACAGATCACTTGATTAATCGAAAAATAAAAATAATATTGATATATTTTTATTAGTTTATTTTTTTCCACGTTTTTTTAATTTATAGATCATTAAGATTTTTTATATTCATCTATTATACCTTATAAGGGTGTGAACATTAATGTATAAAATGTTAACATGTATAGTTAACTACTTTATTTATTTGATAAACTAAAATATTAATAACTTCTGAAATATTGGTCCAAAAGTTATTATCGACCAGTTATTTTCTAAATTAAACTATTATCCAGTAAATTAGCTAGTAAACTATGTGTAATATTATTTGAAAAATTAACTTAACACCTTAATAAAGTACACAACATGAAAAAATATTTTACAATTGATAAAAACATTGAACTATAAGAAACCAATAAAAAAAATTATCAATATTATCATCCTGTATATCTTATATAAAATAATTCTTAGATCAAATCCTTATATTGATTAAATACCTGTTAATTCATCAACAGATTTGGTAGGTAAATTGGCTAATGACTCTTTTTTAACACTGCCTACAGGTAGTACACCTTGTTGAACTAATGATAAAGCGTTTTTTCGAGCAATTTTCAATAATTTTTTCTTGTCTATTTTTTCACTAAAAAATAAAAGAAACATAAAAAATGTCAATTTAGTGAATAAGCATTTTTATTGCCTTGTTTACCATGATGGAGAATGATACTTTGACAATTTATTTGAAGTTTCATTGGATCGAGATCTTTTTTGTGGTCTTTCACATTCTCTAGATCTACTGCGTCGTCTATGATCTCTTGAATGAGTTTTGTCAGGTGTTTTTGATCGTTTATTTGATTTATATGATTCATATTTATGTAACGATCTACTACGACTTTTTCTTTTTCGATACATTGAGTTGGAAGTATTTCTGCTTCGAGATGGTGACCTTGATTGATGGTGTTTATGATTACTTTGCTTTGAAAGTGTTCTTGAGTCACATTTAACATTACATATAAATATAGTAAAATAAACACAATAAAAATAAATAAACCTATGTAGATTTTTAAGCTTAGCCAATTAGTTTCTTATACAATTAAATGACTTTTCATAATTTATTGTTATATAATGAAAATATTTATAATATGAAGCATTTAGTTGAAAAAATATATTAATACTTTTAAATAAATAAAAATTTCTCACCTTTCATCTTTTTTAGAAGAAGAGTTTTGTCTTTTACGATGTTTTGGACTTCTAGATCTGTCATTACTTCGTGATCTCTTTTTCCTTCTAGATTTATGTGATTTATGTTTTTCTAGACAAAATGTATAGTATTTTATAAAGGAAATTGATTAACTGAAAATCAGTTCAAAAAATTTAAGCTACTATTTAAGATCAGAAAAAAAAATGTTTGATATAATTTATACTTTTTTTATTATATTTAGGAGTCTTGATATTATTTATCTGTTATTTAATAAATGTTTTATCATATAAGATTTTTAATATGATGTCAAGAATACAATATATATAATAATTTTTGGAATTTACCTAATATTAGTAAAGCTTGTTAAGAAATACTAGAGAAAAAATACAAGGGGTCATTGAGTAATTTTAGGATAGGTTTTGAATAATTTTTAGCTACAAATCCCAAAAATTAAAAAATTCTCTTACCAATTAATATATTATAGTTAAAAAAAACATAAACAAACCTTTTTTGAATTTATAATCATCATAACTTTCTGATAAAGTATTTACTTCATTAAGTTTTGTTTTTGAGCTTTTTTTCTCTTCAACTTCATTTATCAACTCATGATATACTTTACTTTTTTTTAAATCTTTAATAATAATTTTACTGCTATTATTAATATTTTNTAAATCTTTAATAATAATTTTACTGCTATTATTAATATTTTTTGAGATTAAATCTGTAAAAGAAAATAAAATAAAAATAATTTAAATATAAATATTAAAAATCTGTAAAATCTTTTAATTAATAAGAATAATATCAAAGTGGCAATTATACTTTGAAACCATAACAATTATATGAATTTTGATTGTGAGAATTTGAGTGAAAAATTACAGTAAATAAAATCAACCATCAATAACCTGATATTGATATTCAGTTATACACCACTGTCATACATCAACTTGGCCTTATGTAGATACCAAAACACACACAAAAACAAACAAAATATACTCTTTAATGTTAACTGCATTTTTTAGCTCTTCCGAGTACACTTGTCGGAATACACCGGTCAACCCAATGTTCTCAAGTTAGTAAGCCACTAAAGGGGTAGCCGATAGACCCATTTAGAAAAGTTTAGCTTGAAAGTAGCAAACTGTAAGGTGACTCTTTGTTAGGCACCAGCACTACCTTTTCACTCTATTAACTAAGGGACAGTATTGCTCAGAGACAAGTTAGCTCACATACTAGTTATTGGTAATGACCGAAAGACCAGCAACCCACACACACATAATAATAAAATAATATTAATATTTCTTTATAACTATTATAAATAATTGTATTCCAAATATACAATGGTATCATACACACACAAAATAATAAAATAGTAATCAATACACAATTTTGATCATGCCAGTACGAAAAAAATTACCATTTTTCCTAACCACTGTAAATGACAATTGTGGACAAACCATCAATTTCACTTTTTTAATTTAGTCTTTTTTTCATATTCCACGTTTCCCTACTCTTTATTTAAATTATTTGCTGATTATCTTATTTTTCACCATTTTTTTTTTTATATGATCATAATAATCATTTAAGATATTACCACACCATTAAATACGAAAAATCATGAGTTTAAATTTAATTAAAAAAAAAAATTATTTATTTATGATGATATGAGAATAAAGAAACCTAAATAATAATAATATTCTCAAAGAAAATTAAGATAATATTGATATGCACAACAAATAAGGCACTTTTTTAATCTCACTTTTCAAGAGATCAAAAATAAAATTTACTGTCTGATTACACATTATATATTTATCAATTTTCTGAATAGCTTAATTCCAATTCAAAACAAGTTCTCAATATTTTAAAATAAGAAAATTAAAACTTAAATTCAAATACCTCAAAAATCAAATTTTTTGAGTTAGTGCCTTATTTATTGCAAATAGTCATGGTTTCTAATATATAGAAATAAATTGTAATATATAGAAATTTCAATTAGTTTGAAGACTTAAGTTATATCAAAATATAATTTAAGTAAAAACAAAAATACATTACTTGTTGTGCTAATTTTATCTTCTCCAATTAATGATTTTTGTCCATTAGAAAATTCTTCAACAATAGTATTGTTTTTTAATTCTGTGTTTTCCTCATTGGGTGTTGTAATAATTGTTTCTAAAACATCATTTAATGTTACTTGTATATGAGATTTTACTTCTTTAAGTTCATCATTTTTTAATTTTAACTTCACATGATCTTTAGGTGATTTTGAGCGTGAATGCTTTTTTTTTTTTTTAGATTTTTTGTGTTTTTTGTGTTTTTTTGATTTCTTATGCTTTTTATTATTTTTAATTTTCTCTATTTCAGAAATACCGTTTGTTTCATGATTTTTTATCACATTTGGTACAGTAACTTCAAGAGACTGAAATACATGATCAATGTTCTCTGAAGTTTCATCCATGTTATAAGTACTCTATAATATGAACTATCTAAAAATCAGATAAAAAAAAAAAAAAAAGTTTACTTTTAAATAAAAACAATAACAATTATGTATGACACTCAATTTGTATAAATTTATGATAGCACCAATCCATTTCTAAATTCTACTTTTATGATGATATTTAGAATTTTTTTTTTTTTGAGGTCATTAAAACTCAAAAAACTTTACATTATCGATGAAGAAGTACTCAAAAAACATTTGCAAAACTGAATCTATGAAGATGTAGAATTTTCTTTCATTTAATAATTAACCATTATATAATCATCTTTTGCACAATGTTTAGTTATTTTTTGTTAATTGAATATTGATAAGAGTTATTATTTGTTGAGTTAAAATTACACGTACGAACGGGAGTAATGTATTCCTATATAATATGGATAAGAATGATTTTTTTTTTTTGGTAAAATATTTATCAGTACAAAAATATTGATAGGGACAGTATTTGATAGGAACAAAAAATTTAGGAAACGTACCTATGAGGAATGTTACATGAGATGATTATTATATCGAAATTAATTAATGCCGGAATGTATTATCGAGAAAAATATTCTTTGGAAAAATTATTATTATGTATTATATTACTATGGAATATATCGAGGATAACATTTTCTAAGAAAGAATTTTACGTGTTTAATTATCATGGAACACTTGACCAAGGAAAATACTTTTCCGGAGTTATAATCACTAGAAATTATCATAACATACTATTATATACCAATTTAATATAATACACTACCGTTAAAACTGTAATATTAAATTATAATTAATATAAATAAAAATTTAGGCATAGGTGTCTTTTTTATTTACCAGAAAATATTAGATAAGGCCCCCTTTCATCGATTAACGCTTGAAGTTCATTTTAGCTTCAATGTGATACTGAGAAGGTATTAATTTTACTATAATATGTTTTTTTATGTCTATCGCCACTTTTTTTCAGCTCTCGTCGAATCGATTTCGTTCAACGATACGTCAACAAATTACAAATTATATCTAGTTGAAGACATTGCTCTTGAAAATTGAAAATCTGTAAATCTTGACTTATTTTTTCATAAAATTTCCATAATTTTTTTAAAAATGAACGAAACAAAATATTTTTTTTTACATAATTTAATTAGGTAAATTTCTTTCATATGGTATAAAATTGTTGAGCATCTAACCCTTTACCTGGTACATAGGGGAATTCAATATAGCAACTTTTGCACAGAAATTTAACTTTTTCAACTTAAGTTTTAAACATGTTCCGGAAATACTCAGAGCTTTAAGCATATGTTAAAATAAAGATTGTTCAAAAAATTATTTTGTCTCAACGACTTATTTTCTATGTGCAAATGGTTGCCGTATTTAAATATATTTAAAATTTTCGATTTCGTATTTTATTTATTCAACAATTAATTGCTATAACTTTTTAAAAAATATATGGATCAATAAAATTCTTTTTCGGAAATACTTTATGATTATCCTATTTACAAAACGTACTTTTTTTTAATCGGACCATTTCCCTTAATACAGAGGGTGTTGAAATTTTAAAAAATAGTCAAAATACACTATTTATGCTTATGATTAGTAATTTTACATGTTTTAAAGATATCTTAGACAATGCTTTCCGGGTACAAAATTCGATGTATGTAACGAAAAATTAAACATAAACTTTTATTTTACATTTTGACGATTTGAAAGTCATTTATGTCATTTCTAAATCATTTTACTTTTTAAAACATAATTAAACCAAAAAGAAAAAAGCTGACTATTTATGTATATATTATATCTATGAATAAAAAGACTACGACAATTAAAAAGATATACTAGAATGTTAAATTATAATTGTTACATATTACAAGTTATAAAATAAAATTTGTTCCGACGACTTGTCTTCTGTGTGTAAACGTTTCCCGAAGTTAGACAAAAAATTTTATTTTGGTGTTAAAATCACCGTTTATTAGATTATTACTTTTACTTAAATTTTTTGTATTAATATCAAAAAAAAAAAATTTTATGATTCAAAAGTTGTCATCGACCAGAATTTTCTATTTTACAAGCTAATTAAATATGTATGTTGATATTTAAAAAAAATAAAATTTACATGCCTATAAGTTATAATGGATGATTTTAAATTATAATTAATAGCTAATATATCAAAAAATATATTTAACAAAAAAAAAGGAAACACGTTATTTTAGATGCTGCTTTAAACCATTATAACCTATTTATTTTAATTGTTAACAATAGAAGTACATAATTAAAAAAAATCATTTATTTATTTTCGATAAAAATAATTAATAAACTAATAAACATTTTTAGACTATAGAGAATATAAATTGAATGGATAGCTTTTAAAATAATTTCTTGAACTTTTAAAAAAAATTTAAAACTAAACTATTGAATTTAGTTGTCTTTTAATAATCGTCTATCTATTTAAACCCGTCTCAAGGATTCTAGCCTTATTCATTTTGAAACTGCCGAAACCTCCAACTTGTTCAACCAGAGAAGTGGAAGCCCGCAGATTTAAGGGCAAACTGATGATTAAAAAGTTTACCGCTTAAATTTTTGTAAAAGTTTCCAGTTCATTTTGTCTAAATTTGTGATGTTAAAAATTTTCTATAGTATGTCTACCAAATTTAAAAAAAATAAGCGTCCTATTAAAACGATTTCTGACAACGATCTTGATGAATATCTCAATAAAAAAACGTCAACATTGTACTTAATAAATTTTCTATTTTTTTTTTTTTTAGTTATCTTGATTTTGATAATTACATATTTAATATATTTTTGTTACACTGATTCTGATTTAATATTTTTCCTGTAAAACACTTATGGCTGTCGTAGACTGGTACTACTACCCAAATCAGTTATCTACTTGAAAATACGAGTCTCACGCGCCGAAGGTTCTTATGCCCTAGGTCTGACCCGAAGTCTAGTATATTATAATTTTTATATGTTCTTATTACACTTAAGTTTATTGGAATTTTTTTAGTATTCATTAAATAAATTCAAAAAATTTCAGTGGAAATATTTAAATAATATTGTGTTTGTACAAAATATTGAATGTTATCTAGCGTAGAGTGTATTCATGTGGATTCCATTGCTTGAAACTGATAAGTTATTATAACTTCGTATAAGATAAGATAATGTTAAAAAACATAAAATATAGTCTTTAATAACGACTCGTTATTTTAGAAATATTGTTTTCCGGGCTATGACATATACATTTTTAATCAATTATTTGTATTTTTACTTTATTAAATGGCCGTAGGTTTAATGTTGAAAGAAACATTAGTATTCTTACTTGAATTTAAATATTATTTCCTAGCATAGTATGGAATCTTAATATTAAATTGATGTTCTAGCATTATGTCTCTCAAAGAAGAGCATTTTTTAAACAAAGATGATGGAAAAAGTCAATACACTGAAATTTGTTCCAATGAAATAGATATGAAGAAAGATCAAAAGTATTCAACAAATATTGTTAATAATATTTAATTATTAGTGTTTTCAATAAAACAAAATAACATTTTTATCCGTTATAAAATTATGATGCATGTAAAGTGTTTTAATATTAGAGTTTTGTATTTACCTAACTTTAAAATTTAACATATTATAACATTTTATGTTCAAAATGAATATATTATGTTTATTTTTTCAATAAATTAGAAACTTGATTAACCATCATTGGAACAGTATCTATGTCTGTAAACAAATAGTGTAGGTTTAAAGAAATTCTGTAATAAACCTACATTTACAGTTTGTTAATGTCAAAATTATATAATAATAATAATAATATTAATCATGTAGTTTAATCTACAATAAAGGATATTAATATGTATAAATATTCTATAAAAATTAATCAAAAATGTTTTGCATTTTTATTTACAAATAATTTTATCAAACATAAAATTTTTGATAATCAATAATTTAAAAATTAATATTTAATTTTAATGAAGTAGTTAATTTTATTGGTTTAGCTTCATTTTGGTAACAATTTAAAAAAAAAACATTTCTCATTTACTTATATTTTAACTTGAAGATTTTAATTAAAGGATTTATTTTTATTTTTAGTTTAAATACAGTAGAAGAAAGACCAATATTCCAATGTTGTATTTGTGGCTTAACTGAGCATTATGACTGTTTTAGTAATCAAGTACCATTCAATCGTAATATAAAAACTAAAGCTGATGTATATATTGCAAGAGATCCATTTTCTCCTCGGACTAAGAAACAGTATTTAATTTTAGGATCAGCTTGTTCTATTTGTGATAAAGATATATGTCTTAAACCAGAATGTAGTTTATTTTATTCAAAATACTTTTGTTCTTCTTGTACTCGAGTAAATATTACACATTTCCCACCAAAAATTCAAGAAAAAATTAGAAAAACAAATCGTATTTAATTTATATATTAACTATATAGCTAATTTTTATGTATTAACTTGCAACTTCATTAAAAGTTATTATAAAGAAAATAAGGTTCTCTTTATGAAAAAAATTTAAGTCATTAATTTTAACTTTTGTGTTTTTAGTTAATTTTTTCATAATGAAAATAAATATTATCAGTTTTTTTATTCATAATTGAAAAAATGCCGAAATAAATAAATTGTTAAATTTGTTTATTTATAAATAAAAATGATGATAGTTTTATATATTTTTATCTGTATAATTCTATGTGTTGGACTAACAAAAATTATATGCATCCTCAATTCTTTTCAAATAACTTATTAAAAAATTTCAATCTGCATATGTTACAATCAAGAATATTCTACGTACCTAAGAATAGTTATGTGGAATGTTGAAACATTAACTGGTAAAAGTAGAGAATTAGTAGAAGTATTAAAGAGGAGAAAGTTAATATTTATTGTATGTAGGAAACTGAAAGAGAAGAAGGAGAGAAAGTAAAGGAAATGGGTGAGGGTTACAAAATAATGTACTTAGATAAAACCAATACAAAGAATGGTGTAGGTATAATAAAGGATTAGGAGATGAAAAGAAAAGTAGTAGAAGTAGTTAGGAAAAGTGATAGCATTATAGTCGCAAAATTAATTAAAGAAGTGTCGAATGTAGTAAATGCCTTTGCACCTACTCAGTGGTGTAGTCCTAAAAATTTTTATGGGTATACACCTATATTATGAAAAGAGAATAACGTGGGGGGCTCTGCCCCCACACCCCCCATTGCACTTTATATTTTCTACATACAATATTTCACAATTATTTTGTTGAACTTTTAACTTTATACATTATCAACAGTGATATAGTCGTAATTTGATCAATAGATAAGTTAAAAACCTATATGAGGAAACGTGGAGTATTTCACCCCCACACTACTTTTCAAAGGCCTTAACTATAACATAGTTTTGGGGGACGGAATAAAAATATTGTGATGTTTTAACTGTGTTAAAAATATGTATTTTCTAAATATTACATAATGCAACTAAAACTCCTAACCCTCCCAGATACGGCCTTGCTCCTTCCAATTTCCAAACTATTACTCGAATATTTTTACTGACACTTCTAAGTTCTTAAATAATTAAATTTCATAGTAATATAATCGATATGTGTATTATTAGATACTGTTATATTTGTAACGTGACAAAAAGTATCTATTTATTTTTTTGTCTATTTGTATAGACATATATATATATATATTTGTGTTGAGCTGAATGCGTATTGCGACGGCATTTATCAGTTTGTGCGCGCGCGAGATAATCAGCTGTGTACTACTTCGGACCGGTTCATGGACGGCATTTGTGTGTACATTCACCCCGCTCTTTTCCTATCTTGAACGTTATTTGCACTGCTCACCGCATATATTGTCGCCTTATGATTTAAATTGTTCTTATTAATTTCCGGCACTGGGTATTTAGTTTTTTTTTTACCTCTACTTTAAAGGCTAGTCGTGTTGTCGCCAACGGACTCCCGGGTCAAACGCCGGACATTTTGTTGGAATTAGCCATCGTCGGAACTGGTACGCTAATTTTCGTCCGTAGCGGTTTTTTTAGTTGTGTGCGTTAAAACAGATTGTTTTTTTTTATTGGCGCCGGCTATACCTGCCTCCAGTTTCTTTTTATTTTATTCTTTAGTCTATACTCTTCAACTATTTTCTAAATACGTATATGCACTAATAAGAAAACTAACAGTGGGTATACGCCGTATACCCGCGTATCACTCATGATTTTATAAGTATACGCAATAACAGAAAAACAAAGAAGTGGGTATACACCGTATACCCGCGTATACGCTCCACGACACCTCTGCACCTACTTATGGTGCATAAACACTTACTATGTTGTAAAATATACAAAAAAGTATTTTGAAGAGAGAGATGGATGAGGTGATGCAAGAAATACCTGGTAATAAGGATACAATGATAGGTGAAGATATAAATGGACATGTAGGTAATGAGAGGAAAGAATATGAAAGTGTACTTAGGGGTATGGTTATAGTGGGAAGAATGAGCCTGGAGAAAGAATCCTAGATTTCGCAGAATCGTATGAACTTACTGTGGTTAATACTTATTTTAGAAAGGGGGAAAACATATAACTTATAAGAGTAAGAGTAATAGATTAGTTCATATGGAAGAGAGAATGTAAAGCGAGCAAAATATTATAAAATTATCCCAGATGAGAGTGTACCACACAATAAAGACTGATGGTAATTGAGTTGTGGTGTAGTTGGAAGTGATTATATAAAAACTGAAAGGACACTGGAGGAGAATCTAAGATCCGGAGATGGAATTTGAAATGGGAAAAGAAAAAAGTTTTTAAAGACGATTGGGTTGGAGTAAAGAAAACTGTAAATGAGATTGTTGCTGTGAGTAAGAGTAGAAAGCCAGGAAACAAGAAAATCTGTCGGTTAGATGAGGACGTTCAAAAAATCAGAGAGAGTAAAAAACAGCAATTCAAAGTGTGGTAGAAGAGTAAAAGGAGAGAAGATTGGATGGAGTATAAATGCTTGTGTAAAGAAGTCAAGTGTGCGGTATGAAAAGCGAAGTTCAAGAAGTATAATAAGTTAGGAACAAAGGTAAAAAAGAAGTCTATAGACTTGCAATAGTAAAAGAAAAACACTCTAAAAATTATCACAATAATAAGTAAGGTGTATAAAAAGTGATGATAAGAAGGTGCTACCGAGTGATGATGATGTGGAAAGAGTATTTTGATAAATTACTGTATCCAAGAGAAATATTAGAAAATACTTCATGGAACAAGGGATTGATAGATTTAATTAGTGAGAAAGCGGTATGGAAGCCTGTGGCATCAATGAAAAAGAATAAAGCAGTAGGACTAGATAAAGTGCCAATAGAAATTTGAAAAATATTAGGTAATACTGGCGTAACATGGCTGAAAGATCTTTTTAATAAAATTCTATTAGAAGAGAAAGTACCAAAAGAATGAAGGAATGGTATTATGGTACCGATATTTAAAGGCAAAGGATATATATATATATGCATGTGGAAATTATTGTCATAAATCTTAAGAGTCAATGTATGAAGATTTGTAAAAAAGTAATAGACAAAAGAATAAGAGGGGATAATATATCAGTAACAAAGTTTGTTTTTTTGCATAGAAAGTTAACGATGGAGACAATTTTTTGTGTAAGACAACTAATAGAAAAGTATAAGAAAAAGAATAAAAAACTATGTTTTTCTTCGAAAATTTGTCGTCTTTTACAATTTTAATAAAATTTAATGCATAATTTTCTTAACGATCTTATGGAAAATAAATCTCTTTGATAAAAAAATATGCAAATAATAAAATAATAATAATAAAAAATTATAGAGAAAAAAGAAAAAGCTGTGTATGGTATTTATAGATTTGGAGAAAACGTATGATAGAGTACCAAGAAAGGTTTTAAAGTGGCTATTAATGAGAAAAAGCGTCTCGAAAAAGTATATTAATATAATAGAGGATTTGTATGAAGGCACTTGTACTAAGGTAAAAAGTGTGGACAGAGTAACAGAAAATTTTAGGGTAAGAGTAAAAGTGTACCAAGGTTCTTCTTTAAGCCTTTATTTATTTTCTATAGTAACAGATGAAATTACTGGAGAAACACAAGGAGAGGTACCGTAGCGAATGTTTTTTGCTGACGATATTGTTTTAATAGGATAGAGTAAGAAGGAAATTAATGAAACGCTAGAAGTGAAGAGATAAGCCTCTCTTGAAGAAAAATGATTAATATTGAGTAGAATTAAGACAGAGTTATAGAGTGCGAGTTTGACGAAGGAGAACCGAGTTAGGTGAAATGAGGACATCAGTGATAATAAGCGAGGACGTTGTAGGAGTGTTGGAAAGTTTTAAGTATTTAGTTGTTTAGGATCAGTTGTGCAAGATGGTGAAGATAGAGCGTCTAATATGTTATGCAATAAAAAAATTCCAATGAGATAGGATGGAAAGTTCTATAAGACTGTACATTTTATACTTTTTTGTTTTTAGTCAATTTTTACAATATAATACTATATTTAAAACCCATGTCAGATATCATTATACTTCACCCCATAGTTGGGTGAAGTATAATGATATCTGACAGTGATAAAAATCACTATCGTTTCTTACGATAGTGATATTTTAACAAATATAAATAAAAAAACGATAGCACAGTGGGGTAGCTGCACAGTATGGACGTGGCATATTTGGGACAAGTATAGATGATATCTGACAGTGATAAAAATCACTATCATAAGAAACACTTCGATGCAAATATGTAAATAGTGTTTAATTTTAAGAAATTGGTAGTTTATTTCAAAAGCAACAATAACTCTTACTCCCTTATTTTTATCCTGACCAGTAATTTGATTTATAATTATAATATATGAATAAATAATAATTAAATTAATTAAATTTAGTATGATATTAATATTAAATATTTAAAATTATAATTTTTACGAAGATATTATAAAAATAATAAAGTATTTGTATATTTCCTTACTTTTAAAGCGTATAAAAATTTAAAGAGCTTGATGCAATACTTTTCAATAAAAAATGTTTATTTAAAAAATGTTTTTTGCGATATTTTCAAATGTGCAATTAGACTTTTTCTATCACTTCTAAGTTTTAATATTATTAGTTATTATTAAAAAATAAGTATTTTCATATAAAAAAATAATTAAGAACAAAAAAAGAATTGTTTTAAATTAATACTGAGTTTGATTATTAATACGTTAAAAATAAAGAAAATGACATATTTAACTTATCTTTTAAGTCCTTTTAAGTTGATTTTTGTGAATATTTATAGTAAAAAAAAAATTATTTATTACCATAACTTTTAGCTCAATTTACAATTTTGAAATTGACATTAAGACAGAAATACAGAAAATTGTATAATTACTATTTATAGTAAATTATCAGAAAAGCTCAATATTTTTTTGTATTTTTATCGTAATAGATAAGTTAAATAGAAATAACAGTAATCATTTCCTAGTAACTTTTGGTATTTAAAAATATTGTACAATTGAAATATGAACTGAATTAATTTTAATGATTTATTTTAACTAAATAAACCAATAAAAAAAAGTGGTTAAAAAGATCTAAAAATCCATTGTTATCTCAGGAGAAACTAACAATCCTTTTTTTTTAAAAATGATTTATATAGCAACATGTTCCCAAAAAATTTGAAATATTATAGTCTATTAGTAGCACACACAAATACTCAAAAAATTATTAAATTTCAAAGTAAAATGATTTAATTTTGTAATTGAAACCTATCATATCAAACTCGATTCGTCAATAAATACTCTGAAAACATTAGAAATAAATAATTTTAATTGTTTGTATGGAGAACATGGGATAAGTAACTGTTTAATTGATAAATTAGGTTTTTTTCAATTTTTGAGGGTAATATCTTTAACTAGATACGATTTGTGATCTTTAGAAGTATTGTTATTCAAAATCAGTCTATCGAAAGCTAAGTTTGAGTGTTCAGACACAAAAAATAAAATAAAAAAAGTAAAAAAACACATTATAGTAAAATTAATACCTTCTCAGCTTTGCATCGAATAAAAGAGGTATATAAATAGTATTTATCATCAAAAAATTGTATATATATTTCAAAATGTTATAGCATTATAAAATTAAAAATATAAAAAATATTTTTTTAAAAAAAATCTTATTTTTAGCTTTGATATGAAGCTGGGAAAATATTAATTTTACTATGATGTGTTTATTTTTTTTTTGTAACTGTTACCAATTTTTCTCAGCTCTCATCGAACCGATTCCTTTAAACGATACGTCAAAAGATCACAAATCTGCAAAAAATAACATAAAACATATTTTAAATATAGTTCTATATTGTAAAAATTGATCAAAAAAGAAGTATAAAATGTAATGTAGATCATAAGTTATATGAGTTGTCAGTTGTGGTCTTTTCTTTTCTGTATATATTTTAGGTAGTCTAGATCTTATAGTTTTATTGAAAATATTTGTTTATCGTTATGAGATATAACTATTATATATATATTTTTGATATTAATATCATTATCTGATATGGTTGATATACTACAGTCTGATTTTTACAACAATTTGTAACTTATTTGCAAATAAAAAAAAAAAATAGTGAAAACATTTAAATTTAATTTTTGAATATAATTTTTTTTTCTATATCAATTTTTTTTTTTTTACATCTCGATATCGGAATCCATTTTATTTTTTTGATATTGCTGAAATTAGATACATATTGATATCCAAAAATATATCGTTGACAAACCCTATTATTTAGTAATTCAGTGAGTAAGGAGTTGTATAGTGTATTTCTACGTATTTATGTTTTTAAATTTAACATTTTTAAGATATTCTCATAACCAGTGTGAGGAGTTCTATGAATATTACAATTATGTCATATATCAGGACTTTATTTTGTACTTTTACAAGTTGATCGTTATTTCCTGCATGATTTTGATCACAAATTAATGAAGCATATTCAAGTAAAGAACTAATTAGTGAGGTATGTAGACATTTGAAAGAATGTGAGTCATGAAAATCAGAGTAATTTCTTTTTTAAATTAAAACTGATGTGATAATGTAGGTTTCAAATTGATATTTGTCGATATTTAATGAGACCATGTGATATGCACTTTGTTAAATATTGACAAATCACTTTGTAGGAAGTTAACATCTATCTGAAGAAGTTATCGACTTGAAAATGTTTGCATCATGGCGAATAATAGAATGTTGGAGTGTGTAATAGAGAACATAGCATAATTTGTCAAAAAATAATTATTTTAATTATTATTAAATTTTTGTATAAATAACACAGATTTAATTTAACGACATGATTACGCTGATTTGTCTACATAAAAATATCTAACTGGTTAAATCACCTTATATTGAGTATGTAAATTTTTATCAGTGTTCATTCTGTAATATTATTTTGTATGGCTACACTGATAAGAAAACTAAAAAGAATTTTATTGACAAACCATTAACTGCACTGTTATAGCAAACATGTTATTTTCCATTTCAAAATAATTTTTTGTATGTATTTTTAACGGCTTTCAATACATCTGTACAATCTATTCATAATCATAATTATTCGATATGGTCTGTACAATTTAAAAAAATACTAATTTATTAATATTGTTTTTCCAATAAATTATTTTATAATCGTTCATTCTTTCAATTAAATTAGTTTAAAGCATTATATAAATAACAAACCAGTGTGATATTTAACGGTTATAAAAATTAGTTTAAAAGAGTAATTTAAAGTTTATCACTTAATTTAAAAATATCATTTATTGCGACAATGTCGAACCATTATATTGAAATACCAGATCCACGATCACCAACTGTAGATTTTTCTAGAACTCCATTACGAGTAAGTCATTTTAATTGAATTTTGTTTTTTAGTTAATTTCTTATAAGATTTTACAATTTTAAGATTAGAAATATTATAAATGAAGAAAATATTTCACGGATTATTAATGATTCATTTGTTGAACTACCATTGTGTGAGCCAGTATCATCTACACCAACTATTGTATATGATTGTATGGATACTGATGATTCATTTCATTCTGCAGTTTGTGAAAATGATAATGAATCTATGTTAAGCGGATTAATTACTCCAGATGTTAAAGATAAATCCAAAACATTGAGAAAAGCTTTAGGTTGTATCAATAATCGTTTGTCTGAAACACCGAAATCTGATATGAGGCGTAAACTTTGGCGTAACATGGAAGAAGAAAGAGTTAAAAAAGGTGTCAATTTAGGTGAAGAAAATACACCTCCTCTTCCATTTAATGATATAACTGCTTCAGCACCACCTAAATTATACAGATACCGAAAATTTACCTAAGGTTCTAAGAATAAATTTAATTCTTTTTCATTTTAATTGTAGCAACTTTTATAATTTAAATTATTTTGTGTGTTTATATTTTATATTACTTAAATTATGTTTTATTAAAATTGTCTCAACTACCATACTGCTTTTTTTAAAATTATATACACATACAAATTTTTTGTATATATAGGTTTCTTTTTAGTCAATATACCATACCTATATTATAAAAGTTTTCTTATTACACATTTTTGAAATTACTTTTATTTTTATCACAATACTTTTAAAGTAATTATTTTACCTCTAAGTAAGAATGCATTACAATTATAAACTATCATTTTTAATTGTGTTGCACATTGTATAAATATTTTAAAACATATAATGATTTAAAATAATTTATTTATTTTTTTCAAAAATGGAATAGTTTTACTATTAGTTTTATATATTTAATATAACTTATTGTATATAACAAGAAGATTTATAGGAATTTATAAAATGTAAGTAAAAAAATTGCATAATTTTAAAGATAGATATGAAAAATAGTACTGTATAATGAGAAAATTTACAATTACATTTTTCTGTATCACCTATAATGAGTATTCGATTATTATAGTTCAGTACCATAAAAAGAAATACTTGGGTTTATATAAAAACATTTTGTAGAAAAATAAACAACATATTTATGATAAAAAAACTAGTATGTTGGTATTCTTCTATATAAATACATATGAAAACACCATAAAATGAGGCTATTTTTCAGTTTTAAGTAATTTAAATTACTTACAAAAATATTTGTTTTATACTATTGTTATTACAATTATACAGTGTCCTAATATATCCTCACATCTTTAATAATTTTAGTCCATTGAATATTGAGTTACTTTTTTTTAAATAATTTCAGTTTTAGACTGTTAAAATCATATTTTGTATATTTTTGAAATATTAAGAAAAACAACTTTTAGCCCTTACAAAAAATTTTGATGGATTGAACATAATTTTATAATAAGTGTTTACAAACTTTTTAATATATACAGTGGGTAAGTACCCAAGTAGGTACAGCTCGTACTGTATATTTATATTACTCTACTCACACTATGTATTCAAATGTTTTGAACCCATTAAATAATTACCATAAAATTTTTATTGACTCATCTAAATTTTATTTAAATGTTTATTTTATAATTTCGAAAAGATAAAAAATTAATTTAATTTTTTTATAAAGAGAAATATGCCTTTAATATAGTTTAAAACTTTGAAATTGTTAAAAATAAAATTAAATGCAAAATATTTGCTGTATTAAAAGTTATTAAAGGTGATAAAACTAGGTGTGATACTCTGTACAGAGATGATATTGATTATGTTTACTTAATTAAAAAAAAATTATTTATCTTTAATAATTTTTTAACCCACAAAGATAATTTACTGAGGGGTTGAATTGCAGTATTTTATTAAATATACTGTTAATTTGTTTACGATTTAAGCAAAATTCAATGTTATAGTTTCGTGTTCATTTTTGATTTTGTAAATTACAAACAATTTAAATTATTTTATATTAAACTTGGCGGTATATAAATAATAACTACTTCTGAATTTAAAAGTGCATTTAGACTGATATCTATCTGTGATATAACTGAACTATACTAAAATTGATCAAAATCATAATAATCTTTGAATACAAATTGAAAGTTCTTTGACATGTTATATTTTTAAATAATATAGGTATATTTTTATAAAAGATATTATTAATTTCCACTTAAATGTTCAATAATTCATATTAATAATTTTCAGATATTTTTATTATTTTCTTTAAAATATATTATATTACATTTAATTTGATATAGGTTTAAAGAAGTCAAGTTTTTTAAATTTTTTTTTTTTGCTAATTATTGAACCTAATATTTTCATAAATAATCAATAAATCTAAATAATTTATTTATAAAAACATTTTTTTATTTTCAAATTATTTTCATACTTGATAATTTAGAGCATTTGAGCGTAATGCAATGATTATAAACTTTAAGGGTTAATAATTAATGTACTTCAAACATTATTCAATCCTTCGTTTTTAGTAGAGTATTAACTTTGTTTAAAAGTTCATTTTAGTAAATTACAAAACATTTTAATTAATAATAAATAATAAACATATTTTTTCAATATTTACATTTGGAATGCATACTATAATTTGTTTTTTAAAATTTGGTTAATAATATACAAATGTAATTAAAATAATTTAAGAAGATTGTTGTACGTGAACATGAAATTTACAGGAAGGCATTCTGTTGATTTCTACAGTAACTATACTAGCAATTCCAAAATTCTCCAAAGCTCCTCTAATTAAGCCGCTTGTAAATGTAGCATACTATAAAATTCATTTCATTGTTTTAACACTATAATTTAAACTAAAAAAAAATGAACAACCTTGGGGGCTTCTTTTAAATACTGAGTTCCATTTGAAAGTTTGTTTAGAAATCTAAATTCATTATCTTGTAAAACATAAACTCCTTGGTGATTAGTCCTTAAATTATCCACTTGTTTTTTATATACACAAGACCAAAAATCAGTGCAGATAAATTTTAATATTTCAAGTTCTTCTTTATATCTTGGTAATTCTTTAGTTATTCTGTAACAATGATAATATAACTGTTATAATAACATGTATTAAATGAATATTTGATTAAGGTAAAAATAAAATAATACCTCTCTATAAGACGCCACCCACATGAATAACCTAAATGTTCTAACATAGATAAATCTTCATCCTTAAAATATATCAAACATTAAAATAAATAAATAAAAATAATTGGCAATGTACAAGTAACACTAGAAGTCTTGGAAAATCTGATCTACTCAGTTTTTGACATAATCTTAAGACTAAAGATCATAGAAGTGATTTTTCAAATAATATATAGCTGTTTTTCATTTTCAAAAAAATATTATAATAAATAAATATTCATCATATTTAAATAATAATCTTATATGAGTTGTTAAGTTGCAAAAGGATATATAAATATATATATCCAAAAAAACTATTTTGTTCTACTTTTTCTTAACAAATTAGCTAATTTAGATAAGGAAAAGCAAAATTACAAAAAAATGTTTTTTTAGACATGTGTCTTTTATGGAAACTTTAATATGATATATAGTCCTAGTTTTTGTGATGATGATTTACTGATATAGTAAAAATAAATTAACTAAGATTTTAAATATAGCTGCATTTATCAGTTACCATATTTATGGCTTTTGAATATGTTTAAATTGAAGAGATACCAGACTAAATGATGAAATTTTTAAAACATAAAATTAATATAAAAAAAATTATTAATTTACACAAAAAAAATTTTATTTAGAAATGAGAGGACTCCTTTCATTTAATATTGACTTTTGTATTTCAGTTTTCCGCAATGCTGATGCTAGAAATAAAAAACAATTATAAAATTACTTCTGTTTTGGAATCTTTGGAAACCATATATGAAACTATTTCGGCATGTAACATATCAAATAAAACATCTTCTGCTGACATTTTGAAATATGGTATTTAAAAGCTGCACTTAAATATAATTATGTATTTAATTTCAAATTCAATAATAATAAATTCAATTATGTAATACTGAATGTGAAAATATTATCTGTTTACTATCATTCTAGATTACGTTTTTGATAATGCCCTGACTTGTAATTATCAATAAATTGGAAACAATTGCTTTTTCCCTCCATCATACCATATTTATAAATATTCTGTGTTACTAGTTTATTTCACAAACATAGATTTATATATTAACTTATACATTTATGGTTTTAAAAAAGTAAATGTAACAACTTATACAGAATGATGTTTTTAATATTAGCCATTCATTAGAAATATTAAAATGATAATTATGTTAAGAAAATTCTTATTAGTAATTTTTAATTTTACATATTTTTTGATATATCAATTCATTTTTAATAAGCTTATAAATAAAAAATAATTTAAATAAGAAAACAACATGATCGATAACAACTTTTGACACATTATATTTTGGCATGACCGATTGTGTGAATATGTCAGAATCTTTTTCTTTCTCCTAGGAGAGTTGTTTAGAAACTCACAGTATCCATTAAAAATTGGTTTAGTAATCAGAAACATGATATTGACAATAGTGTCCAAATTTCATTAAAAAGAATTTTGTAAAATAAAAAAATTGCATCATACTATACTAAAATATTTTCCTTTGAAGTAAAGAATTTCAAAACGTTCAAAATATTGTTAAAATATTTGATTTATTTGTTTACATATAAATAGTTCATAACATTAAAGTAAAGATCGATTTTATTTTTTATAAATCTATAATTTATCATTTTACAATAAATAAACAAAATAGTACAAAAATATGGTAGTATTAAACTAAATAATTTTCGTGTATACTAGTAATTTATTAAAAAATAATAATTTTGGTTAAGAAATCACTTTAATTACTAAAAAAATAATAGCTCAAAAAATGTTTATACTTAAAATAAGGATAATTTTAGGAAGTGGGAACAACTTTTAAATTGTTACACACGTTTATTCAGTTTCAATAAAAAATATGACTTAAATAAACAATTATTTTTTTGTTTTTAATAGTCAATATTTTAGTACTCATAAGTATAACTTTAGGATACAAATTGAAACATTTTTTTTATATATTTCATCATTAAAAATAACTAATGAAAAGATAATCAATACATTGCAATTAAAATATGTAATAAAATGAAATAATTTAAAATTAAAATAAGTTATATAAATTGAACATGTAATGGACGGATTAGTTACATTGTGTCAAAACTCTTATTAAGTCTTAAAACTAAAATAAATTTTTAATAATAGTAAAAAAAATTGTACATAATTGTCCTTATACTGGAGCAGTAGATACAGTACTGTGTGGAGTAGTTGGTCGAGATCCAGCCAGTGAATGTGTTGTAGATGCATTTAGAGATGCCATAGTACCGATCTGAAAAAATAATAGAAGTAATAATATAAATCGAATAAAACTGTATGTTAATACTTGTATATTATTTATACATTTTTATTATAAGTATTTTTTTTAGAATATTTATTTAAATAAATACTGATATTAGTAAATACAACAAAATATGTGATATTTTCATACAATTTTTATTGCAGAAATATTGTACTTAGGTTTTTGCATAAATGTGTCTAATTTAATCGATTGTATTAAAAAACTCTCAGTTTAAATATAAAAATATTATTGAATAATTTATAATATATTTATTATACACTAGTAATCCAAATTATGTTGAGTCTACCTAATCAGTGATCAAGTCCAAATAGATCTGATATTCTGTAACATTATGTTAAAAACTTGTACTAAAATAATTACTGTAATCATTTTATTATACCAATATTATGTTTCATACTATACAAATATAATATCAGCTGGTCATTACTACCTGCCTTTTATTTTCATTTTTTGTAAAACCAGTATAATACTAATATCAAAAAAATTTAAATTTTGTTAAAATATACTTTGAAAATATTAACAAATAAAATAATATTACTTTGAGTATTTGAAATTAATAATAATTATTAGAATATTCAAAAACCAAACTAGTATAATTAAATATTAAGACACACTTGTTGAATATTTATATAAAAAATGTTTGAAATTGATGTTTACTTTGACTTTGATTAAATATTTGGATTGTTTGGTTATATTTGGGTTTAATCGAAAATTTAAAAGTTTAAAGCTTTGTTATGATACGATTCAAAAAATCAGAATGTATAATATCACTAGTAATTATAATTAGTAGAGATGTTTATTTTAATTATGTAAAAGAAATTTATCATTCAAACTATTTTAAATTAAATTTTTATTGTTTAGATATTAAAAAACTTACTCAGTAATTTTTTAGCAAACATTTTAAATGGCAATTTAAATAATAAATAAGACAGCAAGAAGCTGAGAAACTTACTCTTAAATGAGCTAAATCTTCTAGTTTGGTTAAGTCAAAGAGTTCTAAGTATAAAGAATAAACGAGTAACCAACCATAAACATTAAGAACTATAAATATTGCACCCAAAAATATCATAGTAATATTATAACCAAAAATTGGATCATTAGCAATGGATGAAAACGTCCAAGCAACAAAACGTAATATAACAAATACTGCAAATGTAAATAACCATGGTACAATTCGTTTTTCATGTTCCTAAAAATTAATAATGATAATCTTAGAAACATTTAATTATTATAATAACAAATATCTTATACTTTTCGTAAAGCTGATATTAATATAATGCTAGTAACAAAAATTACTGCTGCTGCAACAAATGAAAATAATGAGAACAATACTAGCAAATTTCTAACTGAAACATAAAATACCGATATATTATTGATCTGAAAAGTATTTTAGTTAAAACAAGATTCATACCCCATGCACTACCCACATATACAAATTGGTAGCTCATTAGATAGTAACCATAATGAGTTGAACCTGGAGCTGCCATTGCTAAGCAATATGTGTCAAATGCAGAAGTTGCAAGAGTAAATATGCTTAAAAACTAAACAAAAAAAAATATATAAAAAAAATTAGACTAATTCTTCAACATTTATTGTATTTTTATTATAAAATATACCAATGAATAAAATGCAATGACAAGTGCACCACGTTGAGTATCAAGAAATATAGCATCTTTGAGTATAGGACGTTGGTACCATGGGATGCGTAATGATTTCATTGACCGAGTAGAACGCAAATTTGATGATCTTAAAGTTAGATGACTGGCATGAATAGAATAAACTGATGGAGTGCCCATACTGGGCGTTTTGCTTCGAGCATACATTTTTTTTATTGTATATAAAATTAAGAAAAATAATTGATTAATTAACTAAATAAAAAATTTTTTTGTTCAAAGTATTATAAAATTAAAAGTATAGCTCATGGCAGCCGTTATTTACTAATGAAAATCAAATTAAATTTTTTAATCTAATAAAAAAAATTTAAAGTTAAAAGTTAAAAAAACAAAAAAGAACACCCGAATGAGGAATGTTTACATTTATGTTTCTTAATTGTGATCTCGTTTGGTAAACACGCCCAAAGTGATAAACACTAACAATGATAATATAGTATAAATACATAACATTTATTGGGTTTATTAACAAGCACAAAGTTAAGAAGAAGAAATCTTTTGGAAGTAGATATTTAAAAATATGTTCAATTTAGAAACTGAATTTATAAATATATTATTGATAACTTAAATTAATATACCTTAAAATATAATTTTCAAAATATCTAAAGTACGCATTTTTATCAACAGAGCGCGTTTAATAATTATGTAAATGTTACAATTGGCTCTATATATAAGCTTATTAGATCTTTAGTTTCACTGGTATTAGACGAAAATATGAATATGAATTAAAGTACAGACTAAATAATAAATATAAATATATTATATTGATGTGTTTATTGTTTATTTAAAGAATTAAAAAGAAAATGGCTCTAATGATACTACCTATTCATTTCTGTAAGTTATAAACACAATGGTAATTTTATTATACTATGTTAATTAGTTACTTACATAAAAATAGAGTGGTCAGTTTTTCATCCTTCTAATTTCTGAACTCAATAAACTACAGAGGGTGGTGACCCTTTTTTACATGTTAAAGAATCAAAGATGGTTCATGACTAATTCAATAATGGACGAGTATTATGGCAGCGTGCACAAGATATCAAACACCACCAATAAAAAAATCACGAGAAAAATCTCGTTAAATCCCCGAGAATTGGAAGGCGAAATGCACTACTTTACAAAAAAATTGTTTTAAAAATATGGTCTAAACTGTTCTACATGGAATTTTTAACAGCGATTAAAATATACTTTTTATAAAAAAAAATTTTGCGTTGATTTCAAATCTGTAATTTCCATCACCTCTAATTTCTGAGATTATTAATAATTAATAAAAAACGACTATCTACATATAAAAACAATTTTATCGTAATAAATCATTTGTGTAAAATAATATTAAATTTCAGTGAATTTTCGATCATTACAAACAGCTAAAAACTTAGGGTACTTTCAATAATGATAGGGAATGATCCTTCTGAGAAAAATGATTACACGTTAAAGGTAAACATTTTTTGTGTTTAGGGGGGGATAATAAAATTTTTTTTATATATGATCCACTAAAAACAAAACTCTAACTATTTTACTGTTTTGTGTTAAACACTGCTATTTATAATGAAACTCAAAACCATAAGAAAAAATAATAACAAATAAAAGCAACAGGAGCGGATTCAGGCACCTTCCCATTAACTATATATAAGTAATATACAGAGTGTTCAAAAAATAAGAAAATAGGTCAATTGGTAAAAATAATGATAACCATAGAAATCCATATCCTTACTAACAACTTTACACATACACACACATATATATATATTATATATCCACCGTATTTATCATTATTTTGAATCTTTTAGAACGAGCGAGACGTCTGAATAGTGGCTTGAAAATTACACATAAAAATTAAATGGCTATTATTATCGTGTTTATAGGGTTAGATAAAAATATTTTAATACAAAAGAGTATAATGTTTTATCTTATTAAGTTAGAGGCATAGAGCAAATATAGCGAGTTCAAACATTTTTGTGTAAATAATAAATGACTATTAGCACTACCGATTAAACTCAGAAATCAATGAAGTATTTTATCATATGTCGTACATTGGTAGTGCCCCAACGTAGACACAAAAGTTTTACACAAATTAATTAATGTTTATATATATATATATATATTGACGACGAGTTCGTCGTTCGAGCTCTTCTCAAGTCCTCCCGTTGGATAAACTGATCAGCCCCAATCCCTCAAATTAGTGAACTACTAAAGGGGTAGAGTTTAGACCCGTCAGCACAGTCTAGCTTAAAAATAGCAGACTGAAGGGTGGCTCCTTGTCAGCCACCAGCACAACTACCTTTTTACTATACCCACTAAAGGACGGCTAAGCCCAAAAACTAGCCAGCACATACACGAATTATTAAGATTGACTATAGGACCAGTAGTCCAACCTCGACTCTTGCCGCACACACACAAATTCTAATATCACGACGATATAAAGTATTTACTCTCAAGTACAGATTTTTAAATAATTATTTTATTTATTTATAGTAAAAACACAAAGTCAAATATAATATAAAAATTTAACAAAAAATTAATTAAATCTTACAAAAATACAAAGTTACTCGCACACCAACGACCTAACCCGTAGCTCGACGATTCTTCGTCAAAACGTCCAGTCTCGTCTAGCCCAGTCCCCTATACTTTTCATGTTTTCCTTTTATATTCTTTATTCCACCATTATTAATTTGCTTACCCTGCATTTCCTTTTTATATGGAATTATTATATTGCTTAAGAGTTCAAAAATTGCTTACTACTATTGTAAAGCTTATATTATACTAAAATCGATGTTATTCAATACTTTTTCAGCTAATTACTACACAAATAACTAAAATGTTTTTGAGCTATATCACTTTACGCTTTAGCACNGATATATAGTAAAATTATTAAAAAATGTTTTTGAGCTATATCACTTTACGCTTTAGCACCAACACTTAAACATCATTTAATAAATTATAATAAAATATATAGAAATGTACCTTTTAGTGTTACAGTATTAAAATGCTTGATCGAGTACATGGCTATGCATTATAAAATATTTATTTTACTTATGAAACAGCCATTTTAAATATTAGAAATTAAATAAAAACATGATATTTATTGTAACTATTTGATATAGTGTAGTAAATTAGAATGATAATTATAAGAATGATATGAAGGCTTTATTTTTGTTATTTTTTAAGTTTTTAAAATAATTATTTTCTGGGATATTAGGTATTTTAGATAATTATATAGATTTCGATTTTGTTTAAGGGAAACTTGTGCCAATATTTTTATTTATTTGGTATTAGTTATTTTAAAATTACTTAGGTTACGTGTAAATTTGTCACTCGTAGATTTAAATGTGCCCTTTGTTGGTTGATATGTAAAAAAGTCTTATTGATTTGGCAGCAAAAAGGCTACAAATAATTACACAAATAAGCCTGATGACAATCGTGTTTAATATAAAACCCTGTTAACTGTTAACCGATGAAAATCATTAAACTTAATATTTTTCATTTATTTAAAATTTGAAATATTGAAATATAATTCTCATTCAAATCAATACAATCCTCTATTTACTTTAAATGTTTGATAAATCTAAATTATTAAATCGTACAATTAAGAGATTTTCACTTAAAAATCAACAATTTCTCAAGAGATGATAATTCAATGTAAAAAATGTTGAAACATATATAATAAAATGCATAATTTTAAATATTAAAATACAGAAGTAAATTATATAAATAAATACCAATAAATAAAACAATTTAAAACAAGATAAAGAAATATCCAATTAGTGAGGATAGAGGCTAAAGAGATAATGATGATTTAAATACAAAAAATTGTCTAAATTTTATGTTACTGGAATATCTTAAAATGTTCCTTATTACTGTTTATTTTTAAAACATTTTATTAATAGCTACATTAACTTACTATAGTACTTTATTAAAATAACTAATTATATATTATGATTAATTAATCATAATACAAAATGGGGCACATTTAGTAAATAAATTTACCACATGTATTTTGTTGAAAACTACAATTAATGTAATTCCTAATCATTTTTTAAATGGACGCAGCGTTTTAATAAAATGTGTGTTCATCATTAAAAATAGTAATATAAGCTATTATTAAAATTAATTAAAATAGCTATTTATTAATTCACTTTTTAAATTATATTAAATGTACTTACATTTTATGGAACTTTTTAGTTAAAAGTAAATGTCGGAGTGATCAATGAAAAACGACAGTCTTGACAGTTCTCTTGTCACTGTCAAAATGGCAAATAACTCGAAAAATGATTTACAATAAGTGTAAACTAAATGTTGATTATTTGCGAAAATGTCACAGTAAAAATTAAACATCAAATAAAATTCATGCAAACTACAACTGTTGTTCAGTCGTAACTGATGTGTCTGTTTATTCCACCAACAACTCGTTTGTTAAGTTCGCGCTAAAACATCAATAAAAACATCTTAAGTCTTTATTATTTTTAAGTTTTTTTATTAATTTATGAATTAAGGAATAATTTGTCTAATAACAGTACAACTGAATAGAATCATTTGAACGGTTATAACCGTCATAACGATTTTTTCATTATGATATTATTAAGTGTATTTAATAAACATATACAATAAAGTGAATAGTATTTGAACTGAGAGCCAAATTAATACTTGCAACCCTGAACTCAAATAGAACTGTACGATTATTTTGAACATTTTTTTTTTCTAAAAGGGGGTTAAATGGGGTAGTTACCTTCTATAGGACTACACAGTTTGACTTAAAAAATTGACAAGTTAATAAAAATATAACAACACATAAAAACGTTGATTTTTACACCAAAATAACATTTTTTGTACAATTTCGGCGGCTTTTTGAGTAAGTAATAAAAGAAGTGTATCTTAAATACAAATTATTATTCAGAATACATTATTGGTATAAAACCTACATTTTATTAAATACAGAATTTTATATACATATAAAACCAGTATTTTTAATATACAAAAGGTTCAGATATTATGGAACACCTTGTATATAGATGTGCTACTAGTAAAAGGACAGTATTTTTTAAATATAGGTGTACCTTAAATATTGTCGGCCTGCAACAACAACGTGGTTACCACTTGCATAACGACTAGCTATGATAGTAAAGGTCGCCATTGGACCATTGGACCATTGGTGGAATCTAATTTAATTTAATACGTTGTTATATGTATAAATGATTATAACACCTCGTGGTTTATTAACCACAACTATGATAATTGAAGTTGTAAATGGTTGATATGTAAAACATATCGTAGCTCGTGTCTAGATTAAGGAATAGGGATAAAATACACGCGAGTACTTAAGTTACTCGCACAATAAAATAAATATTACGGTTAAAATTCATAAGAAAATTTAATTTAATTGTTAAAAAAACGAAAATTAAATTAAATCCGGACAAAAATACGAATATATCAAAAACCATGTCTACAAAGAAAGGTTATCAACAAAAATAAAATAAAATGTTTAAACAAAATCAAGTAATATAATAAACATCACGGACGGTATTGGAACACATCTGTTTTGTACGAGGCAGCTAGACCGTAAGACGGCTAATTGTGCACCGCACTAGAATGCCATTTTACCTTAAGTCTGTTTAAAAAACGTTATTACTGATGCGGGAGTGGGTCACCTAGGAGATGACGGCTAACTATACATCCAATAAGTATACCAGAGTAGACAATAATTAAATAACAAATAATCACATATATTAGAAATTCCTTAGAGGGTATCTTAAGGGCCGGCCCCCCTAATTTTAAATTCAATTATTTTTACGAATTATCAAAAACGTGCTAGGCCTTACATACATTGAAATTATTATTAATTTGTGATTACTATTGAGTAATACAGTTAATATTATGGCTGTATTTTCATTTTTATATTCATGGAAAACGTTATTTGAAAAAGATAACGTTCTAGACGTTGGAATAGCAATTACTCCAAACGTGGTTGTAGGTAAATTTTTTTTAACTCTGGTCCAACAAATGATAACAAACTATGAAGTATCTGCATTGATTAGAATCTAGTTGATTACAAAATTCGATAGAGTATACTCTATGAAAATTTTTTTGATAAATCTTAACTTTAATTTGTTTCTTTTAGCTTCGATGAGAAGCTGAGAAGGTATTGGTTTTACTAAGATGTGTTTTTTTTTTTTTTTCTGTTACCACTTTTTCTAAGCTCTTATTGAACCAATTTCTTTCAATAATATGTCAAAAGATCACAAATTGTATCTAGTCGAAGACATTACCCTCAAAAATTGAAAAATTTTCCCTCGTTCCCCGTAAATGGGGTAAACCCCCAAAAAAAAAAAAAAAACACATCTTAGTAAAACCAATACTTTTTTTTTTATAATTTTTTTTTTGTAAATCTGACTCTTAATCTGCCCACAGGGGGGATTTAAAATGACAACTTTTTCACAAAAAATTAACTATTTCAACTTAACTTTTTAAAATGTTCCGGAAAGTCTGACACTTTTATCTATATCTTAAATTAAAGCTAATGTAATATACTATTTTATTTAAAAAAATGTCGGACTTTATTTTGTCTTTACGGTGAAAATGGCTATCGAATGCTATTTTTGTGTAAAAATTCTCGATTTTGTATTTTACATTTTTAACCTTATAATGATATAAATTTTTGAAAAATGTATGGATCAGCACAATTTTTTTTATGAGAAATAATATTTTTTAATAATCCCTTTTTCATTCTTTATCTTAATCAGGATATTAATAAGGAAATAGCAGATCATGTAACTTTTGGATTAATCCACCAATTTTTTAAAAATAAACACAAATTTTGAACTTGTAAGATTCATAGAATAGGATACTGTCTAAGGAGGAGTGGAGGGAGCCCCCCACAAGCTTTTCATGGGAAACAAATTATGGAAAATGATACAAGGGCCCAAAAATTGTTGGCCCCTCCAATAAACATTTTCTGGCTACGTTCCTGATGAGATCTTGTGGTAATGGTGTCGAACATCTGAGTATGACGAGTCAGAGTGTAAATCCAGGCGCGTAATGGCAGATGAGAACAGACAACGGCAATGATAATGTTTAGTGATGGTCAGGGCCCAATCACTAGTGGCGTGCAAGGGCATGTAAACTTTGAGCACAAAGGTGCAATAAACAAGTAATAAAAAACTATGGCGTATAATGGCCGGACAATTTTACCATTCAAGCGAAGGCGCTTGCAATAGAAAAAAGTGACACAAAAAACAATTGACTGACTGACTTACGACAATAAACTGTACACGGATGAAAATCTACACGGAGGTCATCGATTTGCCGTGATGTGTGGGCAAGGGGGCGAGTAAAGCAAGATGCTGGTGATCAGCTGTCCCACGAAATAATATAATCAACGATCTTTGTAACAACTGGTCAACTAGATCCTTCTAAAGGCGTTCTGTACCATACAACATCTGTTGATGTTAATTGGAAATGAATGAAAAACACTAGGAGCGGTCTGGACACTCGCTTCTTAGCGTTGGCTAGAGGAAAAAGGAAACACACTTGCTTTCAGCACATAAATAAAATTCAGTTAATTTATAAGATTATTTTATTATCACGGGCGGCTTCATTTGCCGAACGAGAGATCAGTTCTGTAATGGAGTCGCCATACCTTTCTCTGGCGACGGACTAACCACCCGTCCCTGAGTATCAATGGTTAAGAAACCTCCTCCTTTGGGGAGGTCGCTACAGATCTTAATGGACTTATAAAGCGTTAAAAAAAAAAAAAAAAGTTAATTTATAATAAAATAAAATAATTAATAAAATATAGCTCATTACATAAATATAATATATAAAAGAAAACGATACCCGGTCTCCGAAGAGACTCATCCGATGGTCTGGATGCTTCGCCGAAAAGACTTGGCCCTTCGCCATTGGCGGCTCTACTCCATCATTGAAAAAATTAGTACAAGAAAACAACAAGTGATCCTTCTAACACGGTCAATGACAGAAGAAGGATGGAGAAGGGCCAACACTGATCGAACGGCAATTTCAAATTGATAACGGCCAGTCTTTTTGGAAAGGATAAATACCGATAAACAATTCGATTTTAATTATATTTATTCTCTTTTGTTGCCTTATTTAGCGGTCAACTTTAATAATAATGAGTGGTTGACACCGCTGTGTCAGAAAAAGGTTCATGCGCCATAAAATAAATAAGTAGAAATAACAAAAAAATTATAAACGGTCCACTTTCGAATTTGTGACGTTACCACATACATCATACATTTTTATTACACAATGTATTTTAAGTACAAACCGTACATTTTGTTTTATTCCAAGTGTTTCATAAATTAAATCATGTATTTTAAATACATTGACTGTTTAAAAAGTAAGAGCAATAGGTTTCTATTGTTTTTATTGTAAATAGAATTTACCTAAAGGGCGTTGGAAAAATAGTAGTAGTATATTTTTATTCCATTCTGATTTTATCGATCGATTTATTAGTTTATATAGTAGTAGTATCAAGCCATAATAACATCAATATGTATATAATAAAATACATTCTGTTGAAAATTATATCTTACAATAAGATATAATTTTAAGGGTAATAAATTCTAAGGGTATCTCAGTTATTTAGGAATCTATTAGTGTTTTTTTTATTAAATGGTAAAATGTATAAATAAAACTTTTATAGGTTAATAACAAGTATTGTATTATTACATTTTAAATTGTTATAATTTTTAGTTATAGGTGAGTGGTGTGATCACGTAGGAAAATTCATATCTTTGCATTATGGTAAAAATATAGTGCCGTTAAACACTATTCTGTTCTAAATCTCCAAAGGCCATAATCTCTAAAAGTAATAATACAAAACTGGTTATTGACTTACTAAATTTTATTTAGATCATTCTTCAATTAATAGTAAAAAAAAAAATAATAGGTTCCTATTAATATTTAGAAAATTATCCCTAAAACTACTGTTAATAATAATTAATGTCTCATATGTGAATATCTGAACTACCACTTAAGTATTCTTACAGAGTTATAAATTTTATACTCATTATAAATATTTATGACACTATAAAAAGTAAAAATGTATCCTATAAAAGGTATTATTAACTTCTTTTAAAGGCAGTTTTTATGCATATTATATTTGAACTTCTTAGTTGCATAAATTACAATGAACTTACATATTAGGCGTATCATTATGTTGAATGCATTTTTAATTTATTGTTATAAAAACATAACCAGTAATCTTGAGTTTTTATGACAGATACTTATTTTTCTGTGCACTTATGTTTTACATTTAATTTGTTATATTCATATACTTAAATATTATTTTATAAAAAAATGTTCATAGTGTTTAAAATTTCAATTTCAAAGTTTATAAATTTACTGAGTGTGCAATTTTTTGCAATATCTCACTATAATTATCATACAATATTTGAACAGGATTTGATTTACAATCATCACTTAGAAATTACACATAACATTATTATAATATATTATTTTATATAAACAATAATAATAATATTAAATATCCAAACGAACAACATAACGATTCCGCGTAACAAATTATTTGAGTTTTATGTATTATAAAGGGTTTTGCAATAAATAAAAAAAAACATTTTCATCACAAATATTTTAGCCTTCGCCCTTTCTAATCCTTATTTCTCTCACTCGTACATTTCATTCTTTTGACGTGGTTATTTATCACATATAACACTTTCTTCAATGCGTTTTCTGTCATCAATTTTTATCTACTACCTACTATCACTTAAATGTGTTAAACATTCGATTTATACATAATATATAAGGTTAAAGGGCGAAGTTTACATGGTAATTGGTCAGAGTTACAACAAAAGTGAACGAAGAATATAACATATTAATATACAAAAATGCATAACACTTGTATATGTATATAATTATTTAGTGCCAATGATTAGGTGGATTCAAGTCATACGTTTTAGAGTGAAAAGCTCATACCGCTGAATAAGCTTCATTTTTAATTAGAACAAAATGAGCTTTGTAGGCTCGTTCAAAATTTCGAGATGAAAAAATTCATGTCGATGATACCAAATATAAAGATTATTAGTCATAACATGGTAATAAAATTATAATACATATTTTATAAAATCTTTAAACATTTATACAACCAAGGTAAACTTATAAATACTAATAAAAATCATATCGTTAGCGTTCGTCTTCTTAATTAATTGGAGGACGAAAGCGTTTTAAATGTTATATACAATTAAACATAAAATAGGTAACGTGGAATTTGATGCCGAGCAAATAGTGGCGGTTATTAAGAATATTTTGCTTGAAAACGCAATACTGAAAATGAGTGGAAGTAGAATGTGGAAATGATACCTAAGTAGAGGCATTTAGTTTGATTTTTTAAAATAATTTTTAATAACATTAAAAATCGTGGCCAATGGTAATTTATACTTCATATTAAGTTTTAATACTTATATATATACATATATATATATATATGATATATAGATATATTAAATGAATGGTTATAAATGAATAAGCGGAAGTTGGCAACTATAGTGAACAGCATACTAAACGATTAGATTGTTTTTTGTTTTTGTCGGGCTATGACAAGGTGCCCTAATTTTTTTTGTTTTTGTTTTCGTTTTTTTTTTTATTTTTTTTTTTTTTAAATATTATGATATTATTATACTCTGTTCGAATGAGAAGCACGTCTCTGAATATTGGCTGAGTGAACAAAGGAGGGATTAAGTAATATTTTTATTCATATATTTTTGATTCCAACAGGAAAATAAGATTATTATTCATATTAAACCGAACATACATACTAACGTCATATAAAATATGAATAAAATGTTTTTATATTTATATCAATTTGTGAGTGTGTATAATGGTATTGAAAAATATATAAGCTAAATGTCATTAAAAAAAGTGTAATATTACAAGTAACTAACGATGCATATTTTCAAATCAATTAAATGATTCAAATAGATATTAGCTATTATCACAAATATGTATTAGTGTTAATTAGTGAAATTAAGTGTTGGTTGTCTAGAACATCAAAATTATTATGTTTAAACATTTATTAATGTACGCGAGTGCACCCACTAATTAATATAATTTATAAAATTGTTACTCTTCAATACCAATAAACATTACAATGGTCACTACTGTTAAGTCATTTTGGTAATTTATACGCATGTAATTTTGATTAAAATAATCATTATTTTTAGAGATCATATAGTGCTAATCGTATAATACACAAATTGTTTAAATCTAAAACGAATGGTCTAGAAGAATTATTTGGTCATAAATTTTCATCGTTAATCATTTCTGCTATTCATAATTTATATTAACTTTCAAGTAAAATAAAAAATAAATATATTCTCTTAATATAATATACAACAATAAACTACACTCTTATGAGTAACGTTCCGCTTTCTCTGACGACAGGGTAAACAAATGATACACAAGGGCTTACAGATTGTGTTCTGCGTTATGTTAGTGGCATTATGGACGGAGAAAAAGAAAACAAAATGTATTTAGGGTATCGTTTATGCAAATAGGAAATTTACAAATGCGGTAGTGGTAATTTGTCTCTGGTGGTGTCCACGTGTAGAAACACTACACAACCCAGACAATCGAAGCAGATCACAGAGTTAAGGACGGTAAAATTATTCTGGGGTAGAAAAGTACAATATGTTTATGTAGCATAATATTATTATAATTCGGCGTCGTGGATTGTATGCATCAACGTTGACCGATCACCAACAGCGGTCGAGTTTGCGAATTCGACTGTCGTCGGCTGTACGAGCGGTCATCATCATATCTCATCTCGTAGTCTAAAGGCAAAGCTGAAACAACAAATAAACTAACAGATTAATAGAACATATTGGAATTATTTAGTCTTAGTTAATGTCTTGTTGTATATATTCAAATTTAGCTTTTAACGTATTTAGTTTGTAGTACTTTATTGCTGTATCAAAATAATTATAACCTTACTTAATGTTTTTGCTTCCTTTTGTAAAATTGCCTGTTTAGGCGTTAGAAAAATAAAAATAAAAAAAAAATTTAGAAAAAAAAATGTGCAGCATATTGAGAGACTTTGTTATTTCATAGTGTACTTTTATTTTTGGTTATTCATTTTCATTATTGTTCATACTTTGACTGTTAATTAATAAAAACAGTAAAAAAAACTTCAACGAAATATTTAGAAATTTGAATAAAATGAAAAATAAAACCAAATAAATAACACAATGAATAAATGGAACTTTTTTTCTTTGAGTTGGAGTAAAAAAAACTTTTTTAAAATTGAATAAAAATAAAGTACGAAATATACAACGTTCGAACGGATTATGGAGATTATTAGTAGTAGTATTTTTTTTTATATAATTTGTTTTCAAATATCAAAGAATACATTTAAATTGCAGTTGTTTTGTTTACAAGCAAGTTGTTTACTTTATTTTTATAGATATTTATTAAGTCCTTTGCAGAAAGTTCTACACCGAGACAAATAGTAAATATTTATCGCATAAATTTAAAACGGTCCATATACATTTATTCAATCAATTACTTTAAGTTTAAAATAAAACAAGGCCATTTAATCAAATGAAAAACACCATATATAGTTAATTAACTTATTGCGGCAAACGGTTTTCAGGGAATATTTTCAAAAGGTAAATGTAAGACCTTAAAAAGACAGTTTAACATTAAAAATTTAAACCCTTCAGCACAAAAACACAGGTCTATAAAGTAACATAATTAATAGTTATTAAAAACAGTTTATCGGTCATAATTTATCAATTAATCGGTTACGCGGCACGATGGATAGGCAAAACAGGTACACTTATGTGTTCAAACGCTGTAAACAGTGACGGTTCGATATTGCAAACAAGTTGCACTGGTTTTTTAACAATAAAACAAGGAAATTAATGATTTTACTTGATTAATGCGCAAGAGTGTCAACTCGTAGGAATAATGAGGATATATCTTGTGGGGATTTATTATAAGTACGAGTAACGCATAATGCAATAATGTTTTTAATCTGTATTAATAGGATCACTCATAAATTATACACAATGTTTAGTTATGAGTAATGTTATTATGACTAAGTAAATTATTTGTCAAGATACGGTAACAAAGTTATAGATATCAAAACGATAATGATACAATCAGTTAAGTATTGAAGCGAAAAGCGCATGAGAGTTTTATTGTGAAACTTTGACATCATGAAAGGTATAATTCTACTTTATCTACACGTAAACTCTGTTTTAATAAATTTTGCGAGTTGTCAAGAGTGACTGGAGATACAATTATTAACTTTTACTTTGTCAATTCTTATTTATTAATTGTAACCTTAAGTTTGTTAATTTCGAGTGTGTTTAAACTTTTCTGGTTCATTATAATACACTTGAAATAATTTTTATTTTGCCATCACTACTGATGGAAAAAATATTATTAAATAAAAAAATATACATTAAACAAATTTTAATAAATAATTATGAATATTTACAAGGGCTTAAGAAAGGTCGTCGAGACAGAGAGAAGCGATGCGTTATGTATCGCTCACTCGATTGTCACACCTCTTGCAAGAACTTCACGGGACAGATGCCCTGTTTGTTCTCTGCATTTCTGATTACTACCATGCCGTCTAGTTCTTCGCCAATTTGAATAACGATCTGAAAGCAATTAAAAAATAATTTAGATACACTGTTTGACTTGACATTAAAATGTAATTAAAAAAATTCATATATTTTCCTAGGGGAAAATGTAGATAATTAAAAAAAAAAAATTTACTTTTTATTTTATATATTTTGTAGGATAAACTACATTTCAGTAGTACGATGAGTATATAGTTTTGGTAAACAGAGATAGGAAAATGACATTACAGTAAAGGATTAAGACTTCGGTTTAAATTAACTGATAAAATGTGTTATTATTCAAAGAGACTATCTTGGTAAAACATCCGAATTTAGAAATTAAACAGTGTTGCTTTTATTATGTAGGTCTCTCAGTCATTTTAAATTAAAATCACTTGGTAATTAATGGTTAGTAAAATATTTTTATCATTTAATATTTAATTGTATACGTAAATAATTATCGGTAACACATTGGAACACGGTAACCGTCATAGTATTTTAATAATTAATGAATTTACCTAAGTGCATTCAAAACTAAAGCATACGTTTTATATGTTATTTTTCTAGCTTAATCAAATAATATCTTGTAAACACTAGTCAAAATAATTTTCAACTATAACTGTTAAAGTTTTTTTATAAAACAACAAAAAAATAATTACTTTATTTTTTAAATATTATTATTATTTTTAATTGCCTCAATAAAACCTAAATAATAATTAAACGTTGAACAGAGATATCACTTCGACGTAAATTTACATTTTTTTTTTTCAAGACTTTAACGTGGATGTAATGACAAAAATAATTAAAACAAAGGTTACAAATTATATAGAAAATAAAATAAATTGGGTTATTCTTTATTATATGAATTATGGACCAAAATTTGGTTACAAAAAAAATAGAGTTCATGATTGTACCGAAAAATCAATGTCCCTTCCTTACCAACCTTTTTTGGAATTATACAACACCCAGCAAACCGTTTTTTACTTAGTGTGGCAGTATTACTGTATATAGATAGGACTTACTTTTTTTTATTATAATTTAATTTGAATACAGATTGCTTCATTTACAACTTTGAATTATTTAAGTAACCTTAATTTTATACTTATCTGTGTAAAATATCTTTGGCTAAAATCGTTTTCATCTGAGTTTTCTGTTTAATTTTATAATCAGAACAAACTCATTGATTTTTTTCTATTACGATTATTCGGCTGCTTAGTCAAAATGATTTAAAAGCTGTTTTACTTAAAAATTACGTTTAAAAAAACTGATGATATTAAAGTATCGATTGAACCTTCACAAATGGCCATTAGATAAAATTAAAAGAAACGGGAAATTATTTTTTACCTTAAAGTCAATTATGAAACAAGATAATCGATAAGTAGGGTTATTTGTTATTTAAATTGCCAAACAACTAAAAATACATCAAATTACTATTAGGAAAATAAATATATAGAATATTCGTGTATAATATGTCGCGTTCAAGAATTATTTATCGAAACGGATAGAGTTTTTTATATTTATATTTATTTTTCTTATTAACTACACATTTATTATAAATTTAGATTTTTTCTCGATTAAAAAATAATTAATAAATAAATATATTTTCAGAACTCTGTTCTGATATTTATTTTCTATTACAAAGTTATTATTAAGGTATAATAATATGACGATGTGAATACAATGCAGAGTATTTTTTATGGAATTAAGGAACAAATGCATTTTACCACCCCATCGAGTTTTTTCATTTTTTTTTTTTAAACGTGTATTTTTCAATGCTTTTTTCAAAAGTGTTTGAAAAAATTGTCAGAAAAAAATGGTTCATAAGTTATAGCTTTTTAAAGTTGAAACGTCAAAAACTAAAAATAGCTCAAAAATTGTTTTTTTTTTGTTAATTTTTGGGATTTTTTCTCATAATACTATTGTGAAACTATAATGACGTAATTATTACATAATATCCTCATTCTAAAAATCCTAAAACCTAAATCATCTTTAACTACATCATCGAGAATACTTTTTATAGTTAATTAATGAAAATTATCAAAAAAAAACAGCAGTATATAACAAAATTTGTATATGATTATTGAAATCTTTGAAAGCTCATAACTTTTAAACTAGACTTCGCCGACAAAAATTTTTTATATATTCTTAGTCGGTATGAAAAACTAAATTGATTTAAAAAAAAAAATTTGAAAAATCTCGATGGGGTGGTAAAATGCATTTAAGCCGGAATTAATATCAGATAGCATACATATTGTTTACAGCAATTGACCGGATTCCTTATTTCCTTACTTTTTGAACACTCTGTATATTTATGTAAAAGTTTTAATGAAGTTTTTGTTATTGTGGTCTGATTTATAATCCAGATAAATTTCAATCTACAATAGATCACAAAGATGTTTCTCCAGTACATAAATGTCAAACAAATACTTGCTAAAAAAATATGCTGTATCTCATATTATTTCTATTTTTAAAAATAACTAGGAGTCACGTTTAGAACAATTTCTCAACTATCAGTGTATATAATCAACCGATTTTCTATATTGATTATATTACCTACATTTATTAACAGATGATAATTTTATGTAAACGATAGTAATAATTTTGCTTTCGGACAGTAAAATAAACTATTTTGTTTCAAATAATGTTCCTTTTCGTGTAATTAGTCCACTTTTTACAGAAAAAAACGTTCTTTTGCTGACGGGCAAACATAAACGAATGCGATGCCGTTATTAAACAACAAAACGAGAATATATTTTTTATCTCGAAGTAAACCTGGTTCATTGTGGAACCTTAATTAATCAATTATTGGCTATTGCTTTTAAAACGCTTTTTGGCAAACGTACCTGATCCCTGAGTAATGTTAGTCCATTGTCGCCGTCAGACACTTGTAAATTATGAGTGACCTGCAAAGGTCTCTCGCCAGGTTGTACTTTGGTCACGTAGTTGTACGGGAAATAACCGACACGGCCGAAGCACTTGCCTTTCCACCAGGCCGGGTCCGAAGTGTCGATAACTGTTACTTTGTATCCCGCTCTGAAACAATAAGGTGCGTTTTATTGAGTTAATAATGAAGGAACGATTGTAATTTATTGAATCAAATTTAATCGAATAATGTCTAAGACTGTCACAATAAAATCTGACTTTATTTCATTTTTTTTTTTACCAAACGACATCTATAATACTTGAATATTATTTTAAACAAACAAATTGTTATTTACAACATTTAGGTGTAAAGGTTTTACCTGCGATGGTAAATAAAGTGTTTTATTCAAGTAAAAATCTATTAATTTTTCAACCCTTTGAATTGACAAATTATTTTGAATTATTAAGATAAATGCTAAAAATATCAAAGAAACAAAATTTATAAAACGAAATAAAATTTGATAGTTAATTAAGAATAATTTGATGCAAATAATCATAATAATGTATATCTTATTTAAAGGTGTTCAGTTGTATGGCGTGGCGCCTTTATTGGCATCACGCGATATTGTAATGTATAACAGTTCATTTTGAAATGCCATTGGTAAAATTTTTAAAATGCAATAAAATACAATATTCAGTTATTTTTATAATATTGTATGCCTACCGGAAAAGTATAAAAAATATATGAACATGTATTGGGCACGTGAATGAACTTGCTGCGAGCGTTTATTTATGAGACTAGGAATGATATAAAGAATTTAATATTCACTTATATAAACAGCGAAATACGAGGGAACTTTGATGTACATTACATGATAGCGGTGAAAAATGAGAATGGAATAACTCAGTCTCTAAATGTTCAGACTTAAATGTTTCAAAATAGTTATGCTCTCATTAATGTATTCTAATAAAATTAAATTCCTTAAAACTATGTACGATTGTATTAATTTTAAAGTTTGAAAAAGTAACTATTGAATAAATTATGGTGTAAAGGTCAAATTACTGTAAGATTTTAAGTTTACAGCGAAATGAAATAATTATTTTTAATTAATTATAAAATGTTAATTGGAGGATTCCTCGAAAAAATTCATTAATACGCTACAAATAAATATTTTGCCTCTTCCACGTGTTAAATAATATTTTTAAATGAATTTAATTAATGAAAGATAACTAATGCTTCATATCAGTTATATTATAATGTAATTTAAATGATATTTTTACTTATTTACTGAAACTCGAAAAAAAAAAAATTGCGGAAATGTGAAGGCTTTCCATTAGAAAAATGTCAAAAGATAATGTTTACTCTTCCTCATAATTATGATAAAGTAAAATTATAATATTTTCTAATTATTATATATTTTGAATAATATTTTAACACTTAATACCACTTGACAAAGTTGAAGTTTTATAAAACTTTTGTTAATTTTGAAGTTATGCTCAATTAAATTACATTTGAATGGTATACCATAATCACATTGAGCTGATTGATAATATAATATTTTTAAATACAATACAATTAAAATAATGTTAACTATATAAAATCTCTAATATTAATTTACGCAATTGAATGTTTAATTAAAATACGTCGAAATTCATATTTCAAACATTTTACAGTACACTGAATCGTCGGCAAAATAAATTAATTCTTTGAATTTTATTTATTATTCTTAACGAGAATGAACAAAATAACAATAATATTAACCCAACCAGGTAATGCGTTTTAGTCTTTTATAGAAGTATATAAATTATTGCGAATTTAACAATCCACCCCGAAAATGTTATCTGCTATGAATGATATATTTGTAGCTATCTAAAACAATGTTTTGATAAATACTGTCGGCGTGGTTACGGTTAGCAATGGTCAATTCTACTTTTATACAGAAATATAAATAAAATGCTTTGCTTTAAAAATCGTAAAAATATCCCCGTGAGCAATAAACCATATAATAAATAATGATTACACTTGTAGGTATTCACAATAATTGCATTATGCTAGTAGCGTTTACCACATTTATTTATTTTAGATATAGTAGATTATTTTAATAATAAATACTCAAAAGCTCAAATATATGCATTTAACGCGAAGATAATACATTTGCAAAAAAGGCGAATGAGTAATTACTCATTCACCTTTTATGTGCACATGCATTAATGCATGTATAATTCTGACATGTACAGATAATATTAACTGTACCTAAATTTGCCTTACGCTATTCAATACCAGCTCATGGGCCAAAGTAAATATGTAGAGTACTCACTTCAAGTCTAGTTCGTCCTCTCGGCGAGCCTTAAAGTTGTAAAGCACCACATATAAATTGTTTGGTAGTAGTCTGTGCGGTTTCTGTTGGGAAAAAGGAAAAGATAAGATTATTAAAATGTATTCAGTTAAAAAATAAAATGTGTATGTGGCGCGTGCAAATAAGTTTGTGTGTACTGAAATAAAGAAGAGAAGAAGAGACGGCTGCGATTAACAACATAGAATTAGATAGAGACAGCAACTGCGTACACATTAGTTAATTAATACTGTACTTGTGGATATCTCACCGGCGACGGGCACGGAGAGGTGCTGGCCGATGACAATGACTTATCGTTGTCGTCTGGTAGCTCCACTGAACTCATTCGTATGTTTCTTGTGGTAAGTAAACGACGATTGTGGACGGGACTAGAAGGAGCTGTAAATATGGACGAAGAAAACGTGAGATTCATTAATAACACTACGATAATACAATGTTTTTACAATATTATTATTATAAATACAATGTGTGTGTAGTTGGAAAATAGATTGAAAGGTTTAGTGCAAATTACGAGGGTACGGTAATAATAGTGCAAGATTTGACTACTATGTAGTTGATATTTAAAACTGATAATTGAATAAGAATAGTCAAATATACTTGATAATCATGTATATTTTTAATTCATTTAAGCTATAAAAAAAATGTATTAAAGAGGTTTCAAGAAAGTTACGCCTAGTACACAAACTATGTATATATATATATGTGTGTGTGTGTGTGTGTGTGGACATGTTTTCTAAAGCTTTTGTATAAATAAATAGTATAAAATTTTGACAAGTCGGTATTTTTCTTGTCTAATTTTTAATTGTATATTGCTATACTCCCTCCGTCGTTGAACACTGCAATAAAACGAATGGAAAAAAGTTTTAAACACATGTGTTTTAACATGCGCCCTACCGAGGTCATATAGACTCCCGACGGTCTTATATATTATTATGTAATATACATAAATATACTTCTGACTACTTTGCAATGCCGTAATATATAACATATACCTACTGAACTACGCTACACGGTTTACACATTCAATATATCAAATTGTTTAGCAAAACTATCTCTCTTTCTCTTTTATTAATAATAAAATTTGTTTATCAAATATAAGAACAAAGCGAAGCGTTTTGAATATATTATTACTATTATGCTTGTATAAATATTATATCATTTTGAGCTTTTATACTATTAAACGTAATGGCCGATATAAACGAAAAAACAATAAACACCATGTAAATATTACACCATATGAGTCGGGCCGCCATAATTTCATAATTTTATTATGTACGTTTATGATGTACATTGCATAAAACTACAGAAAAAAAAAGAAAAATCACGGCTGTCCGCTCAGTGTACGTCTAACAACTGCAAAGAAAAATAAAACGTTTTTCAGTTCAAGTATGAACATAAAGCCATTGTCCGAACAAGCATGCAGTAAAAATATTCAATTCGTTCAACACGACCCTTTTGTTCTTCAAAATAGATTTTTTTTTGTAAGTCTCATGCTGCCGTTACCCGACTGTTAACCCCGAAAATCACCAAAACGATGCACACCTTTTCATTCTAAGCTTCCACTCCCACGGATGACGTGCGGAAACACAGAAATTTGCAAAACATACTGTCACATTAAGTGGGTACAACGAATGTAACGATAAAAAAAAATTCTAACGTAATTATATTGTTTACTCTCGACCACCATAATATCATCAAACACGCATCACACACACGCATGTACAACTCTACCCCCGCAAAAAGTTCAAAAATAAAGTACAAAATCATAATAATTCGACCAACTGTATAATTACATTTATCATGCAATGTCCTATCAATAAATCAATCAAATAGAAATTACAACGTGTTTTTATTGTAATTTAAAATACACCCGTTTTGGTATTTGCCATTAAACAAAATATAATCTACAGGCGACAAAATTTATGCTTAACGGTACGCACACTAATGACGCTCGGGACGAAGGGCAGAGGAACCCCCGTGATGCAGCTTCGAACAGCTGCGTCACTGCAAACGGGCGTGAACCTCATTGAGAAAAATCTAAGTAGAGTGGCGGGAAGAAGAAGTGACGGGTGAATTTAAAGGCGATTTGTGAGGATAATCCAAGTATAGTCGGTGCAGGGTTGTCCGATCATGGCAATAATACGTACATTGTAATCTGGACGAGGACGACGGATTGGAATGACTTTCCATGTGTTGACCGCCGCCCATGCGTCGTCGCTGTGCTTGTTCTGCTGTGTCCGACGAGTCCAACGAGAAGCTCTTCATGCGCGAATTGAGTTTTGGTCGCCGCGGACTGTGTGGAGCTGTAAATGTTCACACACGGACGGGTATGTACCCATGGTCAGAGAGATGGAGGGAAACAAGGTCAAAAGGTGACCGCGAGTCAACGTTTGGGCAGCTGAACCGAATACGAGCAACAAGAATTACCGGCGTGGTACCAAATAGAGGGAAATGGAAAAATAGAAAGTAATCGTTTCGGAGATGCAAGAAAAGGTACTAGGAAACATGGACAGCGAGTAAAAAAAATAATTCAACTGCCCAACGGTTAACTCGTGGTGGGTCTTTCTACATTGCGTCTAATTCGCTAAATTATTTAATTATTATGTAATACTATTAAACATGCATTAAAAAATGCTAATTGCAAAAAATGTTATGTGTTTTCTACGGCATGCAAACGGTACTGTAGGGTCAGACCCAACATAGTTGCGGTCTTGACGATGACAATGTGACAGCATTATAACAGTACAAATTTTAAAGGTTGTTATAAAGGTCGGAGCATTACTGGTGAATTTGATAAGCATGTTTTTATGTATGACATCTCAACTATGCGCATGAGTTATGAAAAAGTTTTAATGCTAACGAATTAATATTCAAATGTCAGTAAATTTTTATAGTATGATAAAAGCGAGTTTTTTAATTTCCGTAGATACTACAAAAGACTCTAAGGCGATAGACCTTAAGATAAATGGCACTACATTAAGGAAAATCAAAGTGTTGGTTAATAGTAAAATTTTTCTATCGTGTAAAACTGATGAAAATCATACCATTTGAAATTTATAAATAACTATGATGTACCATAATATAATAATAGGTATAATAATAATTTATTATTATTTAAAAATGCCAAGAAATATATGAAAAATGAATTGGCAAGCTTAAACATAACGATTTTATAATTTATGAAATTCAAAACAAACCGATAAGGTCTTAAACAGGTACACGCAGAAAGTATGTTTTATCAACTCGGAAGTTTACTTAAACGAGAGTTACTGTGTATTTTTGGTAAGTCAGGAAGGCGAACGTTACAGCGGAAAGACATACACAGTGGAAAATACGACGTTATTTACATGATTTTTGTAGCTAGACGTCATTAGGTAGCACACAAGCTGTTGTAATAATAACAATATTGGACGACGTTTATTGAGGTGCTCATTCATGGGATAGACTTGAATGACAAGGCTAACAGAGTGCAATAACTTGGCAGGGCGCACAGTAATAGAAACGTTTTTATGCGATAATGAATTATGAATAAACCAAGCTTTTAAAATCCCTTTAGAAGTTTTGCAACGTGCACGTGACATTTTTGATGGGCTATTTAATTATTAAAACACAATCAAACTACAAAAGTATTTTATCGATTCAAGGTTCCTTGACCTCCGTCAGCTGTTGGAATTCCAATGGTTAAAGAGTAAATGGTTTGTAAGCAATTTTCTAATGATTTTTTGATTGCATTACGAAAAGAGCCTATACTAGATGCCTGCGTCAGTGCACATGGATGTTTTTTTTATCTAAATAGTGCAATCGCCTTGTCTACGTCTAAATTGAACAACAGGCTATATATTTATCGTTGTAGAAGTACAGACCCGTGGGGACCGATTGGGTCCAAAAGTGTTTGTCCTGTCCCGGAGAATAGCCGGTGGTCTGGCCTTTATATATATATAAAAAAAAAAAAAAGAAAAAAAATGGTACAAAAGGTGAATTATAAAGTGATGTTTCAGTAAGCTTAGCAAAAGGGATTGTGTATTTTTTGTTTGGATCATAAATTTGTTTGAAATGAGAGGTAAAGGAAATTTGAGTGCTTCATGCACGTTGAAATAGTGTTTTATATGATATATGTATAAGGGTGTAATTATACATATATCATAACACCATTACAATGTCATTTGGGCAATTTATATTAAAAATGATGAAATTCTACCGTGCAACGATTGATTAAGACAGTTGATAGCTTATAAAAGGACGTACAAATTAAAATTAGAAGAAAAATTGTATGAAGGGTAATATACAGAGTGTTCAGTAAGTCAGGAAACGGGTTTCTATTGTTCTCATTGTTTGTAACAATGAGAACAATAGAAACCCGTTTCCTGACTTACTGAACACCCTGTATATATATATATAATGCACGAAAGATAAAATTGTAAAACGATCACAGTCATTGTATATTTATCTACGTATAAATACCAATAGAAAAACAAAAATTAGTGTATAAATATAGAACTTTTAGGTATAATGATTGTTTGAAGTATGAGTATGCCTGATGAATAAGAAAAAGCAAAGGCTCTTTAAGGAGATGCAGTAACAGAGTATCATAAAATAGTTGAATAACATGTACATATAATTATAATATGATATTAAGAATAAACATAGTGTTAAAAAAACTAGTAGATAAAATACGTGTAATATTTTTGTTAAAATTCGTGATAAAGTTACCATAGGTATCACTGAGATTTTTAACGGTATTTGTTGAAAATTTATTGACTTCAAGAAGAATATATTTAGAAGTTTATTCGCGTTAACTTAACAAATATATCAACACGTATTTTAACACTTATTTTCAGGAATTATACTTATCTTAAAAACTAAAATGATAATAATAAAAATAACAATAACAAGAGTAATACTATTTTAAAGATATTATCATGACAATATTCGTCCGAGGGTACATGGCGATTATAATCGATGAGTATTTTGGAAACAAGGGAAAACTAGGACCACAATAAGGTTTATTCATTTCTTGAAGGTGAAATTCTTCTTTGCCGCCATGACAGCACCAGCCACCAAACTTCGTCGGCGAACGGCTTGTTGATCTGGCTGTTGTTGGTGGTCGTCTTGAGTGTGATTGGGCAATACTAAGGGCTGTCCGAATGGCCTCGTACCCGCCGCGTATCTGACTTGTTCTGGTTACGCGACAGGGCGAAAAGGGACGAACGAGAAGAAATAAAAAATAAAAATAAAATGAAACATAAAAATAAATTCAAGTCGTGACATAAAAATAAAAATGTGATGAAGAACAAAAGACAAAAAATAAGTGAGTGAAAGGAGACAGGGAACCATGATTAAAAACGGATACAATAATACTACAGAAATAAAAAAATAAACTAAAATTCGTACTTTCGGGCAATGATATCGACCGGCCTTGTGTTTGGGATCTGCCACCGAACATTGTAAAGCTCTTGACGCCGCCGAACAGTCTCCGCCTTCTGGGCGCTGCCGATTCTGGTAGTCTGCAGGAGGCCGAAGACGTGCCGACGACGTGCGATTCTGCTAGGAGAGGACACACACGGTGCGCGAGATCAGATAATATGTATCCGTAAGATAATAAATATAGGAATATAATAAAAATATTATTGTTAACAAAAAAAAAAAAGTGAGCGTATAATATTACTACACATGTGTATATATAACAACCATTAATCCTTTCCAATCGTCAGAGGTTGAACGAAATATCGTTAATTGTTTTAAATGCTCGGCATTTCCTCTTTTGAAAAGTGTCTAACATGACAATCATAATTTTAAATCGATTAAAAAAATAAATAGTAATATCGACATTCTGACTCACGAAATCGGAATGGAGTAATGGCGTTTATGATACCAAATGGATGACCGTACGTTTTACTAATAAGGAAAAGTCTAAAGTAAGAGACTACTGTTGGTAGATGTATTTTAATTAGAAGTATCGAGTTTAACGTGCAAATGCTTGTATACTTATTTACTTATTATCGAAATGTAATGAGTATTACTTGATGAAAAATGATTTTGGTTAATAGCGTTTAATTGAAATCTGATATCACGTAGTATATACACACGTATAATAAAAAAAGTGCCGCCTGAGAGGTACCGGGTTGTTTGAGAACCGCGAGTCAAAATGTTATTATTTTTATACAGAGTGATCTCAATTTTAGATAAGACACTAATTTTCGGAGAAACCAATGAAAATTTCTAATTTTTGTAAAGATAAAATATATTTGATTAAAAAAACTTTACAATATTATGTAGTTAAATAAATATTATTTCATCCTTAAAGAGATATAAAATTTTTTTTAATGGAAATTCATATTTTTTATTTGATAAAACATGATAAAAAAAAAAAAAAATTGCAGAACAATTTTGTTTTTATAATTTTTTTATCTGATCAATGGCCTTTTATTACAATATGTTTAGTAATTAAAGATCAATTTTCTAATAATATTTCATTGTTAAGAATAAACAGAAGATTTTGTTTAGCTATTTTACTACATAAACTAGTTTTTATTGACTAAGGTCAAAATACGGACATTTTATATTTTGATAATTCATCCCGTCATCTTTTATTGTATGGGAAAAAATTATTCCACAATATATTTTCGTAGTTATAAGATCAAAATAATTGTTTTTTTTTTTACAAAAATTATAAATTTTTAATAGTTTCTCAAAAATCGATCATTTTATCTGAAATTGATAATCTTGTACAAACGATTTAAAATTGTATCACTTACTGTTGTGTTTACGTATACGATTGTTGTGTATTAAAAAAATATTATATTAACATTATATATTAAGTATAAAAGTTCAGCTTGCCCAAAGTCGAGAAGCATTAACATGCAACTTTTGTAAAAAATAAACTGTATATATAAAAATGTTTATAACAATATAACAGTATGTTTGCTATAGAAATGTGATAATAATAAAAGCATATTATAATGTTAATTATGTACAGCAAGCATAATGTATAAATATGAATATATATAATGTGTAGATATAATAGAAAAAACAATAATTAATTATAAATGTGTAAGTTAATAAAACGTTATTTTTATTTACAAAATAAGTAAAAATATATATTTATATTACTAAATAAATATAAATATACATATAATATGAGTGTACAAGAGGATGAGCGTGAAGATGGATTTTTTATTTTGTGCTAATAAATAAATGGAATTGGGTTTATTACAAATTTTTTATGGGATTTATTAATATTGTATTTGAATATAACCAAGTATTTCATACGGGTTGGATTATTGACCAATAGGTGTTTTTTTTAAGAGGCCATTATACTAAAAAAACAGTAATTGTATATGTATCATACTATACAGCCATCGTGCACCACGTTAGCCACGCCATATCAAGTTCAATTTTTTTTAGTGGTTATAAGTAGAAATAGGTTAGAACAATACTATATGAATAATACTGCTATTAGTTCAAAAAATATGAAAACTAAGTTTTTGAAAATAGAAGTTTTTGTAATATATATTTATATAAATATATATAAACAGGGTGATCTGTGAATCATGAACCACTGAATTACTCACAAATTAATTATAATTTTGATAATTTTTTTTTGTATTTTTTAGTTACATATAATTCTTGTTTAATCCACTATTAAGTATCTTTTGGTTCATCTCTTATGATTATAGAGGTATCAGTTTGTTTTTTTTTAATTAACACACAAATATATATTTAAAAAGCTTATAAAATATTAAATAATGCAAATGAAGAAGTTACTGGATGTTAAAAATTTTATACCAAGGTGAAGAAAGAGTGAAACTGAACAATGTCTAGTGATAAAAATAGTAGCACTCACTTATCCTCTTCAGTCATTACTTCAAACTGTTAATAACTTCTGAAATAAAGGTCCAAAAATTTGTTATCGACCAATAGTTTTCTCAATTACACTATTTTTTTTGTTACAAGTTAGTCAAATATGTGTTTCCAATAAAAAAAAAAAATGTTGATACTCCTATAACGCATAAAGGATAAACCAAAAAAATACTTTATAGTTGGTTAAATTGTAAATTATATGTAACCAAAAAAAATTCTTATTATTTTACAAGTATTCGAGAAATTAATGATTTGCGGATCACTCTGTATATGTTAATCATAGTTACAGAAAAACACATTCTAGTTATGTGTATAGAATAAAAATGTAACAACTATATGACAGAGAGAGAGAGAATAAATGTTAGTAGACAATAACAGGTACAGAGAGAAAGAGAGTGCAATAAGTAAAAAAGCTAAATACTATACACTACAAAAAAACATGCAAGGGAACACATAGAATATTTATACATATTTTATAAAAGTTTAGTAATAGTAATAACAAAACGGTCGTGCAGACCTGAGCTGGACGCGTTTGGTGGTGACGTGACGTTCAACGTGGCCGCGGTGCCCGGTCTGCTCAAACTGTTTGGCGGGTGATGTTGGTGATGTTGTGATCTGGGTTCAGCTGGTGGCCCAACAATGGATTGCTGCCGGCCTACGCCTGATCTTGGCGAAGTACGGATTTCCCCGGCCTGTTTCAACACCTGATACACTTGATCCACTTGCTCTGTCTGGGGTTGCTGGCCGCCGGCACCACCACCGCCGCCACCGTCCGCACCGGATATTACTGCGCATACGGGTAAAGAGAGGAACAAAAAAAACCAATAACACCAAAACCAAAATTGGCAAACCACACACGGACCATAACAACAAAAATAAATACAAACAAGTTCTTATAATATTTATAATGTTTTTGGAATAAAATATTTATTAACAAATACAAAAAAAAAAAAAAAAATACGATATAAACAATCAGATTTCTTTTGATTTTTGTAGTTCGGATAATTTTGTTTTGATATTGTGCATTTTTTCACACCATTCTGTGTACGGAAAAATTCGAAAACTCCATCAGTGATCGATAAATATTAGTTTTAGCAGTAAAAAAATAAAAATGTAAATAAAATATAAAAATATACATAAATGTTTTTAGTTCAAAATAAAAAATATAATAGCGTAAGGAAAATAAATTTATTTACACTTTATAAACTTCCTAATAATTTATATCAAAATTTAATTGCTTTTTTACGGAGCCATTATTTAAAATTAGTTTGATGTAATCACTTTTAAAATCATTTGATTTCGTCATATTTACAGTTAGATATTTTCTTTAATAAAATAATATTATTTCCAAAGGTTTATGGTATATTGGACAATAAACTTATTAGAATATCTAAGAAATGGAAAGATTTTACTAAAGTTTTTTCAACAAAATACTACTAATATTAGTTGATTTTTAAATACAAACGTTATATTACCTATAACGAAAACTCGAAAATGTTCACTGTGTTGTATTTATTTATGTGGAATATACTAGAAATATTTTTTACTGTGTTTATACTTTTGCTGATATTTTTCTTGCCTGTGCTCAAAATTGAGAAGTTTGTTGACCCTTGAAGTGTACACGCTTAAGATTAGTTATTGATTCATTAAATTTAACGCTTGTCGAAGAATTTGAGGTCTTTTAGATTTATATGGTCATCAACCTTTATTCTGACTTTTGACTTTAGTTGCCAAGGATTACAACTGACTTGAAAATTGACATGAACTACGGTTGCGGTTTGTTTATTTAATTATTTTATGTGAAAGGTGGGCGTTTGATTTCTGTAATAATTGCTATTTCTACCGGCGTAACTCGTTCAATAGAAATGAAGTAAAGAAAAACTAAAAGAATTTGTCACGTTTATTATTAAGGATCGCACATTGAGTGACGGGAAACTTATGACGAAGAGGTCCCTGTTGGTATTCTAACGATTTACATTCACTAAACTAAGGAGAGATTATTCAAATATTTAGACGCATTATTACTAACAAGTAAGTAAAATAAGGTCATATAATTGGCCAGTACTAAAACTTTTGATATTGAACTAAAAATGGCTTATTACACTATGCCATAAAGACGGAAAATTATCAATTTTACAAAAAAAACCCGTTCGTCAAAGTAATTTACTTAGATTTCTGGGCGACTTAAAATGTAAAATCTTAACAAAAGAAATCGCGTGAACAGTTGCGTAATGACAAGCTGTCAATATTTTTTGTTCGAAACATTATAATCGACGTGACGGCCTCGTTAATTGTTATAAGAATGAAGATTATTTTTTTTTTAATAAAACGTAATGTTCTATTGTCATCTTATTGTTTTACCTTTAGCCTAAAATCGATTGAGTAAAAATCGTTTTAAAAAATGCCTTTGTGGCTTTTAAAAGAACAGTAACAGTCACCTTTAAAACCAAAAGTATTATAAGCGACCGTATTGAAAAATAGTAATAAAGTCATTCGTTTATTTCGTTACGAAAACATTCTTAATAAATTTGTTACTTGACACATAAAAAATTGCTGTCGTTTTAAAAGTGACGCATACTTAAAAACAAATAAATTATATTGATAAAGGAGACTGGCGAGTGAAGAAATGAAGTTTAATGTTCAATCGAGTCAACTTTTTTGTGTACCACGGAGTTCATATAACCTTTGTTGTAACAGTGCACTGAAACTTATCTTTTGTAATCTTCATCTTAAAAACGGTTTTCCATCTCAGTTTGTTATTTATATTCTTTTAAACTCAAGTTAGTAGATTTCTCAGTTGAAAATCCACAAGAAATTGTAAGGGCTCTTTTCTGTCTCGTTCATAATATTCTACCAATAGCTATTTTTAATAAAAACTAAGACTCATTATTATTTCTTCGTATGAAAATTGATAAAAATGACGTATATCAATTTTAATCTAACGTGCCTGACGATTTCAAAATCTTTCGATGAATAAAATGACTTGTAGCAAATTTAAAATTTAATTTACGTAGGGAATAGTATTTTAGTGCGATTTATTAAAAATGAAATATTTACACATTTTATTCAAGTTTCAAAGTGAATGTTCATATAGTTTATTTAACGCGCAGTAAAATATTTTCATAAATTTGAATTCATAAAGTGTTTTTCATGCTCAAACAATTTTCATTTCATGAGCTGACCGTGGCGTTTAAAAGTGCGAACATCAATGTCTGTCAAAATCACATTTCCGTATTTTAAGTTGAGATTGTGTTCGCGGAACGGTTCACTTTTTTACAAATTTGAAGTTTTACCCAGCATGTTTACGGCACAATATTTTTAAATGCAACTAAATCACAAAAAAAAAAATATACCTTATTTTACCATTAAACTTATAGTACATACCTCAGTGTCTATTTGTTTTTTAGGAAATTTCATAATCNCAAATGCAACTAAATCACAAAAAAAAAATATACCTTATTTTACCATTAAACTTATAGTACATACCTCAGTGTCTATTTGTTTTTTAGGAAATTTCATAATCAATACTGACAAATGGAAAATATCTTACATTTGTCTTTAGTTAATGCCGTACGACTCGAGTACATGGACTTTCCTTACATCACGTATCGTCTAACATTGTTTAAGACTTATTGCCTTTAGGGTAATAATGCTAACGTAATAATTTTCTTAGAAGAAATACGATTATTTATCTTATATTATTGAGTAGGGCACACATTTTTCGAAACGAAATCACTGCAGACTTCTAGCATCACTCATCTATGAAGGAGAGCCCATACTACTCCTTTGTATTGCTATTACAGTCATGTCTCGTGAATGAGATTGTTTACCTTGAAATTAGTAAGAAATAGTTATAATAATACATTTTATTTTCCGACCGCTGTAATTACGTGCTATTCTTTTCATAAGATTTCCCTGTTATCAATAATGTTCCTGGGAAATTTCTTTTTTCGGTTTATTGAACATCTCATATAGTCGGGTAGCCAAAAACCTTTTAAACTATCGTTTTCGGATACATTTTCTCTAGATGCCCTTCACGAGCACCACCGTTTAAGCAACTCTTTAATATAGTAATTCATTTAAAATTTTTATTTTTAATAAGTTCCCATTTTCCATCTCCTGTTTCATTATATTAATTTCTATGCTCTGACGTTAGCGTGACGTTCGAGTTCAGAATATACTATTTAAAGGCCATAAATCTTAAGTGGTCTTTTTTATTAGCATGGGCTATTTTTAATTTCCAGTTGTGCACTGAGATGTAGATACTGAGTTTTACAACATTAGTTATGCAGCTTTAATCGAGATTTTTTCGTTATTTGTGATTAACACCCGATATGATACAGAAAACAATTAATTTTCTTTTTTAATCATTAACTTATGGCGGCACACGTAGTTAAGTATACGTTCTGGCGTTTGAGATTTTAGATTGATAAAAATCAATAGTAGACAAAATGTTGTCAACACGTAAATTCCTTTGAATGTCTCATAAGGATAATAGAAAAAATATGAACTAAAATTACTAAATTTATAAATATACTAATTTCGATTCTTAAGCTATAAGTTCCTAGTATTGATTTCTAATATGTTGAATATCTATTCTTATGTCAAGCCGACTAAAGATCAACATAAACTACACACTTTCTACTCTCGAATTTGGTTAGTTATACCACTACATAAATAGTTTTTTATCGGATGTTAACTAAAAGGCTTAAAAATATAGACACAGTAAAATCATTCGTTAGTTTGGCGAAAAACATAAATAATTATTAAAACACAGTGAACTCAATACGAACGATGAGCGCAAATACTATTTTTGTTAGTTACTAAACTCTATCACACGATTGGTTTGAGATACTGTTCATATTGGAGGGATGCGATTGCAATTTGCGCAACGTAAATTGAAATTCAATATAAAAAAAACAGTTGTGTTTTAAATGTAATTATTATTAAAGTATAATAAAACACATCACTCAAATTGAACAGCGTGCATGGACTTTGTACAAAATTAAAAGTGTAAATAAATAATAATAATGATAAAAAAAAAAAAGAAAAAAATGAATAAAGAGTAAAACAAAAAATAAAAATCGTAAACAATAATGAATATTCTAATGAATGTGAATACAAATATAATTTCGTCGTTATTTACAACCCTAAACAATGTACACGGTAATTATAATATGTACATATGGCGACTTTGGAAAGCTGAATTTTTTTTAATAAAAAAATAAATAAATTAAATAAAAGATAAACAAATATATATATATATATATATATATATATTTGTATAAACTAATAGAGAATAATAAACAAATAATAAAAAAAAAAAAACGAAAATTATCCTTCGCTATGTAAAAAAATGGCGAGTGGGATAATAATCGTATAGAGTTTTTCGAATGATTGAAATCAAATGTTATTGTGTATTGGACAGCAATAAAAAATTTGACGTTTTCCGTCAAATGTCTGGTAATAGAGGAACTCATATAAAGCGTAGGTGTATGGTGTGTGTATATGAGTGAGTGTACCTGTAAAATACAGTACACATAATATTTATGTTTTGTACCCAGCACCTTTGTTACGGCACTTGGCACTGTTCTATATACGTCCTGTGATCATCAATGATAAATACATTTAAGAACATTTTCGTTTTAAAGCGTTTAATATATTTCCCAATTAACTCACCTTCGTCGTCTAGCGCTGCAGCCGAAGCGGATGAAACGTTCATCGCAGCCATTTTGGTTTCAATTTCCGACGTGGATTTTTGTCGGCGTAATAAACGCGATTTGACCTGACACCGAGTAGTCACTTTTTCTTGGCAGTCCAAGTGCACGTTCATCTTACACACTCGACATTTAAGTCCTTGTCTGGTGTGCCCTGTGAAAAATATAAACACTATTATTAATTAAATGTTGTTAACGCGGCACGTTTCAGAAGCCTATCAACGTGTGTATTAATTAATTATAACTAACAGAGTATACAACTAGAAGTCATTTTCAGTAGTTTCGATCAAAGGCCGACAATGGAGCTTTCAGGCGAAATTTCTCTGTGTAGTTAAATACAAACGGGGGCCGACATTATTTTGCTGTAAAAATAATACTCCCGAGGAGAATACTCTAATGTTTAGGCTTAACTAATCCATAAATGATTTATAACTAGTCAACTCATACGATTTTTTTTTATTTTCCAGATTAACTGCGGTTCTTTCTAAATTGACCGACAGTTGACCTAAATAAACGATAAATGAACTGTATCCGTTACAAGAATCTGCCACTGAGTAACAGTGGCACCCGGACCATTAAATTCGTTTCTTTTTACAGACAGTCGTCGTTAAAATGGCAACGACCTCGGAGGTCGTTGAAAACATTCTGACATTATTTTAGTGTCACTGAGATAAGTGATGGGAATGCGACTGTAATAGATTTCTTGCGACATACTCGACACTCGCATTCCAAAGCGATAAGATATGGTGTGGGCGCTACTGGAGATACTAAAAGCATTATTATCCGTATAGTCTTTAACAACTAACCGTGAAAAAGGCTCAATCGGAGAAGACCAAGTATGAAGTTTTTTTACAACGATAATCACTAGAAAACGCCATCATGTGCGATTACAACGAAGAACAAGCTAGTGACGTACTAAATGTTATATAAATATAATGACAATAGTACAAAATGAGCAGAAAATGTTTGTAACGACACCCAACTTGAAAAGAAAGAGTATATTATTTTGTAACTGTAGTCTCAAACAAAGGTATCGGATAAGTTAAGCGGTTTATATTCACTTGAAAAACATTGGAGTTTATTTATTTTGAAACTTAATAGCAATTGTAGTGTAAAAAATTTGGAACTTTAAGTGAGATGAAGTCAGGTGTGTAGTTTCAAAATTAGCTAAAAGTAAATTTTTGAAATTTTCCAGCGACAACAAAAAAAAGAAAATATTTTTAATAAAGTTATATGAAGGAAACGATTTTCCAAGTGTAGTTAAGATTAATTATCATTTGTCAGGTGTTAAATATTTTTACAGATATTACATTATAGTAATCTTTAAGGAAATACAAAAAAAACAGTTTTGAAAAAATATTGTTTTGGCTGATTTTGAAAGTTCACGCTTCAATTATGGACGAGAAATTAACATTATTTAATATTACATCTTTGCTCGCTTACAATCAAGTTATCATACTTTGAAATAATATACAGATGAAGATGAATTTTTCAGAAGAAAATTTTGTTATTTTAGTTTTTTTTTTTTAATTTTAACCGTAAAAAATTCGTATAAATAAAAATACAAATTGTTCAATTTTAATTTAATCTTAGTGCAATATTTAACTCACTCTTATATAAAATAGTGGCATTCAATAAAACTATTATAAGATTTTGAGAGAACACTTATCAGTAATGACACTGATGAACTTGACTTTTATCAATTTAGTTTGTACTTAAAAACTTAGTATAAATTCTTATACATTATTTTAATAATAAACAAAACCAAAATATTAATGGGAATTGTTAATTTTAAGGTGTAATCGTAAAGTACAATTTAAAATTTCTAATGTTTAGCGGATAATAAATTCAAATAAATTGAGTTATTTGATATTTAGGTTCAAAGTTTGTTTTCACTAATAAAATGTAAATGCATACTATTAATTAACAAAACCTGTTTTTCTTTGGTAATTAAATACAATTATGAATACTAAGTTTATTCAATAACCTAAATTTTAAAACTAAATTTTTTAATTATAATTAAAAACGGAACTATAACGATAAGAAAATCATATATTGTACTGGGTGAAAATTGTAAAATAAATTATATTAATAGATTTCATTTAATGAATGTTTTAAGGTAATTATTGTTCGGATTATTTTTTATGATAACTTAAATTTAAATAAGTAACCAGAGCGGTGTAATTCGTAAAACATATTTATTATGGTTTCGTGTACATATAATTTACCTAAGCTAAATGTGAGTTGGCTACAGAATAATTAGAGGGATCATATTTAAAAACGAATCACAGTCTAAATTCTTCCGAGAGAATTTAATCATTATGACTTTTTTTGTTTAGACAAAGATAATAATGTAAGGATTATAAAGAAATTCACCCCAGCTCAAACATTCATTTACCGAAACGGGTTTTGCACAAGTTTGATCAAAAAGAAAATAATAAACTGATATGCTGCATTTATTGAATTTTAAGTCAAGATTTTTATTACGTATTTCTTCCATAGAACACTATACCACGACACATTTTCTTCTACTACAGTGCTTTCATTTGATAAGTAATGAAGACAGCGAAGGGTTTTAAATTTCAATAAGTTGATCAGTTGAAATAGTAAAATAATAGTTTCAAAAATGTGATAAATCAGTTATTAAACGTTTATACTTTTAAGATTATGTATCTTCATTATTCTGCTTTATACAACCAGAATGATATTGGGCATATTGAGGAAGATGAATCAAACTTTGATAGAAAAAAATTACTAATTAGCAATTAAATTAGCAAAAACAGTCTATGTCAAAAATATTCTATGGAATGATAATTACGAACGCATATGATGCAATATATATTTGTATTATTTCAAAAACGTTTCTCTTCCATGAATAAATTATCATAGCGTCTTAAATAATGGATCATCTACAGAGTACAAACCATCGAGCTTTAAAATATTCCCTGACCTATAAAAATATTATTGTACGAACTAAATGTGTACTCTGACTGTAAATGCTTTACTTGGTTTCGATGTTGTTTTATTAAAGTTTGCTAGTTTACGATACAGCATAATATCATACCAACTATTTTATGAACGTACTTTTTAATCGAGTTTCCCTACCACATCAAAGATTCACGATTCTTATTAGAAAACTAAAATACTGAAACTGTGTCTATTGTTTAACTCTGAGCAATTTGACATTTATTATTTAAAACAAAGTTTTAGTGTTGAACTTTCTAAAATTGGTGGTTTTAATTATTGTTTTTAATATTAAATGAAATACATCTAAAACAAATTTCGTTAAATAATCAAGAACTTCAATTAATTTATAATTCACATCGAAGCGTTATAAATAAATAAACAATTTTTTTCTTATCATAAATAACGAATAGTAAAATAATTATTTGATTAATAGTAATTCAGTATTTTTTTTCGTGCGTATTTCGTATAATCGCGTTTTCTTACACCATTAATTTGATACGAAGTAAAATACATTTTAGTCAATTATCATTTGGACTTGTTATAGTAATAAAATGAATATGTCTACTAAATAAGTCATTCGATGCATTGCCAATTGTACTCAAAATAAACGTGTTACATACAGCAGTGATTTGGGGTGTGAAATAAATATGACGAATGGGATTGGTTTTTCAGGTGTTGCCAGGGTCGTCTCTTTTATAACGAAATTTTATAACTTTACGGCTAAATCCTAACATGAAAACTGTTTTCCCCTCTGTCATACGTCATAGGAAAAGGAACACACTGTGTTGACACTGAGCGTTATAGTAAATATTTTTCAAACTTCACCCAGTCCTAAATGCCGTCACCTCTCGTGCGACGGGTGACAACGACCATAGCGTCAACAAAATTATATTTTCGGGGCTTCCGCAAGTCTCAACGTCGGCGATACACAAATTGGATTCGATTAGGGGCTTCCAATATAACAAGACGACGACGACGACAACTACGACCACCACCACCACTCCTACCGACCACTTTCTATCGGCTCTGGATAAAACACTACGTGAAACGAATCTCGATATTCTTCTTCTGGTTTTCTTCAGCGCACATTACCACTTACCGTATTCAAAAGTTATTATTATTCGTACGTTTTCTACGACGCAGTAAAAGCTTTCCCGTGGATTTTACCCAAATGCTCACTAACGCAGTCGAGAACATATATTACGTGTAAATGAACCTTGTTTGTGTTTTACTGACCAAAATGACCAACTAGTACATCTACAACTCTCTTGTTATGACAACAGTTTACGTGAATCGATATGTGTCGGGATATGTGTCAATAATATTTTATGAACATTTTATTCAGCTAGTTTCAACTTCATTGTAAGTTTACCAAATGTTTTTGTTTATAAAATAATTTTAAACCGGAAAGTTAGCAAAACCCAGCACTTAATTGAATTTTAATGGCCATGTAATTCCGCGCTAAAAAGTAAATAAGTAAGATTATACTTTAAGAAATTCTAAAAGTTACACAATTATCATTGTAAACATGGAGAATATTCATAATCATCTTTTGAGTCCATATCTCAACTATTTGGAGTCGGCTCTATCTTATTGATTTGGCCGGTTTTCACACCAGCTGTCGATCTCATTATGGTAGAGGGAACTAGTAAAAAGGCAAGGCGTGTGTCAAGTTTCGGTATGATCACCTATTCGAGAACTTCATCAAGTAGCGCAGCTGAACATCAGCGCTAAGGCGGAGACTGAAAGATCCACTGCGCCGCCACATCACAATCCACGCCGGAGAAAATAATATTAGACAAGAAAAAATTTAAATCAATAATAATTATCAATTACTATTATATAATTATAATCTAATATTACTATTATAATTAATTATATTAATTTGGGAAGATCAAAAAAGAGATGAAGGGATTTAATTGAATGCTATATGACGACGGTTGATATGAGCGTAGATGATGTGGGTGATCGTGTCAAGTGGAATTTTAAGGTAAAGGGGGCTGACCCCAAGTAATTGGGATTAAGGCGAGGAACAAAAAGAGAAGAAGAATTAATTATTACTATTTTTATAGCGATAATATTAATAATCATTAATTTGATATAATTATGACAATTTAAATATTAAACACAAAATACTTTTATAATTAAATATGGGCGAATTTTATTCTTTAATTCGTTTGTTTACTCTGTGATTTAATGATAATTATGTAAAATAATGTAGAAAAATTAATGCATTTCAAAATATTATTTCGTGCTATGATTAATAGCTATATGATTTTTAAAATACTTTTTGTCTTATGAAAACTACACGTGGAAACCTTGAGGGATTTTTTTTTAATATACAAGAGCATTGTGTATTACGGCACTTGTGACGAGTTTTAACGCAATAAAATATTATTGAGATGGGTACAACATAATGGATTATGTACGTTTGACTAGTCCTTTATGAATATTAGTTTACAACCTTATGATTTTTGGAGTAAATACCAATAAAATCTGTCGAAAACATCGAGTTTTACTACAACGCAATAACTAACGTCAATTCAGTTTCCTAGTCACTGACGGTGGATTAAGAGTAAGGAATTTTATTTTCTGTTACTGAACTTGATTTTTGAGATCTATAAGAACTTTAAAACTAAGATACTTTTCAATTGTATCGAGTCGTTTTAAATAAATTATAATATTTTGAAGCTTTTAGACGAAATGGCCTTTTTTCAAAATATTATCTAGTTTCATTAGATAGACAGTTTTATATTTAAAAAATTAAATAATACAATGTATTTTTAAAGAAAATGTTGCTTTAATGATACACAATGATAATTGTATATAATATATATTGTGGATCTGACTGAATATACAATTTTATAATTACACGAGAAATGGGTATAATATATTATTTCATAGTTAAATTGTTTGATGAGGGTATATAAAAATTAACTTAGCTTTATAAGAGTTCTCTGGTAACTACGGAATCATTTTCCTCTTCATTCCTATTAACATTTTACGACTTAAACACTAATACTTTATCTGTTATCAATCAAAATCTGTGTTTTTTTTATTGACTGTATCAATAATTAGAGTTTTTTTAGTATTATTATTTTAAATATGATTATCTTAGTCTTAATAACATTAATAATTTATATATTAATATTTATTAAGTTTAATAGATAAACGAGGGTTAAATGACTTAAATTAAAACACCAGTAAAAATACATTACAAGCGTTTGATTAAATTTTTTTGACTTAAAATGAAATTTGCTCTGAAGAACAATAAACTTAAATCAAGTATCTTACCTCTTAAAACTTGAGAGCAGAAATCGCATGGTGTAATTTTCTTATAAGTGTATTCTTGGAATTGATGTGCTGTTTCCGTGTTTGCCGAAAACTGAGGATTCCCGTCTCGACCGGTTTTCCTATTTACAAATAAAAATTAAAACAATAAGTATATAAAAGATATTTTTTTAAGGGGTAATTAATCATTCTATAATTATTTTTTTCATTGTTTATTTAAATGAAATGAATATAAAGAGCACACAAGACATCGCACTTCATATGTCATTTTTGGTATTTTGACAAAATAATTAGTAATGTAGTCATAGTCCCCAATTATTTCAAATGTCCATTTCAAAGTAAACTTTGAATAAATGACGGGGAATGTCCAGTGTACAAAAAACAGTGGAACACCCACTGGTTGTAACTGATAGTACGGGACTTGAAAGCATAGCACTTGTGCAGACTCGATGTTTTAATAAATGATTATGATATGTATAAATAAATTGCGATTATCCGAAGTCTTATAAAAATTTCGAGACTAGCCAACCTCAGCAATAATGGCCTAATTGACCGTACATATTGTGACGATAAGATAAACGAGCTGTTCTGAAAGTAGGGTGTTTGATATAAATTATCCTTTGAATCAGAGTCGATATGACGGGTGAGTCAGGACTTGTATTAATTGTTTTACGCCGACTTGGCCTGGTTGTAGATACAACACATAAATATGCATGAATATATATTTAGCGTCAAAACATATTTGATGCCTCTTTCCGAGTTCTTCCGTCGGTATAATACGGGTCAATACAACCCCTCAAACTAGGGAGCCGCTAAAAAGGTTGTCTCTTGACTATTCAGTACGGTTTAGATCAAAAGTAGAAGACTAAAAGAGGAGTACTCGTTAGTCACCATCACAACCAATTTCTCTCTTTTCCGATTTAATTACCAGTCTTAACTTTAGCCGTATATACATAGATATTAATAATTATAGAATTAAAAATCTGTATGATTCTCAAGACTCTAGTTTGGTAGCGAACAATTGTATTTTAAATAGACAACTGTGACGTCTACTACATAAAAATATTAAAATAATAATAAAGAGACAATTTTTATAATGCGCGTGTTGCGTTAGTGGTTAAAAATTCAACCCTCGTTTAATTATTTTTTTCTCTTTGTATAATATATACTGTTAGCATTAATTGCTGATACAGTCACTTTTCCAATTTGTTGATTTGTTTTCTGTAAATGTTAGTTTTAAGTGATATAATTACAATACTCTACATTTTTTAAGTATTACTACATATATTAAAAAGTATTAAATAAATATCTATAAAATATATATAACTATAAGAAATTTTTATGTTCAAATTAATAGATACAATAGAGCAAAGTAAAAAAAATTTTGAATGATGAAATTACTACATACAACGTTTATTTATAAATGAAGTAAATTTATAATTGTAAAATAAATCATGTTAATTACAATCGAAATTAAAAGTATTTTCCACTTTAAACATGTGTATTTATATAAACGTAGGTAATGTAAATAGATCGAAGCCACGCAATTTGATAGTTGTTTAAGTTGAAAACGAGATTTGCTGAACAAATAACCAACTACAAATTAATCTTTATGTATTTACATTTGATTGCGTATTTAAACATTTATGATATAATTATGATGAATATACAACCTTTTTAAAATAGAAATAATTAAAAACTTGTTGGAAAACGTGTACAATTAATTAATTTTGACGTTTTTACTACCAAATAAAAACAGCAAAAAAAATGTTTCCAACGGAATGTGAAAATATTTTCGAAAAATATATAAGGTAAATGAGATAATGTGACAAAGGGTAAAATGAGTTAAGATTTTGTTAAATATTTAATTTTGCCTTGTTTTTCACCTAGCTCATTAATGAACACTTTTCAGTGTTTTATTACATATTTTCACCGTTTATTTTAATCTGATATATTTTTTGTTTGTTCCAAGTACCAATGAATTCTTAGAAATTACATATTAGTCACGTTTAATAGTTTTATTGATGTCGAATCGATCATAAAATAGTTTTGCAATTTTTAAACTGACAAAGTTATTTTACAAAGAAAGAATGAGAAAAAAATATCACATTCATTATATGTATATGTTATCCCGCATATATTTGTATCTTTCAAGTTCAGTAGTCACATAATAAAAAAATATTCAATGATTATGTGCGGAATATTATAACGGAAAACAACACAAACTGTTTTGTTTCTATTTTTGGTTTTAACGGATGGCTTGCTTGATTCCTTTTTGAAAGTCATGCCGTTTGTCTTGCCGCATCAAAGCACATCCAATAGGATTACCGGCGAGACACAGTCCTCCATTATCCATCTTAAATATTTTTGTCATTTAAAAGTAACCTTTGAATAATTGAAGGATATGCCAAGAGCAAGTGCTAAGTATTCGAAATATAGGAAATGTAATCCTATTCGTTACTTTTTCTTTTTTGTCACAGTTGACAATGACTTCTATAACTTAACGGTATAAAGACACGGCTAACGTTATTTTGAACACCAATGAAGCGATCAAAGAAATGAAAGAAATAACATTCAGCTGGAAAATTCACCTCTGTTATTTCGTTTGGTTTAGTTTTTATTTTCTGATAATTTTATGAAGTTTTGCAAATGTTTTTAAACCATAAATCGACATTGTAATAATAAAGATGAAATATTATGAGACAACAGGTGATGATAGCGTTCATGTTTAATGATATAAAATAAAGATAATAAAAATTAAGTTTATATGGAAATATGTGTTTAATAAAACATAGAAGTAATATTATTTTTTATTCTATTATTTTAGATATTTTTCCTTGTTGGTATTTAGTGAACTATTCATTTGTCCTTTTCAATTCAAATTTTAATCTAGTAATCAATTAGAATAGAGTTATAACAACAATTGTATACTAAAATAACTAACAAATATTTAAACTTTTTATTTTTTGAGAGATTATTTCAAGTATAATAAACAAAAAATGATATAATAAATTAACTATTCGATGGTAATTTATAAAGAGATGCGTGTAAAACAATTATTACAAATCTAATATAATTTTAAGTTTAAAGCTGAGTTTAAAATTTCAATTTATTTCCTAGAGATTATATGTTTTTTCTTCTTCCTTGCCTCAATCCCAGCTTCTTGGGGTCGACCACTCTTATCCTAAACTTCCACTTGACACGATCTCCCACATCATCTATGCTCACATCAGCTATTGAATGCACATCGCATTCAATTGCATCCCTCCATCCCTTTTTTGGTCTTGCTCTTCTTCCGTCAGCATTCATTTCTATAACTGTTCTTACAGCTTCCGATTCTTCTCTCCTCATAACACGATCATACATCTAAATTTATTTTCTTTTATCTTATCCACGACTGACGCTACACCTATAATCCCTCTTATATGCTCGTTTGTTATCTTATCTTCTATAGTCACTCCACTCATTCATCAAAGCATTCTCATCTCTGCTACGCTCATCTCTACTCTACTTTCTTATCAACCAGCCAATACTCTGAACCATACATCATAGCTCACAACAGTCTTGTAGAATTTACCTTTCAGCCTCATTGCAATTCTTTCATCGCATAAGACGCCAGACGCTTCTTTCCACTTTAACTACCTGCACTTAATCGTGTGTCTTACATTCTCATCTATACCTTCGCTCTTTGGCACAACTGACCCTAAATACTAAACATTTTCCACCTTTCCAATCAAGTCCTATTGTCATTGATCTCTCCATTTTACTTACCTCGTGTTATCCTTTGTCAAACTCGTACTCTATATATTCTGTCTTGCTTATACTTACTCTTAAATCCATTTTTTTAAGAGCTGATCACCACATCTCTCGCCTATGATTAATTTCCTCCCTATTTTCTACTATTAACATTATGTCATCAGCAAACAACATGCACCACTGTACCTATCCTTGTATTTCTCTAGTAATTTCACCCATCAAAGAGAATAAGAGAATAAGTGAGGGCTTATAGCAGAATCTTGGTGTCTATTCTTACCCGAAAATCTTCGGTTACTCCCCCTAAGCTTTTTATCCTGGTACAAGTGCCATCATACGTATCTTCTATTATATTAATGTACCTTTTCGGGACTCCTTTTCTTATTAGTGCCCACTTTAAAACCTCTCTCGGTACTCTATCATTCGCTTTCTCCAAATCTATAAATACCATACACAGCTTTTTCTTCTTTTCCCTAAACTTTTCTATTAGTTGCTTCATACAAAATAATGGCCCCATTGTTGACTAGTAATACATCATCCAGGGCTTATATGTTTAAATTTGAAATAGAATTAAGTTATATAATTTTTTAAAATTAATATTAGGTAAACAAAAAAAGTTTTTTACAAATTTATGAGCTTATATTATACAGTATAATAACTTAAATGTTCATATGAATATAAATATTTTACAAATAACTTTTTATATTAAAGAAAATAGTAACATGTGTTTTTGTTTTTAACTAAACAAAAATTATACATTTATGGGTTTTTTGTTTTAAAGTAGCTACTTGAAAATTTTTTAATCTAGAGTTCAGAAATATAGTAAAAACTCTTAATTTTATTTGAAGAATACCAACAATTTTTATGTATTATTATTGTTCAAATATTCCAGTAAATTTTTTCAATAGTGTCTTACCAACAAATGTTAAATATATTAACTACACATTTTAAAATTAAGAAATACCATTTCTAGACATATTATCGAAATTTAAAAATGCCCCGAAACTGACTGAAACCTGTATAATGTTTAAGCCTGTGTTTACACATTTGAAAAAAATGTTTTTTTACATTTAGAGTATTTATTCGCCATGTACTAAGCTTACACAGGGGCGCCGGAAATATTTTTACATGGGGGACAAAAATTTAATGACCAAAACTCGGTCCCCTTGGTTGTTGCTAAGCTAAAAAGCGGGTTAAGCTATTTTTTGGTCGATTTTAGTGATCATTTAAAAGAATCCGGTAATTTATAAATTTTACTCTCAACAATACATATTATTAGCTTCGATACAAAGTTGAGACGGTATTGATTTTACCATGAATGTTTATTTATTTTTTTTTTTTATGCCTATCACTACTTATTCTCAGCTCTCACTGGACCGATTTCTCAACGATACGTAAAAAGATCACAAATTGTATCTAGTTAAAGAAATTATGTACAAAAATTAAAAAGTTTTCCCTTATTCCCTGTAACTGGTGAAAATCCCCCCAAAAATTACAATTTTATAAAATCGATAATTTTAGACATTTTTTCATTTTTTTTTTCTAAAAATGTTCATAACTTATAGAAAAAGGAACAAATCAAAATAATTTTTTCTACATTGTAACCTTAAGTTATTTCCTTATATTTGATATAATATTTTTGAAAATCTGACCTTTTACCTGCCCACAGAGAGAGAGATTCAAAATAGCAACTTTTTTACAAAACTCAACTTTTTCAACTTAAGTTTTAACAATGTTCCGGAAGCATTGCATTATTAAAACATGTGTCAAATTAAAGCTATCGACGACCTATTTTCTTTATACAAATCGCTGCCGTTGTTAAAAAACATGCTATTTTTGTGTTCAAATTTTATTATTTTTTTTTTTGTTTATTTTTAGGGTTTGCCATAGTAATGTGTCCATCAATAAATATCAAATTTACATGAATGTACTTACTTTAATATAAATTTATAGTTTTTTTTATTATTTTGCCTCTTCAAAGTTAAGAAAATTTTTTTTGAATTTATGAAAACTTGAAAATTTGTATAGAAAGTAGAACTTTTTCAACTTAACTTTTGAAAATCTAATTCTTTTAAGTATATATTAAAATAAAGCTTATTTTATGTACTAGAAGTTCAAAAAACAAATTACAAATGGCAGTCGAAGTAGAATAAAATATAGTAGTTAATTTTTCTTTTGGAATAATCCACCATTTTTTTTAAATTAAACATTATCTACAGATTTGTATCGTAGCGTCTCTTACGATAATGATATAAATCACTGTAAAATATCTTCTATACTTGTCCCTAATATGCCACGATTCCACTGTGCTACCGTTTTTTAATATTCAACTGGAATTAGGTAAATTCATTTACAATTTTTAATCCTAAAATCTAAATAGCTAAATAATTAAAAGTGATAATGTTATATTAATTTCTAGATTTATTGTAATTTTTTTTTGTCAGATATTATTGGGGGGTACAATGATACTTTTGTCACCCTCGTAATTTGAACAAGGGGGCAACTACCCCCCTCCATGCCCCCCTGAATCAGGTGCCACTGAGCTTACACATAAATTAAAACGCATTTCATGCATTGAACTTAGATAAGATAATGAGATAATAATTTTAGAGGTAGAAATAATAAAATTATGGGGCATAAAGAACATTGTTTACAAATTAATTAATTTTTATGAAAGCTAATGAATAAATAAAAACGTTTGTAAACTATACATAGGTTCTATTTTTTTTTATATACAACGTTAAAAAAATGATTCATGTACTCGACGTACTTAGACTAAAGTTCTAACTTTTATATATTCGAATTAATTAAGTCTTTGAAAATATTTTAATTACTATCGTTTTTATATTTTATATATAAGTTTTTTGTAATTTTTGTTTTTTCATTTAGATCTTATATTTAATTATTAAACTTTGATAAATAATAAAAAATAAAAACTTCTTCTTCTTAAGAAAAAAATTGGTTTTACTTTGTAATTTTATATATTATGATAGTTCTTTTGGTAAAAAACAATTATGGTAATTGTTTTCTACTTCAACTTGTAATTTTTTTTCCTTAACATTATCTGTAGGATTTTGAGTTGTAAATTACTGGTACCAAGTCTAATCCAAAAAAATATGCTAGTATTAAGGTATTATATAATACAGGTATTCCATTGTAATTCGATAGCAGAACATAACCGAATGGTGAAAATCGACTAGAAGTGTTTATTCAGGTCAAAGTGAAGGTTTTTATTTATTATTATTATTATTATTATTCTACAGTGGAGCTTTTGGTATTCAGGTAATGCGAGAAATGCACTAACGTGATCATGGTTTTCTTTCTTTTATACTTTTCCAATTGTGCTTCAACGAATTTCGGTGAAACGCTAACTATGCAACTAAAAATATTCAAACCTTCAGTCAAAAGTAAGACTTTCATAATACAACAGCGTTATAAAAATTTATCTTAAATAAGTTAATTAACAATATTCAGTTTTATTTAAATGGAAAATTTTTGTCCCATTTTTGTCCTTATAGTTTAAAAAATAAAGAGACATTTAATAGATTGATATAGAAACGAAATAATTTAAAATGTCGTTGTAATAATTTCAACGTTGCTGTTTAAAAGAGATATTAGTAATGGGACAATAAATAATGCAAAATATTTAATAAGTTTCCAAAGATGAAGTTCAATGAAAGTTAATGTTTTTCACGCAAACTGCTTGTATCAAACTTTTGGACGACTGTGTTTTGTACAGAGATATACTTTGTAAAATTTCTGAGTAAATTTTTGATGAGCAGATTTGTTAGTTTTCATCACGTATGATAACAAGCTATTAGGTTTTGTTATAGCATATAGTAGCTTATTATTATAAACAATTATATTTTATTTTTTGATAAAACGATACTTGTAATGTCTTAATAAAAAAAAAATTATAATGGGACACTGTGAATGATCCCATTCATCATCGTTGCTATTATTATTTAGTTGTTATGTATTATGTTACTAAAAAAAAAAATCATATAATTAGCACATATTAACATTAAATTTATATTATTTTTATTACTCTACGAGCAAAATTATTAAATGTCTGTAAAATAGACATAGTCCTATAAAAAAAAAAAAAAAATGGGAAAGCAATAATGAAAAAAAAAAAAAATTGGCCAAGTCACAAAACATATGGCTCTCCCAGCTACAATCGGTAGTCATTTTGGCAAAGGTTTCGTTTCCCTCGCGTGGTCATTAATTTTTCACAAATATCCGTTAACTTTACTTCGTCACATTCGATTTGTTTTGAGATTTTCGCTATTTTATATTACTACTGTGATGTTGTACTACGCACAATGTTATTTTTGCATACTCTGATAATAAAAGATAGTTAATCCTAGTAAACGAAATGAAATATTGTCCTCTTGATAGTGTAATGATTTCAAACAAGGTTGCGCCTCGAAAACTAATGTCTTCGAAAAAATGTATGCATAAATTCGCATTAGTTTAACTTCTCTCCTCGTGGTAGACACAGTTGCTGTATATATTATTATGGCTTTACTTCATGGTAATTTCGTCCGCACTGTTGTGAAATATAAAGAAAGTAAAATCCACACTGTTTTCCAAGGAGAATAGATATAAACAAAACACCAGATAGTAATGAACAAACCATAATACCGACTGAAATTTTATAATTATACACGAGTCGCGGTGTTAGTGAACTTTTGCTCAGATGTACAAGTTTAAAAATTGTAAATTCAAAATATGTAGAAAAATAACGAGACCGTTGACATAAAGTAATATACCTTATCTTTGCAAACAATATCGTTATTTACATATTATTTTATTATCAAAGAGATTTATTTTCCATAAGATCGCTAAAAATATTGCATTAAATTTTATTAAAATTATAAAAACGACAAATTTTCGAAGAAAAAAATACACAGCTTTTTATTTTTGTCGCTATACTTTTTTATTAGTTGTCATAAACAAAAAATTGGCTCCATCTTAACTTTCAAGGCTAAAAATCAAACTGGTTCTTTGTTACTGATATATTATCCCCTCTTATTCTTTTGACTGTTACTTTTTTACAAATCTTCATACATTGACTCTTAAGATTAATGACTATAATTTCCACACACATATATTTTCTTTAGCTATAAATATCGGCACCATAATACTATTTCTCCATTCATTTAGCATTTTCCCTTATAATAGGATTTTAGTAAAAATATCTTTTAACCACCTTATACCATTATCGACTAATATTTTCCATACTTCTGCTGGCACTTCATCTAGTCCTACTGCTTCGTTATTTCCCATACCTCTTCCTCACTAATTAAATCTACTATTCCTTCGTTTAAGAGATATCTTTTAATGTCTCACTTGCGTACTCTTCTTTCAGTATTTTTTCAAAATACTCTTTCTACCTACTTTATTTTCACATCATGTTCTTTACCACCTAAATATCATCAATTGTTATGCAACATACATTGTAATAATCTTTAAACCATTTACATTTTACTTTTGCAAGTTTATAGACTTTTTTTTCAACTTCCTTTGTTCTTAACTTATCATACATTTCATCATAACTCTTACATTTCATCTTACTTACCGCACATTTGGCTTCTTTACACAGGTGTTTATACTCCATCCAACCTTTTTCTCCTTTTGTTCTACTGTCACACATTGAACTGCTTTTTCTTAGTCTCTATGATTTTTTGAATGTCATTATCCTACTCTTATCAACAACTTCCTTTGCATTTTCTTTACACAATCAGCAAATTTATTCTATATATTCTTTATGTCTGCTTCAAAATTCAACACCGTCTTAAAAAACTCTTTTTCTTTTTCCGCATTCAATTTCCATCACCGGATCCTCGATTCTTCTACTGTGTTCTTTTTGTTTTTGTATACTCTCTTTCCACTATATCACACTCCATTACCATCAGTCTATGTTGTGTAGTTACACTCTCGCCTATGATAAATTTCCAATCTTTTACTCGCTTTACACTCTCTTCTACATTCTATTACTCCCGCTGTTATAAGTTATATAATGTTTTCCTTTCTCTCTAAAATAAGTATTAACCACAGTAAGATCATACGATACTGCGAAATCCAGAATTTTTTGAAAATCTCCATGTATTTTTCATATCGTTTCCTTCCATTTATGATATGTTCATTCATATCTCCGCCTATCTCCGCCTATCACCGCATCCTCATTATCACGTACTATTTACATCATCTCATCCATCTCTCTCTCACGTCTTTGTTTATTTCATCACATCTTACTTGTGGTACAAAAATTATTTTTACAACTGTAATTTCGTCAATTTTCCTAACTACTTATATTTTTATTCAATATTACTTTACTGTTCATCTTCTCATACATTATTATCTCTACACCATTTTTACCCGAGTGTATTATTATGTAACTCTTGGCTATTTTGTTTGCATTCTCTACCTTTCATTTAGTTTCCTGCATACAACAATAACTAAATTTTCTTCTTTTCAATACTTCTAATAATTCTCTACTTCTTCCAATTAATATTCCATCATACCACGAACCTTTTTTTACTTTGTACCTATTTTTCTCACCTATACAAATTTTTAACAAACTTTTTATGAAAATCCAAAAATTAATCAAAGTTTTGGAGTTTTAAACATCATATCAAATATCAAACAAGTTGAGTTTTAATTAAATAGTTTCATGTTTCATGAATCAAAACGTGAATAATGATGAATAAACGGATTTATTATCAAATCTCCTAACAAAAAATATCCTATAATAATGTAATATCAACACTTGTAGTTAACATACAAAAATATTTCTAACATTTTGTAATAAAGATTTCATATAATTATTTCTACAAAAAGCTCATTCAAACAATACTATTTTTCATTGAAATTAATTGTTACTGTCGCCAGTAAATAACGTAAAAATATAATGTTAACTATTGTCCATTACATACGATCAACGTTCGATACAATAGAAAAATCGAAAACAAATTAAACAAATTTCAAAATGTTGTAGAAACGTAATTACCGAATTAAAATAAATGTTTGGTATCTTCAATTTTTTAAAAAAATATTAATAAAAGTTCGATTATTTTTAATTTTGAAAAATAATATAAAATACATATTAGATATAGACCTATAGTGTAAAAATAGATTAAAAAATATGTAAAATGTGACGTATATCATAAGTTTTATGAGTTGTGAGTTAGATGTGTTCCACTTTATATGTATAAATGTGTACTGGAAACTATGTTGGATCTCGAATGTATTAGAGTTTTTTTACTATACATTTCAAAAAAGTGAGAATTTTTATGATAAGATTTTCGCAGGTTATGCAATTTATTAAGTATTATTTAGTATACAAAGAAGATATTAAAATGTCTTTATAGATGAGAGCTTTGGTAATGGTCACAAAACGTTTTATTAATTTGTTGAGTATTTGATTATTAATTCAAGAGAAAAATAATGGGGCTTAAGCTTTAAGTTTATTTCATAAGTAAAAAAAAATACTAGAATCAAACTGAATTTTATTTGATACCCAAAAAATATATTTTTGTAGGACGACATTTTATGTTAAATACTAAATTACGTTAAAAAGTTTTGGACTTTTTTTATTATATTTATACATGTAATCAATAAAAACGCTGTCAACAAACTTTATGGGGAGTTTTGAACTTTTCAAACGAGCTTGTACGACATGAACGGCAAATGTCGATAACCAATATTTTTAACCATAGCAGACAACATTTTACACTTAAAGTTACGTCTTTAGTTTTACGTTAACCGATTAGTCTTCTTTCAAATATCATTACACAATAGCCTTTTAGTCTTGACCACTAAACGAATAAAAAAAAAAAAAAATACCGAATATAGTGATGCCCATACGGTGACTAATCGAATATCCTGAAATGACGCTGACAGATGAGAAAACTTTTATGAACATATTTTTTTTAGTGGGCTAAACGAATGTAGTTTGGGTGGAGCTGATGTATTTTTCTGTCTAACAAGTCAAATACTCGGGTGTAATATATTATGGCGAATTTAATTTTCGACAACAGATGTCGTATGAAGTCGTTTACAATGCGCATTACATTTTATCTCATTAAGTCATTTTGGAAAGTTATACGCAAACCAACATTCATGTCATGTGACTTGCGATAATATTAATTACTTATTATTATTCGCTCAATAAGTAACGTAAAGACACGTCTGATTGGATTCGAAGTTATTTTATAATTCGTTGTTAAGTCTTTAAGTGTAATTGACAATGCAAACACGATTCAATGTTAAAAAAATTAAATCGTGTATCAAAATATTAAAAACGAATCTATCACGTCTCCACTTAACAATTTTTATTTGCATTACTAAAGATATAGAACTATCCGATATTTTTTTTTTGCTTAAGTTACCAGCGAATGCATATTACATTAGGTGCTTTTATATCGATATAAAATATCGAGTATTTTGATAATCATTTTCCTCGCGAATACATTGGAACAATAACAATTTAATGATGATCGAAAAGCAAAAGAAAGATAGAAGAATATGAACATGTAGGACGTTCTAACTTTAGCCACGGAAAATTGTTATCGAGTTAAAAGAGATAAAATTACTTAAAACTAAAAGTATATCTTACATATTTTTCACATAGAAATAATCCTCATGTGCAAACATATCTCATCGTCATTGCAGACCGAACGAGTTCAATGAGTGTGCTTCCGATACACGATGTCATGTTTCAAGGCTATAGTGGATGAGTAATTGCGTTCGTTCCACACATCCTGAGATCCACTTACATTTAAAATTTTAGAATATTCTAAACATCCTGTAGAACGCTGAAGAAGTTATTAATGTGGTTTACAGAAGACAACAAAGCCCGACGCCGAGTCTCCTTCATTCAATACACAGTATATCAGCCATATTTATTTTGATAAATTTTGTAAGGAACTTTCACGATTATTTCTAATCTGACTTCAGATTTGTCCGATAAAAATTGAAAAACTATTATATTTTTTATAATTTGATGATAAAAAAAAAAAATACTGCGCAAATTTGGAACTTATTTGTCAATTTTAACTGTATCTATAGATCTCTAATGAAATTTGACTTTGATGGTTTTTCAGAAAATATAGATGAATTTTCTCCATAATCGTTATTTTTTGATTAATCACATAACTATGAATTTGCTACCAATAGATAGATATTTTTGTAAGAAATTAAAAAATAGTACTTTTTGTTTTTAATTTGACAAATAACTGTAAAAAAGCAATTACGAATAAGAATATATGCTAACTGAAAAACTCGGAAAAATTTCAATTTTTTTTTATTTAATATTTTTTAGTATAGGTTGATGCTTAACATAGTGATTTAATTTGATTTGATCTATGATACTTAGTTGCTTAGTTATTAAAAAAAAGCGCAGAGATAATAATTTTTTCCAAGAGCAAAAGAAGTCGACTAGTTCATGTACTTGGTGGATAGTTGAGTGTTTCGCACAAAAACGAAATTAATAATCAGGTAGAACTTTATTTTTATTAGTTAAAGAGTATGTATGTAAATATGAGTATTTCTAGAACTTAAGCGAAAAATGGTAATATACTATTTGGTTTATATTATGTTAATGAACCAAGGGGCTTATTTGGTTTTGGAACTAGAAAAATTTAAGAGAACTTCCATTGGAGTGAGAAGTAAGAAAGACTCAGTATGGCATTAAATATATGGGTTAATAAGATGATTGCTCGTTTAGGTTGACATCTAGCTATTTCAGCTGTATTTATATCAAAACCTGGAGATTTCTTTAGAGAATATTTTTTATGGTAGATTTAATATTTTTCGATGTACAATGTTTAACCGGAAGAGTAAATGATAATGGAAAGTGGTGATATCTAAGAACTGCATTTATATTGTAAAGTGTAATATTTTGGTAGGGTTGAAATGTTTTAAAAAGATAATTTTTAAATAGTTCAGCTTTATCGAATAAGCTTTATATTTTGCACAACTCTTTTTTAACATCATGAAATTGATAAACAAACATTTTTTTTGGTTTTTTTATTAATAATTTATTTGTTTAATTAATTACTAATTAGTACATTATTAAAAAATCTCTGAACACATACATATACAAAAAGTTTTAACGCATACAATGTAAGGGATAACCTGTAATAAAAATGTTATATTTGTGTACGAGTTTTATATTTTGTGTCAATATTACACAACTTGCGTGTAAAATTAATTCGTATATAAACAATATTATACTGATGTATGGAAATTTTTGCATTATTTTTTTCGGTGTAATTATCTAAAAAAGCTAGATGTGATGAAAAGAATTTAAAACCAGGATCTAATTCAGTATTGAAATTCTTTACATAAAACACCTAAATATTGTAGGAGACAGACTATTCTCCATTATTTTTTGTCCCGTGTCATTGGCATATCAATTTAATATGACATTAAATACAATCATCATACTCCAAAATACGTATTGGAGTATAACGTCATAATACGTCAAAAGTACGACGTCAATTTTGAGACGGATAAAAACGGAAGGTCGTTTGAGTGAATGTAAGAGAAGGAGCAATGTTTACTCTTGTACACTTTAAGCAGTTACTACATATTTGTTCATAGAAAGCGAAAAAATGTCGTTGACATTTAGCGGTTGAGTATTTTTGGTATGGGTCTGTATTACTCAGATAATACTTTAGGCATTATCATAATGTCACAAAGGATGTTATTCAACTAAAAGAGCTTTTACATAAATAATAAAAGGGTGCTTTGCAATGTACGTTTAAGAATAATTTCTTTTTTTTTTTCATTTACCTGACAAATATCCGTAAGGCTCTATGAAGAAGGGAAACTAGAACGTGAATAATACTTCTGTTATAAAACGTCACCCTTAAGACCAGGACAAAATTTAAATGCTATGTAAGACACTAGTGCACCACAAATATTTTAAAAGTTTAACACTTAATTCTAAGAAATAAAGTTCTTAAATGATTATTTTTGGCCAAAATAGCACACCTTTTTCATGCCTGTAGATGTAACTTAAAATATTTCAAATTATGTCAGGTAGACCAGACACTTTATCCAACAAGTTGGAGAATTTTTAACCAAGCTAAATGACTTTTTTGTAAAAATTTGTTTCAATTTATACAAACCAGATGTTATACGCGTGATAATGGAGTAATTAGATTAACTAAAATAAGCAGACGTGGAATATATTTAAGGTATTTCCGCACGGAAACTCGGAAACAACAAAGAAAACATACTGAAATTAATAATGGAAAGTACTCTCAAAAGTTTAAACAGAGAGCAAACTAAAATAATTTCTAAACAGTTTGCTCAACGTTATTGAAATTACTTCGTAATATGGGTTTTTCCTTTGAAATGCACCAAAGAATAGAACATTTAAGTTACGTTTCGATATTTACAATGAAGAAAGTTCGACGCCATTCGGACAGCAGAAAAGGTTTAAATAATAAAAGACCAAAGAAAGCAGCTAATTTCTGTACGTTTCTACCACAATGGCTGATAGACAAACTTGTCAATGAATAAATAGTTACTGTATCGATTGTACAAAAAATGTACTATTGTTTTACGTGTATATTATGGATAAAATAGTTTAGCCAAAATAAAGTTCCATATAAACAGTGTTCATGTGAACAAATGTTTAAATAAATTAATGATTTACAACACATTTTTAAATTACTAGAAAGACTACCGCTTAACATGCAGTCGGTAACTATCTTCATAATATTGTCAACGAGTGCGATGTCCTTGTGCACGGGTGTGGGGCGCTGTCATTGGATAATAAATATATTCTTCATAAAAAAAAATGTACATCGTTAATTTCTACTAACTACTAATAAGTGTTACATATGTAAAAATAGCAAAAAAAAAATATATATATATATGTATAATTTATAAACGTTACCTCATTGCTATTATGGTCGATACCGCATGATACATTTGATGTTTCCTTTTTTTTTTACATTTTTATTATCGAAGATTAAGTAAAGATTTTTTTTTTATTTGGCGAGAGCACACACCAAGCAGCCAAATAAAATAATGGAAAAAACACACAAAATATAATATGTTAGTAAAGCTGAATAATAATAAAATTAACTAAATTAGTAGAATACACGTAATATATATTTATTATATATATATAAGTATATTTTAAAACAGCAACACCAGCTAATTAACTTCTGACTCGAGTCTGCTCATACGTATTTGGGATGATATTATTTCGGTCGTTATCAAAATCGAGTATATTATACAATGTCTCATAATGATAGTTGCGTGGGCTTTTACTAATGGTTTAGCAGCAACCATTTCTGAAGGTTTAAAAACCAAACCTTTAGGAAAACAGAAAAATAATTTTACTTTTGAATGGAAAATTAAATATTTTCAAAGAAAGACGTAAAAAATGATCTGATTTTCGAAAAACACATTTTTCTCATTAAAATTTTTTTTAACTAAATAAGTATATTTTATTTTATCATGGTAATTAAAAAGTGTAGTTAAAATTTCGTATAATAATCAAGTTTTTTAAAAGTAAAATATTTTTGTTAATATTTATTTATTAAATATAAATATATAAATATAAATTTATTAAATATAAATATAATGATGACTATCTATTATATATTTAAACTTGGAGACAATATAAGTTATAGTCATTAAAAGTTATCTCCTTGTAAAAGTTAAAAATTTTAGATAAAAGTTTTTTTACCAGAACTCAGTTTGTGAAAGTTTGCAATATTTTTAGGAGTATTTAAAATATTATTAGTTTTTTAAAAATGTAATTTTGATAACAATGATCTATTTTCTTAAATTTATAAAAAAAAAGGGCGTCACAGGATAGCAATAAGAAAAATAGCACATAAGAGGTTTGCATAACACTCAGTTAAGTAATTCTATTGATCATTGTAAAATCGGAAAATTAATAATGTTTTTTTTTTTTAACAAACTGATAATAATTTTTCATTAAAATCTAGCTGAAATCAGTAAAATAAGGTTTATTTTTTGTAATTAAATATTCGACTCCATTACTGATTTTTCTACGTTCGAAAATAAAAAAAAAATAGGGAATAGTGTTAATAATTTACAAATATAATGATATTGGATGAACATTGTTAAATTTAAGCTTTTATATTATTATATGGAAGTCTTGTTCAAAAAAAAAAAATGACGTAACAGAACAAATGATATATTTTTTAACGAAAAATTAAAACCCTTTGTCTTTTAACAATTTCTTTATCAGCACCTAATATTAATAAAAAAATCTACTCAGTTTTTTTAATGTGGCAGTTGACTAATTATAACTATATAGAATATAATTATAATATTAAAAAAGAAACATCTTACTATGTAGTAATTATTTTTCTCAAATATTATTGATTTTTCATCTCACGCCTCGTCATAATTTGGGAATCCCTTAGACTTCATGGTTAAGCTACCTATTTGATGTATGAACATTTACCGACTTCATCCGGATTATTTTCACGTTTGCTATTAAACCGTATCTGATGTAATCCTAGTCGTGCACGAAGTATAAGTTTTCTATCGACCTTAGGCATTGTTTGTGTCTTTACTAACGCCGGAGGGTTTGAAACAACGACAATCTTTGCGAGCCAATAATAATTCGAGGGTTTTACTATTATGCGGTAACATCCGTCGTAAAGATACTCGGCATAAAAATCGATTGTGTTCTCAATAAACCACAAAAAGTACTTCACATAATAATAAGAGTCAAAAGTTTTTCGTTGCTAATACCACACTAGTAACAAAAAATGTACTATCTCAGTTATGAGTTCACATGAACAGGAAAAACATATCTACAAGTGTAAACATTGTTTCTCCCATTTTTTTAAATTTGAGAACTTTGTCTTAGAAAGCTCCAAGTTATCACTTTTGACCCTATTGAAAAAATAAGAATCTCTAAAATTAATAATTTTTTAATAATTTATTAATCACAACTTCGTGTTTATAATATTAAATTATTAATAAACCTTCAATCGGTTGAGTATTCTAATGGTCATAACAGTTATATTGTTTTAGGTTTTGAAATACAGTTTACTTGCACATCGACTAAAAAATTAATAGAAAAAATGTTTTCGACTGTGTTGTGCAATGGATTGATTTAAAGGGGAAGTGTAATAAATAATAAATGGCGCGATGGCGGTAGCGTGTTCGTAAACCAAACCAAACCCAACGAGAAAGGCAGCAACCCCTAAAACATTGTCGATCGTCAGCTGGGACACAATTTGAAACGTTAATGCTGCGTGGAATCTTCATCGATTCCTTTGTTCTAGTATCATCCATCTTATTGCACGAAAAAAAGTGCATACACCTACAATATTGTCAACACCATGTTGAGCTCGAATCTTAAGCTCATTAGCCGGTATTAGCTGTACTCTAATCTATACTAAACGTTAATCTATCAAGACGATATGCTTTATCTATACTATTATATTAGTTATAAATATATTAAGTACACAAATTGTAGAATACATGTAAATTTAACGTTGTGAGTCTGCCAAATGCAGAGTATCATCTCATCGGCCTTAAACGCTATTAAAATATTATCATATATACCTCCGCATACACTACTTCCATACGATAACCATTGGTAATGAATTCGATACGATAAATTATGAATAAAATATAAAGCTACTTCTTAGAAATACAAAAAGAAAACATTTGCTACTGTCTAAATGAATAAAATAATAAAATCATTACTCGGGCCCATGAGTTACTGTTATTTCTACGGTGGACGGGTTAGTTGAGTGTATAAAAATATCCATTTTAAAAAACGTAAAAGACATTAATAGTTGACCCGTAGATTTCTTCAGTGAAAGCATTTCGTTTGTGTAATATATTGAAAAAAATCCATATTGTCCGTATGTTTTAATATCGTAATTGTAGGTCATTATGAGCTATTGAAACTTTCTGACCATGTAAATAATTAATGATAGTTCTAAAAAGTATATACATGGTATCATAAAAATGAATTTCGCACACGTTTTCTTCATTTTTCATATTGTTTGTTTAGGTTATTAGCAACAAACCATAATGTGTTCCGATAGCAATTTTTTACTTCGGGAACTTAAATCACTTTGCTTCGATGACTAACTAAACGGACGATTCTTCCCGTACGATTAACATGAGTTACTGGAGCAGAATTAAGAAGCGACCAAATAAATCGTTTTAATAATGAATAACAGTAATTTAAAAAAAAAATATTGTCCATCGATTATTGGATAATGATGTTTTAGTTAGTCCACCGTAGACCGTAAATGTAAAGCACACCTATATGATATTATTTTATATTATTCAACGCTACTTTTTAAATTACACCTAAATGGTTAACTATATTAAACGGTGTCTGTACGTCTAACCTAAGTTAAAAATAAGTTTTAATTAACTGCGATTAATTATAAATAATTATAAAGTTCTCATATAGAAAACAATAGAATTATTTTAAGTTATAAAACGTGCCTACATTAATTACTTTCTAGTTATGTTGAAGATCTTTTTTTTTTAGTAAATAAACTCACTTTTCATCTTTTTGCGTCGTGTTGTTGTTGGTAGGTCCACTTGTGGTCTTAAGGCTTTTGATAGCCTTTAGCCATTTGGACTTCATGCTTCCACTGGACGAAGATGACAGTTTTCTGTCTCTGGCGTTCGACTCAGTCGCCTCTAATTTTGACGCGAATAGATCTTTCTGTGAATTAAAACAAATTATAACTCTGTTAATTCAAGAAAGAGTAATATCTATATAGGTTATTATAATTACTACGTTGAAAACTACAAGCAAATTATTACAATTAGTTATAGTGTGAACACTATATGAGTTAATTGTATAACTCACATTACGTTCTAAGCATAATTTAAAATTACATAATAATTGAACTACGATCAATTGTAACAAAATTAGTGCTCAATATAAAAACAATTTTTTCGTTTAACAAAGAAAATTAAAAAATTATATTAAATTTGAAATGAGCTATATAGGGGAGGTTTTACACACAAAACGAGGCATCGCGAAAAATGATGTTTTTGCGATGGAAAGGTTGAAGCCGTTGAAAAGCACGGAGTCAATAATATACAACCATTTTCAATGTAGAAGATACGTTCACTTAAAAAATGCATACATCCAAGTTAAAAATTGTTTTCAGGCATCAAAAACGAGTGGGCAAATTGACTTTTGATTTTTTTAAAAACATGTACTTTTTCTTAAAGCGCACTTAGTTTTATTATAGTTCCATTTGTACTTAACAACATAGTTAGCTTTTACTTTTTTGTTTTTTATAGCTAAATCGTTTTGACTCTATTGACGTCAGCAAACAGATGGGACTCGTTTACTGTAAAACACCTTTTGTGTATGTGAACCGTCACATTGAAACTGACCGGCCATCGTAACATTTTATATAAGTCCTGTCGCTACCATTAATTCGAGCCATTGGCCATCTTATAATAGGCCCATTAAATTTGCCTTACCGAGTAAGTAATCTAACTTTAAACCACAAAAAAACCTCTGAATTACGGTGAAAATACTCTTAGCTAAATGTATTAAGCACAACAAGTTCTTGGAATACAGTCGCATTTTCAGAAAACAATCCTTGGCTAATGGCGGAAAGTTTTTTTTACTTTTCACATAATAGTCCAAAAAGTTTTTTTGATTCAAAACAATGAGTTTTGTACTCAGCTACCGTACAATGTATGCGAATAGTTTTGAAATTGTACAAGTTTTTATTATTCAAATACTCTACAACTGACATCAATTTTGGTGGTATGTAGAATATGCAATTGAGTACACGAAACAACCAATAGGTATTTCAGCAAGTAATTAGGTCACGTAAATTTTAACCGCATTAAACGTCAATGAGCTATGTTATTGTTCGAATAATATAGTAACAAAAGGTATCTATATTTATTTTTAAAGGCAAATGTAACTGATAGTAATTAAAATACTTAGAATCAACTTATTTTATAGAATAACTTTTCAAAACTATTTAAAAATATGTAATAATTTAATGTTTTTTAATTTTTAAAAATTTTTTTATTCAATTAAGTGAATTAAATTTTTAAATAATACGTTGGATGAATTCGGAAATCAAATATTTACTCAATTATGTTTTTTAGAAACAGATTATTTTAATAAAAAAATTTCCCTGGTTAAAAAAAATTGTTATAAAAGATTCATTGATAAAAAATTTAAATTTAGTTAAAATAAAATAGGAAAACAATAGAAGTATTATTATAAATATATATCACTTACTCATAAACTATAAAATAATATAATTTTGATATATAATGGTGTATGAATTATTATTATATTAAATAAACTCTAAATTTACTTGTTCAAACTAAAAAAAAATCCAAAAAATGTACATGGATTGTTTAATTTATTCCGTTTTTTTATTTTCAATATATTAGATTTGATATTTTGACAGTTAGAGTAAAGTTCTCGATAAAAGAAATAATAGAATTGTATTAATTTCGCTATTATTCAAAATTACATTAGTTTTATATGATTTTAATTTAAACATTTTTTTATGTCCATTCATAAATCAAAATTCAAAACACAACTTTGGATAGCGTACTTAATGTATTCCAAATAGATACTCTTACTTTTAGGCTACCTTTGTCCAATTAGTAAATTCTATTAATATTCCATTCAAAATTAAATTTAAACATAATATTCAAAATGCCTTTTATGAATGTTAATCATTAAAATATATATATATATATTACACTTTTTTAAAGACAAAAACGATAAATGCTTTTCCATATAAATGATCTGATTCTAACATGACCTTTTATGGTTTACATGAAGGGAATTTTAAAACGTCTCTTAGTTATCAAAGTGCGTTTTCATAATTAAATAATATGTCAGTAGATGTACATTTATTTATTTCACGACACTGTATAGGTTGCAATGACAGTAAATGATTATTATGAGATTTATGAACACAGTATTAACTGAATTATGAATAATATATGTTATTTTTTTCAATACAATTGTTATATGTTTAATCACTAATGAAAAATACTACAAGTGCTAAACGTTAAAAGTTGTAATGTACATAGATAGCAATCGGAATAGAAGTTCTTAAACAAAATTAATCGGAAATAGATGTAAGGATTGGGAAACCGAGTATTAGGTTTATTTAAAAGATTTTATTCTGGAATCGTTTTAATAAAAGTACCATTAGATTTGAGGTCAATGTCATTTTGAGGAACAACTCGAACCATAATTTATTATTATTGTCTGCGAAAAAAAACTTTACCTTTTGGGACCTATTAAGCGTAAAGAGAATAATAGCTACTAGCATTATTGTACAAGAGGCTCTTTTAGCGAATTTAATTTTTTTAATTTGTCTCTATAAGAGTAATTGAATTAATTTTATACTTCAGAATTATTTAATATAAACATTTATGTACTAAACATAATAATATTGTATCAAGATTATAATTGTGTATTATAACTTTCAGAGATAAAAAAAAAATTAGTGTTAAATAAAGTCCAATTGAATAAAATACTATTTAAAAAATTTTAAAATTGAACCTCAATTTTAAATAAACACAAGTCTAAAAAAATATATAACACATGAAGTACAACAATGTCATAAATAGTGAAATACATACAGTGATGAATCAATATAGAATATAAGACCGAGGAGAAAATTAATCTGATAAAAATAGTATAATTTGTATAACTGTATATTAAGAACCAGTGGTGATCAAATAAATGTTATTAAAGTAGTGATACCGTATTACTTTTCTCAACAACTCTTCAGATATTGTCAATCTTTATATGATAACTACTATATAATACTACTACTACAATTTTCAGTCACGCACATACAGACTTATTTTTCAGTAATATTTGAAGTTTGGGAAGTTTTGAAAATTAAGGTCTTAATTGTTGTTTAGTTTAATAATTGTTAGAGCTATAATATTGTTAAAATGTAATGTCTACAATAAGAAAAAATCACGAGGGGGCTTTATAGTGGGCGTGCTTTATACTTTTAATGAGCGTATTGGCGTCATTGTGTAGTGACTTAAAAAGAAAGCTCGGCTAATTAATATGAATTTGTTATCCCGTAAAAAACAAGGATTAGTGGCCACAAGAGAAAACACCAACAAACATGTACTTAAACATACGCCTACAGTAATATTATCTTTATATAAATGTACAAAATATAAGTATACAACTTTTATTTTTTCCTTAAACTATATATTTAACGGTAATTTATGTTGATATGATTTTATAAATGTATAATTTTTAAAAATTATTTATATTTCTTTTCATATTGTTATTTGAATTTACATTCTATAAATTTTATTGTTAAATACTGTTGTAATAAATATTTAAACTTTGAAATAATTTATAAATAATTAATCTACTTAAAAACTATCAAACAACAAAAATCAATTGTAATTTAATGTGACTTTCCATATTTATAGAAAATAGGAATCACAAGGAAAAAAAACTGTCGTTTTCTTACCTAAAATTCAAAGGATTTCGATGATTAAATTAAGATAATAAAAGTAAAAGCATAATGTTTTTAATAACTATAATTAAAGATTTAAAACAAGACAAATTAAGATGAAACTATTGTTACATATTTTTTTGTTAAAAAAATATCACGACCAAAAAAAAAATAATAAAATAAAAGGTCTTTAATTAAAAAAGTGCTGATTCAGATTTAAAATGATGACTCGGCAAAATGTATGAAATATACGTTACCTAGAAAACTTGTGGGACTGCTTTTGAGTTTACTATAAGTCTACTATAAGTTTAAATAATTATTCATAATCTATTTATTTTAATATTATTATTATTTTAACATGTATGTTTTGACTGAAATTTGATTTAAATAAGATATTTAATTATTGAAAATTTAATTGTTTGAAAAGATTTTAGTAAAAACTTTTTACTATTTTTCTAAAGAGAGTACTAAACCATTTTTTTATTGCATCAATATTTGTCATAAATTAAATACTACCATTTACCAAATTATTAAATAAATGTATTGTAAAATAAACCAACAGACTCAAAATTAAAAATTTGTCTGTGGTTTTAGATAAAATAATACCTTTGAAAGTATTACATTACTAACATAAGTTCGTCTGTTAAACATTTTTCTTTGGAAAACTAATTTAAAAACTTTTAGTTCATTCAATAATGCTAAATGTGAGAGCAGAATATTTTTTACTTCAAGAAAACGTTTTTAGAGTAAGAACACTACAAGACTTTCAAATCTTATAGGTGACCTAAAAAACAAAAATGTCTAGTCATGACACGACCAAAACGTGTTTACATAATATTGTTTTCATATTGCAAATCGATTGAAAGCTTCGCGAAAATTGGCGCTTAGCTTTTTTTTTCTTTTATTGAATATCGTTTGACAGCTTGCGAAGGGATGAAATTCATACAAAACAGAGTTTCATTTATTAGAAAACGATAAGGGTTCGTACCTGTAGTACGTTGGAAGTTTAACAAACATTATTATGCACAAAAAGAAACAGCCTTCGTTCCCTGAATTTTGATAAGATTATTTGAATTGTAATAAATTAATTGTCATTCGAAATTCTATAATTTATTTAGCGAAGGGTTTCAAACATGATTTTATACATTATTTGTCTGTTGATATATTTATAAATAATTATTAAAAAAAAAATTACAGCAGATGTAAAGATTTTCTCATAGCAAAATAGCCGTCTAATTGAAAGTGACTAGCAGATAATGAGTTGTTTTGACAGTAGAGTTTAAGAAATTATTAAAACTAAAAATCCAGTTGAAATCACTCGATTGTTAAAAAAAGCGTTCAGTTAAAATAAATTATTAGTATACACATTTTAATTTCGTATTATGAATAATTGTGTAACGGCCAAATAGATCGAGCCAAGCGAGGAATATATTAATTGTGTCAAGACCGTTTTAAATTCGAATATTTTAGTAAAGCGTCAGGCCCCTTTTTATTTTGTCATCCCAAACTAATAATCTAGTATAAAATTTTTATAATTTATTTTTAAGTCGACCAATAGAAATGAGCCAGAACAAAACTACAATAATATATCTGTAAAATTTTTCATAAGATACTTCTTCAGTATATTAGGTATTCTGGACAACGTTAATGATTTATTGTCGTAATATTATATAGATATAAAAAAATTCGGTAAGAATTTCGTTTATTCTTTGAAATTGTTTAAATGCACACTTCATGGAAAATTTATTTCAGTAACTTTTTATTATATTTTAATATTAGATCCATAGGCATCGATTTTTGCTGTATAATAAATAATATGCTATTTAAATTATTGTTTTCATGGTCTGACAAGAAAAAATAGCTCATATTTTACAGTAAAAACAGTGTTGAAGACAAGTAAAAATAAAACTGATAATTTTTTTAATAATACAGTTTTATCGATTTTATTTTAACTACACAAAATAGTTAAGAATATAGCAGTAGAATCTATGAACTACTAAATATATTAGTCATCTAAGTATCATTATACTTAAAAAAAAACACTCAGTAGTATATTTTAATTACAAATTACAATTTGGCAAGTAGTTTTTTAGTAATATTTTATTTTGTGCTACAAAGCTGTCATGAACCACAATGTTATCGATTAATGTCTGTAAAATTTGGCACAAAAATTATGGATGCATAATAAATGTGTCAACCATTGTGTAATACTATCAAGTAGTGCACGTAAACTTTGTTTCATTATGAATGTAGTTTTTGTAGAATCATGAACGATTAATGGTTTTATAGTGACAAAATACAAAAGTTATACTGAATACTCAGAGGTATTAAGAAATATATTGTTCGAATAAGCAAGTAAAATAAACAGACACGTAAATTTTAATCTTATTAATTAACAAAAAAAGTCTGAAATAAAATGTGCTGTGATAAATAAACTAAGTCCAGTGAAAGAATTTAAGCTAAATTTTAGAGATCAAAATTTTTTTTTGTAGGAGGCTTCAGCATTTTTGACTTCTCTTTAACCAGAACTGATTTTTTTTAGTTTAATATAAAGATAAAAGAAGAATAAAAATATGATAGCTATTGATTGTGGTGGCTATATAAGATTAAAATGTAATTATGTTAGTTTGATAATTATATATTATCTGTTTTGTATATATGTACCTATTGTATTAAATTAATGATTTACTCATACCGAAATATCCACTACTCGACACTTATTTGTACGTCCTAATTTGTGTATTTAAAATATTGAATCGTTAAAAAATTATTTATTTACTACAAATTATATTAAACGTTATTTAAAAAAATTTGTGCTACAATAAAAATTATATTGACTACTTAAGGCGGTTATACAACGGTCCTAGAAAATAAAAGTACTTCGTAATAGTTTTCTATGAAAGATGAGTTAGCCTATTAATATCACAGGCCATATCCAATCGTAAATATAATCGGAGACGATATACTTATCTTCATTAAGTGGTTCCTAGTCAATACACATTTTTCTCTTTAATTGACAGATCAACTGGACACACAACAATTAGTTAAATAATCGTACTAAATTTTAAGTAAAATTATAATCAAAATTATTTTGGTTTAATAATAGTTGGAAAATTGTAATAATAGAAAATTTCTGTCCAACCAATCTGTCTTAGAGAAATTTGATTCCTTCGATAATTCTTTGGGTAGTTTTTACAAGTTGTTAGAAGAATTCTTTTTTTCACTGTACCTTAAGCGTCTAAGAGTTCATTTCTCGTACCTTGTCTCTTCATTTTTTTATTTCTTTTCCTGTACTTCAAAATTTTTAAGTATGCTTTTGATCCTTATAAATTCATTTTAGACACATTAATAACGCAGTTTTATATGCTCATATTTACAAAATTCATACATATCATTTACAGACCACTTTGGTAAGAATTCAAAGATATTTCACGTTTTTAAAACCAATATCAACAATTATTAAATGATTAGACAGGAGTATCAATCATAAATATTTACAAAAATCGTCACTTTCAGAAGTTAATTTTTTGTGATTTTTATAAATTTCCCTTAGAAAAAGCCAGCAAATTGGCTAACATGGTTATGAATTTCAAATGCACCATGGAAATAGATGTAATCGTTTCAAAAATAATAAATTTAATTTGTAATCGAGTCACGTTGTAAAAATGAATGGTTAGATGTCCGACGATGGATGGTCGATTTAGGGTCGTTATTCACTACCAATGCTGCTATATGGCGTTTATTATTTAGCTGTAGTTATCGAATTTGATGTTAATGAAAGTACTATTTTCAAAGTAGTAGAACGTTAGCAGTAATGAAGTGAATTGTGAAAATAAAAGGAAACATATTTTCTACTTCCTTATTTAGGATGTAAATAAAGTGAATTTAACAAATTTGGATCAATTGATAAAGGTTGGAATAAAATAAGTTAGTATTTTTACTACCTTATGATTAGTATTTAGTATTTAGTTTTGGTTATAATATTGCTAACAATATTAGATGCTATTTTTTAAAACAAGTGATCGATTTTGACTTTGATATCCATTAGAAATTCATTTACGTCTTAATTAGTTTTTAAAAAATTGAAAAATTTATTTGTGTTTTAGTATAACGTTATGATTATCCATATACTTTTTCAATAGCCGATCTGACTATCGACCTCCAAATTGTAATGATTTATATTAATTACATTGTTTTGGGCGTCACGAAAAAATGAATTAACTATCAAAATTTAGAAATAATGAGATACTATAAGATGAAGTTTTAGAATAAAATAAAAAACACTTTATTTTTATTTTGTTATTTTATTTGGAACGATCATTAGACATGTTAAATGGTAAATTACTATTAGAATATCCGTTATCAATAATGGATTTCTAAAGGAAAACGCGATACAAGCACAAATACGATCTTAATGTATGAAATGCTTAATTATTATGTAACAAAGTGAATTAAAAAGATAAGACGCAGGAGAGGAAAGCATGTTTTGGCTGCTGATTCCATCAACGACCGAGAGAGAAATGGGATATCAAGGTCACACGTTTAATCTTTCTCTTGTGCAAAATGATTGGGTGAGTAAAGCGTTCCAGCATTATGTGTATATATAGTAGCTATATTGACAAAATACATTCAAATTTCATTATTTGAAATTGAACAAAGGTGTATACTAATATGGACGGCTGCATATTAACTATATATTTATATATATGAAGTGTGACTAAAATGATTTAGTACGACTAGTGTAAAGCAGGTGCTTTGGTGAAATTGATTTTACTACACTTTTTTGTCAGAATATTACCTGAATTTAAATATTTTATATAGAGCTATTTGATTTATTTAATTACTGATGTCGATGACTTAACAGACTGAATCTGGGAAAATTAAAGGGCTGTTTGCTCAATAATTGTTCTTGAACACTATAATCACTCAAGTCGTTAAAAAATTGTTTTTTTTTATTTTAAAGATATTTAATTGGCATAACAGTAAATAAAATTCTTGATATTGACACGTACCCTTCGCCAACGTGCGGTGTTCCAACCCATGCCACTCATGAAAGTGGACTGCCTGTATATTATTTGTTCTACCGATTCACGGTATACAATCAAGTGATAAAACAATAATTTTAAATTATAACGATGAATTTTGACGGCGTGATAAGAAATAGTCGACACTGTCGAATTTTAATATCCTCGTGCTGTCTGATGGACAGAATATTTAAAAAAAAAAGTCACTAATAAAAACCGATATAAAAATACAAACAGCGCTCGTCTACTTTTAATAATTTTTGTTGCGAATTTCAAGGTAAAAATTAACTAATTGAAATTTTTATAAAACTTCAGCATAACAAACAATAAATTTTAAATAAGAATGAATTATAGTTTCTAAGGATAAGACATAAGGTGGATAAAGGTGAGAGCTAAAAAGATAAAGAGAGAGCGCGAGGAAAAACTATCGCGGCGACGACGTGCGACGGCACTGCGTTCCCCTTATCGACTGCCGGGGCTGCGGCGATAGCATTTCCCTTCGGTCCACCACAACCGCCCCCCGAAATATCATCACCAGTTCGCCGGGACGCACGAGCTTTCCCGCCGTTGCCCGAAGTCACGTGACCCACACGCCCAGTGGACCTGTGGCGATGAAGGTAGCAAAGGATCATCACGGTCGTTGCTGGTTTTGTCTAATACTGATTGACTTTTGGTTACTGCGTTTTTATTTAAATTTCTATATTGTAATTAATTGTCAAGAAAAAAATCTTTTTTAAATATAACAATTTGAAGTATATCGGGGAAACTTAAAAATAAAATTGAATTACTCTTTAGGAAGGTAACACATACCATAAAATACAATAATATCAGTACTTGCTCTGATTTCTAATCCCTTACAATTTGGACTTGGACCTGTGAAAATATGTACATTGTACATTGTACTGTCATAAGCAGAAACGTTATAAAAGTACTTTCTATTGTTGTTTTGATAAATAAGGATTGTGCTTTTTAACATAGGCTTTGCAACCTTATCATCAAAACAATTGAGGAATGTATTAGGCGATATATATGCATTAGATTATAATTCATTAAGGTAATTAACTATCTGTATTTTATAACACAAATACCAAGTAAGTTAACTGTGTTTATTCAATATAAATGTGTTAAAATTTTCAAATATTTTTCAAGTCTATCATATTATTATTTTTTCTATTCTACAATTATCGGTTCTCATTTTAACAGGTAAAATACTCTAAAATTATTTTCATTTATGTAAAAATTAAAAAAATATTTATTAATTCCATCAAAAGACGATAAAGTTTTCTGAGATTACATTAAATACAATTATATGAAAACTGATGGGCATACTTAAAATAAAAAACCAACATAGTGTTACACTAGTTACAAAATAAGTTGATAACAACTTTTAGACTAGTAATGTAAAAGTTATTGACACTTTTATATCTTATAGTGAGGAGAGGTGCAGTCGAGAAATTTCTATATTTTAAAGTGGTAATAACTTCGAAAACAAAGGATCAATAGTTGTTTTCGACCAGTCATTTTCATAATTATATAATTTATCGATTTATAAGCTACTTAATTATGTATGTTGTCATTTATAAAAATAATCTTGAGTTCTTTATAAGCTATAAGAGGAAAATTATATAAGTTATTTATAGTTTTAAAATCAAGAAATATATAAAGCTAACTAGAAAATAATGTTTTTAACATAGTTATTTTTTTAGAATAAATAGTTAGAATATAAATGTTACGTTTTGCCTTACTTACTGTACCTTCTGCTCCATTACACAAAGAGTAAGAGGTATTATGAGTTATATGATAAATTAGGAAAAAAGGATGGTAAAAAGATACTTATAGTCTATTTATAGAATTTTATTTATAGGATATTTATATTTTTTATTAGCGAAGGTTAAAAAAAACGATCCAAAGATTTTTAAAGTGTGTGATGTATAAAAATGATGATATAACGGTGTTAACGAATGATGAGGATATGAAAAGGGTATTTTGTAAAATTACTGAATGAGAAGTATCCAAGTAAAATCTATGTTGCATACAGACACTGGAAAACAGCGTAGAGGATTTCGATCCAAAAAGAAAACATACAAAAAATAAATAAGTATTGTTTTATTCATTTTTTTCTTTGAAAATTTGTCGTTTTTTACAATTTTAATAAAATATAATGCATAGTTTTCTTAGCGATCTTATGAAAAGTAGATCTGTTTGATGATAAAATTTGATGTAAATAACGATATTGTTTACAAAGATAAGGGATATTACTTTATATGTGGACTGCTAATGTGTGTATAGATAATGTGGGAAATCATTTCAAGTGGGAAGGTTTAGGATTCGAGTGGCCGACCCAAAGTAATTGGTGCAACAGAAAGAGAGGAGAGGAAGAATTAAAATATAAAGAAAAATTGAATGGCTAGCGTTATGCGAATCATTTTGTATAACTGTTTATTTGATATATTTTTTCAGGATTTATAACACATAAAAGATTTATTAAAAAAAAAATGTATTTTAAGTTTACACAAAAAAATCCACCACAGTGGGGACATGGTATAATTGGGTTCGGTATAGATGATATCTGACAGTGATTAATATCACTATCATAAAAAACGCTTCGGTGTAAATTTATAGAAAATCTTTAATTTTAAGAAGTTGGTTGATTATTCTAAAAGTAAAATTAACTCCTATTTCTATCGTTGTTCCTAATTAGTAGTTGATTTATAAGTATAATTTATGAATAAATATCTATTAAAGCAATTAAATGTAGTATGAAATTGATATTTAACAATATAATAAGGTAAAGGGTTAGATTTATAATAAAATTATACAAAATGATAGAAAGACATTCTGCATCTATAAAAAAATATTATATTGATTTGGTCAATTTTTAAAAAGTTATGGCATTTTGAAGTAAAAATAATTGAAAAATTGTTGAAAATTAGCAATTTTTAAATTTGTAATATTTTTGAAGATTTTCCCCATCTACGAAGAACAAGGGAAATTATTTCAATTTTTGAGGGTAGTGTCTTTGACTAGATGCGAATTTTGATCTTTTGACGTATCGTCGAAAGAAATCGCTTTGGTAAGAGCTGAGAAAAAGTGGTAACAGACACAGAAAAATTAAAAAGTTAAAAAAAAAATGCATCTTAATAAAATTAATACCTTCTCAGCTTTATATCGAAGCTAAAAATTTTAAATGAGTTTAGCCGTTTTAAAGAATGAACGTCGAGTAAACTTGTTCATTACTAAAGTAGAGCACATAGTTAAAGGTGGCTTATGGTACCTAGATGAACTTAAATTTATACGCTTTTTAGCTTTCTTAAATATAAAGATAAATCGTCCAGCTATTTGGTCATGTGTTTCATTACGGCTTCTTCCGTATGACAACTGACTGTGAGTTATGTTAACGATAAATAAATATAAACGAAAAATAGGGTAATGGATATGTAGTACGTCGGGTCAAAATATACAACGGAGAAAAGTACTAAATTAATGGAGTCGACTATATTTTTTGTTAAAAAATCATTCATGTTTATTTGTTATAAACGCAACAAGTCTAAACGTATAAAGTTTGTCGAACGATCAACAAAAAGTCGTTAAAAATCTAAATATTATGTGTGTATAATATACGCGTCAAGTTTCTACATTGTAAACACAATCCAAAAACATATTAATTCTGAATAGTTTATCTATCTATATTATGATGTCACTGAATTTCATCCTATCATTACCAAAAGCTGGTTTTTTTCACAAATATTACGTACTTGGCCAATTCTGATTTAGTAAACGCAAAATCATCAATCGTAGTTATTAAACTTTTTAAATAGAACTGAAAATGATAAAATGACATATTTTTATATTGAAACATAAATTGTAAGTCGAAACTTAAAACTTTAAAAATATTAGTATATTGTGCTTGGGTTTGAGTATTCTTATGATCTGCTTTAGTTAATTGTAAATTTTTGAAGCATTGTGATACTTAATAAACTTAAGTTCGAAAAGTATACTGTCAAATTAATAGGTTATAAGAAGTTTTCTGACGATGTAATACAAATTAAATACAATTTTAATAATTTATTATGCGTATAAAAGAACGCCATTTTGGTCAAAATGACAATATAACCTAATAAAGAAATTTATATTACGTGTAGAAAACAGTACACACGTCGATAAAATTCGCGAAAAACGTGTCAATTTTTAATTAGGAAATCTTTTGAAGTTATGTAACAGTTGTGTAGGAGCTAACAAATGTGAATCATCATCAGTTTGGGAATACATTAAATTCAAATGAGATTGAGATTCAAATACGCACGTGTATCAACTAATGCGCTGTACAAAAATAATCTAACAGAATATAATATTTGTATTACACTAAGAATCAACATTACCTCAGACAATTGAATACAATTTAAATATCACGTGTGGCCTTTATGCAATGACAATATTATAGTTGTGAGTTTTCAAAACTGTGATTTTACGGTTTTGTAAAGTTAAATGCATAATTATAAATCCAACCCACATTCATGATTATTAAATAGATAAAATAAATAACATATTTTTCGTGTAATGAATTTACAGTAGTATTTATAATAAACAGTTGATAAAAATTTATACGTTTGTGGTCATGAAAACAATTTTGTTTTTATTTATTAATGCTAACGAACTCATTAAGATTACTACTCAAAACTTTACTGCACATTGATTAAAAAAGTTTTCGAGTAATTTCTGCTGGTTAATTTGAATTTCGAATAGTATTAAGTTCATATTGAAGTTCATAAGCTGATGTAAGTAAAAATTACTATCAAAGAATAAATTGAGGAATTTTATACATATGTTAGTTTTATACTATATATAAGAAAGTTTATATATTGTAAGTAAACCAGCTAGATGATTAGTTAAAATAATACTTATTTGCTCTCCAGAACTCTTCCAGTCATTCTAAGTCCTTGAATTTAATCGTTGAAACGTGCACACGTGTTATACTAGTAAGAAATGGAGAAAAAGCTTTTCCGATAAAAATGTTTCTACCATCTACTTTATACACATGGGCTGTAGGCGTTATATTCTTTTTATGTTTAAATGAAAATCTCTAATGCAAACTTAAATAATTGGTAATATAAGTATTAAAGGTCTAGTGTTTGAATACTGTGAATTAGAAACAATATTATATACTGTTTTATAAAAATACACATCACTATTATTAAAATGCTTCGATAAAAATAGTAATGTCGAATTTTAAGATATAGAGTTATTCATTACACTGGATGATACTTNTCATAATGTCTTTACGTAAAATATAATATTTTTTAATTATCATTTTGAAACACTCATTAGTAGAGCCTTAGTACAGTAGACAGTATTTATTGGAATCTGACAATGATTAATATCACTATTATTAAAATGCTTCGATAAAAATAGTAATGTCGAATTTTAAGATATAGAGTTATTCATTACACTGGATGATACTTCGAAACTTCTTTAAAAACCCTGTATATAGTCAATAATTATTTAAAAAAAAATGTTTTGTATCAAAAAATGTACTTTTTACATTTTATGATTCTTTTAAATTTCTCTTCGTTTTTATACTTATAATATCATGAAGTTAAATTATTAGGTTACCTGTAAATACATGTATTATCTTAGAATATTTAACAGATTTTGTGTTATATTGAAAAGTTCTACAAAACAACATGTGTTGCTATCATATTACACATAAGTTTGAGATAATAACTTGTGTATTTATCAAGAAAAATTAATTTAAAATACCCCAACTTCGACTTATATCTTATTATTTTCAAAAGAATTTTCCTCAGAAAATGACAAAAACTGTGCAAAAAGAAATTAAATTAAATTTAACTCTATTTATAACTTAATGTAAGTAGAAAATTTTATTAAAAACTAATATTGTTTTTCTAAACGAAGTAAAAAGTAAACAACTATTTTAAATAAAAGAATCAACAATCAAACCAATATTTGTAGATCATGTTTATTGTAGACAGATCTCTTAAATGTTAACTTATAAAACGATATTTGGTGTGTCATGATAAAGAACCAAAACTTCTGGACTTTGAAAATTCGTGTTTTATTGTCAAAAAATAATCCTTATAATTTCGTAGAGTTTATAATTTTAAAGTACTAACACTTGTAGGCGCACATTCAGTCGAAAGCTTGGGGCTGCTAAAATAATTAGTGGTAATTCGTATAAGGCAACTTACCATTTAATTCTGTGTCATATAGAAGACCCAAATTTCACAATACATACAATAGATAATATTTGTATAGACATTATAAGTAATTTTTCGTAAATGACAAAGAACAGTTTTTATAAATTAGTAATAATGAGATTTTTTTTTTTTATAAATAATAAAATTATTTCTCTTTGGAAATCTATATTTGCAAAGCAATTAAAACGACGATATCACTTCGTTTTTCGTAAAAATAAGAATCTGGAAAGTATAAAACATAAAAACAAACGCATAACATGGTAATTAGCTAAACGGATGTATGTTGTAAGTCTATAGAAAACCTGTTTGTTTAACCTAGAAAACACCGTTGCAATTACTGTAAAAGGATATTTTTTTCGTCTGTAGGAGTTATTTGAAAATTTATTTTCCGTATTACGTGTTCGGAGAACGGAGAGGAAAAAAATGAAAATTTACTTTCCCTATTCTAACAGTAGTAATATTGTGCGTGTTCGTACACAATAAGAAGTGGGCGTCTTAATAAGCTCGGCATTTCAAGGGAAATGAATTCGAGGGTGCTTAGAAAGCATACGTTTAACGAGAAATGTCGCATAACTCTTTGGACGTCAACTGTCGTGGTGACGTCTACGGAATTCTTTCACCTCAGTAACTCGGTTTTCTTCATTAAACTACACGACTCAACCGACTTGACTGCGGGAATATCTGCACTGGAATTTTCTCCATCATTATTTCATTCAGCCCGTAAATGGTCAAAAATGCGAGAGTGTTGTTCGTCTCTTTGGCTAACACTACCTGGTCTTACGTAAAAGCTTTTATTAAAATTAATATGAATGCGCAAGCCCGTGTTTGCGTAACCCAAGCATCCGTAATCCGCTTCGACAACCATAACATACATGCATTGACTATAGTAATAGACATTAGTTTGCACTTAAGTTAGACCCAGTTAGGCGTCCAGTGTGTCAAGGTTTCCGGGCTTACATGCGATCAAAAAACGAAATAGTATTGTTTTTCTCATGTCGTACCAATAAATGTGCGCTTTCTGCGCGAAATATTATTAAATCCATCGAGTCGACCAAAAACGCCTATATGAATACGTTTCACAGATTTACAGGAAAAATGTAGAATTAGAAGAAATCACAATAAAAAAATGTTTAATGGCACACATCGCAACAATTGGGTTGAGACACAAACAGTGCTATTTATAATCTAATGATATTCGAATAGTTGACCGTTCATGCGAACACGCGATATAACTGTTTTATAACTAAATGTTCTTAGTGAGAAACTCGAAATTTGCATAAGGCCGACACTTTTGTAAAAACCTATTTCAAACCGAGTTAATTTGAGCTAAAAATAACTTAATTGTGTTAACCAAAATAAATGAATTGAGTGCGTGCGGAACAATATATTTCCAGTATACAAACCCACAGAGCCCTCAGCCATAAATTACTAGAAATGACTTGGGAGTATAATAAAGAGGGACGAGGCGAAACGATGATAATAGTAATATTGTTGCTGTTATTTCTATCATCGAGGAAAATTTTGTATGTTATCAGTTATTAAAACGTTTTTGTTTATTTGTTTTATTGGGACGAGTTCGGTCGGGAACAATTGACCCGTTAATATCCATCCATTTAGTATAATTAATTAACTATGCGAGGTCTTTTGTATTTTTTATTATCGCATGAATGCGTTTCGTTTTATTTAATTGCTATAACAATAATACGTTCGTGTTATTTATAAACACACTTTTTAATTGACTTATGTGTTGCTGAATATCTGTGTAAAATCGATTACCAATTCATTTTTTTAATTCTGGAACCTATACTTCACAATAATTAGTTCATTTTACTTGAAAAAAATATTGACATTTGTTTAGTAAAATTCACCGAAAAGTTCTAAACGTGCATTTAAAAGTAGCGAAAAGTCTAAGCTTTCCTTTTTTTTTGTTTGAAATAATGGAAGACTGTAAAGTACTAGTAGACCTTTAATTGGGTTTGCTAAAAAAACCAATAAATATCGTTTTATTTCATACAATGTATTATTGCGTAAACCCTTCGTATATATCTATTAAGCAAAGTTGTATGGCATTTAATTTTCTATCGATGCGTGACCATTTTCGATTTGTCTACTCAATAGTTAAGTCCTGTTAGGAGTTTATTTTGCCTTGAACTTGCATTAATATATTAAATTATACACTTTGGTTAACGACAAGTGTCAAACTTACAGTTTTGTTTCCGACAACAACTCATCCGTGACGTTTTATTTAACGAAACGCTGAGTAATGAAGACCATTGGTAATCAACTAAAATGTTCATTCGGTTTCCTTTTGTTTGCGGTTTACCATATTTTCCCGGATAACATTTTATCAACTACTATAACAATATATACATTGGATAAAGAGAGGCCATTAAGGTCCAAACTAATAAAACTCACCGAGTAAGATTTTCCTCGGAAAATTATTAAACCGAAAATTGTTTATGGTCAAAACATACTTTCATAGTAAACAATTAGTCTTAAATCATTTATATTGAATTTTACATGAGCTAAGGTGAATAACAGATATTATGAAATAAATTTATAACAGTAACTACAGTTATCAAAAATATTCTTAAAATAATCAAAAAAAAAAACACTTGTATGATTTACCATAAAGGATAAAATGCGCGTATTTAGTAAATCTGTTATAAATATGAATTTGATTTTATGGTATTCACGCGGCATACGAAAAAGGTTTTAAGTCTCTCATCATAGTTGAATAATATTTTACTGTTTTATAGCTAAGCTAATATTTGAAACTTTCTAGAGATAGTTGTTATAAAGTTAACAATTTGAGTCACATAAAAAACAAGTTATAAAAACCATATCAATAAATATCCTTCAAAATTAATGTTATAAAATTGACACTTTATTAATACTAAAAAAATATCGAAAAATTACAATATTCAATTAAATTTAAAACGAATTACGTTTTTTTGACCATATTTAAACGTTAAAAAGCTGTAATTTGCTGAAAATTTAATAAATAAAATGAAAATTTTTTCCATTGAATTAATTTGATGATTAAGAAAATAACAATTTCTATTGAAAATGGAAAGTTAATATTAGTATGTACTATGTTAATTGACGTGTATTTAATATTCCAGAATAAACATAGAAATCGTTTTTTTAAATATTTAACTTATAATAATAATATTATCTTATTTTAACCAACTAATCAATGAAATCAATTATTAGATGGAAGCTTTTTTTAGGAATGGGTCAATTAAACTATTTATTTGAAATATTTTATCATATAATTTATTATTCTATTTCATTGTTTGAAATTTAATAGCATTTTTTAAAAATTAAAACATATTATTCTTTAACTTAGTATATTTAGCACAAAGATCTTTAATAACCTGAGTGTGATTGAATGTTACAATGTGACTGTTGTGTGTTCCAATCGAATGTATTAAAATATGAATATGTGTTTCACGTTGGTTAGTTTTTGATAATGCGGATATCAAATTTTTTAGGAGGACAAAATATCAAGAAAGCTTAAAAAATAAATATACAACCTATTCAAAAGTCTTTTATTTCATTCGTGTATCTGTTTGAGACACGTTTTAACGCCTATTCACATTGTTGAAAACCCTCAATTGTCGACCAAGTATTTAAGCGAATCCAGGAAGTTTGGATGTTATAATCCTACTTCATAGCATTATTGTATATAAACATCATAATCTCCGTATGAAATGTTTTTAAATTTTATTATAATTCATTTTTTAAATTACGTGAAAAATAATTATTTATACACGTGTACATTACTTTATTTATTAATAAACATTGTATTCTTAGTTATATAAAGTATTCAGTAAGTAAGGACACGGGTCAATTGTTACAAACAATGAGAACAATCATAGATAAGATAAAACTTTATCTTATCTGCGGTACAATAGTCATCATATACGAAGCGCGATAAAATAAACAAAAGTGTCTTATTGATAATTTTAATAACTGAGATACAGCTTTACATGACAGCTGATATACAATGTAATTTATTTATCATAAATCACTTAAATAATCAAAAAATTTAATTTATATAAATAAATTTTTTTGGATTTTTTAATTACAATAATAATTGATCACTTGCGGTTAGTATTTAAAATAAAAATGTTAATTTAATACTAACAAACAAAAAGTATTAAACACAAAAAACCGTAAAAATGATTCAAAATCGCGTATAGGTAATTCGGCAGCAATGTTATTTTACAAACGCTAAACACATACTTTTTTAGGTACATGATCATTTAATATTTGCTTATATCATTATCTTAGTTATGATACTACTAGGGATCTGTATCCATTCTACTTATTGTTAAATAAGAAGTTAAGCTTAGCAATTATTATTGTTATACGTTTCCAATAACACAAAATCGTTGATTACAAATAGGAATGTAAATACTATCCAAACCAAACAATTATAAAGAAGGTATTAAATGATGATTTCAAAGTATAAATTGACATCGTAGAGACAAACCCATCCAATAGGCTTCCGCGCACTTTAGATTCAGATCTCGATACACTTCTGTAAAGTTTAATAGCTTATGTGCGGCTAAGGGAAACACGGTCCGTGTCAAAATATTAAATATATAACATCAAGCAAACTTTTACTAAACAAGAATTTGATGAGCATCAATGATATTTGTAATAATTACTTTATCCTTTCAAAATTAAACATTAAACTTTGATAGATACTAATAAAATTGTTTTTTTTTTGAAATTGTTATGTTGTAAAAAAGAGAACATTTATAAAAATATTAAAAACCATTCATATTTATTTAAATATTTTTCTCAGTTATAGTGTTGTTTTCAAAGAATTTCATTAACATTCAAATTGATGTTGTATTGTAGTGTAACGTATTTTGCTTGTATGGTTGAATGATTTAAAAAAAACTTTACTTGGTTACTGGTTTTGAGACAGAGAAAATCAATGATGGCGACCGTCGAATTATAAATAATAATAAGAGTATGGAGGAAAATAAAATATTGATTAGAAAACAACTGCGTATTAAATAAAATGCATTATAAAAATTTAAAGGAATAGTTACATAGCAATCAATGATTCTATGATATATCATTAAAAAAAACTGTTTTTTTTTTCGAAAAAAAAGCAATATGTTTTAATACTAAATAGTAAATTGTTCTAGGTAAATATCAAAGGAATTTCCGCAAGTATCAGGATGTCGTGTTTGGCAAAGATAATAAATATTTTATGAAAACTATATAGCACGTCGCAAAAATTGCAAACTTCCATTAAATTCCTATCCGTTTTACTAATACTAAGACTTATTTCTGTTTGTTGGTGCTGTTTTAGCTGTACGTTAATACTTCCTCTTTCTTAGTTTTGCAGGATCCTGAAATGTAATTTCAAGTAAATACAAGGTCTTAAAGAGTACATCCAAAAGTGCCGACAAAACATGATATATAAAATATATTCATTGTGCGCACAAGAAAAATTATTTATATTTACTATAAAAACAAATTTCACTGGACTCGTCTCAATGCGAAAGCATAAACATTTATCACTCAATAACATAGAGGAAATGTGATTTATATCAATAGGGCAGTGCATAACGGGTGTTTGGAAACACTAGATTCTCGGAAGGAAGAGACACTTTATTTGACTTATAGGACATATATTTTAAGTCATTTCGCCTAGGCTTTTTAAATGGATGATAAATTTAAACAGAATTTTGGTTACTTTTCATTTTTTTTTACGTAAATACGCTATCACGTTATAATCATTATCACATATTTTTACCAACGCAAAAAAATAAAAATAAATTAGATTTTTCCTCTGACATATCTAATAAACATAGCGTCATTCATATTTTTTTAAATAGTTTAAAGGTGTTATTTTTAATAGGATACGAAAAAGTATGTTGAATTTAAACAACACCGTCAGTTTGAGATGTTTCCGATTTAAGCCGCCAAATCGGATAAAGAGACTAAGGATGTGTAAGTTACATTAGAAAAAATAAAAATTTTCCTGGTATTCTAACCAGTAAAAATATTTCTCTATAGAAGAAAATATTGATTATGCTCGGTTTTTTTTTTTTGTTAATTCTTTGTGTGTTATTGTATAAACTCTACCGGAGGACAAATCTTGTTATTCTTTTTGTATTTGTTTCATATTGACCCTAATTTTTTTAACTCATTGTAAACATCTTTGCAGAAGTCCATAATTTGAATTATCTTTTTTCATAAAACCACAAATAAATTAAGTATCTTAAATTAATGTTGCCCATGGTAAAAAATAAATTAAAGTTTCCCGCAGTTTAACAAAATTTCACTGAATAATTTAAATTTATAATTAAGAAATGTCTTTTGATAAATTTCTTATAAAACTAAACGATACACCACTTCTCAAATTCAGTTATCTTTCAATTGATGATTTATAGATATGATATAATTACTCTGATCCAAAGTATTAGTTCTTTTGACATCATGAAACACACGTAAGTTGTGTACCTTATGCAAATGTTTATGTAAACATAATAACTATTTCATGTAAAATATTTAATGTATAAATACATAATATAACTGATCTGAATGAAATAAATTTATATTGAATTTGAATGAATTATTTAAGGATCGATGTCCAAAATATTAAACTAGTAGAAAATAGTAAAAAAAACTTTATTTAAACTACCACTGGTTTGTTGAATCAAAAACTAAAACAGCATAACTATTCGATGATACACACCAAATTGATACAAAATAATAAAATGACTAATTTAATTAAGAGACCACATTTAAAAGCTCTGAGGTTGTATTTTTTCTATAATACATAATTTTCTACGATTTATAAATGAATGAGTTCCTACGTTAAGTATATAATTAAAATTATTATCGAATTCTGTATACATATTTATTCTAATGTGTATTCTTCCAAAACTTTTTAAAAAATTTGAAATTTATTGAGCTGTTCAAAAATTAAATTTTTTTTTTCTTTTGAAAGTGTTTAAAAATAATGTGTTTAGCATAAAAACATATTACACTATAAATTTGATTTTCAAATCGAAAAAACAAAATTTTGTTTTAGCTTCGATGCGAAGCTGAGAAGGTATTGGTTTTACTAAGATGTGTTTTTTTTTTTTTTTTTTTTTTTTTTTT
>NW_026099574.1:41434539-41490407 GCF_025091365.1 Daktulosphaira vitifoliae
GGGGGAAACCTCCTAAAAAATTACAAATTTAAAAATCGCTAATTTTCGAAATTTTTTCAATTTTTTTTACTTTAAAGTGCCATAACTTTTTCAAAAATGAACATATCAATATAAATCTTTTTTATATAGATGCATAATATCATTACCTTTCATTTTGTATATTTTTTTCATAAATTTAACCCTTAACCTGCCCACAAGGGGGGTTTAAAATGACAACTTTTTCACAAAAAATTAATTTTTTTAACTTAAATTTTGAAAATGTTCCGGAAGGTCTGACACTTTTATATATATCTTAAATTAAAGCTAATGTAATATACTTTATAATGGTAAAAAAAAATTTCGGACTTTATTTTATCTTCATGGTGAAAACAGACATTAAACTTAATAAAAAAAATACGATTTTTGTAAAAAAATTCTTTTTTATATTTTTAACTTTATAATGCTATAACTTCTCGAAAGATGTATGGATCAATATAATTCTTTTTTTTGTAGATGCATGATGTCTTTACCTATCATTTGGTATATTTTTTTTATAAATCTGACTTTTTACCTGCCTACAGGGGGGGATTCAAAATGACAACTTTTTCACAAAAAATTGACTTTTTCAACTTAAATTTTGAAAGTGTTCCGGAAAGTCTGACACTTTTATATATATCTTAAATTAAAGCTAATGTAATATACTTTATCATGGAAAAAAAAAATTTCGGACTTTATTTTATCTTCAAGGTGAAAATGGCTACCAAATGCTATTATTGTGTGAAAATTCTCAATTTTATTTTTTACATTTTTAACATTATAATGCTATAACTTATTGAAAAGTGTATTGATCAATATAATTTTTTTATGGGAAATACTATTTTTTAATAATCCCTTTTTCATTCGACATACTTTATCTTAATCAGGATATTAATAAGGAACTAGCAGTTTATGAAGCTTTTGGAATAATCCACCAATTTTTTAAAATTAAACACTATCTAAAGATTTGCATCGAAGCGTTTTTTTTTGATAGTGATTTTAATCACTGTCAGATATCATTATACTTGATCCAACTATGCCACGTCACCACTGTGCCGCGACCCCCCTGTGCTGGGTTTTTTATATTATTTATTTATCTTATAATGAAAAAAGGATAATTTTTGTTGGTTTTATGAAAGAACTTATTATTATTTATTTGTTAGAAGAATAATATTAATTAATATATGGATGGATCATTTAAAAAAATTTGTTTTTTAATTATTATTGATTTTTTAGACTACGTTTCATTCATAATTTTTATTATATATCACTAATAAAAAAATTAATTTTTAATTATTTTTTTTTCAAAAATATAAAATAGCAATTTTTTTAGTTATTTTCTCAATAAGTACTTGCTTTAAATTTTTTATCAACTCATCAAAATTTTTCGTAAGAAAAATAATTTCTATTTTGATATTTTGAAAAAAAAAATTATTATCATTATTATATTTTTATTAGTGTTAACTAATAAAAAATATGCATTAAACGTAGTATAGCAATAATTATTAAAAAAAAAAATTCAACGAAACGATAATTGCATAAAAAGTTATAAACGTAAACAATTAGGTCCATCGAGACACTCTTGTTACATCAAAAACATCAACACGTCGACTTTCCCTAAACAAACTTTATACCACCCCATCCTTGTACACCTGCCCGTTCAAACTACAAAGAAGACATATTTCTTTGTATTTAAAAAAAAATTTCGGTTGTGGACTACTGAATTCCGTAAAACGATCGTGTGCATTTCATTAGAACATAATAAGGACAAATAGTCGAAGAAATTGTGTATGGAAATCCATTAACTTGCCACGTGCGAATGGTTTTTTAAACGGATCAATGTTACATAATGTTAAGTTATACATACATTCAGTTACATTAGATATGTGTACTGAATACGCGGTATATACCAATTGCTTTTTAAATAATAACATTTCAAATACGGTAAATGTTTATACAATATTAAGCATTTGAATATCATATCACATTATGATAAAGTTAGTAAAATATGAAGCGAAAAAAGTTGTAACGCACAAATGATACAACGGTAATTGTTAAATTAGCCAATTAATTCAGTGTTTCAGTCAATCCTACAATTCAATTCTCATTGCATATTTCATAAAGAAAATGTTAATAATTCATATAAGTCATATCAATTTAATTATACTACATTTTAAGAGCACTAATTAAAACTAATAAATATAACCATTATCATGTTTTTAATGATCAAAGGAAACAAAATACAAATAAAATTTCGAATTCCAACATTCACTTCTTAAATGCATGGTAATATTATTTTCAATTCTCGGAAGTATTCGAATAATTTTGAGGTACTGATAAATACTATTTTATGGGACCATTAAAATAAACGCATCTAATAGCCAGTTTAAATTAAATTTTAATTATAGGAAGTTGAAGCACAATTTATCGCCGCACGGTAGCGCATAGTAAACTTAAGAGAGCTCATAGTAAAGGTAATGTACATCGGTGAACCAAGTGTAGGTCACAGCTATTCCTTAAGCTATTTCCTGGGGTTGACATTACGTTCGTTAGGTAACCGCCTAGACTACAATGGTTAACAGTAGATATTATACACCAGCAAAACGTTTTGGCTTTAAAGCCGTTTCATACAAGAAGTACTTTTCTCAAGTAGAGTTTTATCTGGAATTGTGCCTAAAATCAGTTATCAGAATGCTCGAGTACAAAGATATAAATATCCTTTGAAATAATTCTAAGACATATAGTGATAAGATTTAATCAAATATTAAATTCATTTTATATTGCCTTTTAATAAATCTAAATACTCCAGTTAGTTTGACCTATCCGAATTAATATCATAATTAAAAGAGTATTTATCTACTAACTGTTAACTTTGACTTAGATATTTAAACTTTTCTATCTACTCTCAAAACTTTTATATTATATTTTCCATACTGTGATGGGTAATTTGAAGGTTTTTAAATTAAAACTATACATACTATATAAATAATTAAACCTTAAAATATAGAATAAAACTAATAAACTTAAAATTTTTATGGTATTCATTATTTGTCTATTAATGAATTTAACAGCATATATTTTTAAGTATCAGAATACATAGTAAACACAGATATTGAAGGAGTCTAGTCTTAATATAATTCAAATCTTTTGAGAAGAAAGTGATATTAAATAAATATAAACCGTAATTAATGTTTTGTATTAACTAGAAACTTTTACAATTTCGATAAATTCGTCTGTATTATATTATCAATATTTGCGAATTTACTTAATGGATCATAGAAATTTGATATATAAATATATAAATTGAAATGTAATAAAAATGTTGAAAAAAATCATCTTTTAAGATGAATCGAGTTCTAAAAAATTGTTATTTTTAAGTCATTTAATATTTTAAATGATTATTTATTCAATGAATAAAATCAGATGATTTCTTGGGAAATATTTAAAATTTAATAGATTTTTCGTGAATAATTTGTTAAAATGTTATGGTCATAGTTATAATAAGAATATCTCTTTGTATATCATCATAATAATCAATGAAATGTATCTAAGTCTTAGATTAAAATCAAAGTAATAGCTTTTAATTTAAATTGTATTGAAAATTTGTATTAAATTAAATTTCTCTCTTGAAATAAAAGAAGTTTTTTAAACAATAATATTTGTACACTATTTTTTAGTTTATATATTTCAGAAATGTTGTATTTTTTACTCGAGGAGAATTAATTAAAATATAGCCCTAATAATATAATAAATATTATATGTAAATAATACTTTATCTTGTTTATGTCAACATTTAATTACTTTTATTTTCGCGCTTTTGATCATGATCTACTAAAACCATTTAATATATATTGGCAATCATCGTGCAATGTTCTTATATTTTGGTGACCTAATTCACTTTGCACTTAAGATTTAAGGTTACCTAATGCAGCATTGCGGTATTTTGACATATATAATGCGTCTGATTATATTTAAAAGACGTTATAATCCGTTGCATAAATAACCGTTGATAGTTTAATCTATTTTTACTAACTTTCAGAGTATTTCATTATTATAGTTCAAGTTAAAAAATTAATTTTAGTGGCATGTTTTAAAATGTTTTTTAATAATTTTAGAGTGGATTATAAAATTTAAATAAAACTAGTAGCATCTTCGTACCACAGTATGTATAATTATTTTTGCTTTGAAAACGGTATCCTTGGTAACAATGGCTCGTTACTGAAGATTGATACAAGTATGAATGTTATTTTATACAATTCATTGGCGCCGTGAGGTATAATTTGGATCCTTTAACCAAAGGTGGGTTTGCAAACTAAATTGCTAAAGGGCATATAATAAACTCACGTCCGAAAATATTTTTTTTGCACATTTTTTTTTGTGTATATATAACAAATCCATATGATACTCGTAGAGTAAAATAAATTTTAGTTAATCCTATTGAATTGATAGAAATAATGGTTAAATAGATATTATTTTTGTTCATAATAAAATAAACTAATTATTAGATATTCTTATTGGAGGTTTATTAACAATGTAGAGAGTTTTGGATTCAAATTTAACTAGAACCTAAAAAGTACATATTCTGAGTCGATTTAGAGGAAATAAGAAAAATATATCTTAAGTGAAATTATACTAATATAAAATCCTTTTAATGTTATTTATTGATATAATTACTGATTGCATAGAATACAAATACACTCAATGAGCATTATACCCAACTAAAATTTTTGTATCTTATCGGGTCTATTTTTTTTTAATAGCACACTAAATTAGAAACATTCCATATTTTTTAATAATTCAATTTTATACATGAAAAAAAGATAGTTAAAAAAAAGATATTTGTCATTTTAAACAAATATCTAATAAAGGATACTGCAAAAAAAGAAATGAGTAACATACAAAAAAAAAAGACCCAAGTTAAACATTAATTTTGTACCCCCTTAACGGGAGGTCTATGCTGTTAATTTGTGTCGCTTTCAAAATAACCAAATTAAATCATTATACTATTGATTTTCAAAAAGAAACTGAATGCTTTAAGCAATTACGGTATCAGTATTATTAGTTATAGAAATCAAATTGTACAATCAAAGACTTCTACAGAATAAAACGAAAGACCCAAAACACGCTTTTTGTTGAGAGAACACGATTTCATAAAAAATTAATTTTTGGTTATATACATTATAATTGATATACAAATATTTTTATTAATAACGACAATAAGCATGAAAAATGCATTTTTTAGTAACGGATAATTAATCTTGGTCTAGTTGCGTTGTATTAATTTTATCAGATGAAGACTATTGAATCATTCAGAGTATAAAGGCAATAATCCCTAACATATGAAAATTAATTTCCCGGCTTAAAAACCAAAAATGAATGCGTTGTGCCAGCACGATAAATTATATGACAAAAAATATTTTTTAATAAAATGTAGATTAATGGTAGATATTTATAACTAATATAAAAAAGAAGACATTCCTTCATTATCGATAGAGCTAATTTATTAATTCAATTACTAGAAAATTATTCTATCTGTTTCGTAAAAAAAAAAAAAACATTGTATTTAATATTTAAAGAATAATGCTACAATTATTCTTATTCTTTGTCATATTTATTTTATTTTAATTAACAACAAATATTGGTTGTTGTTCATAAATAAAATATCAGTAATACATTTATGTTTTTATTATCATGAATGTACTTACTTGTGACTTGACGGCTGCCAAATGCATTTGCGCTGTTCTTAATTCGAATCTTTTTATACTTAAATCTTCCTGTAATTCATTGGCTTTACTAAACAATGACTGTTCTAGGCTTCTGTAGAAAAAAAAAACTAATATTAAAAAAAAATGCCATAAATTAAAATAAACTATTTATTATTTCAGATAGTAAATTGTCAAACTTTAAACGAAGTACAAAATTTAATTCAAAAAATAATGCTGTCATAGTACAGTATCTATTTTTAATTAACTAATTTTTTAAAAATTCATTATTAATTATTTAACATTTTTTCATATGTTATAGCCAATAAAATTTATATTTGCATAATAAATTTGTCATAAGTTATTAGTCTTTTCCTCTTAAATACGTAGAATAAGATATAATTAACTATAAGGATATATCTAAAAAGGTAATAATTGTACAGTAGTAAGTAGAATACAATAACATCGACTTAGTGCAGAAACTCATTAACGGTTATTTCTTTTTAATTTTTTATTGCTGACATTTATTTTACTAAATACAACAAGGCTAAGATATGTAATTAGCAATCAGTAAATACAACTTAATAGAACAATTAATATATCTATTTATATACATTATTTTTTTTGTAATAATTGATAAAAATACTTTCTTTTTTCTTCGTTTACTTAACTTCGATGTAATCGACATGCATTAGTTATTTAATAAAATTAAATAAACACAATTTAAAGGTTTTGAATTCATTATAAGGTTTAGAATGATTATCTATATTATTCACACTATAGCAGAGAGATAACTCTTTCCTATATGTTTTATAGATTTAAGACTAAATATCATATGATATAAAAAAAATGTACAAATATACCACATATATGACACTAAAATATATCAAATTAGGTAAACTATTTTACCTAATTTTTATACTTAAAGAAAAAATATCTAAGTATAAAAAACCATTTCAATATTTCAATGATCTTAAGAAAAAGTCATAGTTTAAAATAAGTATATCTAGAAATCTCAAGTCTTAATTTAATATAAAAAATATATATTTTACACATGCACATAGATATAAGTGCCTATTGTGGTATATTTTTCTCAATTAAAAACAAGATCATATTTTTAGTAGAAAATATTCAGAAAATATACCAAAATTAACAAAATGGCATAATTAAATACAAGTCCTTCAACTACAGAAAAAAAATTAATTAGGAAGTATTTTTACTAGTTAGCTTAACATTACCTTAAAAAATTATTTTTTTTTTTAAAGTTGATGTAATATTTTGTTGTATATTATATAGATAACATTGAGTTATTGAAATATTTAGAAAATATATATTAGTATAAATAATAGTACAATTTAAATTTTAATATTACTGATTGTAATAGTTGTTGCTAATAGAATATATGACAGAAAAAATATCTAAATTAAGTCCTACTGCAATATCACAATTATAGATGCAATATTCTTAACTATTTATTTACTGGAAAATGTCAATTTTTAACATTTAATACGGAATATTTTGTGATAATTAATTATAAATACTTTACATTAATATAACAGGGAATTTATTAGAGTGCAAATATTTTATAATGTTATGAGTGTGATATCAAAATATAAATTAAAACTTAAAAAGATAAAAAACTTTTAAATATTCATTGTTTGGTAAAGTCACCCTATATGTATATGAATTAATTAGAATGGATTGCAGTAGTCTAATAAAATAAAAGTAAAATAGTCAGACCCTAATAATTTTTTTAATAAAAATGTATATTGACTACTGTAAAAATTACTATACACCAATTAATTAGAATATTATAATAAGAAGAAATACCCTATTATAGGTATAAGAGAAAAAATTCACTAGTTACAAACTTATTTTATTTTATGCACTCCATTTGAATTCCACAATTTAATAATAAAAATAAAATTGTAAATAATTTTTACTATTTATTGTATGTTCAAAGTAACATACATGAAACAAAATAACTGTACATTATATTATATAAAAAAAAATCATATAGTATTTTTAATTATATAAGATTTTGATTTTAATTATCAGGTCATTTTCTTGTAGATGTAAATAAAAATAAGATTTTGTTTTTCTAAAAAATCAAGTATTAATTGTCTGGCTCAATATAATTTCATTACAATAATGATTTTTTATTAAATACTTGTATTTAATAATAAAAATAAAATAAAAATTTGTTTACTTGAAAGTTCAAGTTTAGGTCTTATTACTTTTATAATAGTCGGATGACATTTCAAAGGGACTAAAACAAAAGTAATATTTACAATATTTATATGGGTTTGTTTTCACAAATAAAATTTTATAAAACTTAAATGAACATATTTATTCAAATAGTGATACTTATATAAAATAAAAGTATGAAAAAAGTATATTTAATTATCAACTGGCAATTAAATGTAAAAATATATTATACAAATAAATACATAATATTTGAAAATTATTACTTATGTGTAATAAAATGTAAAATCATGTCTGATAACTTAAGTAAAAACAATTATTCAACATATAATAATACAAATATATTCTTATAATTTACATAAATTAATAAATTGATAATTATAGACGTTTACAATGAATGCAACTAACAAGTTTGATCTCTTCAGTCTTATGCTGACAGCAGTTTAAAAGATGAACTCTTCAACGAGTTCGAAACGTCAGCACAAAGCTGAAGACAAATAATACATATTCATAAAAGCTTTAAAACATTTATAACAAAATTTAAATGTAATAAATGTATTATTTTGAGTAAATTAAAATTAACACTAATATTCAAAGATTCAATATGAATTCATAGTCAGGGAACCAGGATATAACTCTTAATGGGCTTAGAAAAAAAAAATACACCCTTTTCGTAGAAAGTCAATTACATTCCTGTAAGCCGGTAATGTTTACCAATTCAAAATGTTAACATACGTAAAATACCTTAACCTATTACCTTTAAAAGTACCTCACCTAATGAATAAATAATTTGTTTAGTATTTAATATTGACTTTTATTATCATAATTCGTACCGTACAAATATTTTGTACTTGATTTTACTTAATTAACATTATAATATTTAATTAATCTATAGAATATTTTTAAATTCCTGAAAAGGTTTTTTTCAGCAATATGAATATATAAACTAATCTAAATTTTATTTTAAAAAATATATCTTTTATTCAATATTTAATTCATTACATGTTAATATTTATTAAATAATTGAAAAGTAATTCCCAAAACGAATGTATGTTGTAGAAGCTCTTAAAAGCTTGTCGTTAAATCTGTCATACTTTAAATCAAGGTTACCTAGACATTTTAACTATAATGCACTAAAAAGTAAACACCTTCCTGGGTGAGATTCACCTTCACATCATAGTGTCACATGGCTTGTCTTTATTTGTCTTAATTGCTAAATTCTAACAAGTCGTATCACACTCTAACTTAAATTCCATTAATTCTATGATTAAACATTAAATGCTTCACATCATTCACAACTTAGGTTATTAACAAGCTAAATATTTCTGAAGCTATTAAAAATAATATTCACACAATTCATAACTATTGTAGTTAACTACAAGTGAAAATTAACTTATAACAAAAGAATAAAATATTATAGCTTTTTTTTGTTAGAAGAAAGTAAATGAACACATAAAAGAAAAAGAAAATTGATAAATTGATCTTTGATACAATAAACGAAACTTTATAAAATGATGAAATCCAACCAAATCAAGTACAAGTTAAAATAGCAGAATAAACAACGTAATATTGATTCCTTGTAAAATATTCAATTTTCTTATTTATTTAGGCCATTTCAGGATTATTTCAGAAAAACACAAAAGATTTATATGGGAAAAATAATAGTATCTATATGTATGGTAATCTAGATGGCGATAAATAATAATAATTCTATAGTAATCTACGACGTTTTGTTTATAATAAAACATTTCACTGGTACGTTTTAGTGACACGAATATTCGCTTTGTATTCACAGGATAAACTACGAACGAGGAAAATATAGTAGGCTTTAAAATATTTACTCTTCTCTAGGTACAACATAGAGAACAATTTTTATTCTACAAAGAAATTATACCATATATTATACTCATACAAAACCTATATGAGATATTAACAGGTGAAATTTAAAAAATGCATTCCTTCACGATCAAAATGGCAATTCAAAAGGATTATTATAAAGTAATATGCTCAAATTGTACATGTACAAAAATTTATTATATATAAACTATTTTTCTTAAAATATGAGAAAAATCATTTTTTAAATTTTGGAAATTAAAAGTTAACAGTGAAGTAAAGTTTTTTAGAAAAGAAAAAGTTTGACATAATTATCATCCAATATTCATTAAATAATTTTAATTTTTTAACCTTTGTTGTAAACGTTTGAGTGTTTCGACAGAATCTTGTATTTGTTTCATCTGTGATTCAAGGTCCATCAATTCTGCCCTTATTGTATCATATCCAGCTCTAATATCCAAACTAGCTAATCTATCGACGACTAATTCATTTTTCAAAGCCAACTGTGTCATTGCTTCCTGAGTAAATAAAGTATTCAATTAGAAAGTATATATGAAATATTAATTAAAACGATACTTGCCGTGACTACTGGATCAATGGTTAAGCCTTCGGTATCAGCTGGAGCTTGAGGTGGACAGTAATTACAAATCCGTTGTGATGGACTTGATGTGGTAGGTAAGGGAGTCAAAGATCTAGTGAACGCTACTATATCTGCACTAGGCGTCAATTGTCGACATTGTGATCCCAATGCGTTATACCTCTTAGACTGATCGCTAGACTACAATTAAAAGATGATTAAGAAAAGTAAAAAAAGAGTTAAATGAAACATACGAAATAAAGAATAATTACGACTATACAAAGCTTACTTTGTTGTATATAGTTTCGGATCCTTGTAATACAGCGTCTGATAAAGTCAAACAAAGATCCGAATAAACTTCTTCAAGTTCCTTTGATAAGTAAAAAAAAGTTAACACGAATTAATCTTTTTTGAATGATATCTAACACTGTGCAAAACTTTTATGCGCCGAATAATATGATTGTTGTTTCTGAATAGAATTTCGATTAAAATTACGAATGTGTTTTTATAAAACTCATTTTGATCTTATTTTTTTAAATAATCAATAATTAGTGAACATCAGGTAATTATGTAATTAATAAATCATTACAAAATTTTTTTTTTTCAAAATATATAATGGGCTATATTTAAGAGGTATTTGTAAATTTGAGATTTATAACTCAAGTTTAAGCTACTAAACAAGTTGATTTTGACAATTATTTTACAATTATCAAAGCTGAATTTTTTCTAATAATTATTTTGCTTTAATTTATAATTATAATTATTTTAACTGGCCTACAGTTTATGACAGTTTCTATTTAATTTAGATTTTTTAACCCATTGCAAATAATAATTATTTTTGCTAAAAATATAAAAAATGTGGAAAACTCAAAATTTTGTATAGTATTAAAATTTGTGTCAAAAGAAATATCCGAAACCGAAAATTTTAAGCCCAGATTCGAAATTAGCGATGGAATTTCATGCAGAATCTACTATAACAATGTTTGATGAAAAAAATTTTGATTTTTTTTGTTGTGCAGTGTAATGTATTAACTTACTTGTAAAAGTTGAGGCAACACGAATTGATTGTATTGATCGACCATACCGTTAGTTGCATGCAATTGTGTCACGTAAGCGTTGTGTGCATCTAGATATGAGGATAAAGAAGCTGAACTGTTAGGAGAAGACAACTGAGCAAGAAATGCACGTTTATAATCATCCCTACACTGTAACAACACAGCATTAAATTAATGTAGAATAAAAATCTTTTACATTTTTAGAAAATACATGAATGTAGAAGGGCTAGGTAGGCTAATTTATTCCAAAAACGTTTTACATTAGGACCAATGGAAATATCATCATAAAGAACTTTACATTTATCAAAAATTGTCTCATTAAATTAATAAAATCTAAATCAGAAATTACTGAATATATACATATTCAATAATTTCTTATTATATATTTATATATATTAATATATATCTTACATTTAAACTCTATCAAAGAAATAATGTCTTTTAATTTTGTTTGATAATTATTAGCGAACAAATCGTATGAGTAAACATAAATAACACTAATTTGTATTTTAGTCACTTACTTTGGCTAATTTGTCTTCAGCTTTCTGTAGAATTGTTTCTAACGAATCCCTTTGACTAAACACTTTACGTGATTGCACTTTACGGTGAAAAGACCTGTCCAAAATTGGTCTAGATATCTGTCTAGTAAGCACATTGGCTACGTCACTGATAGACTTAGAATCTGTTTCTACTTCTTGAAGGAACGTCTCCCACGTGTAAAATAATTGGCTAGGAAATGGAGGCCTGTAATAAACAAATAACCACCACAGATAATGTTCAACTTATAAAATAAATCTTTTAAAAAAAAAATTGTGTTTGGCTTTTATACTTGACTAGAATATTTAGGTGCATTACAATGCACCTAAACATTGTATTCTTCTTTTTTGTATAAAAGATGTATTTCATCACTTATAAATTTCATTTCATTTTATAGCACTAACTGTAAAATATATTGACTGATATTATTGGTACACGTGTTTTGTTGCTGCTTTAACGCAGAATGTATTAGCACACATCGGAAATTGGAACGGATCGTATTTCCCTTGAGTCTACCATGCTTTGTAGAAATAATGTATTAAATAACGTTTCAAAAATAGTTAAGGGAAAAGTGTTTTAAATTCTACCCCTCCCCATCATCATGTTCAGGGCAAAGGATTTTCTTTTACTTACCTATCTTTCCTGAGATCGTTGTTTTTCTTCCGAAAATTAGTGACCAATAGTTGTAGCTCAGCGGCATGTTGTTCGTACATTTGGGACAACTCTTGCGTGAAATCGGACACTGTAAAAAAAGGCAAAAATTATTAATAAATGACTTAATGAAATTCAACACGTACATTAAAAAAATGAGTTTTTCTAACAATTTATTATATCATTTACATGTAACTCGAGGAAAACATTTGAAACTGCTTTTCATTTGAAAGCTAAACACAAAAAAGTTTTAGTAAGATTTCATTTATTTTTTATTAAAAATAATTTAAACGGCAGCACAAAAACAATAACGTCCATAATACTAAGGAAAACATTAAATGAGGCAACACATGGTGTACTTACGAGTTAAGTAAAACTTAATAGAGAGTATTTTTAGATTCAATTACAGACATTCGATTTGATATCTAAACCGATTTTATATTCGATTGGATTGAGTTTACAATCCATGTAATCTGTATCCAATGAAAATATCTATTATTAGCAGAAATATAAATTGTTTTATTATAATAGCAACAAATTTCTGACGTACAAATTAAAATAAAATTTTGTTTCTATGGTGTTTAAATTTTTGATTTAATCATTAAAAAGCAGACGATCAAAATTCATTTAGTCGATATAATGACATTATGGAGTGATACTTATTTTTTGCCGGAAGAAATTCAATGCCATAATAAAGCTCAAGACTGTTGGGTAGTAATTTATCGCATAGTTAAAAATATCACTGCACTAGTAAATGAATTTCAAGGATCGGGATTAGAGCGTCCTTTAATTGCTGAGGCCGGGAAAGATATATCCTTCTGGTTTGATCTCGATGGATGTAAACCTGTTGTATGTATTTATGTGATTTAACTCCTATTGAATATAATTATAAGTAAACATCTCTATCGTAAATTTCAACATTTTTGTTTGCAGCTTAAGACTTATTTAGACCAAAATACTGGCCTTAGAGTACCATTGATCCAACAACGCATCCCACACGCCCCAGATCCCGAACCAGATATCCGCTGGATTCCGGATACAGACAACCCGTGGTGGCAAGACGAAAAGTATAATGTTGGTATAGAAACAAACAAACCCGTTTTTATTCGTTTAGTAAACACACTCATAGATCATAATGTGATAATCAAGGTAGTAAGTCCGTCGAGTAATTAACATACAATAAATAAAAAAGCACAATGCCTCATATTTGCTTAGGTGTGTATAGAAGATAAATTAGAACGCATTTTACAAAGGTACTCATTAAAGTATAATCCAGAAATAAGCAGTTACACTGTTAAATATATTGGGCGGCGGTTAGTGAAAACTTCTAACTTGTTACAAAATAAAGTATTATTGCCCTACAACGAGGAAATTTCTGACTTAGTACATGAAGAGTATATTCCCACAATCAAGTTATTCTATAAAGAAAGATTGGCACCTAGTAGACTATTGAGACCATAGATTATAATTGTCATTGGTTTATAAAATGTATTTTTTTTTCAATTAAAAAAAAACAAACGTTCATGACAATTGAAAATAGTGTAAAGGCATTTCGACAAAGAACTTATATAGAATAAACACAACCTTTTGAAAAGTACTTCATGTTTTTAATTGCAAAATACTTCCTTACACTAAATATAGTAGACATTTCCTATCGGTATAAGTCTTTTATTCCGATAATACAAAGATTTTTCAACACAGAGATTTTATGAAGAGACATTTTATAAATATATCATGTCTTGTTAAAATAGTATAAAAAATATGAACTATATTTTATGATAAAGCGAGTTAAATAATATAATCGTGTTAACATTTTATATATAATTACAATTAATTTTTTCAAAATTATTTTCGTGTTTATAATATTGAAATTCAAAAATAGAAATATTTTGATAATACTTTAATATTTACATATTATATTAAGTATACTATATTCTTTTATTATACATACATGTCATATCCAGTTCGTCGAAAATAGTATAAATATTATATTTGTTGATAAAAAACTGTTAAAAATTTATATCTTTACAAGTATTTTTAACGTAGCCACACTTAAACGTCACGAATAACAGAGTAAAAAGCAAGACATTTATCAACTGAATATTTTACTCAACATAACGTGTTGATCGCATGTCATTTTATGCTTGAAATACAAAAGCTCAGGAATAAAAGTAATGTACGAAATATATATTTATTATTTAAATGTGAAAACGAATATGAAAAAAGTATAAATAAATTATTGAAAATACAAAACACTTGGCGTTATATAGACAATAAATATAATTCACTCAAATATTAATGATGGGCAATCAATACTAGTGTTTTACAACGATTTTTTAACTATTTCAATTTCCGAGATACTCGTGGAAATATTATCGGTTATCGAAATTGATACTATTATGTTATATACAAATGGTTACGACACAGAAGTACACTGAATAGTAGACCACAAACTATAGTTAATAATAATAATAGTAGAAAATAAATTATTTCCCGTGTTCGCCAGTGAAGACAAATTAACACCATTTTTAGGCGAACATTATTATTTCTATTATAATATTATTAAATAAATTATTTAGTTGTCAGAACAAAAAGTTGTTGATAAAATAATTTTTGTACCTGAAGTACAGGAAAAAAAATTATTACCCTCAAAAAACATTTCGAATTTTTTAGCTCTATCCATTATCACATCTTAATTGATTGATTATTTATTTCTGTGGGTTACGATATAGTATGTCAATATATTCAATTTTTCATTATATTATTTTATTTAACTAGAGATGTACGTGCCAGATAGCGGTATCTTATGCTACGATTGATTTCAATTAATTAGAGCACAAAATGTCAATTATATTTGTGTAGTGATGCCATGAGGTTTTTTTAAATGTATTAAATTACGGGGTTTCGACAGAAAATCGTTACGAATCCACACTACATTAACAGTAGCTTAGCAAATAAATAAAACGTTGTTTGAATATTGTTTGTTTTATGATGTGTTTAGTGTTAGCCATTTCATTGAGAACTTAATGTGCCACGCTATCTTTCTAGAATCTTGTTTCTAATAGAACTATATTGTAGTTGAAATCTTAATGTTAACAGAAAAATTATAAGTTAAAGAAATTAATATAATCAGAAAGGCTTTGTATACGCCTACAAAATGAAATGACAGACGACAAACAATCAAAATTTTCTGAAACGATTATGACTAACATAATCCTGAAATATTAACTATTTAATGATAAATTTTTTTGAAGACTTTAACAAATACATTTATTTGGAATTAAAATTATATTAACAATTTAATTTAAAAATAAAAAATAATTAACTTAAAAAGCTACAACAAACTCTAAATAAATCTAGGATATGTATTTCTAGAACAATGTTACCTTTATCAAATCTAAACACATACTGACACCTCAACCAACAAAAAATTTCTTATATACCCGTAATTCTGCTAAATATGGTGATAGCGGATTTCCCATTGCTGTGCCCTCAGTTTGCTCATAAAATTTATTTTGAAACTATCTATCTATTGAAACTTTCTTATTGTATTTTACAAATTACCAATTTTTCTTTTTTCCTACAGTATCTTTAGGGTTACCTAAAAAATCTCTTAAATTTTTTCTTTTAGATGTTACATAAGAAATGTCAAAATTCTTAAAAATTATAGCTAGTCCATTTGAAATCGCCGGATAATATAAAATGGTTGACCTAATTTGGTTCTGTTTTCCCACGCTAGTAAGTATAGTAGCTGCCCTCATTTCTTTATTCCACTTTTGTGTAAAAATTAATTTAAAATTATGTTTTCGTTATGCTCATTAAATCTAGTTATTTTTTTTATAACTCCCATCTCTTTATCAAAGTTTATTTTGTTCATCGGATTATTAACTAATGTGTAAACCATAATATTAAAAGCTGCCATTTTGTGTTATTAACTGTGGTTTGAATTTTTTGAAATGTACCTGAACATGTGCGAGTTTTTCCAATAAATGTTTAAATTTAGCCCTCATTCTACTCTTTTATTAACAAATCCATAAATGAAATTTTCCTTCTAATTAGTACGTGAATTTAATTAATGGGTAAAAATAATTTAAATATTGTATGAAGTCCTCCGTGTTAAAAACTTTATTTAATTCTGGAAAAATATCATCTACATACCTAACCCAAATTTTCGGAAAATCACCATAAATGTTTTTTAAATTTGTTTCGTACCTACTAATGAAAAGTTCTGCTAAAAATTATGTAGCGAATTTTTTTTCTATGCCCTCAATTTGCTCATAAAATTTATTTCGAAACTAAAAAACCTTTTGACCCATATATAACTTTGTTAAATTAATAAGCTCATTTATTTTATTCTGTTCTATGTTTTGACACGGCACCGCCTCACGCTCTAGGTTGATGCTCACCCGTGTCTCTCTCGATATCAGCCGTCCAGCTATTAATATGACAATTGGTTGTCATCGGATGGCTCCCCGCCCTCGACACCGTGACAAGGCCGCCGCCGAATATGGATAATGCGTTTTGTTCAGTTTCCGACGTTAACCTTGGCTGGTTGTTGCGTTTTTTGTTTCTTTTGTTTTTGATGCGTTACTTTGCATTTTTTTTTTGTGAAGTGAACTTTCCAGCAGTATATCTATATATATATATATGGATATTTACTTATTATAATATAGGTATATATACATATTTACTGACGTTAGAATATATAGATAGATATTTTATACGTTTAAATAAAACTTGTGCAGCTCAACTGGATACGCGTTAGTTTTGTTCCTTCAGCTCGATTTTTTTAACAAATGGTAACATTCTCACTAAGTTTTTAGCCAAGTTGTAAATCGTAACATAAATATTCGACATAATAGAATTTGGGAAAGCTTATAGTTTAGGTTATATAAATATATCCGTTTTATTATATCGATTATTTTAAATAGCGATTAGACGAAAATTATACTTTCAACTTATTTGAATGATTCATTGTAAAATTGTAAATCAGTATTATTAACCTCCATTATTCTATCATTAACAAGAAGATAAACTCAATAATTTTATTGATAAACTTTATTTTAATCTTTAAAATACTTTAACCTGGTAGTTAACTAAACTTAATGCAATTAAGGATATACAAAAAATATTTTAAGTGTTCGATAGCTGTTAAAAATTTACATCAAACAAATTAAAAATAGATTTATAGGATTAAAACTTCTTCGAACGCACAACAAGAACAACTAAAATGTTATTTTTGATTTTTCATTATGTTGATGACTGAAGCTTTGATAGATATGAGAAATTTTAACAACAAACTTTTTGAAGCATTTCAATAACGTTGTTAACACTTAAAAAGTATTTTAAAATTTTACTTTCGTCGATAATTTTGTCACCTACATATTTGAGTTGTGATTAAAGTGTTGAAAATTGAATCTTAAGAAGGTGCAAAATGTAGTTTGATCATTTTCTTTTTACACAATAAAAATATTACCATAAAACTGAAATTCTGGGTCACATTCAATTCAAATCTAAGGTTATCTTATTTAAATTAGATGGGTTTAAGTTTGGTTGAAGTTTTTATTCAACCACTATAGTTAAGGAGAATTATTTGTAAAATTTATACTTTTCTTATTATCATCATATTTATTATAAAATAAATTTTCGTAATTTTCGAAACTCGTACAATAATTTTAAGAGACTCTTTATAAGGATTGATGTTTAGAATTAAAAATTAATAAATTGATAAGAAAACTGTAATTATTCAATCATAAAACCTAGAGGTACAAATTAAAACTTCATTTAGAATTATATTGTTGCTAAATCAAATATATTTTAAAGTTATTTGATATGAAGTTTTAACACACTGTAACAAAACTTAATTTTTTAATTTGTGACAAATTAACAATCAGATAAAGTAAAATATTTTATACTGAAAAAGTACTATACTGTGGTAAGACGAATTTTATTAATTAAATGAATCAAAATAAACGATATGTATGCTTAAATCTAATATGACTTGTGTCATGTATGATAATATTGAAATATTTATAAGCATTTGATGTACAAAATATTAATATAAGCTATCGTTAAGGATATAATGACATTGACAGCGTCATTCAATGTTCGTTCCTTTATTATAGTGTTTTATAGGCAAAATTTTACATAGTAAAAATGTCATAATATGACATTTTATCCTATGTAAAATTTTAGCAGCTAATATTATTAGCTGTTAAGTGAAATTGACGATAGTCATCCACCTGATATGATCCTTATTATTCAAACAATGCATAAGGATTTAATATAAATTTTAGTAGTAAATGAAATAAGCATAAAATGATAGATAGAAGACGAGACTTTCAATTTTATAAAATGGAAAACTTTTTTGTTAGTATAATTTGTTAGTAGGTCTGTGAGACACGTTTAAAATTTTTTATTCTCTTAACAATACATCATTGCTATAAAAACGTGGACAACATAAAAAGAATATTAAAATATGAGGCTATTGGTCCATTTTATTTTTTTATTATTATACTTTTCAAAAGAATTTTACATTATCCAAAAATGATATAACAGAAAAACTGTTTCTTTTTATAATTTAATGTTAGACTACACAACAGTTAAATCCAGTAACTCGCTCTAGTCAACTATTACGTTACTGTGTGTATACTTTTGGTTAAATTATTTTTATATCATTCTCTAACCTTTTGACAGATATCCATATATGTTTTTTAAACGTAAACGTATATATTTATCTAATTAAAACAATTTTTGACCAATACTTTTGAACCAGTATTTTTGGAGATAGTAACATTTCAAAATTAAGGCTATAGGTGAGGCTCGAGTCTGATTATTATTATTAATAGGCATTCTGCATTATAAAACTTCTCCGGTTCAGACGTAAAATTAATAATATCTTCTAAAATAAAAGTATATACATTTTTGAAAAAAAAAGTAATTAATTTCTTAAATATATTTTAAGGAATCGATTGAGTATAGTTAAAAATTTATTATGTATTAATAGTAGTTTTTATTTTATTATATGTACTAATTTTTATGATAATGTAAAATAGGTACTGGAACAATATGTTGAAAAAGTCTTTAAATACTTTATTTTCTTGTTCATTTAAGAATTAATAAAGCTAAAATTTTGATAATAAACACAAAAAAATTAAGTTAATTTTAATCGAGATCCAGAGAAGTTTTAGTGGTTTGCAAAATATTTCAAAGTCAGTGATTTTTACAGAAAGTTAAGTAATTTTAACTTTAATGTACGATAAATTCTATAAATCAAGATATTGGATTGTTATTCTTTTTTTTATTTTATGCGACACTGTAATACAATTAAGATAAAAAAATTAAAACTAATTAGCTTCAATTTATTTTAATTTTATAGAAGTCAGGTTTATTGAGACATTATCAAAGTTTGAAAAAACATTCGATGAATATAAAAAATGTTTCATTATGATCATACATTTATATATATTTATATTTATACATTATTATCATACAATTGATAATTTATCAATCATGAAATATTTAAAAAAAACCCTGCAACTTAAAGAAAACAAAAAAATATTATCTATATATATTTTCAATGTAATTTAATTAAAATACTTGAAGAAAAAATTGTATAAAAAGATGACTTTAGAAATTTATTAAGCAAACTAAACTCCGTAGTTAATGGTATTGGAAGAAACAACAATAAGTAAATATTTATTTAATGTTATTGCACAAGACTTGATGACTGGTTTGACTAGAGGATAAATGTTATACGTGTATTTGTGTAAAGAAAAACACCTTTGTATTTGGATATGCTTTAGAACATAATATAACTCATTCCTGCAATTTTAAGTTGTATAGCACTCTAACGCTTAGGTAGAAATCACACATCGTTTTAATGTTGTACTTCCTACGCTCTCTACTTAGTAATGTTCTGAATTAAATATAAAGTTTAATTACTTTACATTGTGCTACTAAGTTATAGGAACTAGTTTTTCATCATCAATTAAAATCTCATCGTGCTATTTATTTAACGTTAAGCAGATAAATTGACATTTATAAAGTTAAAATGTTCACTAAAATTAAATTTCATAATATAAATGTATGCGGACGTTTTTGTACATGTTTTGTTAAACCTGTCTACCTAATTTGGTTTTAAGAATATATCTGTGTATATATATATTGTTAGTAATTATTTAAATAAATTCTATAACGCCTGATAAATTATTTCCCATTTTCTAAGAAAAAATTAGTAAAAATGTTTGAGTATTAAAAAAGCATTTGACAAGCGTTTGCTAATAATACTTTAAAAAAAAACACTTAGTAAAATTAATACCTTTTCAGATTCACATCGAAGCTAATAAAAAAAACATTTTTAGCGAATAAATTTTTTTTTAAACCAAGTTCCTATAAAGTTATTACACCCTTAGATTTCTATTATAATAATATAGATATAAATTTTAATTACAATGAAAATTCTGTACCGCCCTAGTGTACACGGGATGATTGAATTAACTTTATATCATTTATTTTTACTAGATATAGATTTACATGAACATAACTACTAAAAATATTTGTTCAAATGATGTGATTGACCAGTCATTTTCTTCAAAATTATAAATTACCACTTATAAATTGAGACATAAATAATACTATACTAAGAAAATAAAATTATCATAATTATTATTATTTTTGAATAATTCTATTGATAAACGATATATCAAGCATCTTGTATATATATACATTATTATATTCAGTGCAAGATATGTATGTAATTATTTAAGACACTATAAGGAAAATGAGATAAATAAAAAAGAAAAAATACCTTTTGAAATATTATATAGATTGTTATATAAAAGCTTAAAATTGTGAAGTCATTTAGAAAATAACATTAAATGTTCTATAAATAAAATGGCGTGAATAGCGCTAAATTGATTGTTGTAGTGACCTGACCATCGAATTTCTTACTCATGAATGATTCAAGGTACAGTATAGATGTGTTTGTATACCATACATTCATCGAGACTATACAAAACTCGTTTTTTGAAAAAAAAAAAAAAAGCTAAATATACAGGGTATATTAAATTATCTATTTGTAACCCCCCTCATAAACCTGTTAACACGATTACCTTTTCTAACAAACTTGAACCAAGTAGTTCAAACTAGTAAAGTTAATTCTATTTTATTCACAATATGATTTTCTTTTGGACCTTTTTACTGTTATTATTACTTCAAATCTTCTCGGAATGTACACTTTAATACCTCAGTAATAATGAAACCTAAGTGAAACTAAATATTATTTAGATAAAATCTTATTTATAGATAAAAAGTAATAATATGTTGAATATTTTTTAGCTGAATGATATCAACACTACATATAGACAGGGACATATTTAAAATGACAAATGATAGGGGCGATTCCTCCCTTTGTTTTCTAGCAAAAAAAAAAAAACTGTTATTGTATCTAAATTAAAAGTTTCAAAACTTTTTATTTCTAAAAATTATTTATTTTCTTATAAAGAAATGTAACACCACTCAATAAATTGTTATATAAATTAATTTATGTTTTTTAGACTTAATAGTCATAATATTCCTTTTCCGAGTATAGAAGTTTATTCCAAGTTTATATTAATAAAATAAAACAGCATAGAATAAAGTTTAAACGACAGATAAATAGAAAATTATTTAATCTAAAATACTTGGGATTAAGACATTAATTATTAATCATAATAATACATTTGAATGCAAAGCAGAGTTAGATAAGCAAATTGATCTCGGCAAACAATGTACTTTCTAGTTGAAAATAAAAGTCAAAAGATACATTTATATTAAATATCAAATAATTATTAAGTAGTCAGATAAATAAAAATAATCAATTTATGCAAATACGATATATCAGGTTATAGTATCTATAAAATATATGTTTTATTCAATATACATAAAACAACAGTGCCATGAAATTTTATTTTGTGTAGTATAAACGCAAGTGAGTAAAAAATAAAATAAAATATATTTCAATTAAAAAATTTGTTTACCTATTTAAAAATATTAAGCAAGCAAAATTTATATTTTTACTTTAACGTTTAAATAACGACTATTTTATTAGTAACTTCTTTTGTAAAGTTTTTTTTTAAATAAATATAATGTATATTTTATTTTATGAAATTAAAGAAATAAAATTAAATAAATAGATTTTATCATTTATTAAAACCAATATTGAATGTTAAATGATTTTATTTAATTTTTATCGTATTACCGAAATTTTATTTATTTATTCCACGATATCCATTTAATCATATTTAACAATATGTATCAGACAAGAATTTCGTGATCAGCTCATTTATTAGAATTTATACACTCTTAAAAAGGATGCTTGAAAAAGTTATTTGTAGCTTCTTTCAGTAGTTGTTTCATCATTAGTTGAACATATGAAAATTCTTTCAAATCGAATAACATCATTTTAAAATTGTTGAAATCCACTTTCTAAATTATTGTTTGATTGCAACGAATACGAACAAAAGTTTAACAATTATTTCAAGTAATTTTGCTAAAAAGTGCCTTTATTATTTTTTATAACTACATCAAACTCATGCACACTTTACATAAATTTTTCTTCATATGAATATAAAATCGAGTACATAACGAGATCATGGTACAAGAGTTGCTTCATAAACCCAACTTTATCATAGAATTATTTTTAAGAGTCGCGACAAATAGAATATAAAATCTTCGAAAAACTCATCTTGTATTGTTGCTGACATAATATATTCATCCACTTTAACAAACTACGTTATCTTTTTAAAATTCATTGATGTAGTAAAACTTTTCTCTTAAAAAAAAAAACTGTAAATCGTGAAAATCCGCAAGATTATAAAAAAAATGAAAATAAAATTCAGTTACTTTTTGGCCCTTCAACATTTTTCAAGTACCTTTATCTTAATGAACATTCAAAAGCCTTCTCATCGCTATTGGGTTGATAAAAAAAACAAATATTAAGTTACAAAAAAAGAAAAATTTAAATTTATTATAAAAATTACCTCTACACTTTTTATAATATTTACAAATGATCTACAAAAAAGAACTATTCAACAAACCCTTTCATTGAAATGATCAGAGAAATACTATATTAATTGAATTTTCCAGCATAAAATTACGCCTTAAGTATATTTCAAATAGATTTTGCAAATTTTGGTAACTTAATTTACTTTTATAGTATCACAAAGATGTTTTCTTTTGAGAAAAAAATGAATATATGTGAATGAATTTCTTTCACTAAATATATTATTTACATAGTCACAAAATATGTTTCTAACCATTAAATATACGCATTTAAAATTTTGACTTGTATTATAACAAGATAAAATGCGATATCAAGTATATTTTTCAATTGAAATTAGAACTGAAAATGTACTAATTTTATATCGAAATTAGTGGAATGAATAATGTAACTATTAATCTAGCCTTGGTGCAGTATTTAATCTTACATATTGTAGGAATGTAATTTTATTAGCATTGTAATTTTTAACGGATATTAAATCAAATTCGACACGTACATTTAAACATTTTAAATTTTATTTCTAAGTATGCACTCAATTTACTATAATTTTATTAATTTTCAAAATAATCGATAATATTTGAAATTAAAATCAAATAAATAATAATGGTAGTTCTGTTGAGCGTTTCCATACGTCTGTGCTAACTTTAAACATAATAATTACCTGTTATTACGTGGTCATAATTGTTTAATTTACAATTTTAGCTTTTAAATCACGCTCCATTAAATTGAATAGGTAAGTTTTAATATGATTTTAAATAAATTTTGTTTGTACTAGACACCATTATAATGGGTAATTCGGATATACACAATTAAGTTGATAAAAGTTTTTTCTAAATCTTATAAAATGCGAATTTTCTAGATGAAACACAAATGTTTTTACCTAAATTTTAACTAAGAAAATAGTTTAGTTTGATGGATCCTATTTTAAAATGTGTCATCGTTTTTTCAGAACTTAATATCACAAGCAAAATTTTAAATAGTAATGAAACTAACAACTATTATTGAACTAATAGTTTAGTATAGTTACTTTCATAAAACAGTAATTTTGTTTAGTTTTTCTACATTTGTAGTAACGCCCTAGAGACAAATGCAATATAAAATGTTTAAGTTTCACTCTCTAAATGAAAACATTGGACTTTCTAAGCAAATGTTTAAAGTTACAATATAGTAGTCTATACTTTTAAAATTGAAAAAGTTGTTTCTTTAGGGATTGGTTTATAAAAACTGTCAAAAAATGTTTTTAGACTTACACACGCGACTTGGAAAACGAATGAAATAATAGCCTACTAGAGAAATTATTAATATATTATTATTTTTTAGTAATTCATCTAAATCATATAATCGATAAATAAGATACTGTTTATAAATCTGGATTTATTTAAAATTTTAAAAAGTATATTTGACATGGTTATGAGTTGAAATTGATAGTTCAAGAAAAATAAAAGTTAATAAAATAAATTAATACATCAAATATTATTTTAAAACATTTTAAAGACAGTTCTGATACTGATTTTATTTATTCCTTATTAAATATTGTAAGTAAACTGATAACGTAAAGAGTATTAAAGGTGTATTCCTCTGAATAATATTATTGACCAAATAGTCTCTATCACGTCTTTTCAAGGTGACAAATACCACAATCGTCTACTTCAAAAATAAAATCGCATACATTTTTTTTTCAAACAATCCATTCTATTATATCTCTAACTTCTTTACGGCTATGGTTACAGTAAGCACACGTACAAATAGTGACACCTAATACCCATTCAACCCCATCGTTATCTTTAACTAGTGCCTACATTGGATGACATTGATGTATAGTAATAGGACTACTCTCATTTTTTTCGGTTGCAGTTGTTTCGCTTAAAGCTCTCTGAAAGTCAAATGATATAAGTTCCGCAACCTTTAAATTGTCAGTCATCAAATTTGCAAAAAAAATATTTACGAATTATAAACAAGTAGTTTTTAACTTCATTAATATGAAAATAAATTCTAAATGGTACATAAATGGGATGAAAAGCGATTATCAGTAATTGATAAATGCTTTTGATCCATATGAACATTATTAATTAGTGAATAAACTATTTCAAATAAAATTTTAACTGTTGTTATATAAACTGAAATAGGTTTCTGACTGCAACGGGAAACAGTCTTGATAAATAATGCAACGATTTTTCCTGCGAGAACATTATAAGTGTTCGGACGAAAATAATTAAAAACTATGTTCACTTATTATAACATTAATTTTGTGTATTATAGTTTTTAGAATACCCAAATAACAGCATTTTCTTGAAAAACGTTTCAGAAATTTATTTAGTAGATGAAAAAAAAACATACTAGATATAATCAACCAAACAAATACCTTATAAATGCGTAACTTAAAAAAATAAAGATATTTTACCTTCAATTTTAATTTAGTCATACTTTTTTACAGGTTCAATTCAACATTATTTTACACGTGGAAAAATATAACAATGAAGTGAGTTTATTAAAAAAAAGAATGAGCGTATTGTTAAGATGATTGTTTACATAATCCATCAGTCATGTAAAAGGTACCGACCAATTTATTCAGGCATAAAATGTACCACAAGCTGATAAAAGATTATTTTACCCCGCCGAGTCAAACAAACCATTTTGTCCTAATGGGATATACTCAGTTGCCACATATTTAACCAACCATGATGTCTGTCCAAATTTTTAGAAAAAAAAAAATAAAACAATCGAAAAACACGTCGTATTGAATCTAAAATAGTGAATTTCTATTAAACGACATGTTCGTATTCCCTAGAAGCTTTCTATTTTAACTCAGAAACGAGTGTCTGGGGCGCTTGAAGATTTTGAAATAAGAGTAAAAGGAACAAAGATTGTGTGATAACATAAGGTTTAAAAATAAATAATGCGTTTTCGGCGCACCTAAAACTTCTTATGGAATAGAAATGGACTACGTGAAAGAAGTAAAAATTTAAAACCCTTTAGTCTTTTGCAAGTTTTGTATTGAGTTCTTTATAATTCATTTTCGAAACTGAAATGTCGTTACACGTTTCTTGCCTTACGTTAGATATACATTGTGTCATAAACAAATATAATAACAATATAAATCTTTTAACGAAAATCAAGCTTTAATGCACTTTATTTCATCTAACTTGATAACTCATACTTTTAATGCTTATTCGACTAAATTTTCAAACTGAGTTGAAACAATAATAAATAGAATATAATAATCTTTATGGACATAAAATTATGCCAAAATTTTTACGTTTGGTTTCTAAAAAAATAGAAAAATAATAAAAAGTAAAAATGAGTTAATTATTGAATTATTATTCCATTATAAACAGCTATAAGCTTTAGAAGTCTCTTGAGGTAACACCCATTTATTGTTCCATAAAGATTCGATATTTTAACAATATTATCTTTAGGGTGGTTTTTTAATCAATTCTAATAGAGAACGCTTTCTGTATTAAATTTTTTAGTGTCACTTTAATGTGATTTATTGACTGAATTTTCTACTCTCAAATAAAGTCTGATGATTGCCATCAACATTATACAATGACTTATAACGCGTCATGGGCAGGCGTATATTTTTAAGATATTTTGGATACTAAACTGCAACTACTGAAATATTTTAAAATAATATGCTATAAAAATATCAAACATAAAAAATATATTAACTTATCAAATATATTACAAACTGTTTCATAATTAGAAAACTATTTTATGAACGATAATTACTTAAAATGGGTTAAAAAACAGCGGTAAATAATTTTCCAGTAATGATAATTTTTTTGGTAGAATTAGACTCCTGATACTTGCAGTGGGTTTTATTATATCCTACATAAATAATATTTGGAAAATATATTTCATAATTCATCTTAATTCGATTGCTAAAAAAAACTTTTTAGCTATGATAAATCAACCAAGTAATAAATTATAATTTTGCGTCAACATTTTTTAATTAAACACACTAATTTTAATTTCCGAAGTGATATATTTTTATATAGCAGCTTATTACATAACACGCTTATATTAATAGATTTTTGCTGAATTAGTTTTGCTGACAAGTTTTCATATTATTTGACAAAATAAAGGTAGTAAAGATTATTCATTAGAAAATAATTTAATAGCTTATGCTTGGTATTGATAGAGATGATCCCGAAAACTACTAACAAAGAATTGATGAATTTTCTCACCTTATACGAATTCTATATAAAAGCTATTAATATTCCAAACAAAACTATATTTATTTTGTTTTTTTCGATGGTTATATTTATAAAATATTTTCCTCTGGGTTGTTTTATACTTCTATTTGATGTCTATAGTTAAATAAATAATACAAAGTAAAGAGATTCTCTTTCTTTAAATTAAAAAAAAATGTTTATACTCTGGTGACGTTATTAAAAAATTTTTACATCTATTTTCCCAACAAGTGATTTCATTATTATTTACAAGACGAATTTATAAAATATTGATATTTTCATACGCAACATCATATCAAATTACATCTTGATAAGCTTTAACTTTTAAAGTTAGACTTTTCTGTTCAAAATTAAATTATGAAATATAATATAAATAAATATAATATAAAATTTGTTTGTAAAAAAGAACCGTATTTTATCATTGTTTAAATTAAAATAAAATAATAAAATTTAATACGGACTTTGAGTTTACGAAAATTACCTTTAGTGGAGTAAATTACAAAATGAAATATATTATTTCTTTTTTAAGTAATATTTATACTACCAAACGGTATGATAATTCATAATCAAAACCCTATTTTTTGTTAATGAATAACTTACTTATTAATAATGTGACAAAAAAATATTTTTTCGTTTTCCAGTTATACAAAGCTCCTCATTTTTTATTTTATGTTTTACATAATTTAAACAGACAGCTTGTTTGTTTATTTATGTCAAATTTGTTATTAAAATAACACTGAATGTACATTTCTGAATATAATTCTTAAAAATCTACCTCGTTAAAATTAAGCGTTGTTGACGCGTCAACCAGAAGTCGTTGATTAAGAGTTCATTTTAAGTCATTATAATTCTAAATTTAATTATTTCATGACTTCTTTTAAATAACTCTTCTAAAAAATATTTTTCGAATCTTACTCGTAATGATTTTACTCATGAATAAATTCATTTTTTCTGAATTTTCTTAACATGTAAAATACTAGAATAATGTCTAATTAGATTAAATCTAAAAATTTATTTTTATTATTGATTTATTTGTTTATAATTTAAATTTTATTATATTATTACAAAATGCATTGTAAAAATAACTATATTCAATTATTCTCATCAAAATTTCATGCTAATTCATTATGCTTTTAATCGAGAAGTGCTTAACTTCTAATATTAAATCGATGGTTCACTATCATTTTCGTTCAACGATTTGTATAACATTCTTACAAAGCGTATGCAGTAATATTTATATGAGTGTTATATAATTTTATGCATATGAATGTTTTATGCATAAATAAATGTTGATGAACAAGTGGTTAAATTAATGATTCTATTCGTATGTTTTGTATCGCGTGTAAGCTCTGCAAATTCATAGGGGTTATAGTACTGAGTAGGCCATTAAACCATATTACATTCCATGATAAACATTCTACTATCGTTATTAGACAACAAAAACAATGGACATATGGTTTATACGAATATGTTGGTCCGAAAACTCTTGAATTCAATACAACACAGTAAATTAGAAAAGCTCTCACAGTTAAAATTGTTCTGTCATAACAATTAAATGACTTAATAGCAAGAAATCAAATAGCTTATATATTATATTCTGGTTTTCTAATTTTGTTTATAATTTGGACTTCTTTAATTAAACATTCCAATTCAATTTAAATCATTTTTTTTATAAATTGAAAATCCATATTTTTTGCTCGAGTATTTTTTTAAGCATTTTTGCATATTTTGTTAAGCGTTGTACGTTGAAATGAACATGTAATTAAAGAACAGCTACCAATCCATACTATGATAAAATACATGGATTTCATACTAAATAGATTAGATAATATTACCAAACAATATTTTAGCTGAATTGCATCGACCCCTCGGGACTTATATAAATATATTAGTAAATGCTATGGGTCTTCGAAATTTATTATGATTACTACATCGCCTTTGACAAAAAAAGGCAAAGGAAACACCGAATTTTTAAAACTCACTAAAATATCTTCAAGCAATTTTGAACAATACAATTTGAATACAAAATACAAAACTTGTATTTTGATTATTTATGCACTAATATGATTTTTTTATTACTTTACGATCAAGTCATATTAATATTTAATGTTTGAACGACGACAATAGTTATAGCAAATAACATGCAGTTACTTGTTATACTATAATATTTTGTAAAATACTAAAGTAATGCGAATAAATTCAACAAGTTTTTCAACTTCTAACAAAATGAAAGGTCTGAATTATTTGGACATTGTTTGTCTGTCATTATTTTGGATGTATTTTTTATAGACGATATATTGAATTTTGTAGTGAAACGATTTTTCTTATGAGTATTCAATGAAAATTCGTATAGTTTTTAGTAAATCCAACCCCTATACCGCAAAAAATAAAAGTTTATATATGATTTATTAACAAACACTCATTTTTTAATTTTTGAAATAATTATAATGAAAATTCATGACTTTAATTTAAATAATATATCCAATAGCACATTCCGGTGCAATTTGAATTTATAATTAGTGAAAGGCTAAAATAAATGTGTTTCAAGCAAAGTAATTGTTATTTTTTAAATCTCATAAACTGGTATGATATTTATTGATAATTTGAATGGAAAAAAATTAATTATACAATTTGTTTTATTTCGTTCCACTTGGACACTTGAAATGTTTTATACTTGTAGTAATTAGGGACGAATAGTGACAGTTGCTACTGTGCTAATTTTTAGACAATTTTTTTTTTATCCGCTAATTTATAACTAAAATAAACCGAAATATATTGCAGTCTATTTCAATTATAATTGGAAAATGCTGCGAAATGCTACAAAAAACATACGTTACACGCATATATGAGTGCGTGTATACTGTAAATGCCAACGAAGTTGACCCGATTTAGGAGAGTCTCACTGGAACCCAATAAAGGGTCATGCCAAAGGTCAGAGTTCACCTTGCTGCCGTTCATGCAATTACAGAAAAACCAGGAGATACTGACATTAAAACATAAGACGTAGTTGCAAGTAAACAGCACTCGATTTCTGCGGAGTTTATCTCACACATCCGTTGCACACCTTAACCTTGTCTAATTTACGATTATTGTTATCACTGTAGAAGCGTTTGAATATCACTATAATACATTATGCATAACAGTTTAATTACTTTACAAGGTGGCCGTCAAACCGAACCGAATAGCTGCTTGTCAAGACCCGACGTTAATAGAAGATAAAGAAGTAAGGACACGTATTACACTTAAAGAAAAGTTGGGAACACAGCACATTTTGGAGAAAAGAACAAAATTTAATTTGGATATGATGCCATTTTGTTAATACTAAATTTGTGAATATTGCCTTTTACTTTTTAAGTTTCCTTAGCGGTTTTCAAACTATCATCCTCCAAGAATTATATATTCTATAAGGCGTGCGCACTTATGTCAGCCGACAGCCCGTGACGACGTTTGTATAGCTTTGTAAACTTCTAAAATTCACAAATATACACGACATGCCGTGTAAGTTAATGTGAATTTGTAGACTTGTGTTGCGACACAAGTCTACAAATTCACATTAACTTTATTATTATATAGTTATAATAGGGAACAAGATATACACATGAATAAATGAACTATAAACAGTTGTTGAGAAACGATGGAGAACGAATTTATAATTTATAAAATATTCAACTTAAAACGGCAACAAAGGTATAATCAAAACTATCAACTTTCAAAGAAACTCCAGTAATCATCTGAATATTATATACAACAAAACTATTAAAAATTTATTCAAGTAATTTTCAGTAATGAATCTTGAATTTTTAACGAATGTTTTTTTTCGGCAAATTTAAAATAAACTATATAGCGAGTAACAAGTTAAGCAAAGTTTGGTGGATCAATTTCACTAAAATATTTTTAAGTAAAGTAACTATTTGCTTTGTCATTCTCTAGTACACACAATTATAACTCATAGTTAATGTTTAATGAAGAATAAAATTTTTCATTTAATATTCAGTGTTCTAATCCATTAACTACCAAATGGAAAATGTCAGGAGTAACTTTCAAGTACACTATATAAAATATTCATAAAATAATATTTTTTAGATATCGTTATACTTAAGCACTGAATACACATTAGTATAAATACAATCAATGAATGACAAAAATCAAAGATTATACAGAGTGTCTCAAATCAAACTAACAGCTCTTAAAACTTATGATCCAATAATCATATTGTCGTAATTTTTTTAGAAATTTTTGCTTTATTAAACTACTTAAAAAATAAATTTTTATTATTATTTTTTTTTTAATTATAAAATAATAAAATAAATTATTTTCTTATTGTCTTAAAATTTTAAAACTTTTGTTTTATAGAGCTTATCTTACAAAAAAATTTAATGAGCCCATAACAATTTATACAAATACAAATTTTTGTGAAAAAAAAATGAAAACTTAATATTTTAAAATTAAAAAAAAATTTAATAATTTTTTTTTATTATTTTGGTTTTTTGTTAAACATAAATATTAAAAAGTATAATCTCAACATAGTCTTCTTTTGTTAAAGAGTAATCAAACATTATACAATTCTAATATACTTTACGTCGATTATTATATACATAAATAAAAAGTTATTCTCAGAGAATTATACGAAAGTCTGTCATAGTCGGTATCTATTTTGGATATCTTTATAAAGATTTGCACTGACATGAATGTTCAAGACCAATTCCAGTGGAAAACAGGAAAAATAAGGTTATATATTATGTTTTTGTGTGCTTGACAAAGTTATTGAAATGTAAAAAAACATGAGCTCACTAGAGAACATCTCAACGGGCTATAAGCATATTATTACAATATAGTACACATATACGTTCAATTTCGTAAGAATGAAAATGTATTCAAATTTAGCTTTTATACCAGCCTCGTATTTCATTCAACTATTAATTCGCCCTGCTACGTTGGTAAACCTGCCGTTTCGATAATATAATACAGCAACATTGACAGACAACTACGTTTACATTTATGCTCCGTGATTTGAACATAGTGTATTCAAACAAACATTGAATGAAAAATTGCTACTTGGGTATCTACCTAATATATGAGTATAATTTACAAAGTCAAATAATGATTTGAATAGAATACTTTAAAAAATGATGTGCAAATCACGTCCAGGAAAATTATTGAAATTATTGTGTATAATAAAAATAATACTTAAGAACATTTTATCTCCAATGGAAACTCTGATATTATTAACAACTACAATATAGTAAGAAAATAATCATACTACAATATGACTAGACTTCGCCTTGCTAGAGCTCCGATGCTCTGCGAGCCTCATGCACCTATGGTGCGATAGGATCTTCGACCTATACTTACAGGTAGGCCACTGATTCCGGTAGGAGTACTTAACCCAACCTGTAAGAAAAAAATTTTTACAAGGTGTTAGACGCTCACGTTGTGCTAAAGAACATTTCTCATCTTCTCGAATAAATTTCCTAGAATAACGTTACCGAGATCTATAGTTAAAAAAAAAAATTTAAATCGTATGTTGTTAAGTAAATTTTCCAGCATTGGGTAATTTTTTAATGTTTCACTATAATATAAAATTTACAAAGGAAAAATCTGACGAATGAAAATATTGTCATTTGATATATATCAAAATATCAGCATTAAGTCAAGTAATCACAATGGGCATGTACCATAAAAGTAAAGAAAAGTACAGTTGTTAAAAAGGACCTGATTTGAACACTGCTATGTATACCGATTTTATTAAGAATAGATATGAAAGGTAATCATTTTTGTATTAAGAGATTGAGTTCCCAAACAGATACCATAAGTATTATTGAAAAGTTTCTAAGTTTGATTCGTTTCTCATATAAAATAGAATTGCATGTCAACTCATCATTTGTGCTCAAGAACTCAAAAAAATCAAGTAATTTAAGTCTACATTCAGCATAATTTTGTATCCTGAACCACCATATTAATTAATGGCAAAACAAAAATAATTTTTTTTTTACATTTTTTAGTAAACATTTTTTGAATAAGATTTTATCAACCAACATTTTTCTTAATAAGATAATTTACTACAATGTAAAGTATGTGAAATATGTGTGGCTATATTTTATAAATATTGCCAAATTGTCATTTTAAATATTGAATTGAAACTTTTTTCGATTGAAGACATTTTTTTTTATTGGTCATATTTTTTTTAACAAGAAATTTGTTTTGCTTGAATGTCCCAATAATTGAATTATTTCAATTATAAACATTGTGATTTTACTTTTATTATGTTATTTTACTTTTCTGTGGGTTCTAGGAAAAATAACAATTTTTTTTTTACTCGTGATTTCTATTTCATTTAAATATGGAAAGTTACATTAAATTTCAATTGATTTTTATCGAATCAGCGATTTTAGTTAGGGCTGACTCATTTCTATACACCGCCCATAAAACAATCACTGGTTATTATTTAAAATTTAAATATCGTAAAATAAATAAATATTTATTATGTAAAACATAAAGAATAAAACAACTATAAATCACTGAGAATTCTCCTCGAACTTATATTAATTAAATTTTGATATAATATGCATTTGTTTTACTAATAAACTATTTAGTGACACGTTAAGTTATTACTCTAATGAAGTTTGTATTTTATATCATGTAACAGCATGACGGCGTTCCAACTATGCAATATTGATACACAGGTACGTTGCAGGCTATTTGTGGCATACATCTGAGCAATTAAATAAATCGACATAATGAATAGAGAAACTGTATTTCCTCAAGAATACTAAAATTCTATTTTTCATTAATATAATATAACAAAACTCTAAGTAACTACATTTAGAAATTTTTAACATGTACTAATCACTCAAATCAATTTATATGTTAAAGTAAAAATTATTAATTACACATTGATCTTAAATATATTATAATTCGTTGATTAACAATTATAAATTAAAATGTTTATAAAAAGAAATCGCTTCATCAATTTTAAGTGATAATTTTAAACAAACTATTATTTTTAAATTATTTATAAATTGTTATCTAGACAATTATATAAATTTGATTGTTATTTATCGGTATCTTGAAACAAACATGAATTAAATTTTATAGCTGTGAAAAAAATCTATTTCCATGCGCAAAAAAAAAATGTTTTACTTGATATAATTAGCTTTAGTTGATTTTTTTGTCAAATAATGTTTCTTAACAAGGTTTTATATTTAAGCTATGTGGGCTACAAATTATGATTAGTATAATAGTTAATATAGCAGTCTTCTTTGTAATAATATATAATTCTCTGGTGGTAGTCAAAGTTTAATTAAATTTAACGCTTGACTAAATTTTCTGACGAGCATCAAGAATTTTTGATTTTATTTATAAATTATGTAAATAAAATTAAAGTGATTTCGTAGATAAAATAAGTAATAAGTTATAATTAGACTTCCGTTCATAAGCTTACTATAATCACTTTTATAATCCTTAAATATAGTCAAAACTAAGTGAAAAATGTACAGTATAAATACTCAGTATTTAATAGAACTACTTAAATATGAACGGATTTTTTATATACAAAAACTGTACAATTAATTTACTGAACGATTTCCTTATCATGATATTTTTGTTCTTGTATTTAAATGTGATACTTTCATTATTACTTATTGTTTTGTTTATTAACATATTCTTTCATAATAAATTTAAGAAAAAATTAATTTTTTTTTTATTTATTTATTTTTATAAAACATTGTAAATATCAAGTTTATTAAAAAAAAAATTACTCCTAAGGGTAGATTCCCTAAAATTTACCCCTAAATAATTTTCGAAATGGGAACCTATTTTTATGTTTTACTATTAAATGGAAAACGGTCTATATAACATTTTGACAGATCGATACTCAGTATTGAATTATTACTTCATGAATTGTTATAATTTTTAGTTATATACGCAAGGGGTGTACGCAAGGTAGACAAATATTTATCTGTGCGCTATGGTTATTGTAATATCATAAAGTATTTTTTTTGAAGACGAAGAAGAAGAATTAAATTAGAGTAAATTTATTTGACTTAATGACTGAGCATTAGTGAACACACAGAAAAGTAGAGGGCTGTTTTTTCGTACAGACTTCTGATTTACAGAGGGTTAAAGTGCGTGACCGACCAACGCCACTAATGGATGTGTCATTATGTCGTGCGTCATGTCACTCAATTTTCAGTAGTAACACAGAGATAGAAAAAGGGTAAATATTGTTAACAGTAGTATAGTAAAGTTTGCGTGATTATTATATATTGTTCAGTATATTACTGACGGAGAAGTTTTTAAAAATAATAACAAGTGCATGTAACACGTAAATTTAATATAATTTTACAAAATCTTCGGTCAGACTATTTTTCCACTTTTTTAATTTATTTATTAGTATTAAACTCACTCATAAAAGCAGAATCTTCAGGGTCATTATGATAGAGTAAATGATGAAACCATTAAACGTTTTTTTTTTATAAAGCAGGTAAATTTAACTAAAAGTGGAATCTCTACCATAATATTATCTTATCATGAACTAACTGACTATTTGCACATCATTAATTAAAAAAAAAATTGATAGTTAAAAATTATTACATAAATAAAACTAATATATACTCGCTTGATAGCTTAGCATTAAAAACACATACTAAAAATAAACACTTTAAATAAACATATTGTATAACGTATTAATAACGTAAATTTCTGATTGTAAAAACAATTTTTTGGGTTAACATAGCCATGTTCTCTTGATCTATTGAATATTTTTGTAAAGAGAAACTTATTTGATTCATGAACTTTACAGTGTAATGCGGTCAAATAATTTTTTTCCTTAATTTTAAGGATAAAAAACCTAAACTTTAATTTTCTTAAATGGAAACTCCTGTTTTTAACTTTATAATATAATATAGAAAAAAATATAAACAATTTCGTCCTTATAATTTTTACTTCGACCAACGTTAGCGTTTTAATATTGTTAAGTAAAAATTCACCATTAATTTGATTTTTTCAATACCGAGAGCAGCAATAGTCTGTTGCATTAGGCCATAAATTATTTTTAATGATAGCTATCAATAAAATTGTCTACATCGATTGCCAACAATGTACGATAGTAAATTTGCGTTTAGTATAAGAATATGTGGCTATTAATAGATATAAATTATTTAAGATAAGAATTCCGTTTGTTAACCACAGTCAATAAAAAATAGTTCATATGATAAAGTAGTAAAAAAAAGACTTCTGTTATTCTTAACAAAGAAAAATCATTAACAAATTATTAAATACTGTACTTACAGGCTGTTAACAGAAGAACGATTGAAGAGATAAACAAATTATAAACACAAAATTGTTGGTAATTTTTTTGTCTATCATATTATCANAGTAAAAAAAGACTTCTGTTATTCTTAACAAAGAAAAATCATTAACAAATTATTAAATACTGTACTTACATGCTGTTAACAGAAGAACGATTGAAGAGATAAACAAATTATAAACACAAAATTGTTGGTAATTTTTTTGTCTATCATATTATCAAGTTAGAAAATAGAGGTTCCTTTTTATAATAACTGAAGTCAAGACATTTTTTCCCTAAAACGATGAAAAATAAACAATTGCAATACATGACATAAAATATTCGAACCAAATGATTTTTCTCTTTATAAAAATAATAATCTATTATAGCATAGTTTGAGATAAAATGAGTGCCTTACCCAAAATTAATCATCTTGTATAGCTATACAACTAGAAACAACAACGTATGCAATAAGGTTATACAGGGTGTTCAGTAAGTCAGGAAACGGGTTTCTATTGTTCTCATTGTTTGTAACAATGAGAACAATAGAAACCCGTTATATGAATGTATACAACGACTAAACAATTTTTGAATTAACATTTCTAGTTGTTAATATTTGAATATAAAAATTCACTCATTGTATGTTAAAACAGTATAGGTTTTATACTGTGAAAAAATGAACAAAAATATATATTCCATTAGTCATTCTCATGTGCATACACAAAAAATAAAAGTAATATTTCATAAAATTTAAGTTATTGCTTATAATTGTAAACAATTTAATTGTCCTAAACACCATAAACTCAATATTGAGGGTCTTCTTGTTCGTCTTATTTATAATAAAAAAAAAGATATATATTTTTTAAATCTAGGTAGTTATTAAATTTGAAAGAGCGCTATCTTAAATTAATCACAATTAATTTTTAAAAACCGGCTCTTTTAAGAATACTTTATTTCCATTTTTTTGTGTCTTTCTAACAAACATATTCATCCAAATGAAATTATAAAAAAAACCTTTTAACACAATCAATTTTATATTGTCAATCTCTCATATACTGAAATGGAGTTTGAAATTATTGAAATTTAAAGTTAGTATCAAACAAATAAATATACAGGGTGTTCACTAAGTAAGGAATAATATTCTGTTGTTCTCATTGTTTGTAATAATTGACCTGGGGGTCTATTTTTGAATCGTTCGTTCGACTAATGTATACGTTCATCATATGGATTCTATAGTTATACGGCCTTCTAGGTATTGTTCGATGAATTTTTATGTTCCACAACTGTCTGCCATTTATTGTAATAATATTTTTAATTTTAAATTCTGACATTTTGATTTTTATTATTAAAATATTTATTTTTAATTAATATAATATATATAACAGTTCTATAGTAATATATAACTTTTTAATAATAATAATAATTTATTACTAAAACATACATTTATAATTTGTTAATTTAATTCACTTGATGTGAATTTAGTTGAAGTGATTCGCCAAAATTATATAAATACTAAAAATAATGTATGTACAACTGCACACATGTTAAATTAAATGCACTTCAAACAACAATACTTAAATTATCATCACTAAATTACTACAAATATTTTATATTATAATTTTATTTTTATATTATTAATAAATATAATAATTAATTAGGTATGATGTTAATTTAAAATTATATTCTAGGTAAATATGTTAACCTAAAAGGTAATGATACCTTTTTATTGTTATAAATGACCATACGTTCAATGGACTGTTCGATGGATGGCTCCTAACATCCGTTGGGGACAAACGTGTTTTATTGTTCTAAAAGGGTCGTCTTTTCGATATTTCGAACATGTTCCGAACATGTTCATGAACAACGTTCACCATATAAATCTATACAGGGTGTTCAGTAAGTCAGGAAACGGGTTTCTATTGTTNATACGTTCCGAACATGTTCATGAACAACGTTCACCATATAAATCTATACAGGGTGTTCAGTAAGTCAGGAAACGGGTTTCTATTGTTCTCATTGCTTGTAACAATGAGAACAATAGAAACCAATAGATTCAAAACTAGACCCCCTGATTCATTACTTTTAGAACACCTTGTAGAATGTTCAAGGTACATAATGTACATATACGAAATATAATACCGACATAAGCATACTTGCTTTTAAACGCACAATTTTATTTAACCAAACTATTGGAAAACCAATTATAAAAAGTAAATTATTATGTAAGCATATAAATAAAATGATTCACTCGATATTCAATTTTAGAATTTATACAGATTTTCTGTTTAATAACTTTTAATTCAGTCAATATTTTGCGTTACTTTTTTATTAATTCTATATGCTGAGACAATAAACATTTGATAATAAATGAATATTACAAATAATAAATAATTATTTCATTAGATGGGAAAACGAAAATTTCAATTTACGAAAAATGTAAAACAAATTTCAAATAGCCATTTTCTAGTGTAGATATTAGGAATAAATTTGGGTAAAAATATATTACTAATGTTTGGTATTAAATTATTTGTAGCATTTTAAAGTTTGTGAAAATTTAAATTTTTCATGTATTTTTTTTTACGATGTCAATCATTGAAATTTGTATTAAGAAAAGGACAGAATATTATTTTAAATAATTGTTGGATTACAATGTGGAATATAAATTATTTAAAATTAGTCATTTTAAGTAAAAAATCATCGATTAAAGTATTAAATATCTTATCATTTATAATCAAACAACGGCCGTGTTTTGATTTCTGATTAATAAATAGCAAAGAGATCTACTATCTTCTTTCTATCAAATAAGTAATTTTTTAGAGATGTCTGGACATACCAGGGCACCTGTATAATAAATATCTATGTAAAATTCGTTTTCGTCCAAATGACTTCCTTTAAGCTTTATTACATTTTTTTGTTTATACGTAACGACTACTAGGTTTTTATTAGCAATTTTGTCGGCAATTTAACCAACGTGACGCGCCAAACTATAGTATGTTTTACAACTTGCTTTGTTAAAATTGGTGTTTAAAATGAAAATACAATATTGAACGTTATTAAAAAAGAGCTGTTACTGCTGTTTTAAAATGATTTATAAAAAAACCAACAACATTTTTATTGATTTTGAGTTATTTTATGTACCTAATTTATAATGTTTCTTTAAAATTTAATATTTTGGAAACATATTTTAAAATCGGAACCTTTATAAATTGTAGAATAACCTAAAATATTAATAACATAAACACTATGTTGTTAATTATTTACTATGCCAACATCTACATTTTTTTAAAATAATATTAATGTAATATGACAATCGAATACACCATAAACTCATTTTATACGGAACCTATATAAACACCATGACTGTAATATTAATATTAACTAGATAACTTTAATGTTTTAACAAATTAAACAAGAAGTACAAACGTACTTCTAGTGCATAACATTATGATTTTGCAATATGTTTTATACGATTAAAAAAAGATAATCATTATTAATGATATTAATATTTATTTGATTAATGAATTTTCTGAAAATTCAATAATAGAAAAATTAAGTCTCAGAACTTAACAACATACAACAAATCATTCATGATCAAAGGTAACATGAATATAATATCATTATATTTTTGTTATTACTGATTGTATATATAAATACTGACATGATAAAAAACCCAGCACAGGGGGGTCACGGCACAGTGGTGACGTAGCATAGTTGGATCAAGTATAATGATATCTGACAGTGACTAAAATCACTATCATAAAAAACGCTTCGATGCAAATCTTTAGATAGTGTTTAATTTTAAAAAATAGGTGGATTATTCCAAAAACAACATGATCTGCTAGTTCGTTATTAATATCCTGATTCAGATAAAGTATATCGAATGAAAAAGGGATTATTAAAAATTATTATTTCTCATAAAAAAATTATGTTGACCCATACACTTTTCAATAAGTTATAGCATTATAAAGTTAAAAATAAAAAAATAAAATCGAGAATTTTCACACAAAAATAGCATTTGGTAGCCAATTTCACCCTGAAGACAAAATAAAGTACAAAATTTTTTTTTCCATAATAAAGTGCATTACATTAGCTTTAATTTATGATATATATAAAAGTGTCAGACCTTCCGGAACATTTTCAAAAGTTAAGTTGAAAAAGTTAATTTTTTGTAAAAAGGTTGTCATTTTAAATCCCCCCCCCTGTGGACAGTTAAAGGATCAGATATAACAAAAAAATATACCAAATGAAAGGTAATGATATCTATATAAAAAAAAATTATGTTGATATGTTCATTTTTAAAAATGTTATGGCAGTTTTTAGTAAAAAAAATTGAAAAAATTTTGAAAATTAGCGATTTTTAAATTTGTAATTTTTTTGGAGGTTTCCGCCATTTACGGGAAACGAGGGATTTTTTTAAATTTTTGAGGGTAATGTCTTCGACTAGATACGATTTGTGATCTTTTGATGTATCATTGAAAGAAATCGGTTCGGTGAGAGCTGAGAAAAAGTGGTAACAGAAACAAAAAAAAAAACACATCTTAGTAAAACCAATACCATCTCAGCTTCGCATCGAAGCTAAAAACAAATATTAAAAATTGTTTTTATTTAATTAGCCAATCCATGTATTTGAATAATAATTTTTTTAACTGAATAGTAGATTCAACACTTTTTTTCTCCCTCAAACATTGTAAAATATTATCGGATTAAACTGATAGACAAAATACGGAGGAAAATAAATAAAATACACAACATTGAATCCCAGTATATTTCAAAACAATAGATTTTGTAACATCTGTAATAATAAGTCAATTAATACAATAGGCTTAAGCGTCTTAATACACCCACTCAGTCGCTCTAAGAGTAATATGCATCTACAAGTTAATTATATGTAGGTGGAAACATTAAATATCATGAAAACTGGATGTAATATAGAAATCATTAATGGAATACTCGACAAAGTATTAAGAGTATAAAGAGAAATCGATTAAACACACAATAGTAAAGAAACTAACTTTTGAGAGTTCTCTGAACTGCACTTAAAATTGTTTATCGAAGAGCGATCTTATTTATCTATTATTATTCAGCTGTTAAATCAAACAATTTTGAAAACTTTGACAACCCATTACACAATCAAATTTAAATAATTAATAAGCAAATAACAATAAATATCGAAATGGAATATTTATCATACAATAATTAACGAATGTTATTGAAAATTTTACACTCTTTTATTTTATTAATTCATTGACATTTACATAAATATTATATAAGCCATCTTGTTTTTAACAGTCATATTTTTTCTAGTCAAACTAGAAATAATAAAAAAACAATAAAATAAGTCATTTCTATTTGGTACATTATGCCACTTCAACTTCACTGAATTTTTATTGCTGCTCACATTTCACACTACACACCTTTCAAGTAGACTATTGTATACAAAGTGTATAACATGCCTTGATTACAATCTGTGTATCACTATTTTATACTCGGCCAATATTTGTGTAACATTCATATAAACTTGATATTTATTTATTGTGTCTTATTACAACTATTAAGTAACCGTCCATATTGAGATTTTGGTTATAAAAAAAGTTAAAAATTTTTATTTCCATTATTTCTGTACTAGGAAATAAAAAATTTTTAGAGTACCTCAAATAATAGAATTAAGAAATTCTTTTTGAAAGTGTTTATAAAATTAAATCTGAATACATATGTTGAAACAATAGTAGGAATTTAAATTTAAGTTTTACTAATTCAAAAAAATATGGTATTAGTCTAGTTTACCGGGCACTCTTTTTCATATTTTATAATTAGTTTATTATTATAGAATAATAGTATATAAAAATACCTTCTATGATTCGCATTGAAGCTAAAATTTAAGTGGGAGCAAGTGATTCAAAATTTACGGAGTATTTTGTTTTTCTGAATTCGTAATTGTTGTATACAGTTGATTTATCTATTTTATAATAGATATGTATTGTTTATTGATTATGATTACTTATAATGTCTACAACATTGTGTATTTGATACACTAATTAGTGTGTTATGATGACTAGTAGCGGTTCTTTTTTTTAAAATAACTTAATTTTTCTCTTCTTTTAAGTATAACTTAAATAATTTTTATTTTGTTCTATTTCTCCTCCTTGCCTCCCTGAGTGTTTTCTTGATTGTATAACATGCCCGCATTTTTTAAAAATTCTTTAGTGGGAAATATTGTTTGGTGTTAGTATTTTTTCAAAAACAAATATTTTGTGAGATAACTATCATATAATTTTATTTTACATCAATAGCTGGGGAGAATACCTTGGCATGTCGTCAAGTGTTTTTTACTGTATTTGAATGTGCCACAGTTTCAGGGTCAACAAAATTAATAGAGTTGTTAACCTTAAGGTGATTATAACCAAAATCGTTTAATCTATCAAATGATAAATTTTTTTTTAAGTTTATTTTTTAATATTAATATCTATTAATCATAACCAGGGTTTGGGACTTATAGCACTTAAAATCATCAAAAATAGCGCTTAAAAAAGCACTATAAAACATAAAAAAAAGCACTCAAATAAGCATTTATAAATATAAAAATTAATCAAAAAATTCCCAAAAATTTCTTAATTTTCTTTTAAATAATAAAGTACTAAATATTTGTAACTGTGCTGAGTATACTTTTTTAGGACTTTAGGATTAAATACTATTAAAATGAAATTATTTCATTGAAAATAAATACGGGTATTTAATTAATTTATTCTTTTAATTATAAATTAAAATTAAAAATACAAAAAAAAGAAATATATACAAAAAATTAATTCTGAAAGAATCAAAATGATGTCTGACTTCGACTTTCAAGTTGAATGACAAGAAATGTTAAATAATATCTTGTTTATGGATTTTTTGAAAAATTAAATATAAATTTGTGTTGATATTCTAGTATGCCATAGCGGTCTAAAAATATTGTTTACCAAGAAATCCATTATAAAAAGGAAATCAACCAAGTACCACACTAGTATGACACTTCAACCATAGCTAAAGAAGTTAACGATGCCGAGGACGGCGTTATCTATCAAATAGATAAGATAACAAAGGCAAAACCATACAAACAAGGAAGGCAATTGAATTATTTTCCTTATTAGATCTATCAAAAGCCGATAGAAAAAACCTGGGTAGGCTGCGTCATAAAGAAAATATTTTAATGTACAAAAACAGAAAAAACAAGAAACAAGCATTTGTTTTTTATTAAATCATCGAAAAAAGCAGAAAAAACTAAAAATAAGCGTTTTTTGAAAAAATCATTAAAAATAGCAATAAAAGGCATTTTCTAGCAAATACTATAAGTCCCGAGCCCTGATTATAACAATTTTATTTCATTTCCTGTGACGATTCAGATTTGTTTGGTCACTAATTTTTAGTCCATAGGGTTTAAATAGGTTGGAATTGGGCTAGACTAATTTTTTGGGGGGAGTTTAGGGATGTGAGCTCCATATTATGAAAGTTCTATAAAGACTCCAACCGGCCACCGTTGCATGTAGGCATAAGTATTAATTTTTCTTATTTTTATTTTTATATTTTTGTATTAAGTTATAATAAAAGACCGTTTTTGCATTATGCTCGGTTTTGTTTATTTCACAAAAAACCTGTAATATTTAATAATGTTACACTATAATAAGAGAATTTTTTATTTGCAAACTCGGCAACTTTGTGATGCTGTGACTTTTGTCACAGCATTTGTTGAACCATTTCGTTAATTTTTTCAAACAGTTTTTAAAAATCACGGAAAACAGGTAAAAAAAAAGAATGAAAAATAGTTTCCTGGTAAACTAGACTCGATCCAAAAATATTTTTAAAATCATGATATTATTAATTAATAATAACTTTTTTTTTTTTTTAATTAAGTAATATCATATCATTTATACATAATAATAAAAAAAAGAACATTAGTTGGCAATTAACGAAAAGCTTTGAACAATATTTAAAGAATTCCAAAAACCATAAATGTGATAGTATAAATCATGTAACATGTCTTACCATGACATTTATCAAATCTCCGTTTTACGGACGTGTTCCAATTAACCCAACCCATAATAAAATCCTTGACTCTTTATATTAAAATGAAAACAGCGAAAAATAACACTCCCTATAAATAGTTTATAAGTGAGTACAGTTAACCGACCTTATAAATGGCACACAGTATTTAGTATGTATGCGACATTACAGAGAAAAAAATTAATTTGTTGTTTTTTATATATAGTGGATAATATTTTGCTTTAATGTAAAGATGAGAAGGTATTGGTTTTACTATGTAGTGTTTTTTCACAGGACCGTATTAAGAACTATTTGGACCCCAGAGCAGTACCTTGAGATGAAGTCTTCCTTCCTATAGAAAATATTCTGACGATAGAAAAGAGATGAACAAAAAAAAAACTGTATGACAAATCATGACAGACCATATTTGATAGACTATTTAAACTCATAGACTCTGAAGCGTTCGCCCCCTTATTTTTACTCCCAGGTCTGTTTATTTATATAAATACCCTTACATGACCAATTTTACTCAATATTATGTCAAAAGATTACAAATTGCATTTAGTAGAAGTTATCAGTGTTATTAATTGGAAAAATTCTCAAAATAAAGGAAAATGTGTCAAAATAATGCAATTGTTAAAAAATAGTCTATGTTGATACTTTTAATGTTCACTTAACTTAAGAATTATTTTTTGAAAATCCAAACATTAAAAAAAGTAGTGGAGGTATTAAATTTTATGCCAACATTTTTTTCTTCTTAATTTTTGATGATGTTTCAAAAATCTGTGTCTTTTATGTCAAATTAAGCAAACTACTTTAAAATAGTAATGAAATATATCCCAAATTTTAATGTCGATAAATTAATGATCAAGTTACGCTATTTTCGGTAAAAATGGCTAATTTGAAGTTCTTTACAGATTTAAGTCTTAAAATTTCAAAAATGTTCAAGATTATCTTCTATAAGTTAATAGCCGTTAGAATATTAAATATGTTAAAAACTTATATCAAAAATATGCATGACCTCTACTTTGTATATTCAACTCTAATAAATAACGAGATATGAATTGCAATTATACTACGTTTTAACTTAACTAGTGGATGATCCTCATGGATCATGCCAACCATTGGTTAGACACGAAAATTATTTCTCTCGACAGAATCAAAATAATTTATTCTCGACCGAGCACGTATTCAACAACTCAAACCTCTTTTCTCTTGTCAACAAAATCTGATTAGAAGAGGTTGTATACTTGTAAATTTCAAAAACAGCAAAATCCTTTTTATACCTTAGCTGTCTGTTTAATGATCCCAACCAATGGTTTTAGGCGTTTTACGGGGTAAAAAGATTAATGAAAAGCTCTGAAAACCATTAGACAATTTGCAAACACTCTTCTTAGGCAGTTACCTAGATTAATTTGAATTATTGTTTAACCAATAATTGATAAAGCATTTTAAGAATATAAAAAGTGGTATCCAGATCAAAACGCATCAATACAATCTTAACTATTGAAAAAAAAATCAATCTCCAATAGATCATATGATATATATATATATATATCATTCTCAATAAAAAGTTTCGATATAACAGACAATCATTGTTTTTAAAGAAATTTATAAGCACATTTTTCAGTTTAAAAACTTTTAACTACTTAAAGCTTATTATTTTTGTCTTCCTGGTGGTTCATAGTTCTAATTTATAATTCATAATTTGAAAAACAGTTATGACAGTATTATTAATTGTATTGACTACATTCGAATTTTCTTTACAGATTATTATATAATTAAATTCATAAATCAAATAACTAGAATAATATAATAATATAAAATATGTTATTATTATCAAATATTGGTTTGGGCTCTTTTAAATCTAAATGTTACTTGGTAACTATATCATAATTTAAGCTTTAAGTTAGTTTGTTAAAATATTAACTAAATTAAAAAAACGTGCGTTTACGAGTATGCGCGAATGAAGTAAAACTTCTTTCCGAGTCATTCAACCGATAGAATACTAGATTTGTATTAGAATAAAATATAAAAATCACCTTAATTTTTTTTGAAATTGAAATTAATTAAATTTAATATTATTATTCTTTTGTTAAATATATTCATTAGAATACTATTATTGCATAATACAACATATACGTCTCTCTCGAAAAAAAATAGATAATATTTATTAATTATATAACATTTATTTAATTTAAAAATAATTAAGAATAAATAAAAATGTATAACAAGTATTTTATCTATTTTTTATGTATAACATAATACAATAAATTATATTTAATAACTATTTTTATTGATTATTTGAAAATTTACTTTATGTTAATAAAAATAAATAGCAAATAAATGACTAATATAAATAACAATTATTATCTAAATTTATTTTTATTAATAAGAACAATAATATAAATAATAAATTATCATTGTAAATATTTTATATTATCATTTAATTGTATTTATTCAATAATATATCTATAAAAATAAATAGATTTAATTAAATTATAATATAAAATATGCGTAGCACTTTTTTTTCGAAATTTAAAGTATTAATATTTAAAGTGTATTAATTAATTTAAAATATATGAAATTGTTCATTTATTTTTTTAAGGTAATTTTTGTAAATTATTTAAAATTTAAGTGTATTTTTTTAATTTTACATCAATTAAATTAACAAATTATAAATTTATATATATTAGTAATAAATTATTGCAATTAATAAAAAGTAATGTATTTATTAAAAGTAAATATTCTTATATTAATACAATAAATTGCAATCAATCTTGAAATCTAACATTTTTAGAACGCACACATTTTTCAACACATAAACACATTAAACTTATACATTAAATATGTAAATATTTGATTATACATCAAATAATAGAATCCGTTTGAGAAACAGTTACCTAATAAAACAATAGAAACCGTCCGTGATGCGTGATAATTTTTTTGTTTTTAGTACCCTCTGTAAAGAAGTTTCACTTCAATAAATAATCAACTTAGTTTCTGTGAAATATGTCATCCAAACTGTTATTTAAATAGTGAAAATTTAAAACTGCTATTTATTATTTATCGTTAAATATACTGCAGTTTTCTCTGATACAGTAAACTTTATTTTATTACGATTAAAACATTTAATTTTTTATTCTATTATTATATTTTTTTATAAATGCTATTTATTTTATAAGAACCGTGATTGAATTAACACTAAACAGTCTTTTAACTTTCAAGTGCATATTAATTCTTTTAAAAAACTGTTTTTTGCAAAAACTATAAAAAGTAGAGCTAAACCGCTTTTATCAGATAATAACAGGAGTGTCAAACATACGCAAAAGTTTGGCTAAGAAATCTTTTTGTCACTATTGATATGAATTCCTTCCTTAAAATGTATCTACTATACAAACAAATGTGCTTAAAATCAAATAAAATATCAATAACTTAGTGCACAAACTTAGGCCTAAGTCTAAGTCTTCAAGCAATAAAATAAGTAATTTTAGATATCAAATTATTCAGAAAAATAAACTTATAATAAACAAAATGATTTTTTCCCAATAAAGTCATTAATAAAAATTTGTTAGCTTTAATGCGAAATTGAAAAGGGATTAATTTTACTATGATTTGTTAATTAATTTTTCATTTTTTGTATCTGTCACTGCCCTTTTTAAGCTTGGATTAATTTACTAAACAATATATAAAAAGTCACAAATCGTATTTAATTGAAGATATTACCCTCAAAAATAAAAAAAATTCCCTCATTCAACGTAAATGAGCGGAAATCCCCAAATAGCTTAATTTTAAAAATCAGTAAATTCAAATTTTTTTTAACTAATTTTACTTTAAACTGTCATAACACTTTGAAAAATGATTCAATACAATTATTTTATAAACACTTTTAAATTGTTCCAGAAATACTCCAAACTTCATACATATATTAAATTAATACTTATTCTACATACAAGCTAAAAAAAAAGTTGTTCTAATACCTTTTTTTTTATATGTAAATGACACATCAAAATTAAACAAAAATGATTATTTTGGTAAAAAAATTCATCGTTTTCCATGTTATATAACTGTCTACTTAAATTTTTTTAAGTAGACTATTACGTATATATCATTTTTCTACTTTATCATTTTTTCGTAAAAATTTTAATACAAAATATTAAATCTAAAGACATTATGTAATATTCATGGGTTTGTGGAGTCTTTAGCTCCCATAAATAAATTGATTTTATGAGAAAGCGTAAAATACAGTAATTTTATACAAAAGCTTCCCGTCTGGTCTCTTATCCAAAATTATGAATTACCCCCCACTTATAATTTCTCGAGCTACGTGATAGACCAAAAAAATATTTAAATTGTTTTTTTTTATCTGCAAAATATTTTTTGCTTATACTCATAAACTTTTCTAAATAATTTTTTTATCGATTTATTTTATCATATTTTCTTTTCAAAAAAACTTTAAATAATATTTACAAAACATTATCTCAGAAAATATATTATTTCAGGTAAATTCAAATTTGATTATAAAATTAATATTAATATTATTGTTATTTTAAGTATAATTAGAGATGTTAAAATTTGAGTTATAAGTTAAACATTGTACACATATGATTTCATCAAACCTACAGTAAACTACAGCTGACGTAAAAACTTAACATAACCCTTGGTTAATTTATACCACTAACTATACTATAAATTTCATTTTTGCGATAAATAATGGGGAAATCGTAAATTTTTTTCTTAAAATATTAGCAGATTTTATTTTAGAATGAAAAGCTTTGGTCCTTATACATAGTGATTCACTTATCATAAGTCACACTATCGAAAAATACAAATAATATTAATAATTATTTTATTTGTTTTTTTAGTTCGAGTTCTTTTTATTTTTCTTAATTTTACAATCTTAAGTTTTTTTATGTTTATCATTGAAGTTATTAAAAATTTAAAGAAATGACTGGAGGTGAAGAGTGGATGATGCTATTTTTATAGCTAAACATTCTCTGGCCGTACTCTACCTCTCATCTAAATATAAATATGTTAATAACTTCCGAAAGACTTCTAAAAATTGTAATATATTAAATAATCTAGTTAATTAGGGTTGTTGCTAATTGAAAAATAATACATGACACCCTTGTAAGAGATGAACATAAAATTTTTTTTTATGATTAATACATTGAGAAAAACATTGAACTAAAAGAATACAATAAAAAATGATTAATGTTTTATTCATTTTCGACTAAATTTGTAGTTCAAGATAAGTGAATGACCTTGAATATAATTAATAAAAAATTTATAGGTATTAAATTTATAATGAAACGTCATCTCATAAATGAAAACGTGAAACATCTGTAAAAATCCACAAAAGTTTTATGAATACAGCTAAAAATATTATGCAATGACTACTCGATAAAAAGGATCATAACTAATTTTTGAAAGCTTTAGCTGACTTATTAAAATAAAAATTATACAATTATTTTAAAACATTTTTGACAGTTATCATTTAAATAACATATTATAATTTATAATTAAATAAATTCTTTATTTTGATATTTTGTTCATTGGATATTTTGACCTAGATTCTACCATTTTTCTCTTAAACCCTCATTTGCATGCATTTTCCGTGAATTTATTTATAAAAAAATCCCCCATTTTCCAGAGTTCAATATTGTGAGTTTATGTAATATTTTTGATATATTACATTAATATTGTAATATAATTTTAAAACTAGTATAGTAAATTTTATGTGAGTTCTTTATAAATTAACAAAAAAAACTTATATATTTTATGTATTAACTAAGCTATGTATCCCTATAATTTAACAAATTACAATGATACATGACATTTCATTAAAATATTTAATTCAAAAATTTAATTTTTTTAAGAATGTTTCTCATTATTAATTTTTACAAATTTATTAATATTATATATAACTCTTAGTTTTTCAATTTTTTTTTCTATTGACAACAATAACTATTTATTGTTTTAAATAGGAAATTATAAATTAAAAGAAACTAGATAATTATTATGACAGTCTATAAATTCCTATAAATTGTTCTATTAGCTGTAAAATAGTATTAATTATAAGATAAATCAAAAAAAAGTTTTTAGGATAAGTTTTTCTTTGATTTTATAAAATCACTAACAAAATTATCTTTGTAGAATAGGTATAGTGGTTGCAACTTGAAATCTCAATTTTTTTATGTCATACTAAAACATAGCCTTTTACTATTTTAATTTTTTTTTTTTTTTAATAAGTTATTAATTACATCATTACAAGGATTTCGCTGATTAAAAATTATCATAAACACTAGAATTAATCTGAAAATTCTATAGCCAAATTCAAGAATAAACAACAAATTTATATTAAGAATCTACTATCATATTAATTAATACAAACTAATTTTTATTTTTTATTGTGCAGTTTTAATATGATTATCTCATTAACTATTCTTCGTGAGTAAGTATTTGGCATTTTAATTTATTTAATATAAAAATAACTAAGTACCCACAAAAGAATTCCATGCAATTAAAATTTTATCATAAATTTAATATGTAATAATTATTAAAACATTATAATATTAAATGAAATTAACGAATATAATTTATGATTCTAATATTATTTTTAAAAAAAAATTTTGAATTTTATTGTTCACATAAAACTAATAATTTCAACGAGTTTCTGTACTTATCAATAAAAATTATTTTCACATTATTCATTTTCTTACTATCTGACAATATCCATAAATAACCTTTTATAAAAACAGATAAAACAAAAATCTATTTAAAATCGAATTTATTTATTCAAGTAATTTAGCTATATAACAAAGTTTTTTGTAACATCTATGTAATAAGCTAAATGAGTTTTTTATATTCATAAAATACTAGGGTTACTAATCTAACTCGTGCTTTTTTAAGCTGTTTATAATTTTTTAGGCATTATAATCCTAAAATGTTAGTTAATTTTCACTGCCACGTCAACTTTATAGTAAAATTAAGTTAACCATTATTTTTAAAATGTGTAGCTGAAATAAAGTAATGTTTCATTTTTATATAAATAATAAAAGCCTTTTGAATACTCATTATTGAAAAAAGTAGTTTTTTGTTTTACCTAATAAATCTATACATTTATAAAATAATATATCATTAATCACATTATTTAGACCATCAAAATTACTAACTGAATAGCTAGTACCAGTACCGGATCTATATTTAAGAGGCCAAGATACAAACTAAAAAATGAGACCTTCTAAAAGAAGATTACTTGCCATACACAGATAAATATGCTAATGTAGAGAATGTTTTAAAAAATATATTTAAATGTTTTTCATTTTTTTACCTATTGCTCGATATATTAGTCTAATGCCAAACATTCGTAGCATAAAAAAATACATATATAAAACCATGTCATAGTAAAAATAATTCCTATTTAGCCTAAAAGCAAAGCTTAAATGTAGCTAATTTTGAACAAAAAAAATTATATTCATAACGTGATACACTCATATAAACATATAAGGTCCCAGCAATGCTATGTCGCCATCGTTCATCAAACATCGTCTCTGAATATATTTTCTATCTATAAATTATTTGTATCTATATACAAATATGTATATAAGTGTTCTTGTCAAGTTGCTGTTAGTACAGTGACTTGATAGAAGAACCCTTTTCATATTATATAATGCGCATATGATACAAAGTAGTAATACTTATCTACAATGTTGTCAGATAATATTAAAACGACAACGAAAGTGGGAATGAAAAACGAAAATATGTTAGTCAGGAACGTGACAAAATGCATCTTCCAGAAATTTGCTTTTTAACACTTACAAAAAAAAATAGCTGCAAAGAAGATGAATAAGATTAAGAGACCGAAGAAACTTGAAACGGAAATATTTACTAGAGGAAACAGTGGTTTCATTCAGTTGACAGTTTTTAGCCATGTAAAACTATGCGGGCTACGATTGTCTATAGGGTTGTTTCTGGTGGGCGTACTCGAGAAATTTTCCATGTCACACGATTTACACGAATTTCCACTATCCAACACTATAATACACCAAGTGCATTATTACTTAGATTACACAGAAAGAAACATTTTTTTTTCGACACGTATCACTCGAATATTGGAATTACCTTTCATTTTTCGATATTTTACGAAAAATTACTATTTTTTATAAAATTAAATTAAATCAAATAATAAACTTCAGTCCTCATAAATTAAATGTAAAAACTTATGAAAAATTATGCTATTATTATATTGTAAATTTAATACAACTTAATAGTACATTTTCAATGTTTCTTAGTTAAAACTTTTTACATTACTATATTTTTTTAAAGTGATGCTAGAATTTTCATGAGACACGTCGTATTTTATATTTATAACAGACCAAATTATGAAAAATAGTATTTTCTTACTTTCAAGTAAATCATACTTGACCAAGCTATAAAGCGAATGTCTTTATATTAAATATTGATTTATTTATATTAACATATAAAAGTCTCATAAACGATAAATAACGATAGCTCATATTATTTTTAAAAGTTTAGTTTTATTAAAATAAAGTTATAAGATCTAAATTTGTATAGTATACCTGTATAAGGGAGTTTTTTCTAGTCGGGGTGTCAGTATGTGTTTAGCGTTGATAATGGTAACATTGTTTCCGAAATACGTATCCGCGACTTTTCATTAATTTTTTGTGGCTTTGAGTTTAATATTTTTAGTATTTTTTAGTTTTATAGTTTTTTAAATTAATAATATTTTTAATATAGTTTTAATTTTACTTAATTAATTAGCCACAAGTGATCAATTTTTATTATACATAAACAAATATAACTGCATAAATTAAATAATTTCAATCGATTCTAACATATTTTATAAATAAATGAAGATTCATAGTACAATTTATATGCAATCGTATAATATATAATGATAACTGCAAATGTATATCATATTTTTAATTCTATAAAAAAATTATTTGATTATATATTTTGAATTTCGAATTTATTTTTAACAATAATAATTTTATAATGGTATTCATGAAGGAATAAAAATGTTATTAGAAGCTAACTGAAACAGAAAACGTGACCTTTATTATCAATAAAGGGCTTAAAACAGATACCTTAAAGATTGTACTACAATAGCAATGCATAAAATAATAAATAACCAACAAGCGTGTTTAATAAAAATTTCGAATACAAAAAAAAAAATGAATATTTTAAAAGTTTAAACGGCATTTTAAAATCATGTAAACAATCTCTCATAAAATAACTACGTACTAGAATAACTACTTTAATTACTAGTGGATTTTCTTTGAAAATAAGATTGTAATTAAAGACGTGTTAATAGAAACTCAGCTCTAAAATTGTTAAAACTCACAACATAATTTACATATAATACTGAAAACATCAAAAATTATAAAGGTAACAACTTTTTAATAATTCTTAAGTTCGTATGGTGACTTTAACAAGTATTTGTTTTACATTCATGTTTATACAAAGATATGACTTTATTAAGAGGAAAATAACAACAGAATCTGATTAAAAAAGTAACTACTATATTTGTATAACCTCGACGACCTAAAAAAATGAAATCATATAAGTTTACCTCTGAACTATAAAAATTCATCATACGATCAACAGTGAATGTTACTGGTTGGTTTAATGGACACGTACAAAAACAATAGTTTGCCATGTTTTGAAACCATTTATATTCGTACAAAGACAAGGTTGATAAAAACCATTAGGTACATCACTGATGATAACCCACAATTGCTATTCAAATAATAATAGTATGAAAACATGTGGCTTTTATTTAACGTTTAAGTTTATAAACGCAATTTTCTACAATAAAAAAATGATAACAATATATTATTTAACTACAAAAGAAAATGTAAAGTATATTATTGCATTATTCAAAATCGACATAAAAAAAGGAAAACCATAAGGAGCCTTTTATTTTGTACGTGACACAAACTTATATTTTTTTTTTGACGACAATGTTCTACTTTCGCAATGGTAGGATTTTATATCAGTTTCTTGTACAATACATACATATATATATATATATATTATAAACTTTATTAAAAAATAATCAGCTTAAAAACAAATATTAAAAAGTATAATACTATCGATACTATGTCATAATGGTATAACATATATGATGATAATTATTAATGAACACTAAAATAGAGAGAAATTGGATATTATTTAAAATTATTGCTAACAGATCTTTTAATATACAAATTAAAAATTATTAATTTTAAATTTTAATTTGAAAGATAGGAAAAGGAGAAAAAAAATTAATTAGAGATTACATGCCAAAGCTGAAACTCCCCAGGAAAGATATAGTGGAAATAAGTATAATAGGAGAACGAGAAATAAGAATATTAACTACGGAAGAAAGATTAATATTTTTGGCGGCTAAAAGGCTAAATAGTGTATTTTTGCTTTATTATTAGCCGATATTTTTGACTCACAAACTTATAAAATACAATAAGTGTTTGGCGAAAAACAAAAAAAAAACGGTAGCACAGTGAGGTCGCGGCATAGTGGAGACATTGCATAGTAGGGTCCAGTATAGATTTAATCTGACAGTGATTAAAATCACTATCATAAGAAACGCTTCGATGCAAATCTGTAGATAGTGTTTAATTTTAAAAAATTGATGGATAATTGCAAAAGCAACATCAACTTCTATTAAAATAAAATACAAAACCCATAATTATCATACAAAAATAGTATATTTTTCAATATGGTAGCCATTTGCG
>NW_026099574.1:41490635-41492990 GCF_025091365.1 Daktulosphaira vitifoliae
TAAAATTAATACCTTCTCCGCTTCGCATCGAAGCTAAAAAAAAAACAAGAATAGTAAACTTAATAAATTAAACTTGATAAATTAAATTTACTACCAAATAAATGCATTAAAATAATCTGTTATTATTTCAGTGTTCTTGTAACAGTTTAGCTTAAAATATATATTCTAAATAAAATTAATAATGGCATATATTTTCAATCGGTTGTATGTTGTGTTTATTCCATAATTGTGAACATTTGTATCATTATTTTCTAAAGTTCTTTAACATAGTTAAGAATATTATTGAAAATTAAGTGTTTCATTGCAAAAAAAATTATTTATAGAATATTCAAACCTCAGTCTCATGAACAATTAAGATAAAAATTATATGTATCTTAGATTCTACTAATGTAAAATAGTTTTAAAAACACAATTGATAATTAAATTATCACTAGTAAAAACTCTTAGAAATAACAATTTTTTTTAATTCTTCAAGTTTAATTGGTAGCTAACTACCAGCATATATTTTATTTAGATGACTTTAGCACCTCTTATTTTATTTATTAGTTTTATTAACGCTTACTTTTAAATCATTGTAATGTTACCTAATACGTATATTTAATAATGATTTAAATAATCTTAATAAATTTACAAATTTTTGAATTAAACAATATTTTTCTTAACAAAAATTTAAAATTTTCAAGTTTCCAAGAAAATGAGTCTTAATCTTAATTAATAACTCTGTATATAATTTTGAATTTTAACACTTTTTTGTTTAGTTGGAAACTCATTATTCAGACTTATATGATAGCTTTTTTACAAAATATACTAAAACAAGTACTTTCAACAAAAGTTTTTGAATTTTAAACGATATCTAAACATTAAAAATATTAATAAATTTAACAACAATAAATAAATATACAATTAAGATAAATTTTTCAAAAACTCAAAAACCAAAATAACAATTGTGCTGAAATTTCAGTTTTGGTTAAGGTTACAGTTTTTAAAGGTTTGTTACGGTTTCATAGGGGTCTTGCTTTTGCAATTGTAAAATACTTTTGAATACAAAACTGATTTCTTAGGTTTCATATCCTAGCTCTGAATAGAATTTTTTATTTGCGCATTATTGTAAAAATAATACACAGCTCTATATAAAGCGCCGCTTAACATTACCCCACTTTTCTTTTTTTAAATCTTTGAATGGTAATATCTCAAAAAGCTATGTTACAAAAATTTATTTAGAACATTCTTACATTCAAAAGTTACCCCTAAATATACTCATAGAAACATTTTTCTTTTTTATATAAACTTGATACTTTCTAAGTTTATGAAAATAAATCAAATTTTACTCTGTATATTTTTATGAAAAAACCATTATTTAACGAAAACTAAAAAGCAATAATTTAGATATAAATAAAGTATGACAGATGAGTTTTTTTAAAGTTTGTTATACGTCAGTTAAATTAGATGAGCTGAATGAATAAATCTTAAAACATATATAGTTTAATAGCATAATTGTCTTCAGCGAGGTTCAAGTAAATGTCAATAACTTAACATCAATCAGAAATTTAATTAAATTAATTAGTTAATTATAATATATTAGCAATCATTATTATATCCTTATATTAAGTATATTATTATGTAAAATGTACCGGACGGGATCGAGTATGCTTTGAATAAGGGTCGAATAATTAAAAAAAATAAATTTTTATCAATATTAGTACAAAATTGATTTAACAAATCAACCACTCACCAACAAACATAAAAAAAAACCCAGCACAGGGGGGTCGCAGCACAGTGGTGACGTGGCATAGATGGATCAAGTATAATGATATCTGACAGTGATTAAAATCACTATCATAAAAAACGCTTCGATGCAAATCTTTAGATACTTTTTAATTTTAAAAAATTGGTGGACTATTCCAAAAGCTACATGATCTGCTAGTTCATTATTAATATCCTAATTAAGATAAAGTATGTAAAATGAAAAAGGAATTATTAAAAAATATTATTTATCATAAAAAAATAATGTTGATCCATACATTTTTCAATAAGTCATAGCATTATAAAGTTAAAAATGTAAAAAATAAAATCGAGAATTTTCACACAATAATAGCATTCGGTAGCCATTTTCACCGTGAAGATAAAATAAAGTCCGAAATTTTTTTTTTGCATAATAAAGTAAATTACATTAGCTTTAATTTAAGATATATATAAAAGTGTCAGACTTTCCGGAACACTTTCAAAATTTAAGTTGAAAAAGTAAATTTTTTGTGAAAAAGTGGTCATTTTTAATCCCCCCCTGTGGGCAGGTAAAGGGTCAGATATAAAAAAAATATATACCAAATGATAGGTAAAGACATCATGCATCTATAA
>NW_026099574.1:41494296-41605094 GCF_025091365.1 Daktulosphaira vitifoliae
AAAAAAAAAAAAAAAAAAAAAAAAAAAAAAAAACACATCTTAGTAAAACCAATACCTTCTCAGCTTCGCATCGAAGCTAAAATGTTAAAAAAGATTAGGTATAATTTTTGGTAAATCTGTTTTCACATTTTCAAGGTATTAAATTTAATTAAAAACTATTTTAATTAAACTATTAACTATATTAACTATTTAATATAGTTTGCAGTATGTATGATTTAAGAAATATAAAACAATTCTTGTTGCTAACATGATAAGGTTCAAATGCATTCCGTTAAGCCCGAACGTCTTCGAGATAAATTTTGCTCACAGAGAAATTTTTATTTTAGTCAACGGTTAACTTTTAAAAAGGAAAACAAAACTTGACTTCTTTTATGTAAATATTGTTTAAAACCGTTATCTAGGATTCTAGAATAGATTAAATAGTAATATGTGAGGTTGCTCTGTAGAAGCAACATACTAATATATGATTAATATTACAGTAATAATCCATTTGTTAATCCATTACTACTCAGTATCTACAAACTACATAATTAGTGTAAATACTTTAAACTTTAGTTTGTTGGAAATATATTGCTAATGACGGCCGCCAGGTACCAGTATAATATAACTTATTACAATATATTATTTGCAAACATCCGTCAGACATAAATCATAGGCTCAAATGCACGTTTACATAAAATAATAGCTCAGTATGAAACTTGTAAAAGAAAAATTATTACTCAGAACACATGATCCACAATATTGATTTCATAAAAAAATATTTAGATAAAGGAACTGTACTTAAAATCACAGAATATTCTAAAAAAACCTTTTTTTTGGAAATTATTTATTTATTATCAATAGTAAGTAAAATTAATATTAAAAACCCATGTCCATAAAAAATAGCTTTCACTTGCGCAGTAAAATGAGTGGCTGTTTACTAAAATAAATATTAAAATTTGAGTTCAGGAAAACATTAAATTGATATTTATATATTTTACATAATATTTTTTTAATGAATATAGGTAAATTAAAAATTATCTTATAAGCTATAGAAAATGCACATTTATATATCTGAATAAATTATTTACTAAATCTTCAAAAAACTCATAGCCACGTCGTTTTTATTTAACTAGAGCATTAATCCTTAAAATTAACATTATATAATATAAAGTAAATCATTTGTTTGATAAAATTATCAGCTATCAATTATTTTGAGTAATTGCGAATAAAAATAAAATTTCTATAATGTTCAATTAATTCAAGATGACACAAAAATTAATAAAATATGGTTAATAGATTAAAATACGAAATAAGTGTACTCGTATTGCACTTAGTCATTGCTAAAATTATTTAGATACATCAATCGAGTTCGTCATTAACATGATAGATGAACGAACAATAAATTAGAAATCGGTCCAATGAATATAACTTTAAAATTACAATTATTACACAGACCAATGAACACTTTGAATATAAACCATAAAAATTCCCCAATTCTTTTTAAAATAAAGTCCCATAAAACAGGTTAATAAAAAATATAAGTAGATTAAATGCACAAAATAAAAATAACATTTAAAATTATACTTTAAATGGAATCATAACTTAAGAATACTAATTTTCATTATTTGATTAATAACAACTTGAGAAAATGAAATTAATTAGTTCCACAAAATAACATATAGAAAAAAGCTAATAGAAATCCTGAGGAATTTAATAATTGCAATAATTTTTGGAAGTATTAAGTTAATTATTTCTATTATTTGTAATTTATTAACTATTATAATTTATTATTTTATAATTATACTGAGCAAAAATGTGACTAAAATATAGATACTATTCTACTGAAAACTTTGGTATAAACTAAAAAGGTATTAGACATAACAACAATATAACTAAGTCAAATTATGATATCCACTTTACTTTGTAAGACTATTTAATGTGGTCAAATATTACGAGTAAATAGAAAGTAACCATTGTAAAACATTTGGCTATTTAATTTAATTCGACGTATCTTTCAACTTTTTAGTGCACTATTATTTATTACAGTATCATTAATTATTAATTGTAATTTGATGATAAAAAAAATAATATTACGAGTATGATTTTTATTTTGACATTAAAAAATTCTATAAAACCCAAATATATATTTATACTGTCATTTTATTATAATTTCATAAAGATAATAAATATTTTTATTAAAAAGGTAACCTTGGAGAATTCACAGAATTATAATTAAAGGTGAAACAGTTTTATATTCAAATATATTTTTTTTGACAAAAAAATATATTTTGACTGTTCCAGTTTCTAAAAATTAAAAATCCAATAAAACAAATAAACATCTTAAAGAATTGGATTATCTTTTTACAAAAGTCAAATAGAACATTTAATATTTGACTCCACCTGATTGTTATATGTGATTTATAAATAAGAAAATGTTGACTGTTTAACTTTTGAAAATACACCTATTTTTAATTTATACTGTCAACTCACAATTCAAAAACAGAAAACAAACCCAGGATCCCTGTTTTTTTTTTTTTTTATTTGAAAAATTATTATTAATAATAACTTATTTTCCCAAACGTAATAAAAAGGACTAAAATAATATTTTAAATGGATGAAAAAACATTCAATGTCATAAAAACTGTATCGTTTAATTTCATTATCGTGTAACAACAATAAAATGTTTGAACAAAAAATGTATAGAGTGTTCAGTAAGTAAGGAAACGGGTTTCTATTATTCTTATTGTTTGTAACAATTGGCCTATTTCCTTACTTACTGAACACTCCGTACATTCGGGATAATTCAAGCGCATTAAAATGTTAAATATTTCTACAAAACACATGATCTATATTTTATAAATGCTTCATCACTATCCAGTAAATGTCATATTGTACAATGGCATGCGTTATTTACAATAATACTTTTTTGCTATCAAATAAATTGTAATTATACTGGTTTCTTCTATACATTTTATGAATTAAAACTGTTTATATAAATATTATTTCAAGTTTTGCAAATTTCTGAATAGCGATAATATGTCGCCAATAAAATACGCAGAATTCTTGCGAATACGATCAACAACGACAATCGCTTTGTTAGATACATACTCTCTAGGGAACAAATCCGTGAAATCTGATAAGTTGTACATTTCAGATTTATAAGCTTAAAGCATATTTGCTCTACAAGCTATATCTACCCGTATAGATAGTACAATGTATATAAATATCATAAATTACAATAGTATGTACGAAAAAGTATAAAAACTTAAAATGATATCTCGTTATATTATACAACAGAAGCTTATTTGTAATAAAATAAAAATAATAATAATATAAACGATTACTTGCACTTAAAATTTATCGAGATTTTATATATTTTTAATTCAAATTATTGTTTATACTTTCAAAAAAAAAAGATACATGACTTTTTTTGGCGAGAAGACCTTTTATTCTCATAATATTACAAGATATTCAGAATCATCAATCGAAAGTAATACATAAAAAAGGAGGTATGGTTAATAATAATATACACAAATCCAAATTATATGTCATGATTATTACATGCATAGACGATAATAACTTCTTCTTCTTCTTCCTCACCTTTATCCTATTTACTTACGATAAGGATAAGGGTTATCCTAAACTACCACTTGACACGATATCCCACATCATCTACGCACACATCAGCTGTCCTCATATCACATTCAATAACATCCCTCTATCTCTTTTTTGTTCATCATCTACCTCCTCTTCTTTCAACATTCTTTTTCATAACTGTTCTTACAGCTTCCTATTATTCTCTGCTCATATATGTTTGTTTCTCATCCTATCTTCACCAGCCATTCTACGTATTCGTTATTGTTATTAAAAAATAATACATTAATTAAAAGTAATTATTTTAATATTAAAAATCAAGTTACATTAATTTAAAATTTTAAATATTTATTGAAGAACCATCAATATAGAGAATAAGTGAGGGGTTAAACCAGAACCTTGGTACACTCTTACTCTTATACTAACAACTTCTGATACTTTGACCACACTTTTTACCCTGGTACAAGTACCATCATACATATACTCTATTATATTAATGTACATTTTTGGGACTCCGTTTCTCATTAATGGTCACTTTAAAATCTCTATCTGTTCTCTATCATAGGCTTTCTCTAAATCTGTAAATATCATACACAGCTTTTTATTCTTTTCTCTATACTTTTCTATTAGTTATTTTACACGAAAAAAATGGCACCATCGTTGACTTACCAGACATAAATCCAAACTAGTTTTTAAGTACTGATTTCTTATTTTTTATTCTCTTATCTATTTCCTTTTCCCATATCTTCATACAATAGCGCATAAGCTTTATGCTTCTATAGTTTCTACACTTCTGTAAATCTCCTTTTCCTTTAAATATCGGTATCACAATACTATTCCTCCATTCTTTTGGCATTTTCCCTTCTAATAGGATTTTATTAAAAGATCTTCAACTACCTTATAGCAACGATAGGTTGAACTAAAATTATGAAAATAATTTAAGATAGTTATTTATAAAGGAAGTTTTGTACTTTTTAATAAATTAAGTATAAAAATCGAACTTGTTAATTTATTCGAGGTGTTTAAGTTAGAAGTTATTATACATTTCTATGTAAAAATGTATATAATTTTATTATAATTTTTTTGATACAAATTTATTGTAATAAATATGATTACCATTAATATTAATTTAATGTGATATAAAAAATAATTTTATAAATTTTTATTATTAAATATAAATATATCAATACTGTAATATAATTTTCCTCATGCATTAAAAAAAGATTTGATAACGTTTTAGGTACTTTTGTTGATTTAAATAACTTTTCTACAATTTGAATTAATTGTTCCTTGTGTGAACTACTACATTGGACTAAAAAACATAAATTTAATATTTTACCCACAGCTTTAAAAGCTGAAATATATAAAATAAGCTTAAGTAACCCACACCCAGAGAAAAACCTCGATCTATACAATAAATTCATTGTTCAATTTGATAAATATACCATTACTATTGAATCTATTATATATTTATCAATATGATGATTTTTTTTCTTATCTTGAACAATAATTATTCATAAGAATAATTATTTTGTTTGTATTAATAAAACATTATCATAAACCCTTGATAAAATTTCTCTATCAAAATTGATTGAGGTTTTTCTTTGGGTGCAATATGTCAATAAATTTTAAATTCATTTAGTTAATTGGAATCTTTTAATGATTTATACATGGGTTACACTTAAAAATTTCACTATGATAGTTTTTAGTAATAATTTTTAATTTTGTTAGCCAAATTAATGTCTTTTCTCATTCAAGAAGTGGTACTATCCATTCCAAAATAGATTTGGAATAACATACTTCTGTAATACATAAGTTTTATCCTTTGGAATAAAATAGTGGTTAGAATTGCGACAATTTTTTCATAATTTTTATTACATCAGAAACATTTAAATTTATTATAAACCTTTCTTAAATCTCCATAAGTTTTCAATTTTTTGTTGTTATTTTTAAATATTTTCATTAGTTATGAAATGCCTTTCAAATGTCAAATATTTTGTTAGTATCTCATTTTTTTTTTAAGTAATGAAGTAATAGGACCATAGAAATGTAGATGTAGCAGTTTTTTGATCATTCATAAATAATTAATAATAATTTTAAGTCTTTCACAAACAAAATGTCTTTCATGCCTCTGTCAATTAAAAAAAAAATTTTTTTTGAATAAAAAATAATGGTCTTCATGTATTTATAACTGTTATTTAATTTTTTATCATTAAAGCTTCAGCAATTATTGTATTTAAGGTGTAATACATGAATCAGATCAAATTTTACCGCAACTCGTTATCATACGGTCATGTTAGTGGAGTAGTCAGCATTCCATAATGAGGAGTCAAGGTAAAAAAATCTACAAAATTCCATATTTTAAACCTTTTTATATTACTCACAATTTAATTTTAGATATGAATATTGCTGTCAAAGGGGGGGGGGCTGGCTACGCCACTGTGTCATGTCATACTTTCGCATTATTATGTCCAAAATGCCTATCATTTGAGTATATTCAGAACTGGAAACATTTGGCACAGTAATTAAATATTTTGGCATCATTCTTTTTATTAAAATCTAAAGGAGCTTATTTTTAAATTCTTTACACTTTTTTGCCCTGACTATTAAAATTATATTGTCAATAACTGTATCATTTAGAATATATTCAAAGGTCTAATGATTTAGTTCACTAATATTTATAGGTTTTATCAATACAAATAATATAATTTTAAAATTTAAAAATTATTTTTTAAGTAAAAACTATAGTTATTACTTTGATTTAACAAACATTTTTAAAGGACAATAACAATTTTTTTAAGCTTAGTATATAATATTTAATAAGTTTTAATATCTTATCCCTTTAATAGTAAAATAGAAATAGACGTTTTAATATCATGAAAATTAATGATAATATTTTTCATTAAATGGTATGATTACTACTTGATACTACTTCTAACGGACTGTTGAATCAAACCATAATATGAAAATCGAAAGAAATGTATTATTTCCTCTTATACCCTTCAAATATTAATTACTGAAAATGAACAAATACTGTATACAGAATCATGATATTAGAAAATTAATTTTATCGTTTTATACTTCATAAAACAACAAAATTACTAATATGCACTAATATTTAGCTCAAAATAGTAATAATTTATATAATCATTCATACATAAATAAATTATGTAGCATGTCATTTATTTATATATGTTGCGTATATTTTAAGCAACCTAACTTTCAGATTGCAAAAAAGAAATATATTCAGTAAGCAAGATTCTAATTTAATACCTATTAAATTTATTTATATTTTTCTATTTAAATTTATGTTGATGAAGCAGGAAATAAAATATAGTTATTCAAAAAACTATTTGTAATGCATACATTTAATAATACAAAGTTGATATTTTCATAAGTGTAGATATCTACTTTTTGACTCGAAATTAAAAGTATACTGCGCATACGCGATATATTATTTTTTGGTTAAAAACAATGAGCTAAATTTATTTTTTTTATTGCATATTATATAATTAAGCTAAAAATGATTGTATATTTATAAATTTAATTAATTACTTAATTTAAAATAGATTAAATATAATATTTGTAAAATATTATAAAACTTTAACGAAAAATAATTATTAAATACAATTTAACATTACTTGATAGTAGCATAATTAGAGTGTAGACACTGTGAAACTCCCATTAATCGTAAAATATAATTACATAAAAGAGTTATGGAAATTCCTCAGTGTAGGAAAATACAAGAATTTGTAATTCCAATCTAAATATTGGCATTAAAAAATTCTATCTAGGCCATGATATGTAAAATTGTAATTTGATATTAAATTAGTTTCCTATTTAAAACATACTTTTACTTTCAAATGATTACTTGTAAGTAATTTAAATTGCAAATGACAATAAAATTATCAACAATAAAGGTATAGACGTATAAATAAATAGTAATGACCATGAAAGGTAACGTTGCTTAGCTACAGCACGTTTACCCAATCCGTTTGAAAATAGACTTTATGGCTAATTTACAATATTGTTGTAATATACTAAGGATAGGTTTGGAATCTACACTATCATGAAACATTGGAAAAGATAGTTAACTAAAGAAAGCTATTTTTATATTTCACATTTGATTATAAAATGTAAGTAGGAGACTATTTTTTTCGTTTCTTTGAAAAATGTTTAATTTCATAAGTATAACTCAATTCCTTTAATATCCAATCCAACTCAGATTATAAATAAATGTTACTTAGAAGTCTTTTAATTTCATTTTACTGTAAAAAATTATATTTATTACAATTTTAGCTATAAAATTTTGATGATAATTTCAGTTGCTTTATGTAATGTTATCAATATTAACTACTCTAATAATATAGTATTTTATTAAAACAAAATTTAGATTAATTTTATTACTTGCATAAATTTATATATATTTTTTATATAAACATATATATAAATATATATATCTATGAGAGCAGTAAATTTTAAAAATATCAAAAATAACATTTTATAAATAAAAGTAATAAAATTTGTAGTAAAAATTTTTAAATTTGAAGTACATTTCGCATAAATATTTTAGCTCCTTGTACCTATCTAGAAATTTAAAAACTTATTGTTTAATTTTTTTATATAACAAAATATTTATAAACGAAATGTATTTAGAAACAGCCTATATTTGTTGTTACTAGAAAAGTAATAAAATATTAATTTTATTAAATTAAATATAATTATTGTTCTTACAGTTCATTAATTTAACTTTAATAATAATAATAAATTGGTGTAAGGAATACATAGGTATTTTTCAATATTATTCATTAAAAATCGTTTTTATACACTTTGCATATTGTCTCCACGAGATATCTCATTTCCTTAGGGAAAATATAAAATAAATTTTCTCAGTCCAACATCAAAATGATTACTATTTACTTACGACGTAACAAAACGACATTAATACAACTTAAGAGATTATGCATTATATTATAACAAACCCACTATAAAATGCATTGTTGAGAAATAATTAACTTTGTGAAGCCTGTCAAAATGTTGAACTTTCAAAACAAAACACTTTAAACTATTTTACAATTGAAAAATTCTTTCGTAAATTATACAATTTGACGTATAAAAAATTATTAAATTTTAAATCGAACAAATTTCAATGAAGAGTTTTCAGACAAAATGTCAAAGAAAAATAGAATAATTCGATGATTTATTGAGAAAGTGGTCAAGTAATGAATAGGTATACAGTGTGTTCAGTTAATAAAGAAACATATCAATTTTTACTAACAATGAGAAGAATAGAAACCTGTTTCAATACTTATTAAACACACTATACATTGAGATTTGGCATGTATGAAAATAAATGAAAAATGTATAATATCAATTTAATATAATTTGGGTGTACAATATAAACCGTTTATATATTACGTTTAATTGGTTTATTTATTTTACATATTTTTTTTCATCACTGTATATACTTTATTATTATAAAGTATATACAGTGTACAATATGCGCCGTTTAATAATATCCTTTTAACAATAATATTTTTAATTATTAAAAGTTTACAATATATACTTAGATACATTTTTTCTTATATTAAGATTTAGTATGACACAATTTTAGGTTACCACAGTATAATTGATAATAGTTATTACCTACTTCATATTCATAATATTATATGAGTTATCACTCTCAGGTTAATTATAAATTAAATTATTTATAGTGATTAAAACAACTTTTTGTGATGATATAGCTAAAAAAAATTTTTTTATAAATTAATCACTTTTATCATATTTAAGAGAAAACCTGTAAATTTACTTTTAAAAATTCAGTAATATGGATGTTACTTTAACATATATTTCATTATTTACTTTAATGCCTAATAATACATTTAACATAAATAATACATCGTTTTTCATATTTATCTTCCGCTAATCATTATCATCATCAAATGAACTTTTTATTTTAAAGTAAACACTTGTTATTATTGTNTTTATTTTAGTATCACATTTATTACTTAAAGGAAAACATTTTTAATTTACAATAATATAAAAACATACTATAATAATAATAAACACATCAAAATAAAAACAAACAATAAGTCCTTTGAAACGTTACACAATTAGTAAAAGAGCTTCTTTTATTAAAATTACAAATTAGGGCATACCGCCCTAATAAAAAGATGAGGTATGCACATGATCTCTTCATTTTTTTATCTTACTTTTAAAAATTCAGTAATATGGATGTTACTTTAACATATATTTCATTATTTACTTTAATGCCTAATAATACATTTAACATAAATAATACATCGTTTTTCATATTTATCTTCCGCTAATCATTATCATCATCAAATGAACTTTTTATTTTAAAGTAAACACTTGTTATTATTGTATACAAATGGTACATTCTAATAATTATAAAGTGATTAAATTTATTAGATCAATCTTAATAATTCGTAACCATTATGTAATTATAAAACAGTTTAATAATTAATTGTTATTCAGTTATAATTAGTTACCCAGAGAAATATTTAATAAAAAAAATTCATTTATAATAAAAATATTTGTCATGATTTTTATACAACATATTATAATAAAGTAACATGATTGCCATTTTTTCTAAAAAATTTGACGTAGTATAGACATAAAAATGTAAATGTTTCAAAAATTATTTTATTAAAAAAAATGATAAAAAATTACGTCATTCTTTTTACTTGTATTAAATAGATTTAATAATACACTTATAAATACTTTACTTGTACCAAAGTTTCCTTTTGAGAAAAAAATTATATGTAGATCAATATTTATATAAAAATCTAAATTTGATCAAAGAAATTATTAATTATACATTTTAATTTTATAGTAGACTCATATGCTCGTAAAATATTATGAGCACTTACTTGAGATTCTGTTCTTATTTATTATTTGTAACATTTAATCAATTAGCTTTTATATTCATAATGTATCAAAAACATACACAGCTAAATTGTTTTGGGATTTAAAACACGTGTCATGGTCAACTTTATTGAGCAAATAATACGAAAATAATAATTGACATTGGGTTGAATGCATACAGTTTGTTTACTAAACTGATGTATATTTTGTCATTTGACCTATTTTAGCATTATGGTAAAAAAAAATGGCTCATTGACAATATAAGAGCTATTCAGAAATTATTTATGTTTATATAAAAAAAAAATCAAATGAATACCAATTTATTTGTTGAGCTTTTCTCAGAAAGTATAATCGATAAATCATTGCCTAATAATAGGTTACATAATTAAACTAAATGTGGGTTATGTAAAAATACATATTAATTTAATTTAAGTAAATCTTTTTAAATTCAATAAAAAATAATTTATTTTTGTAAACGTCAACCAGTTATATGTTAGTGATTAACAATATATTTACTCAAATGCATTCTTTCTTTTTGACCTTATAAAAACTTTAAATTAAAGATATCAAATTAAAAATAAAATTGATATTAGACAATAAATTGTTTAACTACTGCAACCTACAAGAAAATCAGACTTGCCTTATACTACTTTTTAAAAGTGATAAAAGTGATAACTAAGCTATTTATAAATTAATCTATTAAGGAGAATATATTTTTACTCAAAAAATAATATTAATTTCCTAAAAGAAACCTATTTAATGTATGTTAAGCAATTTACTATAAAACTAAAAGAATATCATTTTGAAAATTTTAGATAACCGACATCTCAAAAGAATTTATTAGGTGATCAAAAAAGCATTTCATAAGTTTTGAAAACACGAGCTATGAAATGGAAAACGTATCGGACCTTCAATAATATAATGAAAATACCATGTTCTTGTATAATTCATAATATGCTGTTTCGATTTCAAAATTATTTGCAGTGTAACATTTGGTTTTTATTTTTATCCTTCACTTTTACTTTAATGTTTTCGCTGAAAGTTTGTTTGCATTATTCAACGAAATTCTTTAATTTTTATAATGCAATTAGTTTATTACTTTTGATAAAAACATTTTTTTGATTTATATTAATATATTTGTATCAACTTTAATTTTGTTAATTATACTGTAATTGTAGCTCTAGGTAAGTTTTTTTCTTCGTTATACATAATTTATAATCTCAATAAAATGCAAGTAGGATAACACATGATAGAAAAAGCTAGTCATTTAGACAAAAAAGTAAGGTCTTGAAGAGTAATTTATGATATTTATCATGACAGCGATTTGAGATTTGTTTTTGGCTGCATAAAAATTAAACTAAGTAAACACAAGATTTTTATACACATTGTACTACTGCCGTCATTGTGAACAGCATTATTTTATTAGAAGATTAAACGGATATGTTTTTAGCAAACAATAAACATTATAACACTTACAAAGATATAAAAATTAATTTGTTTAGAGAAAAAAATCATAAATTGCTTGTTGTTGCAGATGTTAGCAACTTTAAAACAATGAAAGTAGAGTAAACAAATCTCTATACAAAAAAAGCAAAGAACAACAACGTTATTGATTGATTAGTACTGATTTCTTTTTGTACCTGTGACATATGATTGTAACGTTACATGTAGACTACATTTTAAATATTATAAATTAATGGTTTATTTTAAAGCCAAAAGAAATGAAATCGCGAAGAGTCCTAAAATTAGTATCTGGCAAACGACATTTACAAGTAAATAAACTATCATCAAGACGGGCTTATTGTACGTTTGTATAGTAATATAAAATTATATCATTATCTTTGTGACTGAACCACATTTCTTTTAACTTTTTCTATCATGTACTTTGTAAATGGAATTTTCAAACTTAACGAGCAATAGTATTTAAATACAATGACGCGGTACAGGTAATATACTGAAACTACTCTATCAATAGTTTCCATTGACTAATGGTGTTTTCGTGTTTATTTACATATTATTACTAACTATTGTCAACAATTTTAAAAACCATACTAAACATTTGGGGTACATTGCATATTTCATACTTCTAACAGAAGACAATAGATTATGTTATCGTGTAAATCTCACAAGGTTCATGTTTCATTCCATATTACTCATACATTATTTGTTCTTTCTTTATTCCGTTATAATATAATAAAAAAATAGTATAATAAAAGCCATTTTGAGGTTCAGCATTGTTCTTTTATTTAATAATTGGTAACTAATATAAATTTAAAAAATAAATATGGTGACAAAATTTCAAACAAATTTTATTAGGTTTTTCACTATTTATTTATTAAGTGCTTGCTGAAAACAATCTGTAATGATTTTTATGTTAAATAGAGTCTACACTAAAATTGCTGACTGCTTAATTGGTCGCGTTAAATATTACATTGCAATCATTACCGAGTTAGAATAATAAAGCAATCACGTAATTAGTTATACCATAGTAGTTTAAGTCTTATTGTAATAGGTATTTACTTGTAATGAGATTGAAACGAGAAAATAAACTATATTTTAAGTCTGGAAAGTTTGCTGCAACAAATTTTCACAGTTTAATAATGGTAATTTCTAGAAATTCTAAATCTGACATCATTCAATCCACTTGTATAGAGTGATATTTTTAACTTTATCCCTTGATTTCTTTTAAAATAATAACTGTATGTAAATTTTTATTTTTTATTTTTTAGCTCCGATGCGAAACTGAGAAAGTATTAATTTTGTTAGTTAAATTTGTATCTCCATAAGAGGCGACTAATAGGTAAGGATTTTAAAATTATGTATGAGAAGATGAAAAGTAAGTAATACTTACTTTGTTAGTTAATTATTTGTTGTTGTTAATACTTATTTTAGAAAGAAGAAATAACATTATACAACTTATAATATTGGAATTAATAGATCACAGATTGATTATTTTATATGGTAGAGAGAGAGAGAGAGTGCAAAGCGAGTAAAAGATTGTAAAGTTATACCAGGCGAGTGTGATACTACACAACATAGACTGATGGTACTGGAGTTGTGGTGTAGTGGGAAGAGAATATACAAAAACAGAAAAAACACAGAAAAAAAAAAGGTACATAACAACACAAATTATAAAACAAAGTCAATATTAGTCAAAACAACAAATTTTATTATAGATAGTTATCCGGTTATTAATTACACAAAAAATAAATGTACTTTGGACGAAATCACCGTTAGAAGATTGATTTATACTACAAATGATTTCTCACCGAGAATTAATTTTAAAATTAAAAACTAAAAAATTCTTGAATGACTATTTAATACAAAGATATTTAATGTACTAATATCATTATTTCTTTGAACAATTTTCGAATGATTAATAGGAAATACACACTACATATCTTAATTGTTTTCAAAATCACTAAGTTATGTATATAAAGCCTATGTATCTCACTCATATTAAAATTAATGTTTCGTAAAAATGGCAAATGTCTATTTAAAAGTAAGTAAAAACGGTTTAAATTGTAATGGACCTGTCTTTGTAGAAAATAACGTTAATTATTTTGCTTATACGAATGTCGTTTTGAAATGATTTTTCAGCTAAATGTCGGTTAAATTGTATAGTTCTATGCATCATAAAGTAAATGACCTAAATGCACTTTAAGTCTTCTAAGTCGTTATAAGAATACTCAGCACATTGTACCTTCACGTAATCTAAAGTATTCATAATTTGAAAAAAACTATGTTAGGTTCTCATTGTTTAAAGGAGAAAAAATTGTGTTACTTAGTTATATTTTATCTGTATATAATAAATAAAAGTAAAAAATAAGTACTAAAATAAAGTCAATAAGTATAAATTGACTGCATGAAATATGAATTATTCAAGAATTTTAATCATTAAAGACTTCATTTTTAGTCTAGGTTACCAACATCATTACTTATATATAAGGTTAATAATTTATTTATTTAATATATATAACGCCGCCATAGGTCAAGAGTAGCTATTTAATACATAATAGTTAAAATACAAGATTCAGTATACATTACAATTTACTAATATTTAATAAATAGTATTATACATATTATCTTATAAACGAATACAATAACATGACAATTTAAAAACAACTATTAATTCACATAATTAATTAATACATTAGTATTTAAATCAATAAAAAAATCGATATTTTGAAATTTATTACATATATTTAACATGCAATCAATAGGATTATTACAGCTATAATTTTGACGGTTGAATGGAATTTGGAAAACTAATTTATCATAAGAGTAAAAATATGAAACTTTATAATTGACTTTTTCTAATAACATATTATTAGAAGAGTCAAATTTATCATTAATCAGTTTGAAAATAAATACATCATCATGCAAAAGTCATTAAATTGATAAGAGACTAAGATTTAAAGATCCCTACAAAGCTCAATGAGTATTTTTTTTAGACATTTTAAACATAGTAAAATTTAAGTTGTTTTAAATTTTTTTAATATCATTTATTAAAAACTGTTTGGCTAGGATTCCAAACGACTGAATGGCAATTTAATACTTTTAAACAGGAAATATCATATATTACTATTATAGTAATATATGATTTTGTCCATCAACGTGTTAATAAATAATAAAAACAGCAAATGTGACCAATTTTCACCTCGAGGAACAACTGAAGATACCTTAATTTGATCAGACAAATATATTGATAACCATGACAGCAATGAACAATTTATACCTATATACCTACATTAATATCAAATATAATTTAGAAATAAGCTTATGATTTACTGCATCAAAGAACCTTTAAGGTCAGTATAAATAGTGGAGTAAACTAATAAGTTAGTGTTAGTTGATTTATTAATTTGGAAACCATGCTGAAGTCGTTTCAGCAAGAAAGAATCGTTTTAAATGTTTTTTTCAATTTAAAATATTTATTAATTTTTCAAAAAACTTTGGTGTTGTGCTAAGTTATGAGATTGCCCTATAATTCAAAATGTCCATATTATTATAATATTTTAATATATTGGGTTAAAAAAACTTAATTTCCAATAATATGAAAAAATACCCAAATTTTGGTGATAAATAGGTGGTCTATGGAAACAGCAAGCACATAACGGAAATTTAGCAAAAGTATTGTTTGGACTTTATCTGTACCCGGGGAGAAATTTTTACTTATATTTGCCTGGTCGTCGAATACTTAAATGAATGATTCATTAATTAATGATAAATTAATTGAATTGACCGAATCACATAAATAATGGGACTGGTAATTTTAATCGTGATTAGAATTATACACTGATGAAAAAAAATTCTCAAATAGATTTCTAATATCTTTATTATTACTAATTGGTATAAGACATAGACTTAGGTAACTTATTTGGCAGTTTACAGTTACGAATAAAGTTCTAAAATTATCTAGGAGAGTTTAACAAGTCATTTTGAACTTTATCAATGTAACGATCATAACATTGTGGCGAGAGAAATTTACATTATTTTCCTTGCATCTGAAAATTTTAAATAAATACTGGGATCATTTACCAATTATTTTCGTTATGTAATTTGTTTTTGGACACAATAAGATTGCATAATTCTTTTTTGAACCAAAGGATATTTATTTACAAAGATAATATACTTAGGAAAAAAAATTTCAATTTAGTGATGAATATAATCATATAATTTCTTTACAGCCTATAATATATCAAACCAGTTTCATCACTTTAAAAATAATTTTAGGCAAATTGTAATTGCCCACTAAAATTAATTGTGATTTTCCCCTACAATAATTAGTCAAAATCCAATCCAATCCACTGTATCAACATGATTTGTACACACACTAACATTATAGTGATATTACAACTTCCAATAACGAAATCATTATTACCAGATAAGTGTTCGAGTACATGAAACTTAATAATTTTTTTTATAAACATCATAACTTTACTTACTCTATACAAGGCACTAGTACTAATATTACTATCGCATCTAAATACTTGATCAATTTTAAAACCTAACTCGGAATTTAAAATGTTTTTAATTAAACAAGTTTTTGCCAGAATATAATAATTAGATGACAAAATTGGTAAATTACAATGTAAATGATTAAATTTAGTTAGAATGCCTAACATTTTAATGCTAACCTAACCATTATGATAATGTAAAGTAAGAAGTTTATTTAAATGATTATTTACAATATTACTAGTCTTAACCTATTTACAGTATTTGGAATGATAGTTTAGTTTTTTTAAACAAGAGTATTTCCACAAATGAATATTATGAACCAACCTTTTTCACCTTCTTTCTTACAGTAGAGCCCTTACTTCATTGAGATACTCGCGCTAAATAGCTGTCATATCGGTAGTGATCCGCACTCTTTTCCATAATTCATTATTTAGTAGTTAATGTTTTGTTTTTTAAATTTCTATAACGCACTCAATATTAGCAACTGTTCTTTGATTGATCTAGGTTTTCATGATATTAACCATGAACTGTTTAATTAATAAAAATTTAAATAATATTGAGAATTTCTTAGTTAGTTTTTTAGGTGCATATTATAAAAGGGTCAATAATAACTTTTAAACCGATTTTTTAAAAGTTTTTGGTATTTTTATACCTAGGCGGGAAGAAGAGTACAGGGAAATGACTAGTTGTTATCGACTAGATATTTTCTTGATTAGACCATTATCTATGAAATAAACTAATTAATTATGTATTTTGACATTTGAAAAAATAATTGTGACGCTAATTTATGTTACAAGGAAAAAACACAAAAGTACTTTATAATTGATAAATTAAAAAAACCATGTACCTTAAGAAACCAAAAAACTCTTGTCAAATAAACACCCATATTAACAATGTTTATGTTATTAGGATAATTTTGAAAACTCGAATTCGCTAATATAACTAAAATGGTATTTTTACCGCAAATAGCTAACTTTTTTACACAAATTTGAAAAATAGGTCTTCCTAACAATATTTGTTTCAGTACAAATGTTTGAATGTTATTAATATTAATATTTATTTTATATTTAACATTCTCTCCAAAAACTATTCATTGATAACTTACAACACATTACTGACTGAGCTAGGAAGGTCTTATTAGTTAATTACTATCATTTTATTGGGTTATTAATTTTTAAACTGACAAATTCTAATTTTTTGAAACGCGAAATTGAACCTGAATTCTTTTGTAGTTGACATAGTTTTAAATTTAAACAAAAATATTTTCTAATGTATTATATATGAAGTATATTGAAAAAAGTATTTGAAATATACACCTACCTTCAAAAATTCTGTAAATTTTTTTACTAAAATTTGATTTATTCGATTTAAATTAATTGGAATAACATTTCAAAAATATCGATTGAGTTACATTAGTATTCTTAGTAACGATGTTTCTTAAAACAAAATTGCAAATACATATACTAAAAAATTAAGAAAATTTTAATGAAAATTGATTGTTTTTTATATTACCTAAACTCATCTGTATAAAATATACGTTATTGTTTACTAGTTTAACATAATAATGTACACGATAATTGATATCAATATTGTCAAAATTTAAGTAACGCACAAACTTTTTTTTCCATTCCTAATTCATTTATATTAACATATTTTTCTTTAAAAAGTTCATTTATAATAGACTTAACCTCACATAAACTTAATGGCCGTAAAGCGTGAAAATACTGAATCTTGCAAAAATTGTATGAGTATAACGTCTCTGTTAGAGGAATGTTTTTCCCTTTAAAGTTTCTATTGATCTACTTGTGCGTCCAATAACTCAACTTAGCTGCGTGTAAAATAGACGCCTTTCTAAGTTAATCGGTATCCAAATGACGCCAAAGAATTTTTCGGAAATTTAATTCAGCCATTTTCATCCGATCGGCGGATATTGTCATTAATTTCAATACTATATAATATAGTAGTCTACAAATCTAAGCAGAGAATATTACAATCACAAAGTTATTTATTAAAAATGAATACTAATTAAAAAATCATCATGCGATTAGCTTGATAGTTAAGATAAAGAATATGTTAGCTATTTTTAGAATATGAAAATGCATTTATGAAAATAATGATTAGCAAATGTAAATCAAGCAAATAAGTTTCGTCAATAAATTGCTTTTGTGTAAGAATAAGTAAAACTAAATTAAATTTTCATTTATTTAATATATTTATATGTTAAACTACAATGGTTAATAATAAATTTCCATCAATAGTAAGTCGTCTTTCAAAAACATAAATAATAATCCTTTTTCTTTTTCATTGACATAATAATACAAACATGAAAAAATTAAGAATAAAGTTTGATTATTTTTTATCTGTATTAAACGTTTAAAAATAACGTATACTTCTAGGAACACAAATATTGTTCAAATTATTTTCTTAGAACTATGAGCATACACTTCTATACCTAATGACCAAAGTCACTAAAACTTTTCGACCAGTGGTACTAGGATGGTTGAAATGATTTATGATTTGTCTCAAGAATAAGGCGGGTAGAAAAAGTTATGAAAAATTGAAGTAAAAAAGTTTCTTTGTAAAATCCTATAGTCGTCAATCAGACAATTTCTTAAGTGTTATAATATTTTCGAGACATTTTTAACTTCACAATTTATAAATGAACATTTCATTATTACGTATAATGAATTTATGAAGAAGAAAATTTTCTATTTGAAGCAATAACCTTTAGAATATTGGAAACCATAGAATTGGAATAATCATATTTTTTATTTTTGTTATTGATTATAATATATAACATTAAAAAAAATGAATGAAATATAAATTGTCCAGTTACAAAAGAACCCACATGGAAATTTTTTTTTTGCTTTTACAAATTTCTTACATTTAGATAAGAAAAATTAAAATTAAAAAAAAAAAAATTCTGACACGTTTTTTAACATGTAACAAAAATAAATATAGGGGTTTTATTTAAAGAACACCTAAGAAACATTAAAAATTAAGAAGTTTATAAATTTTCTGTAGCTATATTTTTATTAACACATAAACACTTCATTAAGACCATAAAACTAATTTATATTGTAAATAATTATAAATAACATACTATAAAGGAGTTAATAGAAATGATAAAAAATAATAACAATTTAATTAATAGATTAAGAATAATCTATTATTAAATTTGAGTAAAGTGGAAAAATGTGATAATATTACTCAGTAATAAGGTCACTAAGGGTATATAAGGGATCTTTTTTTCTGATCGGGGTTTCAGTATGTATTTAAAGTTGATAATGGTAACATTGTTCTGGAATAAGTATCTATTATTTATTTATTTTTTTTTTTTTGTGGCTTTTTGTGTAAAATATTTATTATATTTTTAATTTTAAATTATTATTATTTCATATATAAATATTTTATTTATATTTTAATACTTTGATCAAATAGAGAGGATTTTAATATTTTTTATTAATTAGACGAGAAATAAAAATACTTTAATTATATTGAGTGAGTATTTTTCATATTATTCTTTTAATTTGTAAAAAACAACAAACCCATTACATTATGGTACCTATGCATTAAAATTTTAAAAATAATTCCGTTAAGGGTATTCAATTAATAATTTTAGATAAACCTTAATGAAATATAACTTACTAAAGGAAGAAATATTAATTGTACTCTTCCCAATTTATTTAATTAATGCTTATAACTTACTCGTAGTATGAAATTATGAATAGATATATAATTATATTTGCCGCAAAATCCATCCCACTCAAACAAAATTAACACTGGTTGATTAAATATTAAAAACATTATATATTTTTTACTTAGCCATTTTAATTATTAAATTTTAGCTCAGCAGCAATATAAATAACACTATTTATATTACTACATGTTTCATAAAATAATAAATGAAAAATATTCATGATGTAAATATTAGTAAATATTTAAAGATAATAATGTTTTTTTTATATTTTATCTTCTTTACTTAATAATCACAAGTACATTTTTAAAGATCTCTATTTTGTTAATTTTTTAAATAGACAAAAACTTTTTTAGCACAAGTATTTGTCATGAAACCATAATTGAAAATCATAGTAAACTAAAGTCATGAGTAAATGACACTTAAGACTTTAGCTGACACCTACTTATAAAACTTATAGTTTTGACGTGTCGTAGGTAAAGTCTACTCTAAATTGAGATAGAATAATTACATTGAACACATTAATTGAAACATTCATACATCTTTGGTGCAGTAAAACTTTTGTTATCTTTTAAAGTCACTACCAAAGTTTTGGAGTGTACAGTTCAGTATTTTCATTTACTTAGTTAATTGATATTCTTTTATTTCTCTATATATATTTTATTTGAATAGAGGATAATAATACAATTTGTAATCTTAAATATCTGAATTTTTGGATTAATTAAAGTGTAATAAACAAAGATATACCAATAAAAGATCTATGTAACTTTAAATAATATTAAACTACTTATAGAAGTTTACTAAATGCAAAATAATTATCTTATAGTATGAGACGGCGTTTAGTGTATAAAATAATATTATGTAGAGTGTTTAATAAGTAAGGAAACGGATTTCCTTTGTTCTCATTGCTTATAACAATTGACTTATTTCCTTGCTTACTGAACAATTTGAATAAAATTTATACTGTTTATTAAAATTATTTTACAAATTTAATATTTAATAAAAATATGTTGCTGAAATAAATACAAAATCTAACTTATACACGTAGGTAATGATAAATTCATTAGTGTCAGCCGCGATCATTAATCATCAGACCAAACCCTTCTCGGCATCGGCTTTCAATTTGTCACTCAACCTGTCTGCATAACACCTAATCGAACTCATCCCTTCTATTCTTAGTCCTTGTTTTGTTATCTACCGGTAATTGCTCGCAACCAAAGAATGCGTAATCTATAGTACTTTTTTCAGCACGACAGTTTATTAATAAACAGTAAAAATTAAATTAAATCAAAATCGCCATTTGATTATATTGGATAGCAAAACAAGGTCAATGATTTTTTTTTAACTTAGATGCTTCTTATTCGCTAAGTAACCTTTGAATATTTTAGTTACTTCAGGACAAAATTTAAATTCTCTATTTTAAAGATGTTAATAGTACTAGAAAAATTGAAAATGATATATTTTATTTTTTTACAATAAAAAAAAATTAATGTTTTATTTGTATTAGACACAATCACCGTATCATGAGTATAAACTATAACGGCATGGCAACCGTTACTATGACATCATCATAAGGTTTAACAATAACGCAGGGTGTAACACAGAATCCACTGTCCTGTTACGTCAACTTGTACAAATATACATAAAACATTAGAGCAAAAAGGTGTTATGGCGCAGGTAAAATAAAACTTTTTTGGTTCACATGATTTACTTCATAAAATTTTCATTGCACTATCTACCATCAATTTTCCTGTTAATTATATTTCAGCATGCACTTAAAATAACTCGTACATATCGATATTCTATAGTAGAGTCGTAATATGTATTTGAATATTTTATAAAGTTTTTAAGAAAGTTTAACAGACTTGTAGATTTAAAAAATAAAACGTTACATTACTTATACTAAAAATATCATAAATTGTTTTGTTATATCGTGGTATAAGACCATTAACTGATATTCCTTCATACAGGGGGGGCAAGTGTGGCGCAACTGATCATTCAGTCAGTCATCGCCATAACGTTGTTTACTGTTGGTTCTCAGATGGGTGACCATACGAGAACTTAAACAATGACACGCGCCTTACCTCTTAGTAGCTACTTCAACTATAATGAGGTTGCGTCATGTTAACAACAAAACCTGTCAAATTATTGTAAGGTAAAACCGACCCCAACAATTGGTATAGAGGCTTAGGATATTAATGAATTCACACATTCAAGTAACACATAACTTCAATATTATATATACTTATTTGTCTAAAAATACTTTTTGACTTTGTGAGATAGTACTTATCTTTATAACATAATGCTCTACGTTTTTTTATAATATGAACATACCTGTTTTGACAAGCTTGAATGTGGCAGCATTATGTGTCTTCAGAATATCATTCAACGCCGGATGCGTCAGGTCCTTTAGCGAAAGGTCGTCACCCATCGCTGAGGACATGGAACTAGCGAATTTGCTACTTAAGCGTCTTCCACCGCCATCCATAACTAATAAATAATTTTTAGTTATTAAATAAATTAAAAATATTTAAAGATTTATAGATGATTTTAAATATTTATTTTTTTGCTGCTTGCTGATCATTTTATTTACTGTAACTAATTACAGTAAAAAAAAATCCAGCCCAGTGGGGTCGTAGCACAGTGGAGACGTGGCATAGTTGAGTCAAGTATAATGATGCCTGAAAGTTGTTAAACTCACTATCATAAAAAACGCTTCGATGCAAATCTATAGTTTTTAATAATTTTAAAAAATTGGTGGATTATTCCAAAAGCTACATGATCTCCTATTTCCTTATTTATCCTAATTACAAGTTTTATGATTTATAAGTGTAATATATAAATATAAATATATATATATACAGGGTGATTTTTTTATCATAACCCACTCAATTACTTATAGAATAACTTAAAAATAATGTAATACTTTTTAAATTCACCCTTTATACCTGGTAAGGGTGCCAACTTTGTTCTTTTAAATGGTAACACATATTTTTAATTTAATAAAATGTTTGAGTTTTTAATTCAATAATAAATGGCATTTGAATTTTTAATAAAACTTAATTTAATTATTAGATATAAACATTTAAAGTTTCAAATTTTTGAGTTAATATATAGGTATAATACACAAGGGTTTACAAAAACAGGTAGCTAATTAGTTTTTTATGATATTGCTATCACAGTCACGGATTGTTTATTATCAATTATGACTATCAATAGATATACTTTTTGTATTGTCAGTTAGTGTATTTATAAACTCACAACAATGTACCTTACTATCATTGATAATAACAATGCTGTGTACCTGCTAATATCGATGTCATAAAAAATCAATTAGCTACCTGTATTTGTAATCCTTTGTGTATTATACCTATATATTAACTCAAAAATTTGAAACTTTAAATGTTTATATCTAATAAACAAATTAAGTTTTATTAAAAATTCAAATGCCATTTACTATTGAATTAAAAACTCAAACATTTTATTAAATTAAAAATATGTGTTACCATTTAAAAAAACAAAGTTGACACCCTTACCAGGCATAAGGGATGAAATTAAAAAGTATTACATAGTTAATAATTCAAGAATAATGTGTAACTAAAGATAGTAATAAAAAAAATTTTTTTAATTATTATTATTATGTAAGTTATTTAGTGGGTTATGATAAAAAAATCACCCTGTATATATAAGGATATGGTTTTATTAAAAAAAAAAAAGTCGAATAAAAAGTATTTATCATAACAAAATTATAATGATCCATACATCTTTCAAAAAGTTATAGCATTTTAAAGTTAAAAATGTAAAATATAATATCGAGAAATTTAACATAAAAAATAGCATACAGTAGACATTTTCACCGTGTAGACAAAATATAGTCCAAAATTTGTTTTTTTTCATAATAAATTATATTACATAAGCTTTAATTTATGGTATATATAAAAGAGTCAGTATTTCCGAAAGTTCAGTTGAAAAAGTTAATTTTTTGTAAAAAGTTGTCATTTTGAATCCTCCCCTGTGAGCAGGTAAAGGGTCCAATTTATAAAATAAATATTTCAAATGATAGGTACATGCATATAAAAAATTATATTGATTTGGTCATTTTTGAAAAAGTTATGGCAGATTTAAGTAAAAACAATTGAAAAAATTTTGAAAAATAGCAACTTTTAAATTTGTAATTTTTTTAGAGATTTCCTCGTGTAATGTCTTTGACTAGATAAGATTTGTGATCTTTTGACGTATCGTTGAAAGAAATCGGTTCGATTTAAGCTGAGAAAAAGTGGTAAGAGACACAAAAAAAAAATTTTAAAATATTCTTAGCTTTGCATCAAAGCTAAAAAAAACACATCATAGTAAAATTAATTCCTTTTCAGTTTCGCATCGAAGCTAAATTAAAAATTTTCTTATAAAAATTAATTTAAAATAAATTACAATTGTTTGTATTTAATAATTAGCAACTAACAACTGTTTAATTAATTTTTTTACATTTTATTTCTAAATGAGTTCACGTTTTTAATCAACAAACATAGGCGCAAATAAGAAGGTTAAGCCCCCTATCCTTCTTAGGCAAAAATTAACTCCAGGAACTTCAATAATTAATATATTATTATATAAAACATGTTATAGAGCAGGAGAAAAATTAATATAGCATACACTAGAATTGTATAACAGTCGCGCCTGTGAAAATATCTAAAAAATTTAATTAAAAATTTTTTATTAAAAAGAATTTTTTTTATTAAACATTTGATAAAGATTATGATTAATATAAAATATGATTAATTGTAAAAAATAGTTTTAAAATGTAAACGTTGTGCTATAATATCACATTTGCTATTTAACTATCTACATCTGTATTGCCAAGGGAATTTTTTTAAACTTTAGCCAACTGTCCATATTACAAAAACTATTTAACGCGCCTTATTATAATTTAGTAATTTTGTTTCAGAATGAAAAAAGTTACATTGTTATCTTTCTTCTATAGTTACAGTTTCTATTTGTAAATTGTTTTTGTATAACTGGCCAAAGATTAAAAGTTAGTGTTTTTATCTACAACAATTACACCAAACTACGAACAAATGAAATACTTAAAGCAATTGTAGATATTACATATCAACTAAACTTATTGTATTCTAAACCAAAATACTTAAATGAATAGTATACATTCAAGTATATGTGTCGTAATATACTCGTCACTATCATAATAATAAATAACAGAAGGCTGCTCTGTTTATGTGTACAATAATCATTATCTCATTTTGCAATGTTATTGTTTATTGATAATTAAACATAAAATATATAAATTAATATATGTGTATTATATACACATCATTTTGATATTTTATAATACGTTATTACCGGTTTTTTTTAATTGAATATTAGGATTGACATATTGCGTTTAATTATTAAGATAAGAGTAAAAAAAGAAACTCAATTAATATAAATTTATACAAAATAATGTGTTTGTTATATATGTATAAGTTATTTATTTAATTTTTTTTTTGGTTGGTAAAAAATTTATTGTTCTAAGAATATGAATATAATTTATAAATAGAAGTTTTGATTATCTTAGATTAAAAGATTAAATTAAAGACCATTATCGTGAACACAGAGCAGACTACTGTTATTCCATATTATGACAGTGACGTGCATATTACGACATATGGTTTCAAGTATATTTTTACATAGTTGTCATACATTTAAAATTGTCAAATTCCCTTACGTTTCTATCATTTTTCAGGCAGTTTAAAAAAATTCCATATTTTGCTTAAAAGGTGTAAATATTAAATACTTATGCTGAAATGTCTGATATCATTATCATTACCCTCTAATATGTTTGCTGACATTTACATAAAATCAATTAAGGGGGTTAGCTATAGAAGTTAGTTTCAACTAAGGATTGTTGAAAATTAACTAACATAACCATTAAAGTTGAAACTAATTTGAAATGTATGATAGATTTAATAGATTTTTAGAAAAATAAGAAAAATGATATAATTTTCTCATGTTTCCATTATTTTCCTTACCCTTTTGAAAACCCCCTGACTTATTCATTTTCCAGACTTGTGCAACCATGCATATTGTCTTATAATAGAAAATAGCCATGAACATACAAGCAAAATTTAAGTTATTTAGATTTTAACTAGCTAAAAATATAATTATAAATCTACATAAATAATGTTATCAACACAGGGTAATCGATTTATCGTTAAATCTTTTAAAAAATATTTTATGATAAATTAAAAAAAAAATTTACCTAAGAAATACCAAAAAAAAATTCTTAACATTATTTTTACTTGTTTATTAAGTAGTTTATTAAATGAAATCACTCTGAATATCTCATAAAATCCTATTCTACATTATTGTTTAAAATTGATGGTCACATCATCTATTGTACAATTCTCCGTGTAATTCGAAATTATATCTTCTTGCTTGCATTGGTATTTTTGTCAATAAATTCTTTCAAATCCACCTCTTCCACGCTAAGTTCTCTTCTTAATAAATTGCTTACGCATTCTTTCAATACTTCTTAATTGTATTTTAAATAATTATAAACTAAAAATAATGTTTTTCGAATAATGTAATTCAATATTTTTATGCAGTGGTTACAACTCTGAAAGGAAAATTTTTATAATCATGTTCAAAAAGCGCCTTCCCATTATTTTTTTCATTTTGGATAAAAATTAATTAACTCTCATGCTTCTACGGATGAAAATTAATATATTATTTTACATAATAACTGAAATGATACTTTAAGTTAATTAATACCCATAAAACTAGTCAGTCCTCCTAAAATTTGAAATTAACATTTATAAGTTAATACATTTATTTAACAATTGTTCAATTGGGCTATAGCCCGATCGTAAAGTCATAAAACTCGCATTCATTTTTACAAAATTTGACTGTTAACATGATAACTGATGACGGATCATATTGTTTCACACTAATTATATTGTTAAATTACTTTTGTATTTAACATTTAATTCCATAAATGTTTTTCGGAATGCAGCAAAATCAAACGTACAAATACTGTTAACTTTGTTATTTTTAAGTACTGTAAAAACTATACATAGTATTTCATAAAAATAAAACTGTAATGAAAAACATTATATAAATCTTAATTCATAACAATTATGTGATTAATATCCAGAAAAACTGTGTTAATTTTTTTAAGTATCACTAAGTTACATTAATTTATAATATCTATTCAAAGTAAAAATAAATCAAATTTTAATAGAAACATCCAAAGTCAATACATTTTGGATTATATCTAAAATACTTAATGATCATACAAAAATACATTGTTGTAAAATGTTTATATAAACTTAATAGTATAAGTACTTGCTTTTAGCTTAAGCACACTTTGACATACTTAAATAGAAATTGATGAAATAACTACACGTGCAGGGTCATTAATGTTAGTAACTCATGCAGGATAGTTAGTTCACTGATACATATATATTCACAGGTAAAATGTTTACAATTGAGTATAGATCGTCTGTTAAATACAATGTTACAACGAAATATAGTACACAGGACTGATGTTTATACACTATCCAATTTTTCATGAGACCATGGAAATTAAATCATGCTGAATGTAAGTATCTAAATACTACATACATCGTAATTTTTAAACACAGGAATCTTAAAAGTCAAACGTTTAAAAGTCGTGCATTATATTCTGCTGAAATATTTCACAGATTGAATTTCTTGGAATTCAAAAATTATTATTGCTAGTATACAGTCAGCAAGATCTAAGAAAAACTATATACTTAAAATTTGAAATTGTTTACGTCAAATAAAACTTTAAATCAAAATGAATCATAGGACTGGTCAAATAAAAAGAAAACTTTCAAAGTAATTAATTTGATAACACTTAACTCAATAATTGTCTTTTCATTTGATATAAAAAGTTGGACACTAGGTCGTAATTCTATGATTTAAATAATGGATTCAAAAATTTAAGTTTCACAAAAAAGTAATGTATGACAAAATAAATCTCGATAGGATAATCAGGTAGTCTTAGAATAACTGGCAAGGAAAATCTTAGATGCATTATGATTCGTGTTAATGAACTTGAAATCTAATGAACTTTGAAACCTTGAAATCTAAATCTGTAGACATTATCCAATTTAAGACAACTTACTTCGGACAGTACGGTGTTGGCCGCAAAGGCAACGTTGACCAGACTGCTGCTGTTGGTGCTGTCGTGATGCAGGTTGACCAAATGACAGCTGTACGACTTCGTCCGCCGGGAAGATGACATACATGCTTCGAAGCGCAACATGGCGATAAACTCGCAGCCCTGCACTGTTTTAAAGCGATTTATCTAAAATAACATATTAATAAATATATATTAAGTATTGAAATCTTAATGAATAACAAACAAATCTATTTGGCGCATCTATTGAATGTTTTAGTAAATAATACTCAATAAATATATTATACATTTATTTTGGTAAAATATTCAAATTACTTAAAATTTAAGCATTTTTTTCAATTCTTTAAATTTAGAGATCTATATATTAGAGATACATAGTTTAAAAAACTATTTATATAAATTACATTGCTTGTTTTACAATCTTTATTTTCCAGTAAAAATCAAAAGAATAGTGATTGTCTAATATGCGATTTTTACTCAAACATCTTTAATGTCTTAAAGTAAATTTCACTAGATAAAAAGTTAAAACTGTATTTGATTTTCTAGTTACTTAAATTGCATGAATTTTTTTTTGGTTTCATTTCAAAATGATTCTATTAATAGATAAATCTTAACAAATTTAGATAAAATTAAATTTTTTGATTTATTACTGACTAAATATCAAAATAATAAACGAACTTAAGCGTTTAATAATGCTCTTTATAATTATTCAATTTTTACAATTATTTTTGTATCGATGAAATCAAATTAGGAACAATATTCTGGTTCACTTTTTATTTGAAATATTTACAATCGCAATGTGTTTTATCATTTATATGTGAATACGTAGTTTTGGTATTTACGGTGAACTAATTTAATTAGAGATAAAGCTATTTTGATCACGTCAACTGGTATGTAACAAAAATGTCGGCATAAGGATTAGGTTTAACTATACAAAATTACATTTAGATTGACCAACGCTCTAAATGGTGTTTATGCCGCGTGAATATTATGATAATTTCATAAGCCTAACAAAAACAAAAGATTAGTTATTTTCTTCTTATAATCGCTCTTTAACTTAAATGCAAAAAACATCTGTATAAAAATGTATAATTACTGCTTTACAAAGTTTTAAATTACTTAAGTAAGAATCAAATTAAACTACAAAAAGTTTTTATAGTACACAGAAAATATTTCTCAAAAAAAAAAAAAATGATTCAACTAATAATAAAGATACCATTTATTTAACAAAAATATTATTGATAAAAATGTGTTGATTTTACTAAGAAATTTTTTTAGTGTATAAAATACTTGTTTCAGTATATCTATGCCATTATCTTTAAGTTAAAAAAATAAGTTTTTTTAAAAATTACTTTTTTAGTATTTAAAAAAAAACACAATTGCAATAAGAAAAATCTAGAAAAATACATTAATATGGTTGTATAAGAGGAAAGTTAAAGAGTACATATTTGTTTGAGTATAAAAATATTTGCACTTAATAAATTGTTATTAAATAATTCACTTCTATAGTACGAAATTCATGAATTGGTTAAAAGAATCATTATTTTAAAACTTTCTGATTATCAAAAAATGGTATAATTCAAATTACAAGTTATTACTAAGGCTCTTTTAATACTTCTTATTTTATAGTTTCAACAAATTATTACATTTCCAAATTAATAAATAAATATGATCCTTTTTTTCATTAATTAAATTCTTATCGAATTTTAATTGAAAGCAAAATACATTTTATTTTTCTGATAATTGAGGATTTTATGAAAATATCTTATGTTACTAGTAACTTATTAAATAATATAAATTCCACTAGAATTAAAGAAAAAACGAGAATATCAATTCACATGACATAATTATTATATATATATATAATAAGATTAAAAAATTGATTTTTAATAACTCGAATTATTAAATATTGTAAAAATTACACAATAAAAAATTATATATTGATTAATGTACATTCAAAATTGAAATATGCCAACATAATATATTATAAGTAAATGATAATGTTATTATTATTCACTTCTATCCTTTAGATAAAAAAAGTAAAATTTGAGAATTTAAATTTTAAAATTTTATTATAATTTTTAAAATAATATAAGATTAATTGAACATATTAAAATCAAAAATCAAAATTGCAGGATTTTAATATTGTTATACTTTATACAGTTATAAGAAAAAGCTACTGTTTGGTTGAATGATTCTACTAGAATTCAAAAATTATTCTGATTGAATCCATTCGCCTAAGATATATTTATTTTAAATAACCTACGAGATTTCTTTGATCTCTTAAATGTGTTATTTAAATTAACGACCAATTCAAAGACAGGTCCTCATGCATATTTAAAACATCAGCAAGTCATTAGTTTGTGTTTTGATATGATGATTTATAATTCACTATACTTAGTCATGTGTTTATTTAATCACTAAAATAAAGTTGCTGATATTTATTACCAAAACTAAATGAAAATGAACTTTTGATATGAATAATTACATTGTTTTACTTTACTCTTAAGTAACGTTAGCAAATAATACAGTGGAAAAGACATACAAATAAATAAATAATTTAAAAAATGACTAATAGATAACAATTTTTGAACCAATATTTAAGAAATTAGTAGTATTTTTATATCTAGGCGAGAGGATTACAGCCGAGAAATTACTAATGATAAAAATAGCAGCAACCTCGATTCACCTTTTGAATTCTGAAAGTTTAACTAATTATAATTAGTTTAACAATCAGAATAATATATTACAGTAAGTTAACTTTCAAATTGAAATGGTGTTCCAATAACAAATTTACAATATAATTATTAAAAACGTTTGATACTAACCTGTTCATTATAAATATGGTTTTAGAAAAAACAACAATTATTTCTAGATTTTAACTTTGAAAATAAAATTTTTTTTATCAAAAATTTTTTCCAAAAAATGTTTAATAGTATATTTTAAGCCTTAGTCATGCATCCCATCAAAGTAATTTACTTATATAGTTTAGTTATCACGTAAAATCAAATCTTTCATAGTTTTTTCTGACTTACATATTCACTTTTTTTTTAATACAATATTATTAATATAATATTCTTTAAGCGTTTCATTGTCTAATAAGCAAAATAAAAATAAAATTTGTTTCATGGGTAATTAGTGATGTTTTCAAAAAATACCTTTTACCAAAACTTAAAACTTTTACGAGTTTAAAAAACTTTAGTCATAAATATTTTTTAGTTTATTAAGTATAAATAATAATTAGAAGTTTATATTATGATAGTTTGTTCGACTGGCTTATTCAAAAATAATACTTTTAAATAGACTACAAAAGTATAATATTTAATGATGTAAATAATCAAAAAATTAAAAATCAATACTAAGATTATTAAGAATAAAAAATTACCATATAATAGCACATTATAATAAAAATCAAGCAAACTCTGTTTTAACATGCATCAATCCTAAAAAATTGTAATTTATTAATAGTTAACTCAAATATGAAAACAACAGAAAAGAGTTTGAAATACAAAAAAAATATTAATAAGCCTTAAAACTTTTTTTCCTTTCAATATTAATTTATAAACAGAATGTCCTACCATGTTTAGACAAATATTATAACTTTTTGATCCACTTATTATATTTCATACTTTTTTGATAAGCAAACACTAAGGTTTGAAACAAAATATCGTAAAATAAACACGAAAAAATTTAAATTTTTACACATTTTAATATTTTCTAGAAATTTAACCATAAAATATTAGGATGATATTTTTCTACCAAATTATTTTTACATAATACATTAAAAATATTTAAATTTTTTGATAAAAAAAAAAAGTAATATTTTTTTTAAACTTAGAAAGACAGCTAATGAAGGTGATTGAATCAAGAAAAGTAAAGTTAATCGAACACATAATCCGACACAATGTCTTTATAATCAACATCTTCGAAGGATGAATCGAAGGATCTAAATTAACTGGGGAAAAACCAAGAGGACGTCCTGGAAAACAATATTTTGAACATATGTTGGAACTCATGAACTGTGCGTCTTATGTTTCACTGAAGAATTTGACGTCAAACAGAGAAGAGTAGCTCACCGACTAGACATTGCCTTTATTAGAAGTTGATGATGATGATAATATTTTTTTATGATATCATTATAGTCTTGCTTTGAAAAGTTTTTAAAAAAGACTAACAAAAAATATTTAGTGGATCAAAATTTATTGGATTTATATTATGGTGGCCATTCTGTATATTTTTGTTTTTAAATTAAGTTTATTAACGAAGTTAATTGGAAGTTATTATTTTTTCAGAAGAACCTTTTTATCATTTTAAGAGCTAAACTCTTGTCTACATGAATAACTAATAATAAGGTATCATTAAAATTTTGTCAAATTTTCAAAATGACATAGATTATTGATTAACTAAAATTCATAATACTAGGATAATGTAACTATATCCTTGAATAAGCAGTACAACGCTAAATGTGAAACATCAAATTTTCAAGATAATCATTATGTTTATTCACCAATGTTTGCGTTTGAAAGTGATTTTTTCTTGTTATGTTATTAAACAAAATATGTGACCACTTTTTTGTTTAATTTTAGATTTCTTGCCTTCACCACATTTCTTTATGATACGATAACTTTTTGATTTGATAACTGGTTGATCTTTGAAAATCTGAAAATTTATTTTGTGGATAATTCTTCTACAAGGTTCAAAATAGTCTTACACAATTAAATTTTTTATAATATTAATTAAGTAAATAAAACCTAATTATTTTTTTATAATAAAGTGGAAGAAAGTGTTGCACTTCTTATGACATTTTATTACATCACTTCTACCTATATCTTTGGCGCGTACATATCTGTCTCAAGATTTTTTCGACTCCTATTTGTTTATAAAAACAAGTATTTTCATAGAAACCAGTTAAAGTTAGTTACTGGATTGATTTATTAATTTATAATCTAAATAAGATGTACATTCCAATTGTTTTATAACAATGATCCTAATTCATCAGAAATGTTAGAGATATCGTGGTAGTGTGTGTTAGGAAATTTTGTATAAAATAGTAAGTATATTTCAAATTTATAAAAACTCTATTTTAGTTATAAAAGAAACAACCAATGAATTGCTAATTGGATTCTTAAATAATCCTACAGTCCAGTTCAGTCTTTTTTAAACAAATCTTATAGTAAGTGATCAAAATTTATTTTCTATACTTATCAAGCTTAAATTTCATTGAATTGACAAAAAAAAAAAAATTTATAATTACGCTATTTTAATATATTTTATAAAAAATAAATAACAAGGTGCATCTATATATATATATTTAAAGTGATTGTGTCCGACTATCTTACGCTTTAAAAGATAGAATTGAATTTTAAACTCCCATTATATATATTGTATGTGGAAATTGAAGGTCGTTATCAAAACTTGACACTTAATTTTATGGCAATTTGGTTTGTAAACTTGCAGCTCAATGGACGGGGATAGTCACTTATATTTCAAGGTCTATGGTTTCAATATTAGGAATACCTCCAATTTAATAGAGCACAAGCTAAAATTAAATATTTATAGAATTTTATTTTTAAATTGTCCCCGTTTAATTCATCATTTGCATTTGGGCTATTCAAACGTAACAGATTTTTTAAACGCTGTTCATTATATATTATTAATTTAAGTTATGTACAATGATATAAAAAAATAGAAGAAAAACTACTAAGCATTTTAAAAAATTATAATATAACTAGTAGCATATTAACTTGTATCATATGTAATTAATTATACAAAATAGTGTTTCAGGTAATATAATTCATTTTAAATAAATAAATTAAATACATACATCATTTTATAAATTTTATTTTTTGTAGGCCAGGACTTAAATTCAGTTCAATAGATTTATTATAATTATATTATATGATCCATACGACTAAATTGTAAATAAACCTAAAAAAACCTTATCTTTCATTTTCTCCTTGGAACTAATTTTAAACTAAAAACCCACATTAACACTGAAATCTAATTACAATTTATTGTCGTTATAGAGGCAATAAATGTTAAATTTAATTGTGAAAATATTATAACTTGAGAGCTATTTTTGGTCTCATGTCCATATGCTCTAAGTATTATGTTATAAGGTGAACATTTTTTTAGGAAATTATGTGTGTTAAGATGTGGATCATAGAGCCACGGCTTATTTAATAGCTTATGTTAAAAACAATTGCTTGATTGTTCGCCAGATTAACAACCTTTGTAATAGTAACGATTTGGACGAGAGCCCTTAATTATGAAATAACGTAATAAAGTAACTACAATAAATTTAGCTATACCATAATAAATTTATTATTCAGATATTTCTGAAACATACAAAAGTAGTATTTTTCTAATAATTCAAACATTTTTCTCCAATTAACTATTAGAAAATCTAACAAAATTTTAAAACTTAATTTATAAAATAAGTCGACATGACGTGGATCACTCAATCGCCACTTTTGCGCTGTTTACTGTTAGTGTCCGAATGGATGACCATACGGGAACTTTAACAGTGACACATACCTTGTCCCTTTACTTGTTTCATCAGCTATAATGAATATTATGGAATATATTGTAATAAGATAGAGTCAAACTTAAATAGTTAGGATAATGGTATCGTGAACAATAATTAGAATTATTACCAATAACTTTTTTTCTTTTTTTATATCCATATTACAGAGGCTAAAGGAGATGATGATGATAATAAATAATATAACGCCTAGCAAACATTTATTTACAAATAATACAATTATTAAATAAACGGATACCATCAAAGTCAATTCAATTTATTTTAAAGCAAAAATGATTAAGCCATTTTATTCGTGTATATCTTACTAAATGTTTACAATTACAAACGCTGCAGTCGATATTGAAACATTCTTAAAAACAAAAATCATTTTCATTGTATTTATTTTTAATCAGTGTCGCATTAAGAGCTAATGCTATCCAGAAACAAACAAGCTTAATCGCCTTCTTTTAAACTCTCCTCCTCCAATAAAACCTCATTTATTACATTATTTAAACAGATGTTTCAACGAAAGATTCAACGATTGATGTTACAAGCAATTCCCCGGTAAACCAATTATAGTGTGATATTTCTAAACTGATACGAGGTGTTACTATTTAACAACCGGACTGATCTTTTATGATATTTATGGAATTTTTTACGTTCACTAGGTCTCAAGAGGCAGAAGGTTAATCAATATTTTTATATTAAGACTCTGACGGCCCTTTGTAAACGTGTGAGAAGGCGAAACCCAACTTATAGAATACCAAGTTCTGGATGCTCCATCAAAACAACGGCACAGGCCCATTCTGTTTTATCAGCGTGGCGTTCTTCCAAAATATGACATCATCTTGTTTGAACATCTACCGTACTCATCGGACTTTTTTTTTATTTCCAAAAGTCAAATTGGTTCAAAGGGGGACAAATTTTATAGTACGGAAGCGGTTAAAGCAATTGAGATGGGATTCTTAACCAACTGACGGAAGCGGACTTCCAGCACTGCTTTCAACAATGGAAATGTCGTATAGAACGGTATAGGGATCGCGAAAGGGAGTACATCAAAGGCAATAAAGGTTCTGATGTGATTGGTAACGAATAAAAAGTTTTATGACATAAGCCCAGTTATTAATAGCCACACACACATATATATTGAATCACTGAATATTCTATACCTAGACTTAAGACGTTTTAATAATAATTTACTACATTGTCACATCACGATTTTTCAAAAAACAAATTATATTTCTTACCAATTTATTACTTTTTTTTTCGAATTAAAAAAATTTAAGTAACTTTTATAAAGTAAAAAATCTCATAGAGTAAAACACTTCCAACCCCAGGAAATGATAAAATTTCATAAAATCACCGATGGAGGTTATATTTTGATGACTTATCTTCTATAATATAGAAGATAAGTTTACATATTATGTAAACAGCCTTTAAATTAAACAAAAAATATTATTTTCATATTATAAATCACCGTTATTCGTGTTTTAAAATTTTTTATTTCAATTTTACGTTATAGTTATTTATATTTATAGATTAATTTATATTTTTAAATCATTCAGTATAGTTATATAAGCAAGAAAAATTAGCACATCCCCACTGTGCTGAGTTTCATTGTGTATAAAAAAAATTCAAAATTTATTAGTCATGGAAAACTTAAATTAATTCAATTTTTCCTATATTACGAGTGAAGTATGTGTGACAAATATATTATTTAATACCGACTAGTAACAAAGTGTATCTTTGCATCGCAAAAATAACAAAAGCAACATAACATTGTTATGTTAGTCTTACTTTCATAGTGTACTCCAACTGAAGTTTTGTTTTTAAAGAAATACATCCACATACAAAAATATTTTTTATGAAATACGTAAACATTTACACGCTGGATAACTTAGGATATTTTTCAAGTCTAATATGGACAAAAAATATGATATAATAGAAAAATAATAACAAACAACGAAAAATAAACACATTTTATTATTCTTTTCTAAACCAATTATCGATTAAGACCATTTTTACAGTTTGAAATTATTTAATACTAGGCGTATTTAGACATAAGCAATTAGAAAGGCGCTATACTTAAATTGTATACATAAAATTTTCTTTTCGTTTGAAATCTACCAGGAATTGTATCTTTTAATGATATAAATTATACCAAATAACCAAACATTAACTTAAACAAAAAAATTCGATTTTATAATTAATGAACTTCTAAAAACGGGCACGTAAATATTTTGGAAGAGAATGAAAAACTTTGTGCGAGCAGATCTCCCTTGCCTCTGAAACCTTTATATTTGTAAAAATTACATCAACGTGTTACTAACAATATTGGATCACATAAATGGCTTTGTTTTAATTAAGCTTATTACAAATTTATTTTCAACTTTTAAATTGAACTTTTATATACATATAAAATTTTTTAAATGTTTGATTTTGTTAAATAATAGGTGATAGGAGAATATGTGTTATTATACAGGGTGTTCAGTAAGTCAGGAAACGGGTATCTATTGTTCTCATTGTTACAAACAATACCCGTTGGTTACCCGTTTCCTGACTTACTGAACACCCTGTATACACATTATATCATTATTATTACAATGCACTATATAAAATTTTAATTAAAAAAACAAATGACAAGACATCTATTAAAATATAACAATAAGCTTCATATATACTTTTGAATGTTTAAAAATATACCAATATAATTTTGTATAAAAAAAAACATATATTAATTATATAGAAGAAACAGGAAATAATAAACAATATATAATAGTGATGTGTCATTCATAAGGTAATAAATAATGTGTAAAATATTATGGAATAAACGGTAGAACATTATGAAATTTAGACAATTATTGACAAAAATGTAATAAATTACTACAAAACGATTAATAAAGAAATAATGGTAGCGTCGGTGATCAATTCTTACCTTTAAAAATATCATCAAAATTAATATAAAAAGCCCAAATAATTTTGGTCTTTTTGACTGAGGGTTCAATCAGTCGCCTTCAGATTTGTTCAATCACTCACAAAAGCTCTCAGTTACTCTCAATTATGGTCAGTCAATCTCGTCACACTTCGTTTTGAACTCATCAAAATTATGCCTAAGAAGTGATTCGCCTTGTCCATATTGTGATTTCATAAAAAAAAGAACATGTATTTATTTTATAGTATTTACTGGAAATATCAAGGTAAGAAAACAATCATTTCATCAAAAATCTATAAGATTTATAATTAAGTTATATGAGTACTTAGTTTAAGTAGGGTTACAAAAAGAACAATTATTTATCAATAATATAGAAATACATTAAGTAAATTTAATAAATTAATAATATTTGTACGGAGTTATTTGACATAGTTAGATCATTGATACGTGGTTTTATTGGAATTAAGTTGGGGGTAAATAAACACTATACAACTCTGGGTAAACACACGATGTGACTCAAACCCACCTATTATTTGTAACTGTCAATACTAATGTCATTATTGATATTAAAGAGTGTGACAACTGATCACGATAAATACCATATCAATAAATAAAGATATCTACATTTTTCAATCATTTTTTATCTTTCTTACAAACACTTGTACTCATAAGCCAAGAAATTTTATTATTAATACGATTATTATTAAAACAAAAAATAATAACTCTCCATATACCCTCTGTATTTTACATCTAAGTTTTATTTTATTTTGAGTTACATTATTTGTAGATTCGATTTAAATATTCCCCACCATTTGACCGCCATTAATTCCTATTTAAATATTATTTTAAACTGAAAAAAATAAAAACTCTGAAACTTTTTTTTATTAAAAAAGAAAATCTGTTTATTAAAAAATAAAGATGTTTTTCTATGTATATTATATGATCTTTTGTCCAACCATTTAGATATTTTTTCATTCATAATAATTTCCCAAGTAAAATAAACAACAATGATCTTCCTTGTTTATCTTATTATTCATCACATCGATAAAATATTATTTATTATAAAAAAAAAAAACAACTAAATAATCAGTTAACCCATCAACGCCTGGCGTCCCCATATGGTGACATTCGTATTGCTATTTTTATCGCGCGAATAATTTAATAGGTAAAAGCCGAGTGTACCCATATGGTGACACTCAATATCTCAGAAATCGTATTTTCAAAAAATTTAAAAATAATTTTTTTTTATTTTTGTGTTGTATATTAATCTGTTTTTAGTAAAAAAAATTGAAAGTTTGAAAAAAAATAATTCTCGGCGTTGATGGGTTAAACTAAATAATTTTACTGTAATCTATAGAACTTAATTAAAATATTTTAGATTACCCCTTTATTTTTTATTATTATAAATGTTTCTTGATGCAAATTATCTAAATTTATCAATTGTAATAAAACTACTCTAAAACACATTCATTCAGAAATATGATCATAATTTAGCATTTTGATGATCTAGACTAATTTTATTACTTAATAACTTCAAAAAATTGAATTTATAAAACCAATTTTTATAACCAAGTGCAGTATTTTAATGGCCTATGTAGAGTAACGTTTGACAAACACCAATGCAGAGATTGTTTCTGTATCTTTTTAATGCATTGCGTGCATTGCTGATATTGTATATTTTATTATGGCTTCTACTTTCAATGCGGCACGTTAGTGGTAGCAAGACATCATAATGTAAATTAACTTCGATAGAAAACAGTCTTTTAATCACGTGATATATTAAGTGAACTCATTTAAAGGATTTACTACCATAAAATAAATAATTAATAAGTATTTAACTATGTAATCTATAGTGAAAAATGTATTTATAATTATATCATATAACTTATAACTATAAAAGTAAATGAAACTTTTTTAACTCTTAGACCGTATGCATATTATTATTTCTGACGTGTCGATTCATAAGAAACTTTCCTAACTTCAAAGAGTATGACTGTTTATAAATCATAAGTCTCGAGTCAAATCTTAATTAAATTTTTTAAAAACTGAACTCTTATACATTTTATTACTGAAAATAGCTGAATAAATGAATTAAATCAATTTTACTTAACTAAGTGTTACCACATTTTGGTCAACTTTTAATAAGATGACCAAAGTTAATTACAATAAAGAGAAAAATAATATTAAATAAATAAACAAATCCAGCAATTTTTTATTTTATTTTGCAAAAAATAAAATGTAATAAGGTTTTAATAAAATACATTTTTTGTTCAGTTAAACATTCATTCACTTTACAAACATTAAGTATTTGATTTGTAGTATTTTTACGTACCTATATTAAATATTCTTTTAACTTCTTTTATATTGTAATTTTATTTGATCGATAAATAAAAAGACCAAAAGGTTGAATAATAAAAAAACTTTTTTTGAAAATGTATTGAATAATAGATTTTATAAGACTGAGCAATAATATACTAAAATATTAATTTATACCGACAATAAGTTAGAGATATATTTAAGTGTTAGGGATAATCAGAGGGATGGAAAATGAGTATTTTAAATCATTTGTTTAGATGGTAGTTTAATTTAAAAAATAATACAATATTATTGTTAAACGTTTTAATTTAATTTAACAAAAATTCAAAAATAATATAGACCGAGTTATGGTAATATTTATTGAACCATCATACAATTTTACTGATTCATATAAAATCTTTCAAACAAAAAAATCATTATATGATTAGATAATTTAATGCCTGACGGAAGATTTTTAATAAAAGAAATTACTGACTCTTATAACTTAATCGTGGATTTTTAAGGAATCCTATTTACTAGTTATTGTTTATAAAAAATTTAATTTTCAATAAAAAAATTGTTTTTGATTAGGCACTAGTTTTTTATACTTTTAATAAGCTGTATAAATTTCATTGAAATCCGTCAAGTGGTTTTTGAATTACAGTGGTTACTGACTATTGAAAGAGAGTCCAACAAATATAACCATAATCTGGTCTACAATAAATTTTGTTTTTATTTTTTGTCAAATATAGTTAAAACGCAATATAACAACTTTATATTATTTGTTGTATAAAATAAATTACACTACTTTCAAAATACTCATTTTTTCATCCCTCCGACTACCCCTAACCCCTTAATAAGAGATACTATGTTGACACAATACCATGTTTCCTTCAACCGCACATCACGTAATCAACCTATATGGAGGTGTTACAGGTTCAGAGTCTAAAGTGCACGGTGACCTAGTGGTAGGTTTGTCTTAAAGGACGCTTTGAATCGCGGATTCTATTCCCGTACCATGTCACTATTTTCAATCCCCGACGATCGTGTTGACATGGAAATGATAATATTAATCTGGTAACAATTATAATATGAATTCACATACATTTATATAAAATCAAAAAAATCGGGAAAGTTTTACAAAATTAAATTAATTAATTTTGAATGAAAAATGTTGGTGAAATTCTCTATGAAAACATATCTTCATAAAAATGTAAAATAACAGTTCAAAGTTAAATCTATTTCATTAAATTGGATATATCTATTATAGTTTCTAATAATTAGATTAAGAACTTAATTGAAAACATTTTTAGTCCAGTCAGGGTTGAAATAAAGGCAACCTAAGATTAAATCCAGGAAATTATTTAGAAAATAGATTCCAGATCGTGAAAATATGAAGACTGTTTAGAGAGCATCAGTAAACAAACGAAGGAATATTCCTTTGTATACCTTAAGTAATGAAGTGCCGTTATGCCCAAAAAGTCTGATCTACACCTTTATACAGTTATAAAGAAGCCAATAATTAATAGAAAAAAAAATTCCTTGTGTGCCAATACACAAAGAGGTTACTCGGAATGAAAAATTAACCTAATAAAAGTTCAGAAATAAACACAGCTGATATACATTTTAATGATCAAGTAATAATAGTAGAAATAAGTACGGTTTTGATTATAATTAAGATGCAAAAACTTAAAATATCAAATTTCTAAATTCATAATTTAAACAAATATCAATTACTTTTTACTTCAATATTCTGATATCAGTATATTCTAAATTAAGCGCGTTAATATACTGGGGCACTCTACACGACCCGTCTATTTGCACGTTGCGACTTCTGCCGATGATACGCGTGACGTCGTCATATTTGTCTCAGCGTGTGGTTTTATTTTTGTAATTCGTAACGCGCGTTGGCCGCGGCTGGCCCGGCGGACAACGGTGAAAATAGATAACACACGCATCATTTTAGGACATGTCCATGTAAAGCTGATAAATAATTTTTTCGCATGAAATCACCTGCAAACGAATTAAACGTCTTCCAAAATTATTGACGTTCGATTAAGCTCAAACGAACAATCGTTTATGTTTTTAGAAAAACATGTTGCTCGATAAATTCGAATTATTCGTTTTTTTATGTCATTAATGATAGCTACGGTTTTTATTTGTTACTTGACCGCGGATTGACGTCTAGAGACGTTTCTCTATACGTTTATTTTTTGCAACCTTTTTGATGGATCGGTGCTTGCAGCTGATACAGGAGCGGAAAAAATGAGAGAATATCAAAACACCACTAATTGTAATTAGTTTTAAAAGAGTGTAGCATAATTTTGAAATAAAAATTTATACCAAACGACCTAGTTCGTGAGGGAGAAAATTAATTAATAGCATAACTACTATTATGATTTATAAGGGAGCAAGTAGTAGCGATCGTTTGATCGAGTCTTCATTTTTAATGATATTTTAAAATACACTCACCCTATGAGATAACCGCCAAACAATTAATTATTCGAATTTAATTGAAAACGGAGATCTATCGGCCGCGGTCATATGTTACAGCGGTGGTGCGTTAAGATTTTCAAAAAACCCCGTAAAAACTTTAGCGGTGTCAAACATTCGTCGTCCGAAGCAAACCCATCTGGTGAGTACTACCACACGGCGGCGGGCCGACAGCATGCAAAGTTACTGTCCACACAAACCCACACCAACGTCGGGGGTGTCGCACGCACCGCTTAAGAAGGGAACAAAACCGGCCACACTACCGCGGCAAACACGCGCGCGTACACGTACACGACTGACACGACGTGCCGCCCGATGCGAATGGTAGCGACGACTACTCACCCGCTACCCGCGTTCCCATAGTAACGCGAGGCCGCTATGCCGTATGCGCTTGTGTGTTTCGTGCCACCCGACTTGTTGATGGCTGTTGAACGCCGCGCGATATTTTAACTACAAAAGCGCACTACTTTATCGCACATCAACTTAAACGTACAAGTCTCAATCATAAATTAATAAAAGGTATAAAAGTAAAACGTCCAACATAACTTAGTTTGCTCACTTAAAATAATATTTGCGAAGACAAACATAGTCTTTAAATGATAATGAGGCTGATTTTTTAAGGCTTGGCAACAAGTGTTGCTAGTGCTCACTGTACAAACCCCAAAGATATTTATTTATTTTTTCCTTACCGTATATAACAAAATCGAAAAAAGTTATTAACTCTAAATAAAATAAAAATAACTATTAATAAGTTATAGATTAACATTTCAATTAGTGTTCAAAAAACACTTTCTAATTTTTATTCAAGTTAAAAGATGTATAGCTCGAGCAATGTTTTAAAATTAACTAATAAAGCAGAGGACAATTTATAGAATAAACACTCCAAAAATAAAAAATAATTATTAGTGTTGGTATACAAAAATATATTTGGAGAAGAAAAAAGAATTTAGTCGCTTCAAAAATGACATTTTAGTCGCGCGTATGTTATTAATAATAATTATAATTATAATAATTCAAGGGTTAAAATTATTTTACATAAACAAAAATAAATTAACAATAAAAATATATGTATATAAAATAAAAAATAACAGTAGCACAGAGAGGTCACGACATAGTGTTGACGTGCACAAAGTTGAGACAAATATAGATGATATCTGACAGTGATTAAAATTACCGTTTCATATGAAACGCTTCGATGCAAATCTGTAGAAAGTGTTTAATTTTGAGAAATTGGTGGATTATACCAATAGCAAAATGAATTCTTATTTCCCTCATTATTGCTGATTAATAGTTCTTAGATTTATATCAAAAGTAGAATGAACTCCTGTTTCCTTATTTACATCCTGATAACAGGTTTTACAATTTATAAGTGTTATATAGAATAAATATTTATAATAGCAATTAAATATTGTATGAAATTGATTTTTAATAATTTAGTATTATAATTTTTACGGAGAAATTATAAAAAATTATAAAGTAGTTGTTATTATTGTGGTAATCGTGCATGAAAATTAAAAAGTTTGATGGAATACTTAAAAAAAATTAAAAATTCTTACTTGTGAATAATAAATGCTGAATTACAATGAATTTTTATCACAGACCAAAATATACTTTTTTAAATCAATTTTTGCGCCGATTTCAAATCTGTAATTAGATTTTTTCTACTATACTACCTCATTTTTGAGATTATTACTTATTTGTAAAAAAACGAGTATATTAGTACTTATGAAAAAAAATTGTATTGATCCATACAATTTTCAAAAAGTTATAGCAATTTACAGTTAAAGAAATATATAATCGAAAATTTTAACACGAAAATTGCATATTTTTTAAATATGACATACATTTACAAGGAGTGAGGGAAACTTTTTGATTTTTAAGGGCAATGTCTCAACTGGATACGATTTATGATCTTATGGCGTATCTTTGAAAGAAATTGATCTGGTAAAAGCTGAGAATAAGTGAAAACAGAAAAAAACACATCATAGTAAAATTAATACCTTCTCAGCTTCGCATCGAAGCTAAAAAAATTTAACTAGTTTTATTTATGTATTTGGTAATTTTTTGGGGGAATAAAATAGCAACTTTTAAACAAAAATTCATCTTTTTTCCTTTAATCATATGTTAAATTAAAGCTTGTATTACGTACTGTAAATAAAAAAAATTGTCCTGACGATTTATCATTTACGTACAAATGGCTTGTAAATTTTCACAAATTTTGTGTCAAAATTTTTCATTTTATATGTACAACTTAACTTGCTATAACTTTTTAAAAAGAAAAATTTTTTTTTGTTTTTAATTAATTTTTTCATTTGAAAATACTCGTTTTCTAATAAGTAGTAATCTCAAAATAGAGGTAGTAGAAAAAATCTAATTACAGATTTGAAATCGGCGCAAAAATTGATTTAGAAAAGTATATTTTGGTCTGTGATGAAAATTCCTTGTAATTCAGCACTTATTATTCAAAATTAGGATATAGTAGTTCAATTTTCCTTTGGAATAGTCCACCAATTTCTTAAAATTAAACACTATTTACAGATTTGTTTCGAAGCTTTTCTTATGATGGTAATTTTAATCACAGTCAGATATCATCTATACTTGTCCCAATTATTTTTTTTTTAAAAAAGAGAGTAGAAAAAAAATTATGTAAATTTATCGAATTAATTAATAATTACTCCCTTTAGAATGGAGAAGGGCCTCCAGAAAAAATGTTATCTACTAGTCATTTATAGAGATATAATTATACCGATGTATTCATATGTACAGTGAGTCAAGCAAATAGTCGGACATCGTCTAGAAAAAATAATTAACCCATTAAATTTCCATAGTCTTACAGACCTTAGTATGTTTTAATTAATCATTTAAACATTTATCTAAGGATGTTGTTCATGTATAAAGCTCTGTAAGACAATGGTAATTCGATAGATAAATACATTTTTGATGTCCGAATACTTACCTCGCTGTATATATTATTTTATTAGTTTATGAATGTTACGCATTATATGTATTATTAAATTAGAAAAAAATGAATTATTAGATTTCTTAATATTTGTGTGATTTGCCTATAATTGTGTTCATTATTTTATGTAACACAAAATCAATCATATGTATAATATTACAAAATGATTCATACCTTATTTGTGACATTAAAACTGGTTTGTCAATTATATAAACATTAAACTTTATTTTTTAGGTATCCAACAAAAACTTTTTTGTAATAACAATACACAAAAAATAATAATAACATAGTGTATTGTATATCTGAAGTGAAAATAAATTTTGAATTATCCAACACAAATCAGCTGTTAACCAACGACATAACTTGTGTAAAATTTAAAAAATAGCTTACTGATTTTTCATGGAAAAAATAAAAATTCAATTTTGAGCACTCCTGAATTTCTCAAAACAACTGTTTTGTCTCTAAAATTTAACCGCCATTAATATCGGTTAGAATTTAGATAAATACAAATTTTAAAACATTATAAATAGTTTTCATGAATTTTTAATAATTGTTTCTTTTTTCAGAGATTAATATACTGGTAAGTTCTGAAATTATGATCTACTGTTATATATTTTCTTTTTTATTAAGTTTATAAATCTTTTGGTAAAACTTTTCTAATTAAGAATTAAGCGTTACTATTATATTATTTTCTTTTAGATATACTAAAATTTGTAATACTTATTAATATATCATTTATTATTCCTTTAGAGTTGGCAAGATGGATGCTTATGATAAATTAGAAAAAATTGGTGAAGGCACTTATGGAGTAGTATATAAATGTATGGAACGATCATCAAAAGAAATAGTTGCCGTTAAAAAAATACGAATGGAAATGGAAGATGAAGGAATACCAGCTACTGCTATAAGAGAAATAAGTATATTAAAAGAACTCAACCATCCAAACATTGTGAAGTAATGATTTTTAATTATCTATGTTTTCAACACTTAACCATTTTTTGCTTCTTATAGTTTGCGAGAAATTCTTATGGATGAATCACGGCTATATTTAGTATTTGAATTTGTTCCTATGGATTTGAAAAAGTTTATTGATTCTAGACCAAAAAAGCATTTAGATGAAGGTACAACTAGATCTTTTACTTATCAGGTAAACAATAATACTTATATTATAACTAATTACTAATCAGTACTTATTTTTCGTTAACACATTTACATACAAGAGAAGAAACGTTTGTTTTTATTTTAAACTTAATTGTTTATTTCAGATGTTAGTTGCTATATACTATTGCCATGTACGGAGAATACTTCATCGAGACCTAAAACCTCAAAATATTTTGATTGACACTAAACATAATATTCTTAAAATAGCAGATTTCGGATTAGGCCGTACTTTTGGATTGCCAATTCGTGTCTACACTCATGAAGTATATAAAATTTAATTGATATTTTTTGTAATGTGAGTAATTAAGATGAAGATAAATATTTATTTTCTTATTAAGGTTGTAACTTTGTGGTACAGAGCACCAGAAGTGTTATTAAATACACAACGATATGGATGCCCTGTTGATATTTGGTCAATAGGGTGTATATTTGCTGAAATGGCACATGGTAGACCTTTATTTCAAGGAGATTCTGAAATTGATCAACTATTTCGTATTTTCAGGTAAATTCCATTAAGTATAATTAAGTTATTTTATCAAAATCTTAATTAAAAACACATGATATAAATTCTGTATTTTCATTTTATAAATTTTTTAATATTCACATGATTTTCTCAATCATTATTTCAATAGCAAAATTATTTTTATAAAAGAATTAATTGGTACATAAGTAAAAGAGCAATAATAATTAATTACATTTTTAGGAAAATAAACAATCTTTTTTATGTTTATCATTGTAAAAGGGAAAAAAACAAGAAAAGTAATTTTGTTGTAATATGAGAAAAAAATTATTTTTATTCATATTTGAAATTAAAAAATGTATTTATGTATAAATTTTAAATAAAAAATTTGATACTTAGTAAATAATATATAGGTGATTTTTAAATAATTAACATATAAAATAAAAATGATCTAATAAGAAAATGGCTGATCAAAAAAAAAATGTTTAAATATTATTTCCCAAGTCATTAACATTTTTCAATATAGAGTGAAGGAATAGCATGACAAAGTATTATGTAATGATAAAAACAACATAACCTATACTTCACTCTACTCTATATTTTAAAATTGTTATAACTTCCCAGAAAATGATCAAAAGTTGTTATCAACCAATAGATTTTTAATTAAATTTTTTTTATTTTATTAACTTGTTAAATATGTATGTTGCCATTTAAAAAATAAAGCTGAAGTCCTTATAATGTACAAGAGATGAATTAAAAAAAATACTTAATAATTAATTCATCACAAAAAAAAAATATATATATATATATATTTAATTAAAAATTACCAAAGAGGCTTCTCTTACTTAAATATTATTTTAAAAGAAATTGAGTGGCTAATATTAACAAAATGATCAAAATAGACTTGTTTTTTAGCAGTCTAAAATATGTCAATTATTATAAAATTACTTAAAGTTATTATATTATTTTACTAATATCAACTGCTATTTATTTATTGGTACTTATATAGTATTTCTTATTAAAAAATCATACTGTTTCTAGGATTTTAACAACTCCCAGTGAAGAAACATGGCCAGGAGTTTCAGATCTTAAAGATTACAAACCAACATTTCCCAAATGGAGCGACAATCTTTTAAAAGATTCAGTTTCTAATTTGAACAATGACGGATTAGATTTACTACTAGTATATTACATCAAACATCATATTATTTTTAATTTTTTAATATACTATATTAATTTTTAGCAAACGTTAATTTATGATCCAAGTAAGCGAATTAATGCCAGGGATGCTCTTCAACATCGTTACTTTAAAGACCTTAACAAGAGCATTTTGCCAGCTCTTCCAGAAATTAAATTTTCTTCACAATAATATTAATTAACATCAAATTTATGGTCTAACCAATTAACACTTATTCTTTTGATGTGTTTAAAATTATTCATTTTGAATAAAATAAGCAAGTGAACACATCTATTGTAAAATTGTGAGTTATTTACATATCATTTTGAATTATTGCTGTATTATAATAAAGTAAATCCATTATTATATTTTATTAATTTAATATTGAAAACTTAAAAAAAGTAAACTGTTTTACAGAATAAGGTGTATTATTCATTTTGCATTATTTTTTTTCCAAACAATGAATTGTATAAATCTTGTTTAGCTTCATCTGACCATGGTGATTGATCATTAGGTGCCATGAAATTTATTAATTTAGTGTGTACTGTATATCTAAGTTTTCTACCTTTTGTAGATCTAGTATCAATTTTATGTTTCATTTTACTTCTCAGTTTTTGCAATTGTAACCATTGCCTGAAATTAAAAAGAAAATTTTTTAGTAAATTTATAATTATAAAATTATAATTAANATTTTACTTCTCAGTTTTTGCAATTGTAACCATTGCCTGAAATTAAAAAGAAAAATTTTTAGTAAATTTATAATTATAAAATTATAATTAATTCAAATAGATTTGACTTTCTAATTTATGTTGAGTTATAAAATGGAATCCTCACAAAAATAAAAAAAAAAATTTTCTTTTATACAATAATTAAAAGTAAACAATATTAATATTATTAATGTATACAGAAAAAAAACCAATGAAAATGAAATGTTGAATAAATTAAGTTAAATAAAATATATTAAATAAACTATAAATCTTAGTTTTAGTTTAGATTGTTATAAAGGTAGGCAAAAACTGCCCATGCACTCAGACCTCCATTGTGCATACTTTCTACCAAATTATATTTAGTTTCTTCATATAAGTGATTCTACTAAAATATTATTGCCATTGTTAAATACCTAAAACTATATATATATAGGACGTCCTACTAAACCACACCTATATATATTCAAAGAGTTCTGTCTCTTAATCAAAATTAAGTATCTCTTTGGGTTTTAGATTTTAGATATCATCTTTTTTCGAGAAAAGATTTTATCAAATTTTTAGATTAATCTTAAATCTTACAAGGTAATTTTATCATAATAAAATTTAATATTTCAATACCATTTAAGACTGTTGTAAAAAAAAAAAAAACCAATGCGTGTTATAAAAACGCATGGATGAAGTAAAACACCTTTCAGTCATTCATTTGATAAAATATTAGGTTACTAAAATGTATAAGAAAATTTTATATTGAAAATCATTTTATAATTCAAGACCTATCAGGGAGATCAGTATGTATAACAAAAAACAATTTTCAAGAGAGACATTACTGAATAGTCAATAGAATTCTGTGTATGCAACATTTCATTGTAATTAATTTTTGAAAAATTCAATACACAAAATATGTAGCTTAATTTATTAACAACATTGAATTCTATACATTTACATATTAAAATGATTTATATTAATGATCTCTGATAAATTTTTAATTTTAATAAAAATAATCCTACTAAGATATAAGATTTATCTTAATACAAGAACTTACTTTCCAAGTTGACTGGGATCTGTAATATCTGCAGATTTTTTTTCAATATAATCTCTAAGTAATTTATGATAAAAATCATCATCATCAAATATCTCTGGATCAACATCATTGTTTGTTGATTTTGAATCATCTACAATTTTATATTTGGAACGTTTTGTACGAGTTCTTTCTATTAATCTATTTTTGTCAGCCATAATTTGTTCAATTTGCATTAAAGTAGGCTGATCAAAAGCAGAAAAATCAGATTTAGCTGCTTTTCCTGAAGCAATTTTTGTACGCTCATTCCAAAACCTAATAGTATCATCTCTAAATGGCTTAAAAATATCATATTGTTCTTTTAAACTTTTATCAAAATCTTTACACTTCACTCTATCAAACAATATATCATCTTTTTCTCTAAAAATTAAAAACATTTATGATGATGTAATTATACATTTATATTAAATATATACTTACATAGTTTTCATAAAGTTACTGTTTTTTGTTAATAATTTAATCTTTAAATCAAACAATGTTTCTAAAAATTGTTGTAATGATTTTATTACAACATCATTATTAATAGATTCACTAACCAATAGTTCACTATTATATTTAGGAAGTTGATTAGCTGCAGCTAAACATTTTTGTAATTTTATTCTAGCAAGTAATAAATTATCATAAATAGCTAAAAAAAAATAGTCATTAAATTCTAAAATCACAATGCTTATTTAGATATTATAATGTATATTACTAAGTTGAGTGCGAATAGCATTTCCTTTTTCGATGTCATTTTCATTACTAAAAAAAAATTCAACAATAATTTTTGCTTTTAATTTGTAGCTTACTTATTTAGCTTTATAGCTTACTTTGTTTCAACAATTAGATCGTTTTTGTCATCATTATATTTATCATCTTCTATTTCACTTTCATCGGAAAGTATGTTCCCTCCCGATTCATCATCCATCATTTCAGTGTCATCATCAACATCCTCATCATCTTCTTCATATTCAGAACTCGGAGTGCTGTTATCCATGCTTTCACTATTATTAGAACCATTTTCTAGTTCCTCCTCAGATGACATATTACTTAAGTAAACAAGTCATAAGTTGAATTTATTAAATTTCCAGGCGTTTTATATTAGAGAAACAGTAGACAAAAAAACATTTATGTCTGCACATTCTTTTGAATAACGTGTAAATATTATCATAGTTGGTAAATTTATCTATAATTTTATGATAAAAAATAAAAACGTTACCAGTATAAAATAAAATATTTAGTTTAGGTTGGCAACAACGTTTTAATGATCCTCATTGGCTATTTCATTACTCGTAACCATTTTGGATTTAGATTGTTTAATGTTTTTACGTCTTGCACAAATCGACTATATGAATTGTTAAAAATCATGTTTACAATTTACATGTGCTCCTAAACCTCATGAAATTTTTGTGTTCTGTGATTCTAATTAAAATTTTTTATAAATTTGATTAAGTCATTTTAAGTTATAGTTTAATCATCGGTTTCTATCTAATATTTATAAATCTTTAAACAGTTGAAATTTTCGACTTCATCAGATCAACGTCGGGATTATTGTGGCAGCTAATTGTAAGTACATAAATTCCACGTATTTAACCAGGATATTTTTAACAACAGTAAATTTAAGATTCTTATCCCAAAATATGGTAAAAATTTACCTTTATACAAAATAATTTTTTTATCATATGCCATTTATTTATTTAATAATTAAATATTTATTTTTCTTTAAGTTATAAACTTTAATTTATCAATCATTAATTGCTCCTCTCACTCAACCCATATTTTTAAATTTCCATAAATTCGGGCCCAAAAGTTGTTATTGATCTATCATTTTCTATTTTTTAAACTTGTTAAGTATGTATGTTGCCATTTAAAAAAATAAAGTTTGTACCCTATATAAGTTAATAAATGTTACTGTTATTTATAAAAAGTAATTAATATATGATAAATCAAGAAATATATGCAACTAAAAAATCAAACATTTTGTTTTAATATTGTATTTATTTTGCAAGTAATTAAGTGATTTATAATAAATTGATCACCTTGTACAATTTATAGCACTTGAAAAATTATAATCTAACTTTTATACTTGAAAATCAAAGATTATTTAATTTATGCTTAATAAATCCATAATATTTTTACATTATTCTATATTATTCTCAAATTTATTAAAGTATACTTTTATGTATACTAATATTAATTTAAAAAATTTTCATCATCAAATAATGCAAATATTTTAATATGAGTATTAAAGATAAGTAATAAATACTCTTTTAACTTGTGCTAATTATGATATCATAACCAAATAAAAAGTATATCAATTATAATTATACTTGACATGTTGAATTTTAATTTTTAGATGCCAAGAGTATCTAGAAGAGCAAATTCCAGCTCTTATGAGCCTCAAAAATCCTTATCTAGGTCAAGAAGTAGATCTACTAGACGCAAACGCCGTTATGTAGATGATGGTGATGAATACAGCTCATCATATAGGTATTTATGTTTATAAATATATATCAACTATTAGCAAGATATTGACATAAATCGGTAAATAAAAAACAAAATTTACATGAATGACAAGATCAAGTCGAAAATTCAACTCTATGACTTTTATTTACTAATTAATTATAAACAGATATTTAAAACTATATTCATAAAGCTTTGTTTCATAAATAAATATTCATGGATTTAAATTTTTTTTTTATGTTCGTCCAAAAAATATTTAAATATTATTACATACAGACACTAGTTCCCTGGGTTTTGTTGGCTTGCGCCTACAGATACCGTCCGTGCCTTGGCGCTGTGCGCTATTAACGGGGGGGATAGGAATTACTGCAGTGGGCAGCCATATAGACAGCCAGCGCAGAATGTCTTCTAAAGAACACCAGCACCGGTTCCCCTAAGGGTTTTCGTATCTTTCTTGAGCCGGCCGTAAAACAGTTAAGTGCTTGTTGGGTCCGGTCTACCAAAAGGTATTGTGATTTTGGGGATATCTATCTAGCACCGGTCCTGCAGCCACCACGTTTCAGCCGAGGTAGGCTCCTCAACCTTGGAGGGCACCTGCGTCCAGCATAATATGAGTTACACTGGTCGCTGGTGAGGCTTCCTCCTCCCGTGGTACCAACAAGATTTTTATTTCTGTCACTATTCTGGCTTCCCAGGCCGGCTAGTGGTGAACCTAATTACATATCTAAAATAAATACATTACAAATAAATATCTCCATAACTTATTATGTATTCTGACCACAATGTTCTTGTCATAAATGCTGTGTCCAATATTAAAATAAAAAATATCTCAATATGTAAATTACTCTATTAAAATTAAATTGTTAGAAGTTTCTAAAAGATAATGTTTTATTGAATACTATAAAAGTTTTATCAAGTTTTTCTTTTATTTACTTACCATTTTTGATAAAATTATATCTCTTTATGTAACTTAATAGTTACTTCAACATGGGTTGATAAGAATTTTTAAAACTGTATAGGTAAATTATAATTTGGAGATCTATTAAGTAAAAGTAAGGCATTTAGAGCAACCTTATCATAAAATAAGGCCACCAAGAAAAATCTGGTTGATCTACATTAACTTTGCCCTATGAAGACAAACTTTATAGTGAGATTTAAATATTGCTTACTTGAATTTAATTAATTTGATTTTTTCTTTATTATTAATTTTTTTAAATAAAACTTTAACTTGTGTAATTTTTCTCAATAAATTCAATTAAGTATTAAACATTTCAATGAATATTGATTATGAGATCTGAGGGCTTATAAATAAATCAGTAAGTTAATTTTTAAATTTTAACGAAAAAGTAGTAAGAACTATATTTATTCTGACTTTTTAATTTCCTATCACTTTTGCAATAGATAACAATGTTTAAATTAATTAGACACCTTCTAGAATGTCATTCTTTAGTTGTAAAATATTTCCCATCTTTTTTGTTCATAATCAGGCAATAATATAAAAAATTCTATTCAATTTTTTGTTTTTTTATTTACATTTGTAAATACATTTTTATATTATCAATTAGTAGTTCAAATCATTTATTATTATTATTTTAAATTTCAAGGAAAAAATAAAGTTTTCTATTAAATTAAATGATAATACTTAGTTAATATGTGACTATTACTGTTTCTTATTTCAGTAATGGATTTAACATTTGTAACATTGAGAATTATAAAATTTAGTATATGTATATATATTTAACTATGATATTATTTATCCACCTGTAATAGTCTATATATCATTAGTAGTTATGATTGTTGTCACATTTAAGAAAACTTAATTATTATTATTTTTAAATAGTCAGAAAAATTGTGGAATTTTGATGATTTTACCCCTATGATTCTTAAAATTAGATTATACCTATCATATAATTTGACTTAATTTTTTATTTTCTGAGAACACATAAATAAGGTATATCTATTTTTGTAAAACTGATTATGAATTTTTTTTTTATTTACCTAGTAAATCATAATACAGTTAGAGAATTTGAAAATATTTAACTTTTAACAACTTTGATAGGATATAGTTAGTTTATTAGTTATACTTAGAAAACCTTCCATTATAAAAAAAAAAAATTTATTAATTTTTTTATTTAAAAAAAGTATAAAATTTTCATAATTTTGTAGTTCTTGATATCTCCCTCTATATACTATAGTACTCTATTTAAATAAAATAACATTTATTAATTTGACGGAACAAAAATTATTAGGTCAAGTAGTATTGAAAATTTTTATAATTTATTGTTGGATCTCAAATGTAAATAGATTTAGAAACTCTGGAATAAGTTAAATATAGAAAAAATTCTTTATGGTAGAATTTGGTTATTTATTTATTTGTTTATATTTATTTCTCTGATTTCATTGTTTGAGTTCCAACCACAAAAAAGACACTACCAATTAAAATATCTATTTTGTTCTATATAATACATAATTCATCAATTAGAATTATTTTCAAACATTTGTTTATATATTTAAGGATCATAGTTTATGCAACTATTGAATTCATTTTTTATTTTTTTTTAATATTTATTAAATAAGCAGATATTTAGCATTAAAAAAAAAAAATCATAATTTAGGCAAATATTTATTGTTACTTATTATTAATGAGTATGATTACTATATGAAGGTTTGTTTATACTTTCTTTAGTATTCTAGAAGCTATAATACACATGCTTGAATAACAAAAACAATATGTTTCTTGTGACAAGTACATTACCATATTTGGTATAAATAGTAGTAGTAATGTATAATGTCCATAACTATGTGTATTATTAAATAGTCTATGGTACAACCTTGTGTTATAGTATCACTGTTACAGTCAACAAGGTTACAAGAATATATACATTATGTTTTTATTTTTTCTTAGTGTAGTTTTTAAACAAATGATTAAATGAAGTCCATAATAATTTTCCTTGCAATTAATATATTATGTAAGCATTAAATTAAACACCCTTTTTAACATTTTTAGTAATCTTGTATTTTTAAGAGAGTATGCCTACTGTTGCAGAACTTATTTTAATGTACAGGTATACTACATTAATTATTAAATAAAATAATAATTTATTGAATGTGTTGTTCATATTCAATAGAAAAAAATTTTTAACTTCCCTTTTTTTAATAGGTAATTTTCTTTATTAATTGATATATATATACATAAAGGTTAATTTTATTATACTTTTATAACTTTGATAATCTACATTTTTGAACTCTTTTTAGATAAATAACATTTTATATTTGTATCATAGGGCATTTTTTATCTAAACTGACTCACATATCCCGAGGCTTATCTTATAAGGTCTACTAATACCATTTATCTTTATTATTACTAACTAAAGTCCAGAACCGTAATATTTATATTTGTACATAGTTTATGAGTAAGTAATTACTGTTAAATCTTATTAATTTATTCAACTACTAAGTGTTGAAAAAATTGTTTGTTATATCATAAGTATCTATTTTTGTCACTTACATAATAATAACACATCATGTAAATACTATCAAGATTTATTATAATGTGTAATTTGTTTATTTTATTACTGTTAAATTAGTATTTTTCAAAACAATAAATTGATAAAAGCCAGTTTAATATCACAAAATGTAATTTTTTCTAGTAATGAACGTAGTAACCGTTCTAGATTACATGATCAAGGGACAAGTGCAGAACGGCGATATAAACGTAGCCATCGAAGATCTCCAGGTTCAAGTAGTCATCGTCGTCGACCAAGACGTCATCAATCTCCAGGGAGTGGAGATGAAAAGATGCACCATAGACATCATAGACACAAAGATCGATCTCATTCTAAGGTCAGTATTATTTAATAACAAAATATTCTTAGGTAAAACAAATTTTAATTCTCTTTTGGATATAACTTATATTCAAATGCCACATATTAATTTTATACAACTTACACCCTTTTAAAATAACTTGATTTTGTTTTATTTCAAGTTTATCTTCTAATGGCACTGTGCCAAACATTTTTCTATTAATATATTCCAGTATATAAAATAAACTCTCAGTGCTATTGCTTTAACATGTGCAGTACATGTGTCAAGAAAATCCAATTTAGTTGGTAAATAATATTTAATTCTAGCTCTATAATTAGTCATATATATTTATCTATAGTCTTGAAGAGAGGGATTTTTAATGCTGAATTGAATTTTACTAGCATTTGCAAACATGTGCTCTCTAAATATAGACAGATTTTACATCATTTCATAGTTTTAATTATTTAGTACTCACACTCTCTTCATTTTTTTTGGCTCGGTATTCAAAATATCTTTACATCTCCAGTAGGCCATTTCACGTTCTGCTTGTATGTTTGTCGAAGAACATACTTCCAGGCGGCGGCCTGTTCCACCATGGCACCACACCGAAGGTGCTATGGTAAGACAACATAGTCGTACTCGTTCAGCAAGAATCCAAAGAATCAGACAACCCCAACCGCCTGCCACCATACTAGTAGATGCACACTGGTGGTGGCCTATAAATCCAGTCAGTATTTTTTTAATTTAAAATGTTTACTTCTGTGATGGTGTCACATTACATAACTTGAATAATATTTTGTTTTGATGTATGTATTTAGAATATTATTGTTATATATAAACTATCACCAGAAAAAATAATTTTCTTTTTTTAATTAAACTAATGAATATATTTTAAAAGTCTTAACTACTAATGAAAAATTACTAATAATAATAATGTTCAGTTCTATAATTTTTTTAATTATCAAAAATGTATCTTTGATATTTTTTGAGAAGTATAAAAGTTTACTTGCTCTTGCATCTTGTAGTCCATATTTTTTTTTTTTTTTTTTTTTAANCCATGTTTATCACTCCTAATGTTAATTAAAAATAATTTTGTTAATAAATTTTAGTAATTATAATCTAGTTATTTTAGATCTTCTAAGTTTTAGTCATAATAATTTAAGTTTTTACTAAGATCATTTTGCCATTATTATAAATTAGTTCATATTATTTTATTAGGTAGCTATAAACACTATTAAGTGTAAAATTAACTCATATTTAAAAAATAATAATACTAGTAAACATCTAAGTTGAATGCTCAACATTATTTTCAAAAATACTATTAAAAAATGAATCATTGCTTTAAAAATAAAAAACTATCTTCCTATAATGTAGAGTGCAATATAGATTATTTATTAAAAGAGTAGAAAATTAAAGTAATACGTACTTCTCTTTATAAAAATTTCTTATGATTTGTATCATATTATTTTACATCGCCTTAAAATATATATTTTCTATACATTTATGAGGGTAAGAAAAACAATATTGTCAACAAAGCTTGTGACGTATGATTCATGTTTTACTTACACAGAAGAGGTCGTGGTTTTTTTTCAGCATCGTTTAGATGACACAGAAATAGATTTTTTGGAAGGTTGCCTTAATGGCAGCAAGGGCCATTTTCATGTTTGCCAGGTCCACTGTAGGTTGACCAACAGTTTTCAAAACTTAAGCCATGTAAATACATTGAGCTGTTTCAAATTTTCTAACAAAGTAGTTAAAAGTTTTTATTAAAAAAAAATTTTTTAAGTTCGGGAAATGCTTCCGGAAATGAGTGATCATGTTCCGTCCGAAAAACGGCGTACAAGATACACTCGATCATCGACTGTTAGTGTTACTCAAATTTTATCGGATTCATATTCAAATCTTATCAATCGTATTACTGGCCGCTCGCGTGGGCCTTCGGAATCTGTTCGTAAACCTCCTGAAATAAAACCATTGGAATTAACTACACGAAATAATATCCCATCCTCTTCATCATCATCTACATACCTTCCTAGCCCATTTCATTCATCTGGTTATTCTTTACGGAATGAAGAACGTTACTTATCTGTGTTAGATGCTCATCGTAATAGACGACAACAAAGACCTTTAACTAAAAGTGCTACAACTGTTTTGTTATCTGAAAAAGCTTATCCTTTTGTTCATCAAACTCCCCGAGAAAAAACTCCATACCGTCGTCACAAACCTAATATGTTACTTTCCATACGTCCTTTAAAACGATCTCCGCCTACAGCTCCAGTAGTATCTAATCCTCCAGTTACTGACCCATCTGATCAAAATACAGATCCTGTGATAACAGAGCGCGAGGCTAAACGTAAGGAAATACAAACATTAATAATGAAATATTCAGCCTTAGACCACGAGGAGAATAATGATGAAACCCCTAGTGCTTTGGCTAAGTGCCAGCAAAAATATTCTTCCATTCTTAGTTCATCTACAAATTGTGGTGTAAGTTGATCACATCTTTGTGTCCTTGTGTATGTTTTGAAGTTAAACTTAATCTGATATTTTCACCAAATAAATTAAATATTTTAATAACCTTTAATAATTCCATGCAGATTTCGAAATAAAGCTTATACAAATATATCATAATGACTAAATGTTAAAATTTTTACTTTGTTTAAAATTAAAATGTGATATAGTACTATGTGGACCTAATAAATAACCCATTTTTTATAATAATTTAAAATTGTGTAGTTTGGCATCAAAACTAAGTAAAGTAGTTTTATTAAAATGTGGCATTTGTTTATAAAATATATAAAAGGTAATTTATTTTTTATAAATCATATTATTTCTCTACCCAAACATACACAACACACTATTTTGTTTATGGTTAGTTTGTATATATTTTATTAATAAATATATATAAAGTAACATAAATATAAATTTATAAATATATGAATAAGTTGTTAACGAGGCTTTCCTTTGCCTTGTGTCCTTCTGTCTTTATGATTGCGGGCGATTAAACACGCAACTGCTGAATATGGGTTCACCACCTGAATTGTACATCCCGTTCGAAATTCAATCGGCCATCAACAATTCGCGTGTATGTGATCTGGGGCACCTAATTATCAATACCCATCAAATACAATGATCAAATTGGGACGTCGTATGAATTTGGCAAAATATGTGTGATCACTCAACAGCCTCGAGCAAGAAGTCCAGTCATTGTGGATGACGAAGAGGGACATCTGATTTACAAAAATGGAGACAATCTGGCCGATAGATGTTCGTGAACCAGTTACATTTTCAAATGATTACTTAATCTCTCATACATAAAAAATATTTATATCTAGTAAAACAGTAATGTACAATATTATGATATCGTGGATGAAAGCGCGGGCGTCATTCTTTTTAGTAAAATGGACTATACTATAAAAATTTTGCTTGACTTTTTGGGGAGTATTTAACAAGATATCTTGTTAATATACTTAATAAATTATTGCTATTACTTATGTTTTCGGCAGTAATAAATAGTACTTACATATTCATACATATATTTATTTAAGTTAATTTGTCCAAGTATTTAACTAAAAATTGGGAAATTTTTCAAATAAATTCTGTTTTTATTTTTTAAAGATTTTTTTCGTTTTATATTATTTAATAGAGGAATACTTTTGTATTTACTGACCACATAAATAAAAGTATTATTCAGTTTTAGTTAAATATGTGATAAAGTTGTAACCCTCGCTGCGGAGACAATTTTAATCTATTTAATATTGATATAGTGTATTTCAAATATTTCAGATCAAATTATTCAAACTCTTGGTGAAGGTACTTTTGGTAAAGTTGTAAGCGCTAAATCGTTAAAAAAGTAAGTAATAAAATTTGGAAGGTTAATTTTAAGATATTCTTATTTGTGAAAAAAATTATTCTATGTATCTAAAACTAAATGAAAAAGTTTTTAAGTAATTACTTACTACTAATTTATACACCTTGAAAAAATTAACTGTATCAAAATAAAAACAAATTCTTTCTTGACCTAATTGGCAATATTCTTAAATAAATAATAGAACTTATTCAGACTTATTTAATGACAAAATAATTTAAATTGTAGTAGTATAATAAATGTTTTTATGATTTATATTTCAATAAAAATAAATAAGATATTTGTATATTTAATACAGTTAACTTCATTTGTTCAAATGTTTTATTTTTAACATTTAAACATTTATGTTATAGTCGTGATCAAATTGCTGCTGTTAAAATTATAAAGAATGTTGAAAAATATAGAGAAGCTGCTCGTTTAGAAATAAATGCTTTGGATAAACTGAATGCCAAAGATCCTGAGAGTAAAAAGTATGAGTCAATTTTCAAATGTTACTTTTGGAGTGTCAGTAAAATAACTCTTGATAAATTTATTATTTTAGCCTTTGTGTTCGGATGATTGATAACTTTGAGTATGGTGGCCATGTATGTATTGGTTTTGAGCTTTTAGGTTTGAGTGTCTTTGATTTTTTAGTAAGTATTTCATCAATTTAGTATGAAAATTAATTTTAAAAAATATTTAATTTATAGAAAGATAACAATTATCAGCCATACACCATTGATCAAGTTAGACACATATCTTATCAACTATGTTATGCAGTTCGATTTCTTCACCGAAATAAACTTACCCATACTGACTTAAAACCAGAAAATATACTTTTTGTGAAATCAGATTATGATACTCAGTATAACCAAAAAAAAGTAATGATATAAATTATTTTAATTGTTTTTTGGGCAAAAGAGTTAGTCTATTTAACTAACATTTTATAATATAGCACAATATTGGCTAGCATTAAAATAATTATATCCTGGATAAAGAGCTCATAAAGATTTCAATAGTATTCAATTTTTCCTTTTTTTTTTTTTTCGAATTTTTTTTTTTTTTTTTTTTTTATGTACACTGATCTCTTTTTAATTAGTCTTCAATTAATAAAACATTTGAATATTAATAATAATTCCTAATATTATTTTATTTTTAAAGAAGCGTGCATATAAAATGATAAAAGACACTGAAGTCAGATTAATTGATTTTGGTAGTGCAACATTTGATGATGAACATCATAGTACAGTTGTTTCTACTAGACATTACAGAGCTCCTGAAGTTATTTTAGGTAGGTATTGTAAAAGAAAACGATGTTTTCTTATAAAACATTTCAATTTATTTCTTTATTTAAAGAACTTGGTTGGGCCCAACCTTGTGATGTATGGTCAATTGGTTGTATTATATTTGAACTTTATCTTGGTATCACTTTATTTCAAACGCATGATAACCGTGAACACCTTGCAATGATGGAGCGAATACTAGGCTCAATACCTTACAAGTAATTGTCAAAATTTATATTATGTTATAATTCATTTATTCCTTATACATATTGTTTTTAAGGATGGCTAGGCGTAGTAAAACCAAATACTTTTATCATGGTAAACTTGATTGGGACCAGTCTAGTTCTGCTGGACGTTATGTTAGAGAAAACTGTAAACCATTAAAAGTATGTTAATTATTTGTTATTAAAACAAATTTAAATTTTATAATTATTTAATTTTAGAGATACATGAGCTCAGAAGAAGAAGACCATAGACTATTATTTGATTTGATCTCTCAATTACTTAAGTATGAACCATCTCAACGAATGACCATGGAAGAAGCATTAGATCATCAGTTCTTTTATAAACTTCCTTCTAATCAAAGATTACACGATAAAGAAGAAAGATCGCATTCACTTTCAAGATGAAATTATTGAAAAAGTCGTTGTCTGTGAAATTAAGACTTCAGGCATATACTTTGTCATACTATGTGATCAAAGTTGAATATTTGTTTTAATTATTAAAACTAACTTACCAGCTTCTTGTATATTCACATCTAGGACAACATAAAAAATATATATATATATACATAATTTGTATATAGTAATTTTATATCAAAAATTGTTTTAATGTTAGTAGTTTTTATCAAATTTATTTTTAAGTATTATATTTCTCCTTCAGATATTGATTATTTTAACTACATTATAAAATCACATGTATTATTAATTGTAATACATTTTGTAATTATAGCTATTATTATTTATTAATTCATATTATCTGTATAATAAGATAATTGTTCAATATGACATAGATTATGCTCTTTTTAAATTTTCCTTAAGCTTTTTTTCTTGAAAAAAATCAAATTAGTGATAGTATTTAGATATAAAATAATGACTAGGAATGTGTCAATATCACAATATTTTTCTATAAGAATAATAATTCATGAATAGTTTAATTGAGATTCCGTTTTCCAGTTCTTGATTTGGATCTTATTGAATGACTTCTATCTTTGTAAGTTAAATACACGTGTGAAAAGTCTGGTCTGTGAGACTAAAACAAATTATTATTAATGCTTACAACTATTTTATGATAATAATTATAAGGAGTATACAGCATTTTTAATTAATAAAATTTAAAGCAATAGTGCAATAATCACTATGTTCTATTTTTTTAAAAATTTTTTAGATAAAAATTTAATAATTTTTACATTTATTTCATTTTTAAAATGGTGCTTTCATTAAATATTAATTAAAAATTAATTATCTACAAGGTTTTTAAAAATCTACATGTGAAAATTTGGTTGTATTATGATTTTATTTATATTAATGATATATGGACGAGAATCATAACATCTACATTTTATCATTAGAATGTAATGCCAAAAATATAACTGATACTATTTCAGAATTCTAGGTCACATCAGTAGTGCAATTAAAAAAATTACAAGAAAAAAAAAAGACTATCTATTGCTAAAAGTGTAAGTTTTCAGTTGGAAGATTCCCAACAAGATATAAATACATGTTGAGTTTTAAAAACTAAATCATTTTTTTAATGTAATATTTTTAAAACTAACAGTTAAAAAAAACTAATCGTGAACAAATTGATGCTTCACTCGTAAAAAAATGATGCATCAAGTTTTTAATTTAAAAATAAATTTGTACTATAATAATTTATTTAAAATCATCGATAAAAATAAAAAAATGGATAATCCTTACACTATATAATATCCAAAGAAACTAGGGATTCAATATGAATTTTTTTCCAATTACTAATGAAATTTATTAGTTGCTGTTAACCAACCCAATATTAAAAGTATACTAGAAAAAATTTATCATATTTTAAAAGATTAACTATTAAAATTAAAATAGAATTACTTATTTACGAAACAACGAAAGTGAAAAAATAATGAAGAATAAATTTTTAATAGATAGATATTTTTGAAATTGTTTAAAAAATTCTGTATAACTGCGTGTATATTATGTATTTAACATATATCTAGTGTCTGATAATATATCCAAGTTACTCGGTAAAAAGCAATTTTACATAGTTTTATATTTTAAACTTGCAATGTTTCTCAAATAAGAGCTTCACTTAATAAGTAATGTAACTCATTTAGTTATCGATCAAGGATTTCTTGAATTTCAAAATCAAAATTATTGTAAATTAAATTTTAATATGTAGATATAAAATTAATAATTTAATTTCATCTTAGTTTTAGCAAAATAATGTGAAAATCTGTTTTTAATTTTGACAGAAAAGTCATGTATTAAAAATCTATACAATTACTCAATTTTAGATAATACTGACTATGTATCCTATTAGAAGATGTTCAGTAACTGAAGCAGTTACCCTACTCTTTTAATTAAAAAAAAAAATAAAATTTTCTGATATAGTTAATATTGATCTATATCTATTCATTCTAATGCTCACCCCTAATTTAAAAGTATACTTCAAATAATACAATAATTTAAAAAAAAAAAATTTTAACAGAATTTCTAAAATATGGTATTAATACTCTAAGTTAAGTATTTGATAATATATTTTCAAATTTGATTATTAACGTAAGTAGAAAATAAATAATAATATATAAATAAAAAATTACTTTTAAAATTATGTCTTCTTCACTTGGTAACTCTTTTGCCATATTATTTCCAGTATAAGCAACACATTTTAACTCCCATTCTCCAATCTCTTCATTCCAAAATGAATTTTTTTTTATTATATCCTTTACAACAAAATACTAGTTAGTATTACTAGTAAGTAAGGCGAAGTTTAAGAGGTATGATGAGTTGTATGATAAGCTAGGAACAAAGAAAGGCAAAAAAGAAATCTATAGACTTGCAAAGATAAGAGAGAAAAGGTCTAAAAATTATCATTTTATAAGGTGTATAGAAAGTGTTAATAATAAGTTACTCTCGGGTGATGATGATNCCCTTACTTATTCTCTATAGTGATGGACGAAATTAATAGAGAAATACAAGGATATATATATATATATGAAAATATGAGGTATGAAAATAATAAAAAATATTTGTAATACTTTATTTACTGCTTAATAACACAATTATGTTCTCATAGGGGATAACCCTGTGAAAAACCATGTAAATACATGGTAAATATCTATTTTGGAGAGGTAATAAAAAAATGTCTTATGTTTATCTCCTCTCAAAACAAAACCCTAGGAACGCTACTGCAATTATAAGTGAAATCTGTTTGAGTCTAATTTTTTTTTTATTATTTACCTTAATGAGTAAAATAAATTACTTACTAAGTATTCATCTGGAACAAAGTGCTCAATGATAAGTTCTTGCATTTTTAGTTCTTTAGTAGTTTGTTTAGAAATTTCTTTTAATTCTTCAATTTCTCGTTTTCCCTCTTCTTCAGTATCTTTTAAATCTTCTTTAACAGCTAAAATAGCAGCTGATATCTTTTTAAGTTTTTTAGTTAATGCTACAGATCTTTCTTGCAAGTTACTATATTTATCTTCAGTGTCCATTTTTTCTGCTTGAACTTCTTGTAAACGCATGTTAAGATTCATTTGTCTGGATTTTCTATCCAACAATTCTTTTGCTGAGTCTTCTAATAGTTTTTCTTGAGCAACAGATTTTTCTAATAAATTTTCTCCGCCAACAATAATCTTTTTCTCCATATTTTCTAATTTTTCTTTTAATCTTATCATTTCATGACGGGCTGCATCTAATTCTTCACGCTTACTCTGTACAGCATTAATAACTTTTTCAGAAACTCCAACAACCAATCCTTCTTCTTCTCCTTCTGCAACTTCTTCTTCAGCTTCACTAAGACCTTTACTACTATCATCAATTTGTTTTTTTAAGGCTTCTATTTCCAACTGAAATTGTCTAAGTAAAGCTTCTTTTGGATCTTCATTTGCTTTAGACATATTTTGTATATTTTTTGCTCTATTGGCATATCGCAATGTACTAATTGTCTCATCATAGTTAAATCCAGCTGGTCCAATGGTAGCACACTAGTTTTATTAAAAAAAACTATAAATCCCTATACCATATATAAAAATATGAATTTTATTTACCATAACAGTTTTAGAATTTCCTCCAAGAGAATCTTGTAATATGCGAGTCAACTTTGAGTTACGATAAGGAATATGTGTAGATTTACCGTCAACTAATGATGATATAACATTACCCAGAGTAGAGAGTGATAAGTTTATCTTAGTTGCTTCTTTAAAACGGATGCCTAAAGCTCCAGTTTTAGATTGTCTCTCTGAACCCTTTTAATAAACGCATACAAAAGAAAAAATAATTAAATTATTTATTTTCATTTATTTTATATTTACAGCTAAATCCACTAGTCTAAGTCTTCCAACTTTAACATGATATTCTCCTCTTATATCAGGCCGGCTAGTTTCAATAGAAATTGAAAAAATAGCATGAGAACGAGAACTTTCAGAATTCATAGCTGTAGAAGCAGTAGCACCTAAACATTCATATTAAATTTATAATAACTACAGTATGAAAAATATGAGTTCTAAATTTAAGAAAGTATACTAAATTCAAAAGAATCTATTTTTTTAACTTTGATAAAAAAACAAAAACAAAGTTTTGCTGTTTTTTTAAAAAAAACTATGACAAGTTTTCTAGTCTAATTTAATTTAATTTTTCAAGTATTCAATAACAACTTCTAAACATTTGTGAAATAAACAATTTGTTTTGCCAAATAAACTTTAAGATATGACTTTAAGAGCTTAAAATTTGAAAAGAGGTACTTTTTATTTATCTTCTTACATATTTATTAGAATTTATTTTTAATTTTTTGAAATTTGAACACCAATTAATAATTTAAAGAATTTAATTCATACGATTTTTATTGCCAGTCATTAAAAGTTGGTGCATATCATCTGCATTATTTACAACATATGTAGATAAATCTTTTACATACACCCCAATACCAGGCCTTTCTTTTACTTCTAATTCAGTAGATACATGCTTGCTCAATAAATCATAGACACCTTCATTATAAATTTCAAAATAAGACACGCTAACTAAAAACCTAAAAAGTAGTATAAATATATTAATAATTTTATAACACATATGTCTTAATAGAATCTTACTTAATATCTTCTTTAGCTTTAGCAATATGACCAAAAATATGAGCAAAAGAATTAGGAATTATCCCATTAAGTTCAGGAGATGTGTGTGATCCTTCCATTGTAAAGGTTTTTCCTGTACCTGTTTGACCATAAGCAAAAATTGTTCCATTATAACCATTAAATACTTTGTCCACAATAGGCCTAGCAACTTCATTGTAAACATCTAACTAGGTAGAAAAATATTTATTTTTATTGTAAAATTTATATTTATTTAAATTACTCTACTTGTTTAGAATCTGAATTAAAAACCAAATCAAACATAAAAGTTTTTGGAGGGCCAACATATGAAGGATTTGGATTTTGTACATATATGGCTGCATTCTCAGGATCAGCTAAAACAACTGGTACACAACCAGATGCTTTTTCTTTTTTACTGAGTGGTCTCAAACGTACTGCTACTCTCACATTTTCAATTTCTCCAGCATTCATTACCTATTATTTATTAATAATAATTGATTGTTGATTAGATATTATTTTAGTAAAATACTATATTATTACTGTATTTGTATAGGTACACGTATATTGATATTTACCATTTTTTTTGTTTAATCTAACTTTTTTAAAAATATTTGTATTACTAAACCATTATTTCGATAAGTTTATAAGAAATTTATATTTTATAACTAAAAAATTTACTTGTTTCCTTTTATGGATTTCAATTATTTAAATATAATCAATGACTACAAACATTTGTTTATCACTCTTATCACACCTATATCAGTTGACATAATATGATAGTACTTCAATTATGGCTCCATATCAATGGTTAAGTGACACATTTGTTATGTGCAAATTTTGTGTAAAATGAGTTATATATTAAAATAAATCTTTCAAATTGTGTATTTTCATGTGCACAAATAAGGTATATAAAATACTCTTATGACGCCCTACTACGCTGTGGTCAAATGTTTTATTTACTCTAGTATATATCTCTTATATGACTTTTAAATGTCATTCCTGAAAAATACATAAATCTGTGCTTAACGCATATGCGCGCACAACCATTAATATGGACTTTCCTTAATCAAGGCCAAAGACTTGAACAATACAACGTTCAAACGTATTATATAAGTCAAGTGATGAAATACATCTTCTATTAGATATTATCGTGACATCAAAACTTAATACCGATTATTAAGATTAATATCGGTACCTAAAGATAGACCACCCTATGGATAATATCGCTATTATAAAAAATGATGACCAAAAAAACAGAAAAACTATAAATCANTATTAGATATTATCGTGACATCAAAACTTAATACCGATTATTAAGATTAATACCGGTACCTAAAGATAGACCACCCTATGGATAATATCGCTATTATAAAAAATGATGACCAAAAAAACAGAAAAACTATAAATCACTAATCATGACTGGCTAGTTCATTTGTCATGGGCCCCGGAGGATTCGCCCTCTTGCCACTTAAATATAGGCCTAGTAATAGGGTCTGACTTTCGCCTAGAACAGCATTTTAAGGGTATTTCAGAGATGACTTTTGAACATTTATGTTTATACGAAAAGGACGACAAATCTTAAATTCATCAATGTATATTTAAACGTTTGAATAGGATCTAGTTGCAATACATTTTAATCCATTGATGATCGTTGCTTTCCTATTAACTGAACGATGGTCTCAAGGAGGTGAGGATTAGATAGTCATGGGTTGCTGGTCCCCTTCTTATTAAAGAGTTTACTAACTATAAGTTCTACAAAAAATTTGATTCTATCTTAACAGTGATATTATTGTATATTAGATAAAACACGACATCCAAACAAGAATTTCCAAATAGATATTTAAAATGTTTATTTTTACACAACTTAATGATATGAAGTACATATAATCAAAAGCCTATTTTGACATATAAGTATTTATATGTAAATAATATGACCTTTACTATATGATCTATCACTATAAATATTATTTAAAAGTAGTTGGCTACTAATCAACTTTTAGATATCTGACATTTTAAATAACTCATAAAAGTGAGTCATCATAATTATTGTATACTACAAAATCATTAAATAAAAACGGACTTAGTAACTCAGCTCTGAGTAATAACATAATTATTTTTACATGGATTAACATTTTTAAATGTGTTTATTTATCTATATGTTTTCTATTTTTTTAAACATTGAAGTGTTTAAAAACATTTTTATATGAATTGATACTTTAATATTTATTAATTTTACAAAAAATCCCTGATCCTCTTTCTTCCGAGAGTTAATCTTCATACCTGAGGTCTTTGATTAACTTATTCCCTATTTTCTTCTATGAACACTATATCATCAGCAAACAACATAAACCACGACGAAACATCTCCTTAAATAACCTTTTGGTTAAGTTTCATTCATTACTATAGCAATTTTATAAGGGCTTAAAGCAGAACCTTGGCCCTCGCCTACTCTTAATCTGAAATCCTTTGTTTCTCTACACACACTTTTTAACCTAAACAAGTGCCTTCATATATATTTTCTATTACATTAATATACATTTTTGGATTCCTATTCTCATTAACGCCCACTTCTCTCAGCACTCTGTCATATGCCTTCTTCAAATCTATGAACACCATACAAAGCTGTTTTTCTTTTCTTTGGTCGTCTCAATTCATTCCATATTATCTTTTAAAATAATTTTATTTCCCATTTATGAACTACAAATTTATTATTAAAAGTTGTGTAATCTGATTTGAATAAAAAAAAAAGAAAATAGTCAGGTAGGGAGTCTAAAAATTGTGTTTGGTCAAAGGGACATTATCTATTTGGCACTAATGAAAACATCGTTTTCAAAATACGCGTATCCATTAATTTTTCAAGTTTTTTTTTTTTTGGTACTGAGTTTATTTTATTATATTATACCTAGACTACATAAAAAGACTAGAAACTAACTTCAGCTGGAATTAAACATGATTCATTTCGTTTATTTTATACGAAGCCTTTAAAAGTTTAACCATGAATGTAATTCAGTATAAAAATATAAAATGTTCTTTAGTGTTACATAAGTTATGTTAATATAAGTACTAATCAATTACATTTATATTTTTAAATATGTATAAGATATTTTGACGAAAAAATAATTAATTAATTTTTATTAACGAAAACCATCATTAATTAATAGTACATAATAGTTGTTTCACTTAATATTATATGGAAGAATATCAAACTATACACAAAATATATAAAGACAGCAAAAAATAAAACATTCAGTCTTTCAATCGTCCCGCTCTAGCATCTGTGATAACGCCCCAAAGTTCAATTATGAAGTCATCAGTGAATCCTAATTCGTCTAAGTCAGAGTTATCAATAGCTTCGGCGAAATCCATACTGTTCAGTTTGTCTTCACCTTTTTCCCAAATTTGGGTTGCTGTAGAAGTTTATTTAATTAAATAACAAATTATACATTTGTTTAATAATGAAAATTTAAAAGTTTTGAATGTAGAAATAAATATATTAAATAGTACAAATACCACAAAAAATACTTGAACGATAAAAATCAATCAATATTTCAAAATGAACAATCATAAAAATTCAATTAATACTTACCTAATTCTACATCACTTATGCCCAAGAGATTTTCTAAAAGTTGGTTAATTTTGTCAATTCCTTTACGCGATTCATCATTCTATAAATTAAATATTTATCAATTTTTTATACATATTTATATATTTTCAATTTTTTAAAGAACTCCCTTGGGAAGTTAATCAAATTGACTTTTGTCTCTTATAACTGGAACCAATGAATTATTCATATTAAATCATATAAATAGAATAGCTACCTCTTTTTGTATTAGCGCTGCACCATTAGCCTTAAATCTCAGAGTTTCTTTTCCATTTCCATATACATTTTTACCTTTACGATTACCTCTTGGTTCAATATTTGCTGAAAATTTAAACTCATTACTAAACACACTATACTTTTTTTTCTATTATATTTATCAACGAGGGCTCCTATATGCATAAGACATAGGGATTTAATTTAAAGGTACTTTTTTTATATACAGTAAGGAAACTAATACTGTAAGAAACCCAATTACAATTTCTGTATCAAAACTTTAATAATATAACTTTTTTATTTTTACCTCAGTTTATGGGATTATTTTTCGAAAAATTTATGTCTAATGTAATGCTTACAGGGGTGCAGTTAATGTATCAAACGAATTTGTTGCAATAGTCTAAATGGGAAAATTTAATGTTTTGTAAATCAAAGTATTTGGATTAAAATAACATAGCTTCCATGAAAAATTCAAGATTTATAAGGCAAGAATAAATAAATACGATTTTTGTATTAATAAATACGAATATCTTACGATTTTTGAGGTGAACCTTATTAAACTGCTCGAGAATTTTTTCTATGGGAATTCCTTGGATTTATATTGGACAATCTTTTTAAATTTTTTTTAAAAATGTACATTGTTCACCAATTAATTATTATACTCACAAAATCCAGCTTTGAGCGGCTCAACTAAACGCAAGGTAAATACAGTTCCTTTAGGAATGTCTTTCAGTAGCTTAGCAACTTCATAATGCCTTCTACCGACCATAGATTCATTATCTATTCTTTCAATATGGTCTCCTACCTTTTAAAATTTTAAACACTAATTATTATATAATTATACAAATGTTTTTTGGTAATGAATAGTTAATTTTTATAATACGAATAATTATAATCATTTCTTGGCATTCTACATAATCTTACACGCAAATACGTCCAAAGGTCATTGACCTTTAATTTTTTTTTACTCCAATTAATTTACGAAAATAAATAGGGTATAATATATTAATTTTAACTTACATTAATATAAGAAATATTATCAATAATACTATTTTCTTTGATGCGTTTAATGAAACAATATCCAGAACCATTGTCCGTGATTGTCAAACCAAGTGCTTCGTTTGTTTTAGCAATTTCAATTTCTTTTGGTCTACCTATTGAATGAACATTGATTTAATTTACAAAATAATGTTTTAAAAGGTTATTGGAATAGTTGCCTTTTCTATGTACAAAAATAAAATCATCCAGACCAATTTGACTACCAAGAAGTTTATTCATATCTATTTTATGAGTGTTCAGAGTACAAAAAAGGATCTAAAAAAAAAAATAAATATTTTTATTTTAGTTTCATATAGGAATTTTTAACAATGCTAATGGATTTTATCAAACTATGAATAATGTATCCATGTTTGACACTACATAATATGAATTAAAAGTTCAAAATTATAATTTGTCAAAAATCTGATAACATAAACAAATACACGTTTAAACTTAAATGAAATTTTTTTTCATTTTAGTTTAAACGTAACAATGGAATATTATCACTCAAAAGTGTTTCAGAGAATGGGATAAGTCAAATTATTGATTATAATAATATATTGAGTAAGATTTATAGTAACAATAACTAGTACTATTTGTTAATTATTTCAAGAAGAAAAGTTTGTATTATTAATTTGGTATTCTTTGAAAATAATTCTTTCACGTCCTTCGGTCAAATTTCCATAACTTGGCGATAAAACTTATCTTTAACTAATAGCTGCAGGTTGCCCTTGGTTAATATGTAATAATTATTAATCACAATTACGTANCTTTTCTATGTACAAAAATAAAATCATCCAGACCAATTTGACTACCAAGAAGTTTATTCATATCTATTTTATGAGTGTTCAGAGTACAAAAAAGGATCTAAAAAAAAAAATAAATATTTTTATTTTAGTTTCATATAGGAATTTTTAACAATGCTAATGGATTTTATCAAACTATGAATAATGTATCCATGTTTGACACTACATAATATGAATTAAAAGTTCAAAATTATAATTTGTCAAAAATCTGATAACATAAACAAATACACGTTTAAACTTAAATGAAATTTTTTTTCATTTTAGTTTAAACGTAACAATGGAATATTATCACTCAAAAGTGTTTCAGAGAATGGGATAAGTCAAATTATTGATTATAATAATATATTGAGTAAGATTTATAGTAATAATAACTAGTACTATTTGTTAATTATTTCAAGAAGAAAAGTTTGTATTATTAATTTGGTATTCTTTGAAAATAATTCTTTCACGTCCTTCGGTCAAATTTCCATAACTTGGCGATAAAACTTATCTTTAACTAATAGCTGCAGGTTGCCCTTGGTTAATATGTAATAATTATTAATCACAATTACGTAATGGACTACAGAAATTTAAAAACAACCGCAAAATATTATTAATTCACATATAATAGTTATTTAATTTATTTGATTTATTAAAAATAATATATTACATGTACGACTATTTAGTAACCAAAATTATATAGTTTTGTGCTACATATAGCTGTATGGTGATCAATGTTTTTCGGGGACTAAATTCAATTTCCTGCCTCCAAAAAATAATTTTTATATAACAATTCTTATAATTTTTATAAATTTCTGGGGGATTAATCTCCTTATCCCACCACTCAACAACATTAGCGCTACAAATTTGTATGTTCATTAATAGATTACATTTTTTTTTAAATATTAAAAATTGAAATGAAACATAAAATTGATCGTCAGATATTCGTTACTTATTCAAGTAAAAACATACAAATAACTCCTATACAAAAAGGTTTTGCATTAAACTGTTATCCTAAATGACTCATTCAATGCATTACTTCATACTTTGTGATTTAAATATGAATAAATGAGTAAAACTATGCTGTTAGTTTGATTTTGTAAATATAACGGTAATATTTAACCTTAATTTTTTATAAACATTTGTAATAGCTATACTAAATAAAACTTCTATATTGTCTAAATAATTTCTTTAAGTGCCTAAAATTGAAGTTTTCTTCTAATGTTGTCAAATTTTAAACTATTTCCAATAATGCAATAGTCAACAACAANTGGTAAGTACTAGTGTACAAACCAGTATTCATATTGATGTTTTACTACTCAGTTTTGACTTTGCCATGCATCGTATTGATTAACTCTATACAAACATGTTAGTTTTTAGTATATTTTACTGTAGACTGTACAAGAACACAAATATATGGTGTTAATAATACCAACATATTAGTATAAAATACATTAACCGAAACTCTACTTGAATAAAGTTCATTAAGATTTAGATTTATTTAGTTTAAATTGATCAATAAATTAAAATTTTGTAAGAAATTTACAGAATTATATGAATAATCATTTGATATAAAACCGGAACTAGAAATATTACGTGTAGGAATAGTTTAAAGTTACACACTACTTAAAAGTATATTTACATAACCTTGTTAAGTTCATAAGCTTGTTTAATGAGTTATCTGTAAGTCTTTGCAAGTATAATCCATCAACAGAATTTTAAATTCAGAATCAATTATTTTTCATGTACCTAAAAGTTCAATTTTAACCTATAATAATTTTATTGGCTCAAGTTTGGCTGGTAAGAAGTAGAAAGAAATCTAACCAACCATTTGTTAAAGGATTTTGTTGTTTATAACAACCCAAATACTGTGTCCCTGCAATTGAAGTTTAGACATTTTTATGATGTAGATAATTTGAGACTTCACAAATTGAGTTTTTTCCCTGTATATCCTGTAATAGGAAATACTAAATCATTTTTTCTTGTTTTACTATAAACATTGTATTAGTAATTATACATACTAACTTATAATAACAGTATAGATTACTATTTCTATAAAATATAATTATTATACTTAGACAGTAGATTGTGTAGTATGATAAAATAAATATAATCAAATATTTGAAAAAAGTTTGATTTTATCAAACTTTGTATTTTTTATATTTTCTTAATGTAGGCAAAATAATGTTTTACTAATTTTACAAAAATTGAAACATATTTAACAGGAAGATAATATCTGGCAGTAGTATAAACAAAGAAGGCTTGCTATCGATAATTATTTTTAAGAAGACGTCTTTTAAAGAAGAATTTATCAAAAATTATAATGAGTAGTTTTTCAACTACACGCATGTAAAAACGATCTGGAAATTTTCACGCTTAGAGTGTTCTTGTGCTGTTTTTTAAAAAAAAGAAAGGATAATAATTTATATTTATATATTAAGAATTGGTTGTAGACTAGTTAACATACTACTCCAGCACATGAAACGTAATGAATATTATTTCAACAGACTATATCGTACAAAAATAATATTCTACTTTTTTGGATTTCCCTCTTTTCATTGCGGACTAATTAGCATGGAAATCTCTGTATGTGTTGATAGCCATCGGTTGGCCAAATCCTAAAAATCATAGACCGTGCTCTATATACATAATACATTTTATATACGTTATATACATAATTTGAGTTTGTTGTGCATGTTTAAAAAAAAGCTCAACTTTCCACTGTAATTATTTATGGATTAATCTCATTATTATAAAATTTATACCAATAGATAGAATATATCGTGAATAATTAAAAAATAAATATATTTTTGTTTTTACATGACAATTAGCCGAGACTTATAAAATTATAATTACAGGTTTTTCGAATATTTGAGCTTTATGTATGTTTTTTTATAATTTCGATTATTTCTTTATTGTGGTAAACATTCCGCGGTTATTTGTGATGTTTAATTTGACGTTTTAAAAGATTTAAGTTTACCCATTTGACCAATATTATTCAATTAATTAATTTGTTTCTTTATTAAGTTTATTTAATGAATAATCTACTGGTAAAACATTACAGAGTTAGGTATGGTTAAGCTTGATATAAGGTTTAATTTTGTCACTGAACTGTATTCTTTACTTTCTGATCTCTAAAATGACAATTATTCTCAGAATATATTTGAAACGTTCTTACACAACTAAATAATTATTTCATAATTATATATATTATTATATTGTTATAGTGACCCATGACTACTGAATTTTGCGAAATGTAATTTCGTTATTACATTGTTCATTTATATACATATATAAATTAACTCATTCTAAATGTAATTCAATGGCGACATCATGTGGGAAGTTCAAGTTTTTGAATACCCTTTACATGCAATTATTTTAGCTCTTCCAAGTTGCTATACAAACAATGAATAATACAATACATGAATAAATTATGTAGGCATTATAACTTTCACGTTTTTTTAGATATTGTAGCTATTATAAAACAATCATAATAATCATTTAACCTTTTATGACGTTTAGTAAAACCATCTGTACTAAATAGTCTTGGCAAAAATTTAAATTGGAACTCCAGTATAGTTGCATTAATAAAGATAATAAAATAATTTTATGATAAACATTTTGGCAGTACTTTATGTTTTAAGGAGAACAGTTGAAAGTATAATAGTTTCAATTTGAAAATTAAAACAAAACTCACATCAATAGTAATGGATATATATTTTTTATAATTTGATTAAATATTTTATTTCTATCAACAACATCCGAGTTATTACACTTAATACTATTAAAGCTTTAAATATAATATAATACAATCATGTAATATTATTAAAAATTAAAACGAGATAATGGATTTAGTTATTTTCAGTCTTTAAAGTTCAGATAGTTTTAGGCGATTTTAATAAATTCAAAAATTAAATACCAAAATTAATTAGGTACATTGTCGTATTACTAAACTTATAGATTTTACAACAAAATGTTGTGTAAGAGTGATTTTAGTTAAATTTTTTTTTTTTTATTATTATTATCTCAAAAGGCTAATAATTTAATTTCAATTTTGAAAACCAATAAATTAAATTACATGAAATATTTTTTAAAATAGTGATTATACTTAAATTTAACTAATACGGCACAGATGATGTTTATTAACACATGATCCCCATTATCAAGAAAACTATGACTTCTAAATTTCTCTAAAAATGTTTTAAAACAAGAGATAAAAATATTCATTTTTATCAAAGTAATTAAGAAATTTATTTACAAGATTTTCAAAAAACCTGCTGTTATATAATCTTTCGGCTAAAAGTGTAAGTCATCAATTAATTTTCATTAAAATTTATTTCTTTTTTTGTTAGGCAAATCACACATCTATAACTGAATCATAAAATCTCATTAACCATAAAAAATTTTAAAAATTGTTACTACTTTTTTTAGTTCTAAAATTTGTTCTAATAATGGAAACAAATTTGATTAATTATTAATAAAACAAACTTTGTACATTTAAATAATTTCTCTATCAATTAATGATAACCATTAATTGTAATAAAAATCTATAATGTATTACTTCAGAATACAAGTGATTTAATTAGTTGATTTAAACTGAGATTGAATACGTTAACATATTCAAGAATTCATAGAATTACAGGTCATGGAAATTATAAAAAGATTATGCTTTGTGTCTTAGAAACTATTGCAACCCATTTAGCATGAAAACATGGAGTAATTATTGCATTTAAAAATACGAGCAGGTATATTAAAAATGATTCCATATATAATTTTTGATGCGATAGTGAAAGAAAGTGGCAATTAGATTGCTGCTAGAATTGTAAACGGTATTTTAGAAATAGGATTACCCGAACCAGGTATTACAAGTTTTATCACACTGATATTGTATTATGAACACTTAAAGGAATGTAAAGAAATCGATTTCTATAGATTGTCACTGTTATTAATCGTGTATGATTAATAACAGTGACAATCAATGATTAATAGTATTGATATACTCACAATTGATATTTCTCAATTAGGGAAGAAATTTTTTGAAAATTGCAGAACTCTAATTAGTCTATACTCTCTCGATAAATTGATTCAGTCATCAAAATTATTGTTTCGATAATTATACATGTGTGCGACTATGTATCGTCATGTCTAATTTTTGTTTTAACTATTGTGTACTAATTTTACAAATTCGTAACTTTAGTAAGGCGCATTGGCAAAAAGTTTTTTTTATTTAGATTAACGAAGCATGTTGGGGTAGGGGTATTGGTTCGTTATGCTTAATGATTTACGAGTCCTTTAAACCGGAACGGTATTTGTTCACTTTGGTATTATAATGTTGTGGGTCCATACCAAGTTCCGGTCCGGAAACTAGTCGCATATGTACACGAAAGATTACTAGACAAATCATAAAAAGATGGGCAAATTTTTTATATAAAAACAAAAATAGAAAAAAAAAAAACTTGTTACTTCGTCAGATGGAAAATCATAACAGTCAGCTACCCTCTGGTAAAGCTCACGAACGTTGGAAAAATCTGAGACTAATCCAGTGGGGCTACCTTGAGCCTGTTGACAGTGAAAAACTAAATTCTGTTTAGCTTTTTCATCCTCATCGTTGCGATACTGTTGCCTTACCACCGGTTCTTTAGAGTGTTTGTGCACAGATTTTCGATTAAATAACGGCATTGTTTTATTGAGAAAAAAAATCACGTTTCACATAACGCCGAGTTTTAAAAAGTTTTAAGTTGATAAATTTCAATTATAATTATAATACACACGCGCATAGGTACAAGCTCGCGACAACTATAAATACACAAGCAACATGCAAATTAAGCAAATTTAGACTACAACCGATAACGGCGTGACTGCGACTACCTTGAGGAAAGGTTTATTCACTGGTCGGGTGTAGCAATGGGCAGAGCGGGTCGCCGGTCAACAGCTGGCAACGAGTGTTGAGCCGAGTGGAACACGTTTTTGTGTTGTAATACAATTGTGTTTTCATTAGTTATTAGTTAAACTGCAGTGTGCACTGCCAGTTCTATAGGTAGTGCTTGTCGAGTTCAAAGTAATGATGAGGTTAAAGTCAAATAGAAACGACATAAGATAACTGAAATTGTTTCAAATTTTCATAGTAACAACCGTTAAACGTCAATAAAAAACAATACTTTGTTTTTCATTTCGTCGGTAAACCTTTATTGTTACAAAATGAATAATTAGTATATATTATTTCATTGTATTAATTTCTATCTGCTTATAACATAACTTTCCAAAATATGAATAAAAGTACTATATTAGGAATAGGCATAGATACAAGTTTAGGTTATAATAGCCATGATCTTCCACAAAATAAAAATCAATTTTGAAAAAAAGTTCCTCTATTAAAGAAACGGCTTTATAATAAAAATAATGAAATGATTATTTAATGGGTAACAGGGCATGTTGATATGACTTCTTCTTCTTTTTCCTTGCCTTAATCCCAACTACATGGGGTCGGCCACCCTTATCCTAAACTTCCACTTCACGATATCCCACATCATCTACGTTCACCTCAGCTGTCCTCATATCACATTCAATAACATCCTTCCATCTCATTTATGATCTTTCTCTACCTCTTAAATTTCTTTAATTAATAACTGTTCTTAAAGCTTCCTATTCTACTCTCTTCATAACATAACCAAACCATCTAAGTCTATTTTCTCTCTGACCTTTGATTAATTTCCTTGCTATTTTTTCCTATTAACACTATATCGTCAGCAAACAACATGCACCACGGCACCTCTCCTTGTATTTCTCTAGTAATTTCGTCCATCACTATAGAGATAAAGTAAGGGCTTAAAGCAGAACCTTGGTGCACTCCTACTCTTACCCGAAAACCTTCTGCTACTACTTCCACACTTTTTACCCTGGTACAAATGCCATCATACATATCCTTTATTATATTAATGTACCTTTTCGGAACTTCTTTTTTTATTAATGCCCATTCTAAAACCTCTCTTGGTACTCTATCATACGCTTTCCCCAAATCTATAAATACCATACACAGCTTTTTCTTCTTTTCACTAAACTTTTTTTAGTTGCCTCACACAAAATACTGGCTCCATTGTTGACTTACCTGTCATAAATCCAAACTGGTTTTTAGATACCGATGTCTCATTTCTTATTCTCTTATCTATTACCACCTTTTCCCAAATTTTCAAACTATGACTCATAAGTTTTATGCCTCTATAATTTCCACATTCCTGTATATCNTGGCTCCATTGTTGACTTACCTGTCATAAATCCAAACTGGTTTTTAGATACCGATGTCTCATTTCTTATTCTATTATCTATTACCACCTTTTCCCAAATTTTCAAACTATGACTCATAAGTTTTATGCCTCTATAATTTCCACATTCCTGTATATCACCATTATCTTTAAATGTCGGCACTACAATACTATTCTTCCATTCATTTGGAATTTTCCCTTCTAATAAGATTTTATTTAAAAGTTCCTTCAACCACCTTATGCCAATAACGCCTAATATTTTCCATACTTCTATTGGTTCTTCATCTGGTCCTACTGCTTTATTCTTTTTAATTGATGCCACAGTTTCCCATACCTCTTACTCACTAATTAAATCTACCAGTCCCTCATTCCACGAGATATCATCTAATGTCTCTTTTGGGTACTCCTCATTCAATAATTTTTCACCTATCACCTATGACCGCATCCTCATTGCCAGGTACTCCTTGCATCACCTCATCCATCTTTCACCAAAACACTTCCTCGTCTATTTTATTACATCCTACTTGTGGTGTATAGGAACTTATTACATTCAGCAATTATTCCTTGAATATCAATTTTACGACTATAATTCTGTCACTTCTCTTAGCCACTTCCACTACTTTACATTTCATCTCATCATCCATTATTATCTCCACACCATTCTTTGTACTAGACTTACCTGAGTATATTATTTTATAACTCTTACTTATCTCCCTCGATTTCTCTCCTTTCCACTTAGTTTCCTGCACACAACAAATGTTAACTTTTCACCTTTTCAATACTTTTACTAATTCTCTACTTCTACCAGTTAATGTTCCAACATTCCAAGTACCTATTCTTACTTGATATGTAACTTGGCATGTTGATGTGTATAGGCGTAAATTAGATAAAAAAAAGTTATCGATACTGCTCCAATTAGTGGTGTCAATGTCAAATTTTATATATATTGCATGATAAAGAATTTTTTACACATACTTTCAAATATTTTATTATCTTTTTTTGTTCATTGCTTATTATTAAGGCACCTTTTTCATAAAATTACGGACATAGGATAAGCATGTCTTTCTAAATACCATGGATATTTAATTTTTTTTTATTTTAATATAGGTAGTAGTAATTAAATAATTAAATATTTAGCAATTTAAACTCGTAACGATTACTTACAATTACTCATTAATATTTCGTCAAACAAAAAGAACAAGAAAAACGAAAACAAGTTTTTTAAAGAATGATAAAATTAGTTATATGATATAATCATAAAATAGCAGTAGTAAACATTTAATATGCATAGTGATGTACAAATTTCAAAAAAAATAATTTAATGAAAATTCTCTAGTAAAACTTTGATTAATATTTGAATAAAAAAATAATACATTTTACGAATCATCTTCATTACAACATAAGTTTTTTAGAAAATATAATCATTAATCATCTTTTTCAATTTTTGATAATGTTTAAAAAATCGACCTCCTTTAAATCTACATTAAGTTGAAGCTATTACAATGTACTTTAAGATGAAAAAAGAAGAACTATACAAAATCTTGATTTTTAAGAATTATCGCATATTAAAGTCAAATATCATACACTTTCCCGTAAAACTTGTCAATTTTATAATATTTTGCCTTGTAACTAAACACTACATTATTCAAAATGATTTCAAATTAAAGTTTGTTTAATGCAATATATGATTAAAAAAAGAAAAACGTCCCGGTGACTTTTCCTCTTTAAAAAATATACCTCTTAAGTTAAAACTATGTAATTATTGATAGATTTGTTAATTTGTTTTTTAATATGTTAAATGCGCATAAAACGTTTTAAGACAGTTATTGTAATCACTGCCAAATATCAATCAATACTAATCTAAAAAATGCCTTAACTCCTTTTTACTAGAACTATACTGCGCTTTACTTTTTAATGACTGAAAATCATTATTTCTCCTAGTGAGTAATAAAGAATACTAATTTTGGTAAATATTGGTCATATTTATATTAAACTATTACTAGGTTTTACTTAAAAAAAGTATATTTTTCTCTTATGAAAAATTAATAAACTAAAACCGCAGTTCAACCATTTTAATAAACAAATGTAAAGTTTATACATTGAATGATAACTCAAAGTCTGCACAGGGTGGCGTATGGATCAATAACAGCTGTCTAATACACGCCGCTGTATTATACTATAGCGTAGAAGTGTACTCTAACAATCCTACGTAGGGAAGACGCATGTGTAAACTTGATTTGATTAAAATGACAAAACAAATCTTTTGCGGTTAATCAAAATTTTTTTTTAATAATTGCCAATAAAAATGTAAAATGTGAATATATTAAAAAGTAATTTTGAAAATGAATTCAGTCGAGGGATCAGAGACAAGTTACAGCTTACCAACAGGAAGTTGTTTAATGATAGTTCGGAGCTTAGTGTCTCAATTTAATGATTTATTTAGCGATTTTAACAGATATATTTCACCAGCTTACCATCATGATCGATGTGAACGGTAATATAATTTAAACGACCGACCGAAAAATCAATTTATATATTTTAATTATTTTTATGTAAAATTCTTATTTTAGTTCTGTACATATGCGATTGTACTCTATGAATAAGCGTGAATTTATCATGATATTTGTTATTTTGCTAACAGCTATGGGGTTAGTTCTGTTTATAGGACTGACAGGTAGTTTAAAATAATCTTTAAATTTTTTACTTAAAAATACTAACATTTTCGATGTGTGTATAATATTTTTAAGGACCCTCAATAACATTAACTAGTAAAGTTAGTGGAATAGAAGTTCTGAAACATACTAATGGAACTTTACCTCAGGGTCCATACATTATGAAAACTCCTAGTTTAACAGTGTATAACCAAAGGTTATGGTTAATATCAGTAGTTTTGACTGACAATAAAGATGGTAACTATTTATTTTATTTAATAAAATTTCATTGATAGTTATTTGTTAAATTTTAATTATAGATGAAATATATGACAAAAGTTTCAAGATAGGAATGTCAATCAAAGGTGTAACACCTCAGCATGAATATATTGATGTTGTAAAAACATTAAGTCAAACAAGCAGGTACTTATAATGTGTTTTTTGTAAAAATTATATTTTTATATTCTATACTTCATTTACAGAAAAAGGCATTTACTATGTGAGAGACAAACATGTAGTCAGGTATTAATTGCTCACATTGGCTACATACATTACACACATTATATATTTAATGTATCATTTTATGATCTCGAAACATTTCATAAAAAATATCAGACAAAAGAAGTTTTATTCTATGTAAGTGTGCACTATTATAATTTTTAGTGGGGGAAAAAATGTAATTATTATTTTATAATTTTACTAGTATAAATCATACAACCCAGGATATACACAAATGGAAATATGGTTCAGACTGATCTATTTATTAAGTACCTTTGGAGTATTAGTAAGTATAAAAATAATATATATATATATATATATATGTATTTACTTATATATTTTTTACTATGCTTCAAACTTGATCATTAGTGTTATTTTGCTAATTCATTAAGAAAATTTCCGGTGGTTGATTGGTCTTATGAGCAGAAATGGACTATAATCTTGTTACCACTTTTAATTTTTTTTAATAGTAAGTAGCAATATTATTTGTTATAATTATAATTATAGATCTATTATAATAATTCTATTTTATAGATCCATTTTTTCCATTAACCCTTTTAACTGGAAATGAATTTATTGGACTTTGTGATGGAATTTTCCAAGTAACTTTTATTTGCGCAATATTATTTTTCTGGCTTTGCATTTATCATGGTCTTCGTCAAGTAATTTGATTTAATGTTTTTTTGGTTTTTATTATTTTCTTACTATTAATTCATTCCGTTTTTAGAATGAAAGAAGGCTAATAACTTTTTATCTTCCAAAGGCAATTCTAGTAAGTCCCTTTTGGTTTTGTGGTATAATGATTGCAAAATATCGTCATATAAATGAATTTGATGATCCAGCATTTAGTTATGAAATTGATACTATAGCATTCTCAGTAATTTCATTTTTATATTATTATTTTACATATTACTGGATAAAATACTTAAACAATAAAATTATAGTATTGCATTAGTAGTATTAATTCATTATTTTTGTTACATACTAAAAAATTGTAAATTTTTTAGAATATAAAGTTATGTGTTAATATATTTACATTTGTCTATGGATTATATTTGGTGTGTTTGATTTTGAGAGCATACAGTGATTTACGTTCCATGCCTTATTTTGGTAAGTTAATTAATAATAAGGTAATATAGAGAATAAAAGAGGTCTATTTTTTGTGTTAATTACAGAATTCTAGTTATGCGTATTAACTTTTTACTTGTTACACATTTTAGAATTTTATTGAGTTAGAGTTTGTAGGCCTAAAAATAAAGAGAAATATATTTTTTTGGGAAATGACAAGTATTATTATGATTTCATAACTTATAATTGTTGTAAAATTTTGTTCGAAGCATACTATAACATACCTATTAAATTTATATATTTAAAAAGAAGAAAGATTCTATTTCTATACATTATTATCTCACCTAGATTTTCAAGCAAATAATCTTAATTGTCTTATTTTACTGTTTAGTCTACTATTTTTTAAAGTATCGAATTTATTTACTAAAATTTCTTTTAAGATGCAAGACTGAAGTTTGTAAGTATTTCAATGGCTATTTCACTACTGATTTGCTTTATCATAACATATATGCGATATGGATTTGGTTTGATTGAAGATACATTTGCTGCTGACTTGAATACAGAATACATGTCGTCAGCATTGTTTATGACATTTTATGGTATTTTTAATTTTTATGTATATTCATTAGCAGCTGTTTATTCGCCGACTAAAAGGCCTGGTTATGGTAAGAAATAATAAATAGTAAGTAATATAAAAATTAGTAAATTTTATTTTTAAATTAGAATCCTCTATAACAAAAGATAATCCAGCATTTTCAATGGTTAACGACTCTGAAGAAGATGGCCCATATGGATCAGATGATGAATGTCATAAACCTTTAAATCCTCCAAATGATGATAGTGATTAAAATGTCTGCTCTCCAAGTTAACGAATATTTGAGCTTATATGTAATTATAATAAAAGTTCATTTGTTTTTAATAGAAATTTATAAATTGAAGTATTGTTCTTTTGTATTGTGTATCTTGTAATTAAATGTTATGAATATTATTCCAAAATAATATTTTCTTTTAGGTTAAATTTGTAAAAATAAAAATTTGATACACTCAATAAGTGAATGTACTGATCTCATAACTCTCTTAAACATCTTAAATGCAAAATATCTTCCTTTAATTAGTTCAAATGAACATTGTAACTGTAATTACAGAATGGTAAGAAAGTACAATATAATTAAAAAATGTTATAAGTAAACAATAACAAATTAATTATAGTTAAAAAACAAATATATTTTATACTTGACAATAACCAGTTGTACATAAATACAAATATAATATAAAAAAGCATAGTTGACTTAACAAACAATATTCCCCCCAAAATTTAAATAAAAATTTTAGTAAGGAAACATGTTAAATAATGTTATAATTAATATACGTATGTGAAGATTTTAATATTTTGTATTTACTTTCTAACAATCATTTGGATGATGTTGATTCAGTATCATCAGTCATATTAAAATGACTTAAAAGTCTAGAATAATAAAATAAAAATGAATGATTAAATATATATGTATATATAGTTCATTAAAAATATAAATTAAAGGTGGATGATTCAATGCTTAATATACTAAGCAGATTACGATGATGAAATGAATGACAAAATGAATGTAAATTATAAAATATTCTGAAACTTAGACTAAATTTAGAAAATTAATGACTAAGAAAAACTAACTGCAAGAGAATCCATCAAATTAAAAAAAAAATCAACGAAATAAAATTATATGATATTACATGTTGTTGCTATCACAATTTTGGTTATTCAGAATTTTACATTTCAATGACTGAACAGTTATATGAATATATGTCGGTACTAAATTTGCTATATGTTGAAGTCAAATTAAGTTCAGTGAAACCTATGTTTAATAATCTTATTTCGAAACTATTATCTAATATAAATTGCAAAGTAATTTACTTTTATACTCAATGCTCTTAATAGTTTACATAATTAACTCTGATTTAAATTCAATATTGATTAAAATGCACCTATGGCTTTGATTTACTTTGCCTCTCCTTAATAATAATTTAATTTACCTAATAGTATTTTTGTAAGATCCTTGTTCATAACCACTTGAATAACCTTTCATGAAACCTTCTTTAAATCCTATTTGGAATTGTTCATCAGTTTCTGTATTTGAAGAAACAGCTCCATCTCGAAAAGAAGCCTTTAAAATAAGGCAATTAAATTTAATAAATATTTATTAGTAAAGACAATTTTAAAAAGCATATTTTGATAAATTTCGCTAAAATGTCCAAATTATTTTAGTTCTTATGAAAGAATTATTATACTTACATAATGGGGGTTAAATTGAAAGTAACGTAGGTCAAATTTTGTGTAATTAACAATAACAGAAAAATTGTATTTTGGAGCGATATCATTTCATGTTCAACATGAACACTAATTGAAATCCTATTCGAAATAAAATATTTAAAAACTCTTGAAAAATTATTAAAATTAACTTTTGCCAATTTCTCTCTAACCCCCCTATTTATAAAAAGATTGTAGAATATGTCTATTTTCATGATATAGTGAGTTCAAGAAACATTAAAAATACAACTAATAAAAATAAATTTGATTTAAAATACTTTTTCTATGTCAGATAAGTTTCTCCTCCAATTTCTTTGCATAATTTCTTTTTCGTCATCACTCTCCATAGTATACAATATTTATAATTGTTCTATACAAAACACATAAATTGATCATTTCAATGGTTATTTCAATTGTAGAGTTATAGATAATTATTTCTATTAACCTTGATTTCAATGAATTGAAACAAATGTCTTAAAGAAGAAAACTACAAATAACTAAAATATTAAACTTAAGTAAGTGTATCAAATTTTGAGAATAGATAATTACAAAGGAACTTTTAAGTTCATATCTTACGTTTAATATTGCACAAAAAACAATTATCTGTATAATCTGTAATAATATCTTATCAGATAAGAAATGTTAGATGATGCCGGCAAAGATTATGAAGTTAAAAATTCCATAGACATATCGGCACTAGATATTATGGAGTTCATTGTAATAAGGGTAAAGTTAAATTATTATGTGCTTCTTTCATATATTTGTAATTAGGATAATATTGATTTTTAATTTTTAACAGCTACATCTGTCCGTTTCAATTATAATACTTTCCAAATGCAATGCTTAAATTGTTTTCAAAATTTTATTTCTAAATGAAAACCAAGTTTTATCATAAATACTTCAATTTTTAGTAACTACTAGCAATAATAGTTATTCAGTATTTATCGTGATACATTTCTCTCTATTTAACAAGAAAATATTTTTCAAGTTCATTTTCTAATTTGCAACTACAAGTTTTATAACTAAAAAATCTTTATTTTCAATAATAGTTGACCTAAGATAATTTAAATAATAAATATATTAATCAATATATTAAAAACTATCGAATAGTTATAAAAAATATTCGATTGGTTGGGTTCTAAAATTCTATATAAAATTATTATTAAGTACGCTTAATTATAATAAGAAGATAATTAACGAATACTTAAAATAAATTATTATACAATAAATAATATTAAAACGTACCACTTTATTTATTTTTAGTTTGTGAGTCGTTGGTAAAAACTGATAAATATGGGCAATTCATTATTAAATTCGTTTTAGGTTCATCCCTTATACCTTATAAGTGTATCAACTTTATTTTTTCAAATGGCAATATACATAATTAACTAACTTATAGGTTAGATAATAATATTATTAATAAAATGACTAATTGATAACAACTTTTGGACTAGTATTTCAGAAGTTATAGCATTTTAAAAAATTAACTGTAGTGAGTCGCAGGTATATATTAGGATGGCTCTTATTTCATTAACTTTCATTGATCGATTTCCATACCCGCCAATTTTGTTTTTTATTATATGAAAGTTATTTGTGTAAAATTTGGTTTTGATAACCTACTCCTTTCGGGTCCAAATCGGGGTTGAAAATTCATTCAAAAAGGTAATTTTTCAGTTTTTAATTATTATTTTTAAAACTAACACACTTAGCGTAACAATGTATAGAATATAAATTATAGATTTTAATATTTTCTTCTAAAATGGTATTAACAAACATTTTTTTAAATTATTTTTACTTGCTCAAAAAAAATANTAACAAAAATTTTTTTAAATTATTTTTACTTGCTCAAAAAAAATAAAATAAAAAAATAATTTACTAAAATTCATTTTTTGAATATAAATCATTCTTAATTTTCGAAATATTCGTTTTACAACAAAATGTTTCGTTAAAAAAAAATATGTAAAGTTAATTTTTCTAAAATATTGGTCTTATGTAAGATTATAAATAGGATCCAATTATATAAAATTAATTATAAAAAAAATTAGTGATGGGCAATTTCAAATATTTTAAACTATTGATTAACTATTCGAATTGTGTTTATACCACCGATTATTTTATTTTTAGCATAAACTATTGAATAGTTAAAAAACTATTCGAATAGTTTAAGAATGACTATCAAATAGTTCGATAGTTACTATTCGATATTTCCATCACTAGTTCTTTTTCTTAGTTACTCTTCTCAAACTGTCTTACATTTAAATGTAAGATAGTTAAAAAAAAGTGAACATTTAAGTAACAAATGTTTATTAACTTTTTAAAAATACATTTAAGTTATATATAACAATATTAAATGCTTAATTTTAAATAATAATATAAGTATACATTTCAATGTAATTCATTAGTTTAAAATTCAAATTTGTAGAGTAATGGAATATTTACAATAATTTATAAAAAAAAAAACAATTAACATATTTTAATGGTTTAAAACCAATGTTAATTAAAATTAACATTTGAAAAAAAACTATGTAAAACTAAATAAAATATTCTTCAACTGTATACATTTAACAAAGTAGAATATTAATATATAGTAAAAAATAATTAAGATAACTTCTTAAATGTCAATAATAAATTTGTTTGAAAATTTTCTTAAGTATTAATGCTTTTTGTTTTATCAACATAATGTATACCAAGTTCTTCCATATCATCATAAGAACTTAGAAGTCTATTTTCAGCTTCGGATGCTGTTGTTTTTCCCATTAACAGCCTATAAAAATAGAACTTTGTTTTAATTTTAATAAATTAACTACATTTAATGTATTAAAGTTATAAATAAAAATAAAACTACTTTTAATGCAATTAAAATCTAATAATTACTAAACAAAAGATGCTGTGATAAAAGCAAGGGTGATTTCAAGTAAATTTTCAAAAATAGAAATATATCAAACTAGGCTATAAATCAGTAAAAGACAAAAATAAAATTGTTTTGTGTGTAAATTTTATTACATGTTTTAAACATTTATTGATCACTCTTTCTTGAGAAATTTTTATGAGTACAATCTAATTTTAACATATACAAGAGTGTTTTAAATAGAAAAGAAATGACATAGTATTCTTAAAAATTATATTTATTTAAAAAATATATATATTTTTAGAAGGGAGAAAATTATGATTACTTTCTTAAAATCTTTTATTGTGTGTCTATGCTATTAAAATTTTTATTTTTAGGCATAAAAATCCTTTTTTAAAAATATATATTAATTTTATTATACTTAAAATGTATTTTCCTTTTCATAAAACACATGATTTTTAAACAATAGATTTTAAATACTTTTTTTAAAAATATTAATGTGATTATCATATATCTTATATAACATTTTGTTGCTTATGACTAAAAATGTTTAATATATAAATTTAATAATTGGTTTTACTAGATTATAAAATATACCAAAGGAACCAAATGTTTAAATATAATTTAAATATAAAAAATATAATTATGACATACAAAGATGTCAATTATTTCATGTCATTTTTACTAGTCCATAATGCAACCAAAACAACCCATATTGTATAGGAGGTTTGAGCAGGGCCGCATTTAGGAATTTTGCCGCCCGGTGCACTTAATTTTGCCGCCCCCCAAAAAGTGTTGGGTTGGGTTTTTTAGTTGAGTAAAAAAAAAAAAGTCTTCAAAGCAATTTCCCTTGTTTACATTAGACATCAATTGGACCATGGGTGGGGGGTACAATCCCCATAGACCCCCCATAAATGTGCCACTGACGTCCTTACCATTATTTTAAATCATAAATTTTTTTTAAGAGTAAAAAATGGGCCATTTGATAATTTATAATTGAATTATTTTTTTTTGAATTTTTTTCAAAAGTTAGAAATATTAACAATGGAACAATTATTTATAAATATCATTTATTAACATAACAACAGTTAATCAATAAGCAAGAAAAACAATTATAATTTTTTTCTACTCTTAATACACGAAAATTTTTCAATTACCTCATCATAATTTATTTTAGATGTCAATTATAATAATAAATAATATATAATAATATATATATATATATAATAAAAAATAATAAAGTAATATTTTTTTTTAGAAATAGATATTTTTGTTTCATAAAAATAAATTGTTCTGTTTGAAAAAATTTTAAATTAAATAAAAATAATTAATTTTTAAAAATTGTATACCTATTAAGATTTTTGCCGCCCTTCAAAATTTGGCGCCCGGGGCAAATGCCTCCAATGCCCCCCCCTAAATGCGGGCCTGGGTTTGAGAGAAACAAAAGAAGTCTTTAAATTTATATTTTAAACTTTAATAGAATGGAAATTTTATATAATAATGTAAGGCAACTATAATATAAATCCTAAATAAATTGACATTTCCATTAAGCACCAATATACCTGGCCTAAATAAATAAAATTTGACGGCAAATGCACCCTTTGATGCCCCTGTACACATGCTTATGATGATTATCACCATTGTTATCTAACAGAACTACCCTTTACAAATCTTATGTAAACATCATAAATATGTACACCAATATTAATTATGCTAATCTAATTTTAATTAAAAATTTTTAAGTTTTTATTATTTAAAAAAAGATCTTATCTTGTTGATAACAATCACATAAATATGAATTATACGTTTTAAAATAAGGTATAAAAATAAAAAAAACATATTATGTCATTGTTAAAGCAGTGTAGATTACTACTATTATTATAAATAACAAATAAAGTGAGCAATGAGACAAATTGTAGTCTAAAAGTTTAAAATGTAACAAAAATTTTGGTAAAGCATAAATACACACACTAACTTAAAAATGATTAATCATTTGTATAAATAAGTTATGGAAATATCTCTTTGTCATAAAGAATACTATAAAAAAAATAAATAAAAAACAATCATAAACATACTTAGATAAAGTTGAAGAATTTGATGATCTTATCATAGTTGATGGTTCTATATCATCTAATCCTCTGTGTATAGAAACGGTGTCTAATTCCCCTTGTGATCTTGAAAGATAATCAGATGTAGTTAAAGAGACCATAGTAGGTTTCTTATAGCTGAAAGTCATACAAAAATATAATAAATAAAATTAATAATTTAATTAATCGTACTAACATTTTGAGGAGAAGTGATGATCCTACAACAGATACTGAACTTAAAGCCATTGCAGCAGCAGCCATCCAAGGCTAAAATAAAATTATTTTTAAATTTATTCAATACAATTAAAAAATATATACATTTACTTGTAATGTAAAACCAAAAGGACTAAATAAACCAGCAGCAATAGGTATGCCAATTAAGTTATACATACTGGCAAATAAGAAATTTAACCGTATTCTATGAACAGTTCTATTAGATAAATCCAAACAACTGACAACATCTAAAAGATCATTCTGAAAAATATATAATTATAAGTTTCATTTTTGGTAAAAGTTAATATTAACATTACCCTCATTAAAACAACATCGGCTGCTTCAACAGCTACATCAGTACCCGATGATATGGCAATACCAACATCAGCTTGCGCTAAAGCAGGTGAATCATTTACACCATCACCTACCATAGCTACCCGCATGCCTTTCTCTTGTAAAGCCCGAATCTTAGCAACTTTATGTGATGGTAAAACTTCTGCAAATACTCTATTAATACCCACTTGTTTAGCAACAGCACTAGCTGTTTTTCTATTATCTCCTGTTAAGAGCATCACTTGATAACCTTGTTTCAATAAAGTATAAACTGCTAAATGAGCTTCTGGTTTCACCATATCAGAAACACTGATCATTCCAACCAAAATACCTAGTAAATGTATGCATAAGATTAATTTTATTATTTAATCAATGCTAGCAGACCACCCAGGCTTTACTCAGGTGTCTTTTGGTTATTAAACTATAATTAGAGTAACACTATTATCATAGCTATAAAAAAAATTGTGATTACATGATATTTTCATTTTGGTTCAGTATTTTAAAAGTTAAAATCATAAAAGTAAGAGTCATACAACTTAAATAATAGTAATTAAATATTAGTATTCGTCAAAAAAATGTTTTTTTATATATGAAAAAATATATAATATATATATTGAACATGGAAACATATTGAAAAAAGAATAGAGTACTAGTAAATNGCTATTATCATAGCTATAAAAAAAATTGTGATTACATGATATTTTCTATTTGGTTCAGTATTTTAAAAGTTAAAATCATAAAAGTAAGAGTCATACAACTTAAATAATAGTAATTAAATATTAGTATTCATCAAAAAAATGTTTTTTTATATATGAAAAAATATATAATATATATATTGAACATGGAAACATATTGAAAAAAGAATAGAGTACTAGTAAATTTTTTTTTTAAATACTCGTTGAGCGATAGTAATATTATTTTCTTAATAAATAATCAGTTAAAGTGTTTTTTTCATAAAAAAAAGTGTCTCCCAATTGGCAAGAATACAATCAACTAAGCTATAAAAAATAGATTAATCGAGTGATATCTATATTACCTAGTTTACTAGTTTAAAAAATGCACTGTAAAGTACTTAATATTATACACAACAATTAAAATTTAAGTTAATTTAATTTTAAATTAATTAAATTTTTTAAAAATTATAAACAGCTATCATTCCCGAAACACCCAACTTTATAAACTTTTCATTGCAATTAAAACAGTTGATTATATAAATACCATTAATGGCACATAATATTGCAGTATGTCCAAGGGTTTCTTCTGTGATCATTTTAAAATTAACTTCTTGGGGCATGGTTATGCCATTTCTAAACATCCATTCGCGATTTCCAATTAATACCTAAAAGAAGTATATAACATAATAACAGTATTTATCTAAAATTATTAATAATTAAATAATAAATTAATAAAAAACCTCATATTCTATTTCATTCTGTTTTATGTCTTCATTTAAGTCTAATAATTTATGTAAATGAATTGATTGTACTTCAGTTCCAGGTTTACCTTCTTCTATTTCTACTTTAATATTATTATACTCAAATACTGACTGATTAAATCCACTTAATAAAAAAAAATATATATATATATATATACATATGTAAATAAATTATTATTGCTATTAAATTAATTTTTATACTAACCTCATGTAGTTATTAAAATTCATTATGAAATTTGACTTTGAACCCATTTTTAACAGATCGTCTATATGAGAAACTACACATTTTATACCACAACCAGCAACAGTTTGAAATCGCTCACATTTCCCTGATATTTCACAATCGAAAGTGTCTTTTACGAATTTAACTAGAGCTTAATATAATAATAAAATTTATAATAAAACTAATAAATTGAAAAGTTTTCTATGGTTTACCAGAACCTAATGGATGTTCACTACTAACTTCAGCGCTAGCAATTACAGACAAAAAATGATTCAAAGAACATATTTTGTTACCAACAAATAAACAAATTCTTGAAACTGATGGTTTACCATATGTTATTGTACCTGTTTTGTCAAATACAATATACTTTACCTATAAAAAATAAATATTCTATTTATATCTTAAATTTAATTTGGTTAATAATTATTTACTTTATGAGCATTTTCTAGTGCTTCAGCTCCTTTTATTAATATACCATTTAATGCACCAACACCAGTACCAACCATTACAGCAGTAGGTGTTGCTAAACCAAGTGCACAGGGACAAGCAATTGCTAAAACACTTAATGCACATCTAAATGAATACTGAATAGCATTTTCCCAACTATCTGGTCCAAATTTATCTTCATCCTAAAAATAAATCATTTCATGATAAATGATTAAAAAATAAAGTAATCTTATTTAACACACAGGAATTGGTAAATATTTTTGGTGGTAAAGACCAACATAAAGCCATGATCCTAAGGTAATAGATGAAATGGCAATAACAGCAGGAACAAAATAGCCAGCAATTTTATCTGCAAATTGTTGTATAGGTGCTTTTGATGTTTGTGCTTGTTCAACAAGTCTAACAATTTGAGCCAACATAGTAGCTTCTCCTGTATGAGTGGCAACCATTAATAAAGGAGAAGTTTGATTCATTGAACCACCAATAATTAAACTACCTAAAAAAAACCATTATATTAATATATTTAAATTAGAATATCTGGCTAATAGTTAAATTTTTAACAGTCATTTTGAGGGGTCCCTTGATATTTTTAAGTCGTTTTGTTTAGTTGTAACAAGCTTTTTCGATGAAGAACTTATTGGATGTCCCACTACCTCTTAATCTTGCAAGGTTTGAACAGTCATCCGTTTTCTAACTTTCCAAAAAATACCATTATGATTTTAATCAATGAAGTTTGTCTTTTAAAAGACCCACATTGCTTGTGTTTTGCATGAAATCCTAATATTGTTTGGATAAAATACTTTTAGAAATCCCAATTTGGTGGATAATCATTTTTTCAATAAATTAAAGTAATTTTTTAATGGGTGACATTTTGCTAATGATGAGGAGATTATAATCAGGCGAAAAGGCTGAAAGAGGATGCAGCAAATTTTTGATACTGGCATATAAAAATTTATACTAAGGCTCAAAAAATACCTTGAATTTAATGGCGACTATGTCATAAAAATATTTAAATATATTCCATGTACTTCATTTTTAATTTTTCATAAGTGCTTTAATTTTACTTCTGTATGATCCTCGTATATTAAAAAATAATTTTTTAATTATAAATAAAAAGTTGTTAAAACAAACATACCAGGTTTTTTATTTACTGGCATAGACTCTCCAGTTATTAAAGATTCATCACAAGAAGAACGGCCATGTAAAACTTTACCATCAACTGGTACTTTAGTGTTAGGTAATACTCGAAGTATATCTCCACGTTTTACAAGATCTACATTAACTTCCTTTTCAGTTAAAACTTGAAAATCATTTGTAATAGTCACAAGTAATGCATCAGTAGCTTTTAATGATAATAGTTTGGAAAGAGCTTCTGATGTTTTACCCTAAAATTTTACAAAATCTTTAACACTAAAAGCATAACATTTATAATTAGAATTTACCTTAGCTATGTGCTCCATCCACCGACCTAATGAAATAAAAACAAACAACATAGGTGGCGTATCAAAAAATGTTAATGGACTGGAATGTTTAGCGGGACTTTCAGTGATTGCAATAAGCACAACAATAAATGAATAAACATAAGAAATTGTAGTTGCTACTGATACAAGAACATCCATGTTGGTAGTGCCATGACGTATAGCTTTCCAAGCTTGAACATGAAAATGCCAACCTCCAATAAACTACACATAATAATTATACATTATACATGGTTTTATGGAAAAATTGAAATTGCATTAATTTAATATAACCACCTGAACAGGAGTAGATAAAATAAACATTATTAAATTTTCTAAAGAAAGTCCTGGTATAACACAACACATTGAGGAATGATCTATAAACCCAAATGTCATACCCATCATAAAATATGTCATTGCTACAATACAAGGTCCACCAAATATAAGAGAAACTAAGAATGAAGTGCGCCATATTTTTATGTCATCACTAAAAAAATAACAAAAAGAAATTAAACTTTCAAAGAAATAATAATAATTTGTAGTTTAAAATCAACACATTGTCCATTAAACATTTCTTTTAACAAAAATATCTGAAAAATAAAGTAATATACCTGTGATCCAAGTAACTACGAGAACCTCGGTCTTTATTATTTACTAATTCAGCAGTAAAACCAAGAGCAATAATATGATCTATTATATCTCTTGGGCCAATTAAATCACTGTCATAAGTAAATATTCCTTTTTGTGTAGTAAGTGCCACAACTGCTTTATGTACGCCTTTTAGCTTTAACACGTTAGTCTCAATTTTGTTCACACAGGAGGCACATGTCATACCACCAATCTAAAATAAAAAATTATTAATTGCAATATAATATAAAAATAGTAAACTTATTTGATAATTTTACTATTAATTCGGTTTGATTAGTTTGAGAACTATTCTCTATTATAACATCACTAGGAAATCCTAAATCTGTAATTGAGTTAGCAACTTCTTCAGGTTGAACTATAGAAGGATCGTATTGTACTTCAGCTTTAGCTGCCATTAATGCAACTAATATACTTTTAACACCTAAAACGTAAAAAGTAAGCACATTTTTTTTATAACATAATCTCATTTTATATAAAACACCTTTAATTTTTAGACAATGTTTCTCAATTGCGATGACACAAGACGCACATGTCATGCCTTTAATACTTAAATATGCTTTACTATATTCATCTTCAGGTATACATGTAATATACAAATTATTTGGTTCATCTATTTTTTGATCTTTTAATGAAACTTTAAATTTTGAGTTTATAGTTGTAATAGCAGCTACTAAATCAGATGCACTAATAACAGCAGGGTGATGAGTAATAGTAGCTGATTTCTGTTCTAAACTGACAGATATTGAGTTAACTCCATTTAATACTCCAATTTTACCTAAATAATATTATTATTAATGTATAAATATATATGTATATTTGGTATTGAAACTGTTTAATTGTAAACTAAAATTTTGGTCTATGATGTAATAGTAAATAAATAATTAATTTGTATAGTTTTAAACATAGTTAGTTAATTTGATTATAAGATTTTAAGTAAGACATTTTTGGCAGCTAAAATTCAATGATGAATTCTAATTTCTTCAAAAGTTTTTATGGTTAAAATGTAAAATTAAAAAAATAATACATTAAAATGATTATAAAATAATATTTACAATTAAAAAATAATTTTTATTTCAATTTGTCTATTGAAATAGCACAAACTTCATTTAATACCCGATAGAAGAAATTATATATTGTCATCTAAAAACCATCATGATCAATCATAAAAAATCAAATTTATATATTTTTATAATATAATGAAATTTAAATTTGATTTTTTGAGATTAGCTGTGATAGTTCTTAGATGACGATATATATAGTTTTACATTAATATACATACCTTCAATATTTCTCACACAGCTCATGCATGACATCCCATTAATTTGTACTATTGTTGTTGTAGGATGAATTGGTACAGTGAATCCTAGTTCAGATATAAATGATTGTAATTCAAAAACCGTAACTGTATTTAAATCATACAAAATATGAGCACATTTTTCTTCAAGGTTGACCTAGATAACAAAATATAGAATGATAATAAAATTTTAGATGATATACTTTTTTGTAAATAAATAAACATACTTTAATATTAATAACACCATTTTTTTCTAAAACATGATTTTCAATTTTACGAACACAAGAGTTACATTTCATGCCTTCTATTGGTATGATGGCTACTGTTTGTTTTTCCGGTTCAAAAGACACTAAAAACCCCATCTTTTTTATAGATTCAATAATTTTTAATGAATTAGTCAATTTTCTGTTGTAAGTTATAAGTAAATATTTATCACTGATGACAAAACTCTGAAATTAAAAAAATAATTTAAACAACTGGAATTTAAAAATTCCAATTATCATAATAAGTTGAGATTACAAACTTTTATCACATCTGGAACATTTTGAACTACATTATTAATTTCGGATACTTTTGAGTGTACAGTTAAAATTAATAATTGATGATTTTCATCTTGGGTTGATTTGATTGATTTGTTGTTAGATGATAAACTAAAATAATAAAAAACATGATATATTTCATTAAGTTGTTTAGAATTTTAAAAAATACCAAGAAAAGATATCAGTGTCAACATCATGATTAATTAATAAAGAATAAGCCATTTTATAAGTAGAGATTTACACAAACTTCTTAATTAATATAAAATCTAGTACTAAAGTAAGTTTTTATTAATTACTTAATACATTAGACCTAAAACATAATAATATGTAGTTATAATCAGATTGGATAACCTTAATACTTTAAATAATGAGATAAAAAATAATAAGAATGAAAAACAAATTAGTAATATCAAGCAATAAACAGAATGATTGGAGATAAAACTTTATCACTCATTTTAATCTATAAATAAATTTCTATTTTGAATTTAGTCTACTATGATTAAAACAATTAGATGTGGTAAAAATAAAATTTATTTAACAAATAAATAATAAAAAAATATTCATATAATAATGTATATGATTGATAAATTAAGAAAAACATGGAACCATGAGAATCCAATAAAAAAATCATCAATATTATTTGTATTTCATCAAAAAAGCTGGTTTTAAATTAATTCAAAATTAAATTTTGATGAACCATGTAGAGATAGTAGAACAAATTTAGTTGACAACATCTATCAATTATAAATTTACATTTGCTGTAATTATCTTTTTAAACAATTTTTTCATTTATTGTCTTTTAAATTCACATATTTTAATAATACAAAATAAAAAAAAGAATTTTTAAAATGTTTAGCTTTTTCAAAATATTAAAATAGAGCTTTTCTTACAAAATATTTGACCAGCTTAATTTTAACATTTTTATACCCATTAACATATTAAATTGCTTATAACTCAATAGTTATTTGTCTTAAAATTTTTATCAACCTATTCATAATTTTTGCGAAAACATGCTAAAAACGGCTATTTTAAAATTAAAAAAAAAAATTCATTTTTAATTTTTTTTATTAATGACAATTAATAATAAATATACACTGAAGATATTCATAAATGTTCACCTTGGCAAGAAGAGGAGATGACTAATGATAATATTAGCAACATCCTTACTTTACCTGCAGTATATACTTTAAAGTACTAATAACTTCCAAAGTATTAGATCAAAAGTTGTTATTGATCAGTAATTTTCTAATAAGTTAGTTAATTATGTATGTTGCCATTTGAAAAAAAAAGTTGATACTAGACATAAGGGATAGATCTAAAAAAATATTTTATAACAAATAAATTAAGATACATGTGTAACTAATAAACCCCCCCCCCCTAAATAAAAACATCAAAAACTTATTATTTTAAGAGAAATTGAGTGTCTAGTGTTAAAAGAATCACCCTATATATATTTATCTGTACCTTGGATCAAGGAAGTCTTATCTACAAAAAAAGAAAAATTTTTCTATCATATTTTCAACATACTTTTATTTTCTACACGTTTTCTAAAGTTGACCCAAGGAATATATTATACGTAAAAACATTTTTTATATTTGATAAATTCTTGAAAACTTTTCAAAATTTAAATCAATAAAAAAAACCATCTCATATTTATTTTAATTTTATTTGCATACATATATAGGCATATACATTATTACACACTAGGAAGCTATGAGTACTTCAAAAAATAATTTAATTACATTCAATTATTTTTATTTTAAAGAAAACACCTCTATTCAAGGCCTTTGATTTATCAGATTTTATTAAAGAAAAAGTAATTTTAAAGAATTGTAGTATATAATTTTAATAATTATATAATATTTTATTATATAATTGTAGTATAGTTTAGTATTTTGAATATTAAGCATATTTTTGAAAAATAGAAATATTTATATTTGATTTAATCTAATTAAAAAAAATTATAACAACAATATTTATTTTATAACATAATACATAATAAACTTATCACTCAATTTTAATTTTAAACCCACTTATTATAATATACAGTATACAGAGTGTTCAATAATTAGGGAAACAGATTAATTGTTAGAACAATTGGATCAATAAAAACTTTTTCCTTACTTATTGAATACACTATATTTAATTGTTCACTTAAATACTTAAGACTTAACCTAAGACACTATAATAGTAGGAAAATTATGTATTGTAATTAGAAAATTTTCTTTAAATTAACTTATAAATTACATTTTTTTTTTCAATTTAATTTCAATGAAAATATGATCATTAAAAAATACTCTTATTTACCTTTATTTAGAATAGTAATTATTTGATGAAGTTAATAAATATATTTAAATGTTAAACTATACAATATTCATATTAACATTCTAATTTTTCTGATTCATTAATTTAGTTTCATGAAACTAAATTATATACAATTCATAAAACTACAGACCTTGAAGAGTGGCAAGAGCAAAAACTAGATTAAGATACTTTCACTTATTCTTAATGGAAAAATTACATTTCACACATTCTTTTGTCCCCTTCTTATTTCTGCATAGCCAATATTTAGTGATAATATAAAATACAAATAAAATTTAACTCACTTATATGTCTACTTGTGTTTCTCACATTCTTTTTTCCCCTTCTTATTTCTGCATACCCAATATTTAGTGATAATATAGAATAAAAATAAAATTTAACTCACTTATGTTTTACTACTCACTTGTGTTTTAAAACTATAAAAAATATTGTTTAATAATAAATGGCCTACTATAGGTAATTAAGCCTAACAAATCTTTTTAAATTTACACTACTTACTAATAAATATTAGAATGTTAATCATTTTTATGCAAATTTCAACCTCATATACTGTTCAATATATGTCAGTTAATTAGTTCTTAAAACAATCACAAGTATAATTATTTATGAAAGAAATTATATTGAAAAAATTAATGAAAAATAAATTGTATGCTCATTAATATTCTTTTAATTGCAAAAAAAAAAAAATTTGGATTGATAGTTGATACATATTCACATAAAAAATCAATTATTTCTTAACATTTCTGGATTTAATACTTTAATGTTTCTTTTATTAGTTTTATTTAATGTTTTATAAAGATTTATTCTTAGTTATTACAATATCATAAGTGTATCAGATTTTTATCTTCAATTTTGTTGTATTATATTTTATAAATTGAATTGCTAAATAATATCTGATTCGTTTTTTTTAATTTAAAAAAAAAAATGTCATTTGAACATGTGTAGTATTTTTTAATGTTAGTATGTATATGCTTTTTCATCATCAAGTTACAACGAATAAATGGAACCTAGATATGTTTAGTCTACATGCTTAAATAATATCCCATATGTTTAAACTTAGTTATAAATAATAATATTATTTTACTTACAATTCATTTTTATTTATTGATTTTGTAGAATGAAGTTCAAATGAGTCATTAGATTGCATAGTTACAGGTGGATCCGCCCTTAAATACAATTTTAAATGGTTAAATTATTGCATAAAGGTTATAGAAATTCTACCAGAATCATTACATATTGTTATTTCTTATTTATATATAATAATATCAATTACCATAAAAAAGTGGTTTGTAAACATAATAAATGTTTTAATTTTTTAGATTTTAAATAATTTATACTTACATATATGAGAATTTTATTTATAATTTATTGTTAATTGGATATTGTATTTGATCACATTTACACTTTTTAATACACATAGAGATGTTGGTCAAATAACAAAAGTCAATGATCTTATTCTAACTTGACACAAGTATTTATTTAATATAGTAAAATCTGTGTAGTTATCTCACATATTTATTTTTTGTAGCTATTATAAAATTGTTATCTTATCAGTACAATAAAAAGCGGTGAGTAATATGAAGTTGGCCGCGGTTCACCGGCAGTCGTAGGCGCGAGATTCGTTGCCCATAGAAACGACAAAAGTTCAGTAGGGCGGGGACGCAATTCGTAAGAAGCACCAGCAGGTAGCAACCAGCAGCAGCAGCAAACGCAGACTAGTGGCAATTTCGTCTCCAGTTTTTTCCTTAAAAGATAATGAGGCAGGACGGTGACCACAGCCTCATTTCTTTTAACTATTAAGTTTAGAAGCGTCCTTCAGTAGATATTCACATTTAATATATCTTCTTTTTCCTTATAACTCGTAGTGTCATTTATCCGAACTTATAAACCTAGATTCCAGACTTAAAGTTCCCCTTAGACATATTCAATTTTGTAATACCTTTCTTCACTAAAACTCTTGAAAACTGAATGGCATTTTCATTTATTTTGTCTATTATTTAATATTATCAGTATGTAATATTGCAATGAACTGTTCTTTCATTTAAATGATGGCAGACGAAGAAGTTCTCTTTGATGATGTATATGAATTGCTGGAAACTATTGGAAAGTAAGTTTTTCCCTTTATCCATAATAAATGAAGTTGTAGATGCATTGTAAATCATAAAGTTAGCAGATAGTTAATTTAATGTACAAAATATTGTTTATTTTAATCAAATATGTAAACATTTACCATAGGATGACTTTCAATTCAAAATATATGGCTTTATCAGTATATGAAAGTTAGTGTGGTTTATTGATTTGAAATTAAAATTTTTAAAAAATTATCAAATATTAGATATCTCATTTCTAAAATAATTATTACCTATATTATGATCTTACTCATCAAATTTGATAGAATAATAAGTTTTGGAAATTTACTTCAAGTAAAATTAAAATCTATATTTTGCAAAAATTTAAAATTATAGTGTTAACTTTACTTTTTTAGTATACAATTAGTTTGGGTTCAATTTTAATTAATATTTTTCAAATTAGCATACTTATATTTTAAAGTGTAATTATAATAAAAAATAGTTTTATTAATGATTTTTATTGAAGAATGACTAAGTGGCATAATTAAATTTAATGGTATTCTGTAAACTGAGATGACTATTAACAAATAATTTATTGTTGTAAAAAATTATAGTTTGCTCAATCTATTTGTTAGTTTTAATAACATTTCAGATAACTTTAAGTGAACAATTTTTTAATTAAATAGATTGTTTGTAAAAAATATTGATTCCCATTTTCTTAATTATTTATCTAAAATGAAGAACTTTATTCTAAAGAAGTCAATGTGTTTAATATAATAGTAGCCATTAGGGTTGCAACATTATTTAACATATAATCAAAACTTAATTGAGATTTTGAATAATTAATACGCTATTTACCATTTTATACTTCTAATGGTTATATTCAAACATTCTCTGTTTAGAAATTTTATGGTAATATTAGATCTGAAAATGTAATTTTTATATTTAAATAGGTAAGTAAAATCTAGAAAAATAAATAAATTTAAAAATAAAGCCAGTAGCTTTACTTAACTACATAGGTATGTAGTGAACACAATGTGCCACAAAGTGCAAGTACTTGTGTTCGATTTTATTCTGTTAAGCTATACAGGTTTCCTTGGTTTTTTTTTTCAACAAAAACAGTAGCTTATAAAACAGAATGTTATATATATATATATATATATAAACCTATAAATTGATGTCTGCTAGCAAAAACATTTACAAAACCCTAATTGATATGAGTTCAATCCACTCTTGTTTAATATATTATCTATAAATTGAATTACTCATCTAACATTTATTTTGAATTTACAATTTCTATTTTTATACATAAATTAATACTCAAGTATTTATCTAATTGTTTGTATAAAAGAAATTGCAAAAAAAAAGTTTCTTAAGTATATATTAAGCATTGTAACATTAAAAATTTATGCAATAAAAAAATTTGTTTGTTTTTTTTTTTATATAAAAATCAATCTGAAAAAATTATAGATCTTTTGGTAAAAGATTATGGAAAGGTTAAGTTTATCATTACCACATTATTGTACCTTGTTCTTGTTGGGCATTCACTCATATAGCTCAATATAAGCCTTCTAGCTAATATGACAATCAATGAACAGCATGTATTCCTGCTTTTGACACTATCCCTTGGATAGTCATTGATCATCTATTGCTGATGAAATTTTTGTGATAAAATTTTCTAAATCTTCTAAATTCTGCTGAATATTAGTTTAAATTTGTAACCAAATATAAATATATTACTATTATTTTATACTTTGAAATAATAAAACAATTTTTCAAAATTTAAGAATATTGAATAAAACTATATTAGCTTATATTAGTCATCTAGTCATTCATGATCTTTATTTAAGAATTTATCAAATTATTTTTAGAGGTCCATTTAGCTTAGTGAAAAGATGTGTTCATCGTCAAACTGGTCAGCAATTTGCTGTAAAAATTGTCGATGTTGCAAGTTTTACATCAAGCCCAGGATTAAGTACTTCAGGTAAATTATACAGCTTTCAGACAATCTAAAATTTTTATTTATTTTATAACTTTATAATCCTCAGATTTAAAACGAGAAGCAACTATATGCCATATGTTGAAACATCCTCATATTGTAGAACTATTAGAGACCTATAGTTCAGAAGGAATGTTGTATATGGTTTTTGAATAGTAAGAAATTTATTTAATTTGTCTTTTAAGTTGAAATTTTTTTAAACAATTTTTTATGGTAAGCATTTGTTTATATTGATTCAATTTAAATTTTATTTTATTTTTGACACATTTAAAAGGTTTAATTAAATTAATTAAAAAAAATGTATCAATATTTTATCTTTTATCATATATATATATAATGCACCTTTTATGAGCAATTACCTTTACTTTTTTGACTTGAAATGTTCTAAAATAACTGTAATAAAAACTTTTTCTGTTTATAGTATGGATGGATCTGACATATGTTTCGAGATAGTACGTAGAGCAACAGCTGGATTTGTGTATAGTGAAGCTGTAGCCAGGTATGTAAAAAAATTACATCAAAATTTAAAATGTTAATTTATCAGATGAATAATTATCTAATTATTGATAAATTAATTACAATGATAATTCTATAATTTCTTTTAAAAGAGAATTTGTATTAAATTCATAAATATCTAACAAAGCGTAACAAAAATTACTTTTCAAAATAATAATAATTGTATTGATATTTGAATTTCACATTAAGTATAGAGCGTATTATGAAGCATTCAGTTACTGCTTAGTGCTGATGTTCAGCTGCACTGTATTATGTTCATGGATGGGTGGCCATACGGGAACTCTAACAATGGCATATGCCCTTTATTGCCCATAAAAGGTTGTGTCAGGATAATAGATAGTGTAAAAATCCTGTCAAGGTAAAGTTGACCCCAAATAATTGTGATAGAGGCTAAGGAAACGATGATGATATAAATTAGTGTTTATTTTTGTCATATTATGTGTACTAAAGCAGTGTTTCTAAACTGGGAGTAGCTAACTTATGGTTAATATAAAATTGTGTCTTTTGTAAACATGGCTAAAAATAAAATATCCTACAAGAGATTAATTTTCTAAGGTTCAGAATGATTATACTACAGTATAAATTAATCATTATTTTCTATGAAATATACACGTCTACATAAATATTTATTAATGATAGTATGCAATGAACTAAAGCTTGATTGTTACATTAAGTGAAAAGTTTTGTAAATTAAATATAATATCAATAATGTGATACCAATATTGTTTTACACTCACTTAAAAATATTTCTCAAAAAGTGATAAGAAAAACATTAATTTTACAGTCATTATATGAGACAAACTCTAGAGGCAATTAGATATTGTCATGACAATGATATAATTCATAGAGATATAAAACCACACTGTGTTTTATTGGCCACTAAAGAAAATTCAGCACCAGTCAAATTAGGTGGATTTGGTGTTGCAATTCAGCTACATGATGGTGTATCTATCAATGGTGGTACTTATCAATTATTATTACTATAATTAATATTTGTATATTTTTGGTTTTGTTTTATTTATTATTGCAACCATTTGTTTTAAGCAAAAAGTTTTGATGATTTATCTCGACCCAATTTGAGTGCCAATGGACAGGTGTATTTGCAATCAGATAGAGAGGGTAAGAGCCTGTTATTGGCGAGCAAATTTGTCACTGGTGCTGGACTAAACTAATTTATGCTATTTATGATTTGATATCATATCATAAGTTATTAAATGAAATGATGAATTAATGTTCTCTTAAAATTTGTTGCAAATTTATATACAATATCCCTCATATTATAAATTTATATTAAATAATGGTTGTATCATTACTGGGACTCATAATTTATAGCAATAATAAGGCTAAAATATGCAAAAAAATCAAATTTGAAAAAACATTTATACTAATTTTAGTTCAATACTTTATAAATCCTACACTTATAATAAAATAAAACATATATCAATTTTTAAAAGATATGAAAATTCATAATACTTATAAGTATCGATAATGAATAAACGTAGTATACATATATTTTTTTGCATCTATTCACATGTAATATTAAATTTCATATTTAGCTTAATGGTTTTCTAAAAAAATTTTACAGTTTACAGATATTTCTAGGACCTTTCAAAAGATATATAAAAATGCTAGAAGCTATGAGTCCTGATTATAACTATTAATTACTGGCTTCAATTAAGGATTTTAATAGCATAATTTATATAAATTGCTGATATTTTTAATTTCCAAGTCCTGTATTTTTTATAATTACTTTCATGTTAAAAGTATTGTATTTTTTTTTCAATCATGAGTTGTTTTTATTAATAGTTGATTTGAATACATTCTAAAATTGTAGAATTAATTTTTTTTTTTTTTCATAAATTTAATAATTATGCTATTTTAAAGGGAATTGTTTAGATATTGTATCTGATTATAATCAAGTTTTAACCAATTATTTATTGAAAAAGTCTTTAAATTATCATATATAATGTATGTTTCAATTAAATTAGCTTACTTTTAACGTCTTTCTAAACTATAGATTAATTAGTAATTTTTAAAATGACATAAAAAATTTATAATATATAGTCTGTATGTAATTTTTTCTACATTATGGATTTTAATTTGTTTTTTGACCACTATAATTTATATTTTTTGTGCTCATATGTATAATCTGTTTCTTTTTTTTATTTTAAGTTCCTTTTATATTTTTTTAAAAAATTATCAATTAATCCATAGTTGAGATTAGATGTTAAAATTAAACTAATTTTAATTAAAGAAAAATTATAAATAATAATATAAAGACTATTTCAATATAGTAATTAATAGACTTTATTATTACATACAACATTTTTCTTTGAAATAACATACTATTATATATAATAGTATACATAGCTATTATATTTATATAAAAAAAAAAAATCATTTCTGTAATTTAAGAATCTATTTAAATGGTTACAGTATTCAAAAATATATTATTCTTGTGTTAAAATTTTCGATTTTATATGTTTAACTAAATACTTCTCTATCTTTATGTCGGTATACTTGTGTCGCTGAAATAAAAAATGGCCTACCTATGAGTGAAATAATAATTTGAATACTATAACATGTATTGTTATTAAGTATGTTATACACTATTATATATGACAATATCATTTTAGTTTTCTACAGCTTTAAAAAATTTGGAAAGATCATCAAAATGATAATTTTGTGTGCAACTCTTTTACATGAATATTATCTTAAGATATTGCTTACTGCATGTACTGCTGTAGCATAATTGTGAAAGATTATATTTAAATAATATTAATAATAATAATAAACTCAGAGATGATGTACCAGCGGGGTAATTTTAATATAATCAGTGTAGGATCAGAGGAACGTATCAACCAAATAAAAATAAAATATTCTTTGAAAAAAATGTTATTCATGTATATTTGTTAAATTTCTTTTTGAACCGTGTAACATTAGATGTATTTAAAATAAAATTACATGTTTTTACTCTAAAAGTTCTATTATTGTAACAATCAATTATATGGAAAAAAAAATAAACAAATTTTGGTTAATAGATCATTTGAACCTACACTAATGAACTATTATCTAATTAAAACTGAGCTAAGCTATTATTTATCAAATTTTTTTTTACTTTATTTATTTTAGTTTGTGTTTATTTATAAAATATTTAATTCAACTTAATTTATAATTTATTTTGTAAAAATTGTTTTGCCTGTAGTACATATCTCATATTTTTATTTAATACTTTTTTTTCTACAGTGGATCTGGTTATATATTTTTTAATTTTTTGCATGATGATTTAAATATCTTAATTTCACATTTTGCTTCTTTTTTATGTTTTTTTTACTAACTAAAAAAAAAGCTATCTCATAAAAATTAAAATAAATTAATGCTTAAAGTTTTTATTATAATTTAATATATATTTATAGGACGTATTGGAACACCACATTTTATGGCACCTGAAGTTGTTGATAGACAACAATATGGAAAACCAGGTGATGTTTGGTCTGCAGGAGTTATTTTACATATATTGTTGACTGGTCTAACACCATTTCTTGGAACTGGAGAACGTCTCTATAACAATATATGCAAAGCTAAATTAAATGTTAGTATAAGTTGTAGCCTCATTTAATGTATGTTCATCTATAAAATCTTTGTGTACAGTTTAATAGATCCCAGTGGAAACCAATCAGTGAAGCTGCTAAGGACTTAGTATGCAAAATGCTTTGTTTGGATCCAAAAAAACGAGTTACTATACAAGATGTCTTAAATCACCGTTGGCTTAGAGTAACATTTTTAATTTATTGAAATAATTTTACGCATTTTAATTTTATTTATTTTAGGAAAGAGACAAGAATGCTCCTAAAATACATTTGGTTGAAACTGTTGAGCAGTTAAAAATATATAATAGTCGTAGACGTTTACGTGGTGCTGTTATGGCAGCAGTATCATCAGCTCGTTGGACTTATCAGTCTTCTCTAGATTCAAATTCAAATGCTATTGATCAGTTTTCAGATTTTGGCGATGACGATATTACCAATTCAGGTTATTATTTATTAAATAAAATATATTAATTGTCAGGTTTTCATTTCAAAATACCCAATATTTCAAATAAATAATCTATCGTTTCTTTAATAATAATAATCTATAGTAATTATCAAATAGTAAGTAAACTTAACTAATAATTGGTTTTTTTTTTTTAATTAAATGATGTTATTTTTATTGTTTAATATTGATGTATTATTATAAATTATTATTATTGAGCAAATAATAGTAGATTTTTAAAACTTTAGTACTGTCACAATTCAACATAGTGAAGTTGGAATATTTATTCTTGATTGGTATTGATTGTTATTTGACAGTGATTAAAATAACTATCATAAAAGACTTTTATATGTATTTGAAAAAATGATCATATTCACTAAAAATTACTTAATTTTTTATTGAAGAGGCTAATTATTTATAAAGAACAAATCACCAGGATGTTTTCCTTTTTTAAATCATGTAGTACACTAAAATACTTCATGACTATACTAAGCATTAATTGAATATTTAAAATAATGCAGGCACTATGTTTCAATGCAAAAAAACTACAAAAAGACATTTTGACCTAATATTGTTGCTAATATAAATAAAGTTTTTTTTTATTTTAAAATGCATTGTATTAGTTTTATTTTTATGTAAGTTCCAAGAAGTCAAATTTTTTGAAACATTATAAAAAATTGAAAAGAAAAAAATTTATTTAATCTTCAAAAAAGTATATCGTCAGCTTGGTTAATGTTTAAAATATTGACAATAGAAGTTTCAAATGATTTTTCAGTTTTCAAAAAATAATTTCAATAAAAAATAAAAACTAATAATATCAACATTGACTGTAATTATAATAATTGTAACTGTTAGGAAGTTTCTCTTTATTATAAAGTTGAAGGATATTTTTGTAAAAGTATGACATACAGTTTACATAGAAAAATACCAATTTTAAATCTACTTGAAAATTTTTTTTCAATATCTTTATAAGATCTAAAAAGTACGTCTTGTAGACTTAAAATTTTTAGTTGAGCTGTTATAAAAAGTTTCCTAAATCAAATGAAGTATGTTTTGGGAAAAATATGGTTTTATAGAATTAATAGTTTTTTTAAAATTGAAAAATGATTTTTTTAAGAATGCTAGAAAATTATTAAAGACTCACAATATTCATCAAATTAATTTTAAAAATAAACTTATTTCTTACTTTTTGTAGCTGTTGGAGTAATTCTAAGTTCTTTAGATGACATCCAGTGTATCCACGAAGCACTTCCAGCATCACCCCAAACTGTTTTACCACTATTAGAAGATGAACATTTGTGTAAACTTTTAGAGGTTGGTATTTCTTTAGTAAAACATATTTTTATTCTATATTTGATAGCAAGTAATTAATTATAAACTCTTGAGATTATATGATAGTATAAAATAAAGAACTAAGTACTTATACATTCAACAATGTCTATATTTATGTGGGTTATAATTGAAACATAAATTAATTACACAGCTCAAGAAAATTTGAGTCATGGAATGATATGAAATTTTTTATATTGTTTCTGATAGATTTTTTGATGTTGACTCCAAATATGGCTTAAGTTTTACTCTATCATCAATATTTTAACTATAATTTGAATATTTGTAAAATAATGGTTTCTTGACATTAAATTGTTGATTAAAAAAAAAATTATAATTTTTTATTACCCCTTAATGTTATTTAAAGTATGATGATAGATTGTACAAATGTTTAAATTATTCTGTGAAGTTCAGTTTTGATAAGGACTATTAAAGTTGATTTTTACAGCATTTTTAAAAAAGGTAAAGCTGATTTGTTCTATATAACTTTTTTTTACTCATATTTATTTTATTACTTATTATAATGATAGAAAATGTTATGGAGATTAAAAATTACTATAGTATGTTTATCACAATACTTTTAGTTGACATAATCACTATAAATGCGAAAAAAATCATAATAACAGCATCTTTTTTTCAGTCTCTTAGTATAGTCAAATTTGGTACAAAAAAGAGTACAGACCTATGTATTTTTTGAAAATGCTATAGTAAATTTAGATTCTGAACATTTTAACTATTTAAATAATTATATTAAACTATTATCGTGATACTATAAATAAAATTAAGGGCGGTAAAAAAAAAAATTAATTTTTAGCTTCGATGCGAAGCTGAAAAGATTGGTTTTACTAAGTTTTTTTTTTTTTTTTTTTT
>NW_026099574.1:41605124-41613857 GCF_025091365.1 Daktulosphaira vitifoliae
TTTTTCTAAGTTTTTTTTTTTTTTTTTTTGTCACCACTGTTTCTCAGCTCTCATCGAACGGATTTCTTTCAACGATACTTCAAAAGATCACAAATCGTATCTAGTTGAAGACATTACCCTCAAAAATTGAAAAAATTTCCCTTCGTTCCCCGTAAATGGAGGAAACCTCCTAAAAAAATTACAAATTTAAAAATCGATAATTTTCGAAATTTTTTTTACTAAAAACTGCCATAACTTTTTTTAAAAATGAACAAATCAATATAATTTTTTTTTATATAGATGCTTGATGTCTTTACCTATCATTTGGTATATTTTTTTCATAAATTTAACCCTTTACCTGCCCACAGGAAGGGATTTAAAATGATAACTTTTTCACAAAAAATTAACTTTTTCAACTTAATTTTTGAAACTGTTCCGAAAATACTGACACTTTTATATGTATCTTAAATTAAAGCTAATGTAATGTATTTTATTATGGAAAAAAAAATTTGACCTCTGGACATGTCTTCGTGGTAAAAATGGCTACCAAATACTATTTTTGGGTGAAAATTCTCGATTTTATATTTTACATTTTTTACTTTAAAATGCTATAACTTTTTAAAAATTGTATGGATCNTTTCGTGGTAAAAATGGCTACCAAATACTATTTTTGTGTGAAAATTCTCGATTTTATATTTTACATTTTTTACTTTAAAATGCTATAACTTTTTAAAAATTGTATGGATCAATACAATTTTTTCATGAGAAGTAGTATTTATATACATCTTTTATTCGACAAATTTTTTTTTTAAATCAGACTATTTCCTTATATACGGTGGGTGGGGGGGTTTCAATTCTGAAAAATGCACATAGAAAGTAGACCTTTTTCAACTTAACTTTTGAAAGTGTTTCGGAAAGTCTGACACTTTTATATATATCTAAAATTAAAGGTAATATAATATACTTTATCATGGAAAAAAAAATTTGACCTCTGGACTTGTCTTCGTGGTGAAAATAGACATCAATGTTAATAAAAAAATTAAGATTTTTGTAAAATAATTCTTTTTTATTTTTTTAACTTAATAATGCTATAACTTTTTGAAAAATGTATGGATCAATATAAATTTTTTTTTATAAATGCATGATGTCTTTACCTATCATTTGGTATATTTTTTTTATAAATCTGACCCTTTATCTGCCCACAGGGGGGGATTTAAAATGACAACTTTTTCAAAAAAATTTAACTTTTACACTTAATATTTGAAAATGTTTCGGAAAGTCTGACACTTTTATATACATCTTAAATTAAAGATAATGTAATGTACTTTATTATGAAAAAAAAAAATTTTGGACTTTATTTTGTCTTCACGTTGAAAATAGATTTTGGAATAATCCTCCAATTTTTTAAACTTAAACACTATCTAAAGATTTGCATCAAAGTGTTTTTTTTTTATAGTGATTTTAATCACTGTCAGATATCATTATACTTTATGCAACTATGCTACATCACCACTGTGCCTTGCCCCCCTGTGCTGGGTTTTTTTAAAATTAACATTTTATTTGAAAAAATCTAGTTTAATAAATAATTAAATTGTGGTTAAAATATTAATGGTACAACAAAACTAAGGGCATATTTAGAATCAGAATTAAAAATAAATTTCATAAACATTCCATAATCCAAATTTTGTTAAGCTGTGATATCAATCAAAATTTGAATTAAGGACAATTTAAAAAAAAATGAAATTTTTATACATTTTTTTCTATTTTGTGAAGGATCACATCTTATTCTAGTAGTATTAATTTTATATATTTTTAAATTATTTTTGAGTCATATTATTAACATATTACTTAAATTTAAAATAAGCTTATTAAAATATTTTTGATTTTACTTATAAAAGTTATTATTTTTTAATTGTTGCAATCAATTTAAAACTTTAATGTATAATTTATGTAGAATGTATTTTTTGTGATTGTAGTCTATTATTGATTTATATAATTTCAACTTATTTTAGTTGTACCACTTTATAAACACAAGCCGAGCTGACATAGAAAAGAAACCACCAATACCATTATCTGAAGATTTAGTTAGCTTAGCTCATGATGTTCTTGATATATTATCTACATTGCCTAATCAATCTAAATCTGCTCATGATTGTGTTCAATTAAGAGATATATTGATTAACCCATTTATAAAGGTTAGTATGAACATTTTTTTTTGCCACTGTAAATTTAATTGCAAAAAAAGATTATGTCGTATAATTTTTTAAAAATAATACTGTAATTTTTCGTTTGTCAACTAGTTTTTAGTAGATAATAAAAAGTTATCTTTGCTTAAATGTAAAAATATTTGTGAGAAGTTATTTATTGTTATACAAATCAGCCAAATTTCTTAAATTTCTTAAGGGGGCTATCATGATTATTTCTTTGGTCACCTCTAGTTTAGAGCTAGTTTTACAGGAAAATTTAACAGGGAAACTAGAATGAGACTATAATTTATCTATAATAAAATTAAAGAGATAAGTATATGTTTATAAATTACTTGAAAATGTTAATGAAGGGTTAGAGGTAAATAAATAAATGAGAAGTCTCGATGAGCTTTTGTCTCAGTTTAGTGCTTATAATAATAATTATTCATCATGACATGAAAATTTTAGGATAGTTAAATAATTTTCTAGTTATTACTTCAATACTATTTAATCAAATATGATATTATCACTTTTTATTTTATTTTATTTTTTGTTTAAATTAATGGTTGTAGCTTTTGAATATACTGGGACTATGCGTTCTTTTATGTGTTTATTTGCCCTATTTATTTAATGATTTTAGTCATGTGTTACAGGAAATTTCAATTTATGTATATTTATATATGATTCAAGGTAACATTTATATCTAAGTTTTTTCTTAATTAATAAAATGATGCTTGTTAAGACTTCGACAAAGTGTATCTAAATTCAAAGAAAAGTTTTCAAATATGAACATTAATTACTCGAAATCAGTTTACCTGTCACTGTAATTTATAGTGATAATCATAAAGTTCAACATTTCTTCATGTAGTTTCTTAGACATTGAAGTACTCAAAAATATTTGAATACACTAATTACATTCATACTTCATTATTTATTAGTCATAGTTTGTAAGAATTGTTTAATATATGTTAACATGTTTTATTTCTAATTTCTAATAATTATGTAAAATTTAAATTGAAAATTTTCTTGATGTCAATTTTAAAATATGAAAAATTAGCTCATTGAAGATAATGTTTAAATTAAAAAAACTTATTCACTTTTCTTATCTGACAATAATATTATTAATGTTGGAGTATGCACATTGCAAGGATATTTTATCGAAAGTTATATCATGTCCTAATGACGTTTTTTGAAATAGGTTATTGTCATTACATTATAAATTATAATTATAGTTAAAAGAGTTTATTTATTTAAAGTCAAAATTAAATGCAATCATGGTATTATAGTTATCTATGTAATTTGTACAAATTCAACTATTAACTTTGATCTATCTACAAAAACTTATTAATTGCATTTAAGTTTATTTTACTCAACTAGATTTATTTAAGCCATTGTGCGTTAAGCTTTAATTGTTAATACTGTAGTATTAAGTAATAGTGGATTTGCAAAGTAAATATTTTTAATTATTATTTTACAAAAAATATAGTTTAAATCGCTTAGCAGAATTAATAGAACTTTAGTATATTATTTATATTTCACCTAGATATTCATAGGATTTTCTTTTAGAACGAAAATTTTTAATGTTATGTTAAAATGCAGGCTATTTCTTTGTTGAGATTTACATGCATTAAAAAAAGAATTCTTGTTATTCAAAAAGATACGTTTTTAAAGTGGTAGTTTTATACTAATAGAAATTGAAATATTACTATATATTTGCTCGGAGCTTAAATAATTAATAATAATAACTTGGCTTTACATTTTATTGAGATTTAATTTCGTTCTTTATTCAAACCAAAATATAATTTGTTAAAATAAAGCATAGCGTACAATTTATTAGACAATTATTCTTAGTATTAATGCGTCGATATTGTACTACAGACTTAATCATTCTTTAAATTCTGTTTTAATACGTAATTTTTGTATCAACTGTTGCATTTCCACTGAATTAATTGAAATAATTGTATTATTTCCAAATAATAAACATGCACTAGATTTACAATAATTTAAATTTTAAGCTAAATATTTTCCTTAGTTTAAAATTGTCTAGGTTAACTTAATACTTTTGGGTATATTCAACTAAAGATACGAAATTACACAGATGTCATTTGCACTTAATGTGCCCTATTTGATAACGATTTCAAGAAACTTTAGTGGTTTTATACTTGTCAACTTGTATAAATTTTAAACTATTATATGTTTTCTAAGCACATCGACTTGTATGCTTCAGAAATTATGAAAGATACATCTGTGAACTTTGAGACATTTAATTATATAACTGTTGTTAGAAGTAGTGTGATGAATTTCGTAAAATTAGTGACAGTACGATGATAAAACATAGATTAGTAAGTTAACTCCCTGAGTATCATATATTATACTTGATGTAATTTTCTATTAGTCTTTTTTAGGGTTGGTACGATGTCAATTAACCGATCACAGTCCGGTTAAAATTAAAAATTAAAAACCTGTATTTTTAATTTTAATTTTTATCTTAACACAATTTTTTTGCACAATTATTTGTTATTTTATAAAAGTTTTTTTTACTTAGAATTAAATTTTACCGAAAATTTTAAAATAATGAAAAAAAAAACCCAGCAAAGGGGGGTCGCGGCACAGTGGTGACGTGGCATAGTTAGATCAAGTATAATGATATCTGACAGTGATTAAAATCACTATAAAAAAAACGCTTCGATGCAAATCTTTAGATAGTATTTAATTTAAAAAAATTGGTCGATTATTCCAAAAGTTACATGATCTGCTAGTTCCTTATTAATATCCTGATTAAGATAAAGTATGTCGAATGAAAAAAGGATTATTAAAAAATATTATTTCTCATAACAAAATTGTGTTGATCCATACACTTTTCAATAAGTTATAGCATTATAAAGTTAAAAATGTAAAAAATAAAATCAAGAATTGTTATACGAAAATAGCATTCGGTAGCCATTTTCACCTCGAAGACAAGTCCAGAGGTCAAATTTTTTTTTCCATGATAAAGTATATTATATTACCTTTAATTTTAGATATATATAAAAGTGTCAGACTTTCCGAAACACTTTCAAAAGTTAAGTTGAAAAAGGTCTACTTTCTATATGCATTTTTCAGATTTGAACCCCCCCCCCGTATATAAGGAAATAGTCTGATTTAAAAAAAAAATTTGTCGAATAAAAGATGTATATAAATACTACTTCTCATGAAAAAATTGTATTGATCCATACAATTTTTAAAAAGTTATAGCATTTTAAAGTAAAAAATGTAAAATATAAAATCGAGAATTTTCACCCAAAAATAGTATTTGGTAGCCATTTTTACCACGAAGACATGTCCAGAGGTCAAATTTTTTTTTCCATAATAAAGTATATTATATTACCTTTAATTTTAGATATATATAAAAGTGTCAGACTTTCCGAAACACTTTCAAAAGTTAAGTTGAAAAAGGTCTACTTTCTATATGCATTTTTCAGATTTGACCCCCCCCCCCGTATATAAGGAAATAGTCTGATTTAAAAAAAAAATTTGTCGAATAAAAGATGTATATAAATACTACTTCTCATGAAAAAATTGTATTGATCCATACAATTTTTAAAAAGTTATAGCATTTTAAAGTAAAAAATGTAAAATATAAAATCGAGAATTTTCACCCAAAAATAGCATTCAGTAGCAATTGAATACAAAATAAAGTCCGAAATTATAAATTATATAAAATGTATTAACTTATAATTTATAAGTCGTAAATTATAACTTAACTTTATTATTTTAAATCTAACTTAAAATAACTAGTTAAAAAAAATTACTAACTTGTTGTCCAACCTAAATTTTAAATAAAAGGTTACTGATAGTTTGATTAATAATTAATTATTATTTTATTACTGAATTATATAATTCGTCACGTCAAAATCTAGTCAATTGACCGTGAAAGATTTTGACTCATCAAAAACATAACCCTATTCTTTTCGCTTTACCCTATCTTGTCGTGCAGTCTTTGAGTATCGAAAACGATTCTTAATGCTTTTGTAATTGTTGCTCAGTAATAATTGATCACAAATTATAAGTGAACAAAAAGAACAAAACAGTTAATTTATTAGAATTCTGTTAGTTTTATCCATTAGGAGTATTTACGATTTAAAAAGAGTTTGAGCTTAGCAAGATTTTTACCATTTCGAGAACTTTTTATAATCATTAACTGAAGCATTTTTTTAGTGCTATTGTGTTTTAATAATTTGTTGTAAATAACATTAACCCTTAAACAGTCGCGTGGGGGTCTAACATACCCCTACATAAATAAAAACGGATGCATTATATTGCATAAAAGGTGTACATAGATATAAATTTAGAAGATGGTTTTTATTGTAATATTGAATCGAATTTTATAAATAAATACCTTCGAAAAAAAAATGTATGACTTTGAAAATATTCATCAAAATTGAAATGGGTCATATTTACCCCCACGCGACTTGTAACGTTATAATTTTTTTTTGGACTTGTAATTTTTTCAAAATATTGTTTTATTGTAAATGCAATGTTATAATCGATATAATATTGTGGAATTGGAATTATGTGGATCTACCACCGACTGTGCAATTAAGTTTTAAAAATAAATAATCTATTGATAATTTCTACTACTCGTTGATACGGAACAAATAAGAACAAAACATGTAATAAATACATCGCGTATATTAAACAGTATGCAAAGACTGTTGGGAGAAAAATCAATGTTCATCAGATTCAGAATAATTGTATATACTCGTATCTTAATGATTATATGTATTGTAATATTAATAATAAAAAAATTCAATTCAGAAAAACGATTATATAAATGTAAATACACATAAAACTAATAAATATAAGCTGTGTTTGAGCTCAAAGAAATACAAGAAAAATTAATTAAAATACATTTTGTAATAGTAAAAGCTTTTGTCTTTGAATTTAAAAAAATGAACTTTTTTTATACATATTTTATACTTTTTTAGAAATGGGGTCTGATAGTCTACGCGACTATGAACGTTAAATATAGGCACGCGCATGCTAAAGGGTTAATATTAATTTTCGATTTTTATTTTTAGTTAGTATTGAAGTAAAGTTATATTGATTTCAGACATATTTATTTAACTTTTTATTTTTTGGGCTTATATTAATATTGTTCATGTGCATATATATAAATGAACTAAAACAAATTTGAAGTCAATCAGACGATTTTACCTCGTGCCTATTCAGTGTTGAAAATTGAACATTAAGGGTAATTTTATGGTTATTTACATAAAACTTATAAAAAATAGAATGTAAATTGTAGATACAAATATTTTTTATAAATTAAATACTTACAACTTTTTAGATAAATCCATTACATTACCTAAAAAATTATAGATTACACAAATTTTATCGATTTTACAAAAATATATTACAGATTTTTTGTTCTAATTGACGAATGCTTATATCTATAGATAATATTCCACATACAAAAACGTTTATTATTTGATTTCAACATTTTTTTTAAAAATTGTAATAAGTAAAAATTTCATATGTTTAACTGTTTCTGAAACTATAGAGTTATAACAAAATGAAAATTAAATAAAGAATTTGTACAGAAATTTTACTAATTTTGACAAAAAATTTTAAGCCTATATTTATTAAGCTAGGCATAAATTTATTTTAGAGTCATTGACGCCACTCGCCGCTATATCTGCACAGCTAAAACTTCTTTAAAAGTTCATTAATAAAGCAAGCATAAAATGTTCAATGGACTTAATAAAACATTCATAAGATCGCTTATAACCTCTGTTCTACTGTATTTCTATTTTTTAATGAAAACTGCGTTTATGACTTCGAGGAGTTGGATGACAATAACAACTGTATAATGATATCATTCACACTGCGTGTTAGTTACACATAACAGGTCATCTCTGGGAATTTGTTTGACATAAGGCTATCATGGGAAATCTAAGAACACATTATCTTTTACATCCAAAATGTATGAATCATTGTGGAACACAATACATAATATATAAAACTAAAAAAAAAATAATTTTACTAAAAAGTTAGATATTCTATAAAGTTAAAGAATTAAGTTTTAAATGAAAATATATGATTACTTCATAACAATCGAATATTTAAATGAAACTATAAGTTTTAAATCATACTCCTTAAGTAACTATAGAATTTTTAATGTTTTTATTTACATTTGTAAATTCTGAACATTTTATTGATGAAAAATATTTTGCTGAAGAATAAGTAGGTCAGATTTATTCTTACAGATAAAAATTATTATTCTGGAATAAAGATAATGTCATTAAATATATATATTAATATTTTTTTATACATACCAAAGTCCCACCATTGAAAATTTTTGAAACAAAATATTTTTCAGTTAATTTTTTTTTTTTGTAAAAGATTGAACTATTTGAATGAAATAATTTATACATTATTTGACAAAATATTTTGTCGACAATTTTTTCATGTGTAATAAAATTTAAAGTCACACCCTTAGGTGATGTGTGTATTAGCTTCGATGCGAAGCTGAGAAGGTATTGGTTTTACTATGATGTGTTTTTTTTTTTTTTTTTTTTTTTTTTTT
>NW_026099574.1:41614257-41681686 GCF_025091365.1 Daktulosphaira vitifoliae
TTTTTCAATGAAATTTAAATGTTTTTTCGGGTGGTAAAATTTGATATTAGAAGGTGTGGATAATATACGTGTTTCATTGTATGAGAATCAAATATTGACATACCCAAATATTAGTTTGGTAGATTCCGACGCCTTGTGTTTAAAAACACCTTGTTTTTTAAAGAATAAACATAATTAAACACGATTTAAAGTAAACTTTCTTATATTCTATAAAAATGTATATAAACTTATATACAATAAATATATCCTCATATATTATTGATCATCTTCATCGATTTTACCATTGTTTTTTTTTAAATATTTTTTGGAATTATATTAATAAATATTTTGACCGTCGCAATATTTCTATTATAAAAATAATGTTTAGTTTAAAATTTTAGAATATTTATGAAAATCTAATACGCTAAGGCCTATTTTTGAAAGATTCTGCTGTTTACTTCCCTTAAGACATATAAAAACTATCTAAAAAAATCATTATTTTTAGTTCTAGCGTTAAGTTTTATAGACTGCTTAAAGAATATAAACTTAAATTACTATCTAAAGGATAGATATGTGTCACATATTGTATTTTATTGTAGTCCTTAGTATTGATTAAACCAATTGGATAAAAATAATTGGTTTGTTTTTGAAAATTTTTCTCTAATCTATTAAAGAAGTAATTAACTAAATAATTGGGTCAATAAGTACAGTGATATTTTGTTTAAAAAAATCTTTTTTTTCGTTTTTTAATGTCAAAAGCACTACACTTTTGAAAGTATAGAATGCCCTGGGGTGATATGGATTTTCCAGAATTATACAGTTTTTAGATACCAGTTACAACTGTGTAATTACAACAAATAAAGATATTCAAATGCCATGAATCGCTAGTTAGTTAATCTTACTTAAGTCAATATTTCGAAAATGTGAAAATCGATTTCAGGAATAAAAATATTTTATCTATTTAAAACTAAACATCTTCCAACATGAGATAAAATATTGTGTTTGTGTCTTATTTTATTTAAGTTTTATTTTGAAGTAATATTTTATTTAAATTTGTCTTTGACAATGACGACGATTTATCAAAAAATTGATAAATAAACTTTAAAAATGTTTACTTTGAATAAAATAACAACAAAAATACTGTAACATTAAATTGAATATAAGTTTGACTTTTGCTGAGCTTTCAAAAAATGTTCTTAATAAGAAAAGTTGATTTGTTTAATATTGTTATGGGATTAACTGTTTATCTAATGTACTGTCTAATTCGTAACGAAACTAAAGTAAAGTTTATAATGATTCTATGCAAATTGTTTTTGTTTATAGTCTGTTTATTTGTTTGAAAGTATTCCTGAATTTGGGCTCACGCAAATTATTTAGAATTTTCTTGTCACTTGTAATTTATTTTGAAAACGAACTCTTTAGACGTCTTATCACAGTATGTTCTGCACATTTTTACTACGTGTTCTGCAGGATTTATTAGTGTTTCGGTGACCTTACGTCCTGGTTTCCTTTACGATGAGTCATTCAGTATATAGTAATTACGGAAATACTCGACTGCAATGTCCTCCGGTGATAAGAGACAAATAATTTTCTTTTTATTTACGGCCTCGGCTTCTATTGTATATTCCCTTTATATCCTGTAAAAGGTATTATTATTTCAAAAGTTTTTTCTAAGCCAATACTGAAGTAAATCTGTTTATTTGTCATCACACTAGTGTTTTTGTCGCATTGATAATTTATCAAATTCTAGTCTAGTTGAAACTAATTACGAATAACAATAAAACAAAATAAATTGAACGTTCCTATGTGTATAAAAATGTCGAGCCTTGGGATGTTTGTAGTTATTTAATATTTCCTCTTGTGTGTTTCGTAAAGATGATAATGTCTGGGAAATTTAATTGAGTAACTGTAGTGGTTGTTAAGCGGATAAAGAAAACGCCAAAGTTACTTTAGAGTATAAAATTCGAATGGAATTATTACTTTCAAAGGTTAAACAGTTGGGAGGTTTCTAGCCGCATAAGAGCTTTAACGTTGTCGACAATTTTATTAACTATTCAAAGAGAATCATAAGCACCGAGTTTGTTACTGCTTTCAAATGTTTATGTTTTTTAATCAAGTTTTTCCCTTAATTAGCGGTTGTAATTTCCCCGAAAACAAATTTGGTCCCAGATGTTGTTGGTGTTATAATTGTGTACTGAAGGATCCCTGATATTAGAATAGTCATCAATATTCATTCGAATGTAGATTTTGCAAATGAGTTTACGATCCGATAACGAAAAACAAAAGATACGACCGTAAACAAGTAGTCCTTGGGGTCATAGTCTTATCGGGTCCGAACACTTGGAGTCCTTTAGTCGTAATCCTAACACATGAGACCTTTGCGGACAGACAAAGTTACTTTCCATTCAAATACCAACATTTATCTCGACAGCTTCAACGCTTAAATTAGACGAGATTTGGAGTGTTTTCCCGGAAAAGGGAGCAAAAATAAATCACAGTAAACTCAAAGTGCATACATTCTCCAGATTTATTTTGCTCTTTTGTTTTCAAGTGTAATATTGTTTAAATTCAAACATTATTTCTGGCATTGTGTAATATTTGAACTGCTTTTTTAGAATGACTTAAAGCGACTTTTTTTTATTATTATAGTGAAGAGACACGATGAGCTCTTACATGTCATAGTAAAACTACTGAAGGGTGTTGATGAAAAAACTTAACGACCATGAATATAATAATAATTCTCTTGTTGATGTTCTTAAAATTTCCTCCCTTTCTCATTGAACAAATCTAAGCACCGAAATCTCTAAAAATACTCGGTAATCTCTTGCTTCCCAATTTTATTATTGATGGTTTTTATTTTAAAAATTGAGTTGTTTTTGGTGTGTTTTAGTTACAAATAAATGTCACCGAAAACGCACTTTGAAAGTATTATTTATAATATGGTTTCGTTTTTGTTCACAATCTCATGTCTTAATGTATTCTCTCCTGGGACTTACATAAAAAAATGTTCTAACGCAAGTTCAGAATTTCTTATATTTACTTGAAATATATTATACGATTAAAAATTCCATTCACGTCATAGAACTAAGATACGGCGTACTGTCACCTTATGGATACCTACGGGCTTATACTTTATTTAATACATTTTTAAATAATTCTTCGTTTAAATGTAGTGTTATTGTATAATATAAAATATTTTAAAAGTTAAAAATATACTTTTAAGAATACAACACGAAATATTTAATGCTAAATTGGCTAAAATCAGAACAAATATAAAAAAATTTTGTCATTCTGAATTTTAATTTACTCAATTTGTGTGTTTAATAAATTCAAACACAACCCAACCGCAAATAATGTGGGAATGCATGTGATAGTAATATGGTAATTTTGGTACCTTTTTATTTATGCGAAATAATATTTTACTTTTGATAGATGAAAATCCATTGATTTGTTGACATTTTACTTATTCCTCGTGTAATGCAATATTTATTTTTTGTATCAAATTTTTTCATTATAAGTTCCCTTAACTAATAATAAAATATAAGGAATATTAATCATCTATCGTCGTATAAACTCCTTCCAATCTATTATTTCTTATAGCTGTCTTAAATAATGACTCATTTTTTTTAATTATATTTTTAAAGTAAAGTGGTGATTTTTTCGTGGATTAATTAGAATTTTAATTGAAAGATCAAAAGTTGATTTGTTTGAAAGTTAATGTGCCATAAATTGTACTAATATTTTCTATTAAGAAGATTTTAATTAAATATTTCTTGATTGTGTCTAAAAGTAAAACTTCTTTGTAGACTTAGAGTTTACTTTTTTACCTATCTTTTAAGCTGTGATGTACAAATGGTATAAAGTAGTTTTTCTCTAGTTATCAGACCTCAGGTCATGTGAGTTTTTGTGTCGAACAAGTGTCTAAATAATGACAGTTTTCTTCATTTTTTTAAAGAATTTTTTTGATTTAAATTATTTTCGATGGAAAATTACTTGACCATATTTATGCTGCCTACCATTTAAGAAGTGTTCTGAATAGGAACGATAATTTTTTCTATTAACACTACAGGTGCAGAGAGTTATATTGCTCAGTGGGTTAACTTAAGTCATTTTAATCGACTTTACAAGGACATGTTTTACAAAAGTTTTTAGGCATGAGGTCACCACCACTCCATTTAACCCATAATCCAGCCGCAACAGAGTTGGTATATTCTTGAGCGTCTAAAATGGCATTTTCTTCGAACCCTTTACACGCTTAAATAAATATCTGGTATTTTGGATTTTTCTCTTATAAGTTCCGTCATTGTTAAATTTCAAAGTAATTGCAGTTAGAGCTCAAAGTTTTGAAAGAAAAAAATCCATATTTATATATATAATCTCAGTGGTAATTTACAAAGAAAATATTTGATCAAAAAAAAATCTAGTTTTTTCTGATAAATTTATATTTTAATTGACTTTTCTTCAGTATATAATATTTTCTTGGACAAAAAATCAATTCATTATAATTTATAATCTACAAAAATTATTATTAATACATTTATTTTTACATAAACCAATATAATTCAATCGTGTATATTATTAAATATTTTAATTTGCTATATTTTGTTAATCAAACTTACTTTAGATATTAAATTATCTAAAATTGGATATTTAATATTCATAATGGTTAGAATAATTGAACGATTATCGATAAAAACATACATTAAAATTCTAGTTTAATTTTCTGTTTATAAAAAAATACTGTTACAAATTATTTGGTATAATTTTATTAATCTTCTTTTTAAAAAAAATCTAGTAGAAAGAATATAGATGTTTGATGTCTCGTTAAAGGTTTAGATTACTTTTTATCATATCTGACGCTATTAAACATTACATAAGACATTAGCTGTTTCAAGTCTATCTTGAAAACTGTAGTTTTCTCTTGAATTATCGTAATTTACATTTGATCTCTGTTGTTATGTCTAATCTTAACGTTATAGTGCATTTTTTAATCTAACATAGAAAAGGAATTCATTGATCAATATTTGGCTTAAAAAGAGTAACCATAATAATGTTAGACGGTAAACATTTTTTGTCAATGAGATTTTGAATACACAATTCTACGTATGTCGACTGCATATGCTATTATTACGTAGTTGTTATTACTGCAACTCTAATCCCGTTTTTTAATGGAATGAAGATCTGCCGACGGCGTCGACTTAAATTAAACTATTAACCCTTGTGCATCTCCAACACAGAAATTGATTAGCTGCTCTGTTTTTCTCTCTGCATGTCTTAAATTGTCTCATTATCTGGGAGTGGTTTTAACTTGACGTACTTCATATAAAAGATAAACGAGACAAGCCTAATTATTAATACATATCATTGTAACTCCCAAAAAGGCCAAACACATATGGTAATGTGATATGTAAGCATTTGTTCTGCCTATTCTTTATTTTAGTTAATTTCCTTTTTAATGATTCCAGTGCACATGTTAAAATTTTAAACATTTATAGTTTTTTCGGCACCTTTATAACAAATAATTTATTTTCTTTTAATGCCATAAAACAATTGTCATGAAAATGTTTTTGATAGATTTCATAAGTGTTCAAATAATTACAATTTCCAATTATAATGAGTGCTAATTTTTTTCTATCCAAGTGATAATATCAAATTATTTTGATTAGGATATAATAAATTAGCATTTTTATATGAATATAAATTTCATTCTCAAATTTTATGAATATTTCAATACGATTTTTCTTCTTCTTTTGTTCAAAAGTTTGTATTATTATTATCATGTTTTTTTAATATAGATTACATGTGTTTCTTTGTTCCTTTTTTATTTTGTGTTAAGAGTAACAAGTGTAACAAAAATGACTGCGACAGCATAAGATTATGCTAATTAGTGTCTTGTTTGGCCATTGATCAAAGTTTTTTTGTTTGTTTAATGAGAAATAGTTTTGGTGTCAGGATTATTTATTTTTATTTGAAATAATTTCCCCAATAGTGATCCCGAATACTGTCTTAGTTTAATACCCTTCCAGAAAGAATTATTTACGATTCACTGATAGAGATTCTAAAGTAAAGATTGAACAGCTATAAAAAGGTTTTGCGTTTCAAATGTATAAATTTTTATTTTGAACATTACGTTTTTCTATTTCTGTTACTCTATAGAAGTGTTTTTTTTTTCTCCAAATTCATACAAATTCTAAATTAATCAAAGGCTGAACTTTATTTAAAATCTTCTCTTGTCTAATTCAAACCCTTTTCGAATGAATCTAGTAGATATTAATGTCGGGCAATTTAAAAAATGTATTTTACTATGCAACAAATGTATGAAACGTACATTGAATTGAAATTATCTTAGGTATTTATTAGTCTTTCTAATTCGCGTTGAAAATTGTTTTTATACTACTCTATTTTAATGGGCCGACTGTCAAAACAATATTCATATCGCCAACATTGTTCTTATTTACAGCTGACATGTTTTTAATGTTACCTGCACGAAAAACCGTATAACAATTCTATTTGATGATTTTTTTTGTTTTAATTAAAGTTGTTCGGCCGATTAATCAAAATGCCCCTTGAATATTGAAACACTTGTCACTGTGATTGTAATTACTTAAAAGTTCGGTACTTTGTAAATATATAATTTTATTTTTATCAATTTACGAGATAAGTTATTAATATTTTTACGGGTGTTACCGAGACGGGTACGATGCAGAACCAATGATCAATGCGCAATGATAAAAAAGAGTAAAAAAAAATAAGTACTTTTTAACGTCTGTGCAAAACATTCGAGTCGGTACATCACATTGACTTCCGACATTCACAGTGTACCCGTATAGTGTGAATATCGGAAAGCAAATGAAGCAAAACATGTCTCGATAACGACAAGGTTGTTAACCAAACAAGCATTTAGTTGTACTTACTGTTGCAATGTGCTTTGAATATTAGATAATTCTCAACTAGACTTTGAGCTCGTAAGATGTTCATATTATAATCTTAAACTGCGTGACGAGTGAAAATTGCGTTTTCACCGGATTCGTTTGAATCTAAATATTTATGTCGGCGGTTCAAATGATCGCCGATTTCGTGAACTTGGTATTTTGTTCTTATCTTTCCATTGCGTTTGAATAATGTAATCCTAATAACCTTGGAAGTAGATTATCATAACGTTTTGCACATTAGCAATTAGATTCGCCGAGTATTTTTCCTGAACGTACTACAACCGAGAGCGTTTAATTAACAGTTTCCTCGTGGTGGTAGATAATTGCTATAATTTGTTTCTTTTGATCGATTTTGGCTCGAACTCGCAAGTAGACTCGGTGTGGAATATAATAAAGAGCGTGTGCGAATATTTAATTTTCAAGCCTCGCCATATTGGCAACGTCGTCATGGGCAGTAAGGCCGACTTGGCACCCTGACCAAGTATCGGCTGGGGTTGTTTGTGTTATATTATTATACTGAAAATATTATGCTGAAATATAAACGAGACACTATTCACTCCACGTGCCAACGATTTTCTCCGTATAAACTTTAGACGTGCTCAGCCCTTCGTTTTTTGACGTATAGGAATTTTTTTTTTTTTTATCATTTCGTTCGTACAAATATAAACTGTTTAGGTTTTTTACAATACGCATAATTTCATTCAAAATTAATGTTTACTTTTCCCCACTCAATCACTCCAGTGTTCTACTTTAACGGTAATAGAATTCATCCGGCTGCTTTCTAGGAATTATATTATCCTAGTTAGTCATTACTTACAGTTTTACATGATTTTCTACATAAAGTTTGTTATTAATATAATAATATATTTACGTATTTCCTATCTATTGGAATTAGCGTTGCTAAAGTTATCGCGTACATATTTTTTTTTATTCAAACTTCAAGACAGCTTCGTTTTTACTTCGCTAGTAATTTTAATTAGACAATTTTTATTATTATTTTCTTTTTTTAATTATTAATCTTAACTAGCTGAAGAAACGCCTTAGAATTTTGCCGTGCATTTTTTTTTTTTCTTAAATTACATTAGTATCTTAACTACCAAATGAGTAAACGTAACATCATTCCTTATAAATTGATGAATTTTTCTTAATCATATTAACTAACTTCATTTACAATGAACCGGAATCTTTTTTCGCCTGTAAAGCAAACTAAAAACATGTGATTTTTCTTTGGTTTTACTAAATAAATACTGTAAACACACGTATATTAAAAGATAGATTTTCACTATTTTAAAATGAATACAATCTATTTTAAAATCAATATTAATAATTCAAATTATGCATCAAAATAAACTTTTTTATTCTTTATTTGTCCGTTTGTGTTATATTTGAGACGGTATTTATTACTTTATAAAAAAAAAAATAAGGTGCACATTTTTATTTTCTATATTTCCAAAACAAATCTACACGTGCCTCTGTTGTTGCTTATTTGTATGCTACTTTGTGTCAAATAAAATTAATTGTTTAACCTTTGTAAAACTTCCAATTCGTTTCTTTAATATCAAACATCAAGAGCAGACGAAATCAGTACAATGAACAAATTAAATGAAAGTTCTTTTAGTTTACAGTAATTACTATGTGTAATACTCAAAGTTTACACAAGTCTCATATTCGTTAAACAAATAGTATTTTTTTTTAATTTTGACAAGACCGTTTCGTACTGAATCATTTGTTGTATAAGTTTTTATAATTAATTAAAAATATTTTTAATATATTTTAAGTATTTCTTGTCCATGCCGAATCTGGTGTCGCGACTTCAACAACCTTGACTTGTACACATCGAGTGATTGCGAGTGAGAAAGGGTGACGCCAAGGGTGAGAGAATGAGTTGGTGTGATCAAAGTGAGGGTTGAAAACCCAGAGTTTTCCGACGCGTTTGCGCGTATCACTCGTATTATTCGCAAACGCGACGGCGGCGTTAGTGGGCCAGTTCGCGGCATTCAGTCCCGTACGCCGCAACCGTGGAGTTCGACGAGTACACTGACGAGCGGTGGCGCTCTGCCACACGGCAGCGTACGCCGCCTCAAGATTGGCCGCGTCCGCTGTGCCCGGTGCACAGCCCTTACAACCGGGTACCACCACCCCTGTCGGCGTCTGCGGTCGATGTTACCACTGTCAACGGGACTCCCGCTTACTATCACCGCCATCATCATCCTAATCACCCTCATCATCGACTGTCGTATCACCAGTTGTCCGATGATCAGCCACTGCCCCCACCACCAAAAATCCGTCAAAATTCGACTACGCCACCGCCGCTGCCGTCGTCCCTACCTTCTACTATAGCACGTCACCGGAACCCGTATTGGGACACCGTCGTGCCGCCACTGCCTCCCGCAGTTTATCATAGAAATCAGTGTGGATATCCACCCCATCAGTACCGGTCGTATCACGTCAGTATAATCTATTTCAAAATTTTTTTTTCTCAAAATTTGAACAACCATTCTCTTTAGCACTGGACTCGATAAATAACTAAAATAATAAATTTGTAATTTTTTATAATCATGTACACATTATTATCTTATAAAATAGTTCAATTGTACTTGGAAAAAATTTGCCTAGCCCGCATATACGAAATATATTCTTTTTTAATACCTATTGTAAAAAAAAATATTACCGCTCATAACTCAGTTAGGATAATTTCAGGTATAAAAATGAGTTTAAATAGAAAAACATATACTACATTTAATATTGTAAATAATTATTTTCTAGTTGTTCTTCGAAAAGTATTTTAGATTTCCAATTCTCTTTATACACCTTCGATTTATACTAAATTATTTGAACTAATAATTTTTTTTCATAATAATTATTTTTTTATAAAGGACCACGTTGTGTTCAGCTAGATTAAAAGTAATCCTAAGTAAAATTAATAAGTCAATCCTTTATTTTTAATGCTATGGCCTTTAATCACGTCAAAGAACTTTTACAATTATTATTTTTCCTATAACTCCATTGATGGGTCTATTTTTTTTTATCAATATTTTACAGATTCGTGCCAACAATAGTGTAATGTAATCTAATAATAAAGCTGATGTTATCTGATCTTGAAAACCCATTTATTCGGATATAAAAGTTTGGCTAAAAGATAACGATGTTGTGTCAAGGTATAATATAATGCCTGTAAAAAAACATAAAGAAACAACTTTTCACAACTAAATTTTCTGGGACAGAAACTTGGTGTGATGTAAACCTCCACTACGTTAATAAATTTCGTTTCCACAAATAGAACCAGAGAGGAATAAAATTTAATCTTTTTTTTTTTTTTTTTGGCTGTTTCGTTCATTTATTGTTTTTCATATCGCCAAGGTGTATCTTTATTGCATAACCTAAACACCATACCGTATTATTGTCCTCATACAAAGTGTCTTATTAATGTCCACTATAAAAGATATTATTAATGTGTATAATTGAATTACTTTTGTAAACATCCAGTGTGTATCTCCTGTGTGAACTGTAAAACTATTTCAATTTGTTAACCGAAAACTTTTCAAAGTGATAACAGAACACAAATTGTGTTATATCCAGATTTTTCTTTAATTAAAACATAAAAACCTCGAGTTATTACCAAAGACATAGGTGCAAGTTCAGATAAATTAAATTAAATGTGATGAAATCTGTAAATTATTAAACTTTCCCTAGTTTAACCACTGCATCGAGTTGTCTCATTTGATGATAACTAATTACATTGAGAAATGATTATTTCTTACATTCAGCTAAATTTTTTTTCGAAATCCTACTTTTACGATTGATTTAATAGCTTTTTCCTTAAATCTATCCGACCGTTACGGTTATAGTTATAATTTAGAGTAAAAATAGAATATCACTAAATGTTGCAAATTAAATCTGGTTGTGAGAAGTTGTAGCTCAAGCAGAGCTGGTCTAGCGTGCAAGTAATTATTTTTATTAATCGTTAAATTATAATATTTAGTGTGAATTCACTCTTGAAATGCTAAAAGCTTTGAGAAAAAATTCGCTTTTTTTTGAGTCGGTAGTTGCTACTAAATTAAAATTCCAAGAATAAAATACAGATTTTCATTTTAAGCAGTAAAAAATGAAATTAAACGAGAACAACTTTCCTGGATATTATTAAAACATCAGATTTTGTTAGTTAGTAAACATCTAAATTAAAGATCATGACTGCCACGTTGCCACTAGTGTTATTTTTTTATGGCATGGCCTAAAGTACAATTTTATTTGAAATCCTCATATCCCTCTTTTATAGACTGTATTTTTTGTACTTTACTACAAAGGTTTCGCCCTTCTTGTTTCATATTTTTTTGTCGGTATAGCTTCTGTTTTTAGTTACACAAAAGTCGTTCCTTGATGCGCAAAAGGCTTTTTTGACGTGCTAAGAAAATCAAATCGTTTCCCAGTAGTTGTAGTAGTAGTGGTGACGACAGAGCCATTTAAATCTAATTACATCGCCGTTACCGAGAGAAGTAAAATTATCCTCTACCAAATTTACGTGATCTGAATATAATTTTAAATGTCATCGGTACATTTTATACAAAAAGCTTACTATTGAGTTTTTATTAATTTACAAGTAGTTCAAACGTCGCTGTCATTTTATCGTTTTATTTATTTATTTTTTATACACATAGCCGTAGAAATAAAGATAAATTATTCGAAATATTTACCGCTTTGTGAACATGTTTGTTTTGTACCATATTTTATAGTTGAGTGTATCAAAACGATTTTTTTTTTTTACAATTTAATCAATCAGTGTTAATTAAACTTCACGAGCTACAAGTGGGATATTATTAATTGAAACATTTTAGATTATTATTTATTAATATATCGTCAAAAAAATCTCTGTAAACGTAAATCGAGTATATTTTTATGAATGTTTTATCTTGTAAATGAAATACTACAGCTCATAATTTATGAACAAATTGTTCTTGGTGATTCGTAGTAGAGATATAGAGTATATTTAAAAAATATATATCACCCGCTGCCGTATAGATTCATCGAGTGAACCCTTTATAGCCAATGGTAACGCAACTTGTACAAATTTTAAACGGTTAATTTACAACCGAGTGACTATTCATCGCTGTACGGCCATTACAATACCGTTCTTACGGTACGGTAGATCCTAGAAAATCTTTTAAATGCGCACAATGTTTAATCAACTGTGAAATTCACGGGAGTGTTAATTTTAATGTAGAAGGTACAATCGGTTTAGACCTAGCCTTGACTTTCGGTAATTGATAATTAACTTGTAATTTTAATCTTAACAAGCTTTATTAATTTCGCTAAAGTATAATCCAATATCAAAACAACTTACGTGGACTAATCAAACCGACTTGTAATTTACGGAAATGTGCACTGAATTCGATTTACATTACCAAGAGAGGAGCCACGTGGATTTGTCAAAAAGTTAATTGTACGTAGATATTCTCTGTCTCGTTCTTTAGATCGGTGACTTGTTTGTGACAAATAATTGAAAAGAACAAGTGTCAGTCGCGTAGTTTTCAATAAATTGCAAATTCTGAACCGAAAACATTTCAGTGCTTTGTTAAAGAATTTAGGTATATGTTGTATGTATCCATTAGAAAAATATAATAGAATTATCAGTATTGCTCCCGGCGAACGAAAAAACTGTAAGGAATTTGTTGTAAGCTGGCAAGGGTCACTCGTCAATAAACGTATTATGCGAATTATTTTTTTAAGTACCAACCCTTTTATCGTGTTATACCCTCAGATATTCGGTATTCCCGCGGGAAAAGTATATAAAAGTTCTAAGTTTCACCGCAAAGGGTACGGCCTTGACACATTGAAACGCAATTATACACGGATCGATTACCCTGATTTCCCTTATCAGTGAGGTTCTTCCAATGACCCATCGTCCGGATTTATACGTTTTGTATAAAATACCACATCAATCATTATACTCATATAAATACCCTTCGTCGCACTGCTATCGCGTTATATTGTATCCAATAATATTCCGGATGAAAAATTGCTAAACATTTCTTGTACTTGTGGAATTTCTATTTATAGTTTTAATAATCGCCCAATGTACTTGGAAACTTCCGTGAGTTTCATTCGGCTTAAAATTTATTGTTTACTGAAATATTTGCACAAGAGCAAAACACATTTTATTACATAAGTGTGTCTTAATGTGTCTTTGTTATTACGGTAACGCAGTTGAGCTGGTCGATGCTAAACAACGTTAAAATTTTTAAGTATTCCATTGGTCGCTGTGAAACGTCAGTATTTTTTCAATTAAAGCGATGCTTCAATAACTAACAAAAGAAATGATATTTGTATTGATCCGAGTGTATTACACGGAAATACACAATTTTTTTTACTAGGGGAAAGGTATTTGTGTAAAACAACGGACTACTGAACCCTCAGATTTTCTATACACAGTCGGATTTGTCGGGAGTTTAGATGATAATATTTTTGTCGTGTTTAATTAAATTCTCGTACGTTTTACAATCATACCTGTACATACACACTTAAATGTAACAAAATAATGAAAAAATGGAGCGTTCCGAATTCTTAAGGATAACCCAAAGGTCTATATCATCTCAGCTATTATGAACATGTACCGTACTTTTTTACGTGCACGTGTTTATTTATACCTCGAAAACGTGCGTGCGCGATTTATTTTGGTTGAACTCCAACAGTGACCAAAAAAGGTGTTTTCAACCTTTATATACACATGCTCATGAACTTTGCTTGTATACTACTGGTCCGTCTTTTCCTTTTAAATTGTTCCATATTAGATACACATCGTTCTCAAAACAGATTCAACGTTAAACATCGATTGCAACACATTTTATTTTTGTTCATCTTGCAGTGCCAAGGGATTCGAAAACTTAAAACAATTTTCTACGAAGATGCCAAATAGTGTTCCTCATCGCGATGAAAACTATTTTCACTTTTAATCTAAATCATAATTGTTGTCGAATTTACTAACAAGGTTGCTCGCAATGAACCAAACGCCGTCAGTTCAAAGAAACGATAAAAGGCTATGTTAATTGGATAAAAAGTTTCCAAGTAAACTTATGACACGTTTTTGAGAACGAATTTGTGAAAAATGTTAATTAATCGTTAAAAGTAATTCGGACACTGTTGATTTAACCTTGTCAACAATCGTTTAAACAATGTAGAGTGCGCTATTATAATTAATGTTGATTTTATCATTTTTGGCTCGCTACAGAGTTTTGGCATTACTCGTTTCCACATAATATATAATTTTATTGTTGTCTTTAAGTATTGACTCGTTTGCTCGTGCTTGGGGTCAGCTCTCCATTAAATTGAAACAATAGCCATCACATTTATATGAGAAACATTTTCACGATTTAAATGTAATACATTTTCCCTTCGGATCTGTCTACTATTACATGTGCTCTGTAATCCCGAAGGGTTTATGTTGTCGCTTGGTTTGTTAAAATGATAGAGAGTAGGATCGAATATCTCCCGTGTTTCGTTTGCGACACACAATTCTGCTTTATGCATTAGCTACGTTAATGTAATTTGGTTTTACACGAAATTCGTTCTCACTCAAATAGTAATAAAATATATATTATAACGTATCAGAACAACGGGTCTGATTTGTACGTACACATGAACATTTTGTACCGAACTGCACGACGTTTTGCTTATTAAAATCGTGAGAAGTTTGATCTGGATTTTGGGTTACGCGACAATTACATTATGGTTAATTAAAAAATTACGTTATTGCTTGACATAATTTTATTTCAAATCGAACACTTCTTCGCGTATCATCCGGTTAAAAAGAGAACATATAATTCATTTGTGTCCAGATTTTTTCCCATCAATCTGTTGCGACCCTGTGCGTTATTTTATAGATGTTGTTTATCCATTTCACACGTACACACATACACGCGAACAAACGTTTTCCATTAAATTTAATCGACAAATGGCCGTTAAACGTTGCCCTAGTGTCAAGTTTACAGTCTCATTGGCGTTGTTTATATTTTATCGTTGATCCCCAGAAGAATTTGTTATTGGTCCTGTACGCTGTAACCTACTTGTGTCAAAATATATATGATGCATCCAATGCGGACGACGTTAAATATACATTCAAATATGGACCCACATTACCCCCTTCGATCATTCTGCGTAAAACAAAAACATTTTCGCATTCCGTCTCCTATCGTACGGCAAATCATTTATTATTTATAGAAAAACGAACCGACTTCCTCCATATCCGCTTGTCGGATTCAGGCTTGTTGCTTCCCTCGGACTAAGGTTTTAACATGTATAATTTATTGTGTAATATTCGGGGGATTTCAGATAATGAAAAATCGTTAGGGATTACTAATAGTGTTGGAGACATTTCAATAAGGAACAATTTGTGTTCAAATATTAGGCGCTTATTGAGTTTTATCGAATATTCGTAAGTATTATGTACGTTAAGCGAATTGATTAGTAAGCATTAACAATGTATTAATTGCTAGTGTTTTGCCGGAAACCGGTAAACTTTAATGGTTCTCGATAATTTCAGCAAAAAGCAATTATAAGCGCTAGTTTATACTAAATATGCATTTCATTTTTCCGGCTTTATTTTATTACAATTCGTATAGTATTGTAGTAAAAATACTTTTATTATGTAAACATACAACCTTATTTTTTATGAAAAAAAGGCAATCAAACCGTTTGTTTACTCTGTACGTGAGTAATATAAATATGCGTTCAAAACTCGGCGCTCAACAATTTCAAACCGTGTTGATTTTTTCAGTCTAGTTGTCCCTTTTTTAAATAATTTAGAGTAATAGTAATATTTTTTAAACGTTGCACTGTGATGCCGAAAACATGTCAAGCTGAACAATATTGAGTTTCTATACATTTTCATTTGGTATTTGCCCTTCTTCCTGCCCACAGCGCAGAAAAAAGTTTCCTTTTATATTCTTAAAATAAGTCTACCATTACCTCATGACTCCACGCAGAATTCGATTAAACGACCGCTTAACATTGATCTTTTAATAGATGTATTTTGTACAGTTGAGGAATGATTCAAAGAATCATACGTGTTTTATGTCAGTCTGACAAAATATGAATTTTTATTATAAATCCACGCTAACATTTTTTGCCGTTTAAATACATTTGTTTTTCGTTTTATAATTTCAAGGTTAACGTTCACATTTTTATTCGGATGACGTATTGTTTTTTAATTTAAAAATACTATTCATATAACAGTCGAAAGTAATTTTAGATGTTAATGGAATGACTGCTGCCATTTTTCACTAAGCCGTAGCGAATTCAGTTTAATTAACTGAAATTGACTTTTTTTTGTCATCGTTAAGTCGGTGAAGAACATTATTATTAAAGTTGGAGTAAAAGAAAAAACCCGAGCGATTTATCAACTGTCTGTGCTCTTTGTTTAGCCGCTGTACCAAAGTTTGGTCACGGAGAGGACTAATGCACTTTTGATAACTGAATCGATATTGGTTTTTCTTTTTTTACACAATATGTAGTGTTGTACTTACTGTTACAATGCTAAAGTTGGAGATTAAATGTCGTTTGCGCTCCATTGGATACGCAAATTAATATTCAAAACGAACGAGTCCTGCCCGAGTTTTGTTCGTTCACTCGACTATTTAATAAACGTGATCTTTTTAGGTTGACGCACATGCTTCCCGATTTATATGAATGTAAAACTTATCGTCATGCGATTACTTTACCTGCAAAGTTTGACTCTAACAGTTGAGTATCATTCAGTATTTATTTGCTCGTTTAATTTATTTAAAAACTTGTGCTAGTTTACTTCGTCTCGTGTGTGTACATATGAATATTCATACGTTGTGTATGTTTCCTGTACCATTACACTTTGTGTTCTCCCAAACATACCTACGTGCTACTCATCAACAACCTGTCGGTCATTTCTGCCCTATTTCTTGTCACGCAAACATAATGTGTGTAGAAATTATTTTTCGTTTGGCATATTTTTACAGTGCTGCATGACGTTAAGACAATGTGTATAGTCTGCAAAATGACGTTATTTTTCAGAAGAATGACTCAAAGAGTCACAATGACAATTCAAAGATAGTTTGAATTGTCGTTGTAACTCTAAAAAATACCAATACTTTAGTTGTAACGTTTGTAATGTATTATATAACTTTTACTATGGTATTCATTTTTTATTGTAATAAATTTTTATAAAAACATGATTGAAACAATAATTTTTAAGTTGTCTCATTATAAGACAGAATTGAAATATTAATATTAATAAATAACCACCTCTATAACACTTATCGTATATTCTTAAACAGCCGGTCAAATTATTCCGAATGATTAACCGTATAGAATGATTGATTTTTTTACATACAACACCACTTAAATAGTATTAAGTTAGTTCAGATAAATGCGACTATGTGCGAATTAAAATTCTAGTTCATCTATTTTTACCTTTATTCGCTGAATGTATTTTATAAAGGTTTTCTCTCACAGGGTCGTGATTGAGGGTTTTCAACTTGGTTACTAAAATTGATTTAAATGATCGTAGGTATAGGTTTTGGATAATTTCTGTCTTCTGTCCTTTAAGTTAACCACTGCAACTCTCATGAGACAAGAACTACCTGAGAACACCACGCGGTAGAAAGTCCATTACTTATTGTTGCTGTGCAAGTTGTTAATGTGACCTGTCTAGTATAAAGTGCAAAGTGTAATAAATTAAAGTCGGTGACAAAATATTCCGATAATCGTGTCAAGGACATACACTTAGTATTTTGATACAGAAAATAATCAAATGAGTGGGTGTAACTGCGGTTAAAAAACGGTACGTTTTTGTTTATGTGCGACCTTTCGGCGTAGCGGAACGGGTGTTGTAGAACATGTTTTTGGACATGATCCCAATAAGTATATTGTGTGGGTTGTCCGGGCAAAAATGGATTACATTTTTCCCACTCGCACAAGTTGTGACGACTACTTTTCATCGAATCGGCCTTTATAAATATTTACCTTTATCAGACTTTTTAAGGTTACTGTAACACGGGCAGAGGAAAAAATCACGTGCTGAATCAATGACCAACAATGTATTACGACTTCGAGTCTCAGCAAAACAAATAACATCTCAGCCCAACGCGAAGAAAATGTAAATTTTCCAGTTCTCCACTTGGTTTCGTTGAAATTCATCGAGTTATTTTCTGATAAATCAATATCGTCGTTTTTTATTTATTCGATCTTCGTTATTTTTTAGCGTTTCGCATGAACGAGACACGAAATTTCTAGCGCATATTTGCATCCGAGCCTTTGAGATTAGTGTCGGCTTAACGTAATAATATACGTACCCTACAGTTATTATTAATCCATTAATGTTTCACTAGTACATGAAGTTGTGGATCTGCAGTAAAGTTTCTGCTGAATTTATATATTGTTGCGCTGTATAATGTTATAATTGTATGCAAAACAAATACAAGTCAGAAACATAAGCCAATAATTCCCTAGGACATTGTTGGTCGATGGAGTCTAATAATTATTAATTATTATTGTTATTCCTCTATCATAATGTGTATATGTGTTTTACATCTCCTTTGGAGTCATTCCAATGATCGGGTGGAGAGAAAACAGATGCTATTATAATGTTTTTGGCTTCTTCGGATGAATTATGTACTGTAACAAAACCGTTTCCTTTCGGATAATCGATTGTTGTTATTAAAGTTTTCCCGAAAAATGGCTACTCGAAAATTATTTCTGCTTCTCTTTTTCGTATATTTAAAAAATTCTGAATATTTAAATGACTTTTAAACAAAATAACCTGATTTTTTTTTGTTCAATTAATTCTATTTAATGCTTTGATTGCTTTAGACTTGAACTTTTTAAAAATAAAAAAATTTTATGAATTCATGTTCACAAATTGGCATTGCTTTGACTTTTTTTTTTTTTGGTATTTGTTTACGTAGAAAATCAATAACATCAAACAAATTGTTTTATTTATATTAGATAATTATATTCGTTCAATTTTTTCATAACGTGTTAAGTGTATTGAAGTATTTACATACTTATATTTATTCGTGTAGATAATTTAAACGCATAGCTATTACAAACTTCTAAAAAAATCTCAAAATAATCATCAGTCTGCTTCTATGTTTAAGTTAAACTATTTTAAAAATTTTTTTTAACTATTTTTTGTCACGTTTACTTACGTGACTATGTTTACTAATAGTGTTAAAATATGTATATTATTTTCTGTCGCATGTTGTACTCTTACAAAATTCATATAGAATTATCATATTAACTTATTTTCAAACACACTTGCAACGATTTAAAATTCATAGCAAAGTCGAAAGTCACTTGTGATAAGCATAGAATAAAAAACAATTCACATTACAAGAAACTTAATTCTTAGTAACCAAAAAATAAAAAATTTCGATTACAATAAAACATGTGCATTGTTTTCAATAAAAACTTCTGTGTCGAACAGACGAATACTAAAAATTTATTCTTTTTGAAACTGATTTGTATTTATAGCTAATAATTTCTGAGCGGGATAAACGTGTAGCGAACTTCTCCCAAGCGCTTATATTATTTTTTAGAGAAACGTTCAATTGAGGACGAATTTGGTAAACAAAATTTAATTCGCGTTCCACTAACCCTCAATCAATCTCAGGACCCGTTTTATTATGGTACTCACGTTTTTTACATTAGCCTGACCAGCAGCCTGTACTTCGGTCTTTGTAGCATCAACAGATCTAAGAGATATGCATTGTTTTTTTATTTAGTTTAACAGATAAAAAATTGTTAACATATTTCAAGATAAACATTCATTACGGTTACATTGTGGCCTGGTCGGACGTTTGTATGTGATCTAAAAGCCTTTGGGTCTAAAACGTTTTAAGAAACGACCGCGAAGAAACCACTCCTAGAAAACGGATGAAATATCGCCTGTAATCGGCAGCAGGAAATCGGCCGGAACTTCCAAGCAAGTTTCGAAACGCTATTGTTCTTGTAAACGGTCCGATTGTATAGCGTTTGCCGGTTATTTCACTGTATAGGTGTTCAGTTGTTTACTAACGCCATTTATTTTTTGTACTAGGAATTTTCATTATTTTACCTAGAAAAATTACACGATTTTGCGTATGTATACTTCATTTCCGGTCAAACTTTTTACATTAAATTCTAACGATTTTCGACGATCTTTGGCAGTACATGCGCGTCAATGATGTACCGGAAAGTTATTTAGTATATAAGAACTTAAGTCGTTCTCAGATAATGTTCTTGTTTTATTAGGCCAACTTGTAAAGTAACACCGACAAAGTAAACATATCATGTCTCTTTCTCACGTTTTCAATCTGTAATTAACTATTTTCTAAGGTATTCAGTCTGAGTTATAAATTTTAAAATATGTCTCCGACTGTCTTATAAATAAAATATTTTTTCGACTTCCCATAGTTTAGAATTTTACTGTCATAAAACCTGAGCTAAACCTCAAACTAAACCTACTAATACTTATCTATCACTGTCGCTATTTATAGTGTTTGTTTTGTATAAGCGGGTCAATTCGTTTTTTATTGAATTTTTAGTGTAATTATATTTAACTGTTAGTTAGGTCGCGGTTTTAAAATTTACTAAAAAATTTGTTATTATAATTTAGAAACAAAGACACAATATTGAAATATTTTGCCTGTAATTGTGATCGCGCTGAAATAAATTATTATTTCTTCATGGTGAAAAAAGGGTTTTCGATAATTATAAATGTTATAATGAAATACCTGTAGTTAATTTAAAAGTAATTAAAGTTTCACTTAATAATATTTCATACACGTTTGTAAATAGCGAATGCGTTCATTATACAACTTTGTGGGCGTTCGACGTGGTTTTTTTTATATTTAAATTAAATCTATTCAAGCGATTTCTTTTAAAATTTTAATAAAACATTTTTTCTTAAACAATGTTTTTATAACTTCAAGAACATTTGGTGCAAATGTTTTCGAATTTTGACAGTTTGATAACTATATAAATAATTCGAATACCACTCTAGTACGGCAATGTCAACAGACATGTGACAAATCCGTAGTGTCAAACTTCAAACTTCTCTAGTTGCATCAACAAAAATGTAATAAAGTATTTTCTATTATTTTGGTTTTAGAGTTTCTAAGAGTCCATTCGATTTTAAACCAATTGCTTTTATCTTTGGCGTTGGTGTACACATTCAGTTAACACTACGCAATTTTTAATAAAAATAATCTGCAAAAATTACGGTAGCGTATCTTATACAGGTGGCCCACCACTCACTGACAACTTAAATAACTTTTGATCCAGTTAATATTTTTAGCTGATTTTTTTTTGTTAATAATAGTTATACGTTAGGTCCATAGCTATATCTCAATAATTATTTTTTTTACATTTTATTAAAAATATTATTTATTTTTAAATTTTAAATAAAATGTAAAAAAAAAAAATCTAAGATAGCTATTTTGTAGAGTAGAATTTAAGAACAATTTTAGTAAAAAAATATCTTATTAATATTGAGTAGTAAATATTCTGTAGCGTTTTGAAGTTTGTGAAAATTTGAATTTTCATGTATTATTTTACGGTATTAAACATTGAAATACGTATTGAGAAAAGGACAGAAGAAAACGCTATCTTTTCATGATTACTGTGTGTACATTACAAACTTGGCATTAATACCACGATAAGAAATTAGATAAGTCAATTATTACTTATCACTCTCATTCAAAAGTATATTGAAAAGATTGTATACTAAACATTTTTGAGTAGTTATACTTAAATAGATACACCGATTTGTTGCTGAGTGGTTAAGATAATTATTTTAGTTGTGGCAAAAATGTTCAATTCATCCAATTTATTCATTATCTGTTGACAACTGTAAATATTATAATATATCGTTTAATACCTACTAAACAATAGATTTATTTCCTTAAGTACGTTTCGTTTCAGTCAATAATTGACCATTTCTTAGATTACTCAGTACAAATATTTTTTAGTAAACATAATCACGTAATTAATGTCCTTTAACGTTAACGTTTATCACTTTCAAATTTATTAACTAATATTCTACTAAATTATCGGGTCATTTGATAACAGGATGTTATATTGAATCAATAAAAAAATAAACTTTTAACAAATTATTTTTATTTTGTTATACATAAAAAATTGGAAGCAATTAAAAATGTACAAGTTGTTGTTAAATCTGTACTTTATACGTTTTACTGCATTAAATGATTTTCAGATACGTGTTAATCATTACATCATTATAATATAATTTAACTCTATCATTACAACAACTAAATTGCTCCCGTTTTGATTAGTCATTCCCAACCCTTTAGTCGAGAACGAGACGGCTGTAGTTTCGTATCAAAACTTGGCAATAGTTTTAAGTAATGATACACCACGACAGTGTTAATTAATACACGACACTTGGTATAATTTGTATGAATAAAACATCTATTAAGTGTTATTGTATCTATAAGTGTATTATACACTGTAAGTAGTGCTCTCGCTTTACAATTATATATTTCATTATACCGGAATATAGGGGAAAAAATCTCGGGAAGAGAATGACGTTCTCGAGGGAAATTTAATATTCAATTGCAAAAGTATGTGTTATTGAAGAAAAAAATTATAATATTTTGTCAAGTGTGTCGATTCATCTCTCCTAAAACTTCCCCTTTGACGCACAAATCAAATTAAATAGGGTTTTTTCGATGAACGGAAGCATTCAATAAGCTGAATATATATACGTATGTTTTAGAGTTTTTTTTTTCATTATTTAATTTTCTATATTTTCATAATATATTATTTTTTATTGATTTATGAGGTGTACTCGTTATTTCACTCAGTATAGCTTATTTAAAAGCAATAAGGCGCGTTAAACTTACACTTTAAATAGGCGCCCGCTTACCAACAATATTTCATTTTGAAAACGAATCACAGACTGATATTTTAAAGGAAAGCAGACAATGAAATACAATTATTTTAAAAAAAAATGTTTCTTTATTATGTGCATAAGTTTTTTCGCTTTTATTTTTACTGCAATGTTTATTGTCTTCTCCCTGAACGATAATATTAATTTAAGAAAATTGAAATCCACAATAGAAATTTTTGTTGATGGCAGTTGTATTTTTTAAAAACACGTGCTCGCTCAAGAGATGACCGTGCTGATTCTTTTCACTGAAACCGGATAAATCCTTTCATTTTCAACTGTTATCTCAATTGTGCGGTGTGGTAAAAATTGTCACGTTTAAATAATAATTATACATTGCAGTACATCACTGCAATGTGTAAAAGGCCTTTTATTCAAATACAGACAGTACTAAACAACCTCGTATAAACGGTGCTTAAACATTTTTACATTAAATTTATACATTTTAATATGTATTACCGTATAAATTACTCTTAAGTGTTGAACTACATTAAAATCAAGCAGATCGCTTGTGTAACAAATCTAAATATATGCGTTTTCAACTACATTCTATTTGATGTTATTCGTGTCGTTTAATGTTAAAAACCTGTGTTCGTGTCTGGCGATTTATTATGGGTTGAACAAAAAACATTAAAGTAATAATCAATTTAGATTTGCAAGTCGCCATCCGAACCATTTGTATTATATGTTTATTATAGTGTGAAGGCAAGTTTATGGTGCTTAGACAATATCTAAGAAAATTGTTACATTTACCATATTAAAGCTATTTACTAGTCACGCCCAAATGAAAAATTATTATTAATGTTCAACTAAAACATTGTTTTGATTTTTATTTATTAATAGAATGTAAATCATTCCACCTTAAGTTTTCCCATTATTTTCGTATATATTACTAAAGTTGATTAATAGTGTTTTTCAATTATTTCATTTTTACTTCATAACCGTTTTAAGAACTGCTCTCAGTTAACCCCAAAATTAAGAAAAAGGCAAAATAATTTTTTGTTTAATTTCCAAAAGTTTTCTTCTTTAACTTATGTCCCTAATATAAATTATCAAATTTTAAATTCTTTTTAATTTAAAACGCTAGTGTGAATAATGTCTATTTATTGCGTAATTAAGTAAACTATTTAGTGACTGATTTTTAAAATATAGAATTAATCGTATTTTAGCTATATAGTCTGTTGTTTTTATTTAAAAATTTAATTAAATATATTGGACATTGCATTATAAGTACATTCAATTGACAAAAATTCTGACACAACTATTCTTTCCATTACATGACATGTTTAGTATACATGACTATATTATAGTTTTGAACTTTTAGAAAGAAACTGTTGTTACTAAGCGGAAAATTTATATTGTTTTTTTTTTATTCATTAGTATCGTCAGATTTTCCAATTAGATCACCAGACGAATGAAAATGTTTTTATATTGAATCAATTTTTTTTTTTTTTTTTTTTCTAAAAGAGTTTTTGTTTCCTAATATTTTAAAATAAGTTATTAAGATTTTTAGTTAATTTCATTATAATGAGTGAATAATTTATAAAACTGACAGAAAAATTCAAAAGAAAAATAACAATAATATATAAATAAATTTTACCACTTAAAGCATAAGATATTTAGGTATTTTTTACCAAAATAAATTTATGATTATTCACTATGAATAGTTAATTAAACTAGTTATTTTTGTTAGAATATCGCTGACTGTTACAGTTATTTTCTTTGGACGAGCCTATACAAAAGAAGCAATTTCCTTTGCGAGCATTTCTGCTATTGAAAACATAATTATTTATTTTTTACCCTATATACTTTATGATATGTATATCGTCTAAAATCCAAACATTATGAGTCAATCTTTATAATTTTTGTTTTGTTTTGCTTTTACAATTAAAATTAAAACGATTTTTGATAAACGCTAATATAGTATCGTTAAATTAATAATTTTTGTTTTGCTTTGTTTCAGGTGAGTGAATATACTTCAATAATAATATTTTACAGTTGTTGTTGCTTGGTAAATATTATTTTTGGTTTTTAACTGTACAAAACAATTTGTTTAATCAGACAAAACGTAAGTAAATTGAATTTATAACGTAGTAATGTAAAAAAAAGAAACTATTCGCAATGGCGTTGTCGACTTTTTTGTAAATGACAAGTTAAAAAATGAGTAATTTAAGGTGATTTTTTATCATATAAAGTCAATAAAATCGAGCACAAAATTAAACTAAATTTATCACTTTTATTGAGTTTTTATTTAAAATTATATGTATGTATATCTATACACCAAATCAAACAATTCTATTTTCTATTAATGTATAATATATTGCTAAAATACCAGCACTTGCTGCCATTTTACATAATAATTATTCTAAATGTTGTAAATGGATCGTTGTCGCAAAAACTTTGCTCGTTCCATCTGTCAAGCAGTAGTTTATATTATGTTATTCACCTTTTCTTTTATACAGTAAGGTATTCATATAATTCTATAGTAATCATCAATCATCTCAACGAAATTAGTATAGAAATCTGGTTCTTATCAATTTTTGTATTGAATAAAAAATTCTCAAAATCACTTCAAATTATTATCATTAAATTGACGTCTGCTCTTCTTTAAGAACTGACATCAAAAATAATTATAAGTTAATATTTTTATAAACGTATCAATAGGTAGAATATGCTGTACTAACCACAACAAACATTTCTACTAATTAAATCCCTTTCATTTTTGATATTATACGGACAATGTTAGTTGAGTTGATTAGGTAACGTTTGTGTTATGTGGGTGTTGTTTTATGTGGTTTCTCTAATTAAATTGGCAGTATATCTGAAGTAGAAAGTGTGATATAAAATGCTGTCGTTACGTTTTCTATTTCAAACAATACTCAAAAAGGTAGAAAACAAAAGATAATGTATTTTTGAATAATGAAAATCGAATTTCAAAAATTTTTTTTATTAAAATACTTCCAAAGTTTTATTACTTTATTGATAATTCATTCAGAATAAAAAAAATCATTTTTAATTATAGGAATTTTATTTTGGGATAATAATATTGAATGCATAATTGATATTACCTTCCAAGTTTAATATTTTATTTTTTTATGTACTTCAACTTTGTAAAGCGTATAAAAAATTCAAAGCAAGAAATTAATTAAAGTTTTTCTTTACCTTATTTATTGTTTATTTTATTGCAAGAAATAATAATAATTGGTGATATTAACTGCTATTGGGCAGGCGTATTTCTTTGCGTATTGATTTGATGGTATCATTGTACGTTTGTATCCTTGGATTTTACAAAAGTTAGAGAAATAAATAAATTGAGTAAAAAAGATGTTTAATTAAGCATTTTTTTTTGCTTACAGCTTGTATTATCGAATATAGGAAATATTTTAGTTTTATTCAACTAGTACACACAACAGTGAATAATTAATCTATAGTGATAAGTTCATGATTATAAAGTTAGCGGGTACAAAATGGGGCGCTTTCCCAAAGGCGATTCTAATGTTCGGTCTAATCTATTGTTATTAAGCCGGAGAGTATGCCAGTGCAGTGTGGCGACAATCAAGACACGCCAAACGAGTTTACGTGGCTTTCAAATAGAATAATCATTGGATGTCTGTAACTCATACCAGTAAAAAAATACAGGTTTTATGTGAAATTCTCCAGATATAAGAAAGAAGTAGCAGCAATGGCAGAAAAAAAAGTCGGACAAACGCCCAATATTTGGCGAAGTCAAAATTGTGAAAAAAACTGGAAACCGTTTAATAGAGATACAAATCTATCACAGGACTGCCTACAGTGACAAATTGATTTAGAAAATGACAGGAACTAGTCACTAAAAACGATAAAAGTACTATATGGTAACACTTAGCAGAATTTCTTCTACCAGAATATGAATTACCTTGTACTAATGTAATTCATAGAATTGCATTGTAGAATTATTATTATACTACTAGAGAATTATTCACACTTTTCACACAGAATTCAATCAAAAGTAGAAAAGACCAAAGCAAACATGCACAGGTTGGAGTATTGTTCAAATATCAAATCATTTATTTGAGTGTCCAGTGAGAGGATAGAGGAAAACTTTTAGGACAATAATTTAAAAACAATAAAATTTAAATACCACTAACTGATATGCAAAAAAAAAAAAAAGATTAATAGGTTATTGTGAATTATTTGTTTTTTTAATAATTGTTTTAAGGATTCATTTGTACATTCTCAATAGTTTGTGATATTTGAGAAAACTTATCATTAAACTTTGACATAATATGTCATCAATGCTTTAGTTTATTTCGGATATTTGGTTTTAGGCAGTATTACTTATAGTTTTGAACTCTGATAACGAAAATATTCCTAATACAAAACAATGGTTGAAGTTTTTTTCTTTATTAATAACTATTATTATAACTAATCCGTATCGTGTGTCAATTATATGTTTTGTCACTTGCGGTATGACATTAACTTGTCATTGGTACCGATGTAGTTTAATAAGTATATATATTCATCCATCGGTTATTTGCATACATAATCATATCAGCGTGTTCCTTTCTTAGCGTTGTTGCTTTATTTTCCGTGTGCTATGTAAGGTTATAATAATCATTTTCTAGTCATCCCATCTATTGTAATAACGGTCTGCGGCTATAAATTTAGCAAGTTTCTCGGGGAAGCACTAATAACTGTAAACATACGCATTTACATTTCCGTAAAGCCCGACAGATATAAATATACTTGTACGCGAAAATTGCATGATCTGTCCGTGTGTTTGTTAAGGAAGAATGCAAATCTAAAACGATGATATTTAGTAGCTTTAATATCATAGAACAAAAAAGAGAAAATACTAGACATAATACTGCCAAACACAATATGGATAAACCGTGACAGTTCGTGTTGTAGTCGGCAAAGTCGGGCTCATCTTCAAGTATTTTGTTTGCTATTATTATACTAGTCAACTTACGGGTAAACTTCATATCGTTAAGGTAATGTTAAGAAACGCCAAACTGTAAAATAAACCACGTTGTGTAAGACGAGTGTTTTTCAGATCATTTCTGATTAAAAATAAAAATGAAGCTTAGAATATTGTACAGTAGAAATAAAATATCTCTGGAACTTTAAGTTTTAACTGTTTGCTGTGTTTCCAACATCAAATAAAGTTATTTAATCCGTACTGTAATAACCGACAGAATTCTTATCGTGGAAAATTGAGGCCACGTTTTTAGATATAATTTATTTTTATAGATATTATTCAGGCGGTACAAGCGTAAGAATGAAAATATATATATTCTTACTACTTGTTTATCTAATTAGTATTCGAATCGCCAATCTGGTACTAGAATTTTTTATTTAATAAAAATCTTTCTTTTTTTTTTTTTTTTTACCATTATTTCTGTCACTTTATTATCTCATCATTTTGTAGTTTGATTTATCTATCGTATTCGGCATTAGAATTTCAATTCTTTTGCAATCATTCCATGTTCGAGTAGTTTATTTTTCTGTAGAAAATAAAAAAGTGGAGTAAGGATTAGGAATTTATGGTACTATTTGGTGCTCTTGAAAGTTTGTGTCTCTGGGCCGGATAACGAAAACATTTTTGGAAAAACGATGAGTTATGAGAGATTTTTAATAAGCAAATCCGGCTTTTCGTCATATTCTCTTAATTTTCCACAATGTTGGATGCATCTAAAGGTAAAACCTTCATTAACTTCATAAACTTTCTGCATTAATGAATTTTTACTCGATTTTTCCCTAACGTAGTAATCCTATTTCTTTTGTTTTGTGTGCATCTTTACTGCGCAGCTTTTAGATTTAATCGTATGAACATTACACCGTGGGAATCAAATTAATGCCAGTTCAGCGATGAACTTACCATCTACAAAGGTCAATTTTACGCTGTGTTTTATACGTCCATCAAATGATCCGATTTTTTAACGCCTTGTTTAAACAAATCAACGCTCTTTTTTAAATCATTATACGCTGCATGCGAGTCGTTTCCAAAGCCATTTTTTATGACCTAATTATATTTACGGTTGACGAGATAATTGAATTGAATTTAACAATAATAATAATAAAACTGTCAAAAATATAGACCAATCCATTGAAGGCTTTCCGATGTATTTTATGTTAAAATTTGCATTAATTAAAAATAATAACTCCGAAGGGTCAACAGTTTTTTTATTTAATTGATAATATGAACTATTAATGTCCATTTAATACTTAGGAATTTTTATTATTGCCAAGTTAACAATGTAAAAATTATATTTTTTAAATATATTTTGACATCGTGTTTTAACAGGTTTTTTTAAACAAAATCATTTTTCTTTATATAATTAATTATTTCTTAAAGTCATGTGTCTAATTATAATTACTATAAACCTATTCCGTAATTTTTTTTTTTTTGTAAAGTAAACATTTATTTAAATTTATTGATATTTTTTTAAATACTTTATTAAAATTCGGGATACTCAGTTTAACTTTAAAATTTTTTTTTTAAAGATTTATTTTTGTATATTTTAAATAAATTTGATACTCTATTGTGTCTTATTTACTACTATTTTGGGCGGCATCCCAAAAGGTTCATATCTAGTTAACAAGAGTTTTCTTAAAAAATGATTTTAACTATTTCATTGTATTCGTTACCATTAATTTCTTTATTGTACATTATAAATTAGAGAGATGCCATTATTTCTATTGTAACTCTTAAAAGTTAAATAGCTAACCTGATTTTTATTTATACTTGCTAGTAAATTATCAATATTTTGGATTTTGCTTTATCACTGATCATTTATCAAACTTTGATTTTGTCAAATGCTATCTAATTTTTTGCAAAACTATATAACCTAAAAAGTAAGAAGCGAGATGGCTATTTTGAGAGATAAAAATTGTTTTAAAAAGCAGGTCTATAAATCTTCTAAATGTCATTTTTTATATTTTTTTTTTTTTTGTGATGGAGCAATATTTTGATAGAATGTCATCGTAAACTAAGTCTTATGTATTTAAATATAATATATTTTTGCTTAAAAAAGACACGTATGAAAAAAAAGCTTAGTATATTGTATTTAAAATAATGACAAACAAATAGCAATAGATAATAATTTTTTTGAAACAAAATATTTATTAATATATTTTAGGCACGTAAAAAAATTAATTCTTTTAATTACAGAACTTATTTTATTTTAGTAGAATTTTTTGATTTGTATATATTTTATAAAATACATTTGTAATGTCTTAAAATATTTAATCAAGCAAATACAAATAATAAGTAAATTTGATGGTACCACATATGTTTGAGTCATTTTACATGTTTATTAATTTTTATGAAAGACTTCTTATTTTTCTTTGCTTACAACTTGAAAAATGATGACCTAAAAGATGGAAAAGCATCTTCCCTGTAAAAATTGAATAATTTTATAAGTCTTACTTATGTAGGAAGACAGTTCATTTTTAAAAAATATATTTACAGGATGATCAGTAAATAAGGAAACAGATCAATTGTTACAAACAATGAGAACAACAGAAACCCACCCGTTTATTTACTTACTGAACATTTTATATATTTGATGTTTAATTTCTTTTTAAATTTAATAATATATATGTGTCGTTATTATTAGATGTACAATACTAATTATTATTTGCTGTAATATTGATATATATAAGCACAGCTTTATACGAATATAGTCCAAATTACAAATTCTTAATTAATAATATTATGTAAACAAACGCTGTTTAGTTGGCAGTTAGATAATTTAAGTTGTTTATCTATTAGCTAAAAGATCATAGGTACCAAGTATTATTTGGCTCATATGCTCATCACTAATCACCAACAAAGTCCTACTTATCAAACTATGCCAATATGTCTAATTGAATTATTCAAAAATATGGTTTATGTAATTCAAAAATGAAAAATATTTACATCATTTTTATCTGCTTAGCCAATGATCCTTCAACTTTATTATTATCTAAGGTAAATGTTTTATAAAGCGGTTTCATTCTGATTATTTTGATACTTTGTGCATTGTTTTCTAACGCATCCTTAAGAGATCCAGTTCCTCCGAAATTAGAATTAAGAGGCATGTATTCAAAAGTTGCACCTTTGTATGGGCTAAAGTTACTACTTCCGCTGCTAGCATAATTACTATTAACATCTATTGGTGTCTTTGAGTTATTCGATCCTTCGTTTTTGTTGAGAACGCTATTATTGCTTACGAAACTATCAGTGCCACTGTTACCCGTTCCATCAGAATTAACCGAGTATTTATAGTTGTAGTTTTTTATCGGCTGCTGTTTGTTTGTTTTAATCACTTCGAAGCCATCATCAGTGACCGACTGAGTAAGTATGTTTTTCGCATTTACCACCGATCCTCCTACTCGGTCAAATTCAAATGGGAGCCCATCAGCTGGTCCTACCTTATTTATGCTGGCAAATCCTGATTGAAACAAAACCCAGAATAACAATATCTGTACATGAAAATAAATAAATATTAGCCAATGACCAACACCAGATATAAATCATAAACAGAAAAGTACCGAAAGCTTTTGACCGTTCAATTGTTTGGTGAAGTTATCGCTTCGTCTTGACGGAGACATGATGCTAATTGTTGACGAGTAAAATAATACCGTTTGTTGGATACTATCAATATCATAAACCGCGCAGTCAATGTCGTTTGTTATGTCTGTGTTCTTAGTATTAGTATTTAGCATTTTTAAATTTATGTGACGTACGATACTTTATGCAAACATTGTATGCATTAATGAACAGCTAAACAAACATATTTTACATTAATAGTTCACCATTTGTTCTAGTTCGATGTTAGGTAAACATGTGGGTAATTAATATTTTCACATGTGCATGCATAATTTTTCTAAACAAGTCCCTAACTATTAGTTTGTTTTCTACTTAGTAATATTTTCTTTTTCGACCTTAATTGCTTTCCATAAAAGGGAAAAGAGCATAGATCTATAACTCTTGTTCAAGTATTTAACTAATTTTTATTGTGTGTGTTTTTTGTTGAACATTTTCAAAACAAATAAAGGAAAGAAATAATGCTAAATTAAACACAACTAGAAATGTATGTATCTAAACCGTAATTTTCCTTTCTTTCGGTATTTTACTTTCGATGTTCTACTCTTTTCTTACTTTATTTTTATACTAAATAAACGAAAAGTATTTTTATTGTATTAAAATTGATTTAATTACGATAAGTAATAGCACCTGTTTTTGATAAGTCAAGTATTAATTCGTGGTAAGTAATGACTATAACAAGAAGACTAAGTTATATCTGTGACACTATCGAAAATTAAACCAGAGGTAGACAATTTAAAATAAGCCGGTGTATAATTTCACGTGGTACATATAAACCGTTATACTTAATCGAATCCATTAAAAATAATGTCATTTTTTATATTGTACATTACCAATGTCTAATTATTCTTTTTAATTGAGATATGTTGATATCAGAGCAAATTATGTGGTATATATTGTCACAAATTGTTTTACCATTCATATCTACTATTTTTTTATTTTTTCAGTAAATAAACTTCTCGCTATTTTTATTTTCATTTAATTTAAATAATTTTTATTGGTTAACTTTTACATCCCGAGTATTTTTCTAGAAAATTGTTCAACACCTTGCATACATAAACAACTAATACTTATCATGGGAGTTAAAAAAACAATAGTTGCCGTAAATACGATAAAATAACAACAAAAAACTTCATTATCCGGTCACTCAATTCTACTATGGACAAATTACAATCTTGCATTTTTAACGCCATCATGTTTTATATTCTCAACGGTAGTGGAGTTGTGCTGTTTTGTGTTACTCAATTATACTCGTGTAGAATTCCCATCATTTCGACTTTTCCCGGGTATCAACAAAGCTATAAGAAAACACTGCAGAAAACAAATGGTATCAAATTTATTTTGCCTTTTGTTCGCTTAACCGTATCCGATCTTTCAAGTTAAACCTCTCGTGATGTATCCGAAAACGTCATATGTGAGGTATGCAATACCTTTTTGTTTAATCATAACCCATTATAAATGTATACCTTATTTTTTATTTTCTATGCCGCTAAAGATATGACATTGTTGTTATCTAGGTTAAGGATTAGAGCAAACAGCTAGTCGATGTTAAGTTATTAAACGTACTCTGTGCTTACAATAATAGTGTACTTGAGCTGTGCAATGCACTCGAACAAAACAGCTTTTTACCCGTACCCAGAAGCATCTCATTCTTTTTAACGTATTCTTATTGCATACAGAATAAACCGTCGGTATGCTATGTGCCCGCACAGTGTAATAGCTTAACGGTTTAGTGAAATCCTTTGCTGATAATGTTGTTACTAGATTCCTAACACATATCTGTGGTATAAAACACCCTGGAAACCCGCCCAATTTGTCCCTCTAAATCGACGGCGTTCCGATTAGGCAATTTCGATACAGTTATGCGTCCGTGTGTTGTGGACTCGGTATTTTATGTTCTACGTGTTACATCATTCGTTCATTATTTATTTTTTGTTATTATGTCAAACTTAATATACGCTTCATCCAGTAATATGATCGTAATGGATCTTTAAGCACACAAAAGAATACAACCGCGTTTTGAATGACAGCTGTGGCGGTGAAATAATAATATCCTCTTTGTTGTATTCAAATCGGGTTTTTTTTTTTTACCGTAAAATGAATAAAAGCTTTTATGCTATTTACTGAAGGAAAACAACAGTGGACAGAGACAATGTGATCGAATTTTCATCGCGTATAACCAATGTCATGACTAAAATGATTATTTTAAAGACAATTTTTAAAGAGCCGTTAAAAAAACCAAGCGAAAAACAAATGAACGATGAATAAACTAACTTATGCTAAGATTGATCAAACTCGATGGACCATAATGAATATTTTTTTATTTTTCCGCTAACCCTAATCATTATACACAAATTTCTTCTGTTAAATGCATTCCCGATTTATATTATAATTAATTTAGTTGCCAGGCTTTAGAATAAAAAAATGTTTAATTTTACTTCGCAACTTTATACTTTACACTATTAGATATTTTAAAAACTTTCATCGTTCAAAAACTCGAGACAAAAAACTGTTATTCAATATCTAAACGTTTTTTAAAACTTATCTATATTAAAATATTTTGTAGAGTTACTACTATTCGTTGTTTTATTAGCAAAACATGTTGTATGCATTGTGCGTGTGGTCGTTTGTTTATTTATTTTGATACATAGTACTTTTTTAATTAAAATCCATTGGTCAAATAAAGCTTTACTCAAATCAGCTCTAAAATTCATATTAACTTTATTATTTTATAATGTGTATTAATTTTTTTTTTTTATAGTAGTTTTATAAAATTAATGTAGTTTCAATAATTTTGCAAATTATGCTTTTAAGTAAAGACTTAAAATATTTTTGGCATTCATATTTCATTATATATAATTCAAATACCCTATTATTTAGCGAAATAATCAAATAAATTAAACAGCTTTAGATTTTTTTTCCCATACATAACTAATAATATGAACATTAACTGTTCGAATCATTAGTCAAAAATTTCAAAATTACCTTAAATTATTTAACTTTACAATTTCAATGTTCTTATTATGTCATATACAGTTGCTAAACAATTCCCCGCTCCTCACTTTTTTTAAACCTTTAAATGCTAATATCTCAAAAAGTAATATTACCGAACTGATTATCAACCAGTCAACATTTTATTTAAACCCTTCTGCAGTTAATAGTAAAAAAAAAATAAAAATAGGTTCCTATTTAACTTTTAAAAGTTATCCCTAAAATCTACCCTTATAAATAATTTTTCTTAAACTAAACTTGATATTTTTTATGGATTTTTTTATATATTAAATTTTAATCTATACATTTTTATAAAAAAAAACAATGAGGGTGTATAATACTTAAAATATCATTCTGTATATATTTTATTTGGTATAACTTCATTCTCTTGACGACTTGAATGTGTTAATTAAAGCTTATAAAATAAAAGGTTATGTACACATATTATATTCATTTTATAATTTTTAGTATCATTGTAACGTTTTTGTTATGTGTAGTGTGTAGTTCAAAAACATAAATTGTTATACGTTTATACATCGAATAGGAATTTTTGGATATGTTAGTCTTATTATTATTTTTTTATAGCAAAAGGAATGAAGAGTTATAAAAATATTCATTACGAGCTGATATAAGTAAAGTTCAAAAGTAATACGAAAATATCATTTTTGTTTCGTGTAAACAATAAATAAGTATTTTCCGTTATTAATATCATAGTATCATATAAAGAATGCGTTTGATCAATATAAGAAAATATAAATAATAAATCACATGTTAGTTAGTTGTTTTTGCTTACAGTGGTGCAACTAGCAGTTCCATAATTAAAATATTTTTATTGAACAACTCCATTTCACTCCTGAAGTGCGTAAATCCTACATTAGCTGTCCTATTACAAGTATTTACTACCTCTTGATAATTCCAATATTATTTGCAATTTTTATTAATATTACATCATTTTAAATGTGTAAAATTCGATGCATTCTCTTAAAAATTCTATTTAAATTTTTTTATTTAAAAAAATCCTGGATTTATCTAATACATTTTATTTGTATTTACTTCGCCTGTCGAACTTTTTTATACTTATTATAGACCAAAATATATGATTAGACTTTTGATGTTGTTGAGGATTCTTCATTCAGGAAATTTATAGGGTTTTTCGAATTGTCTTACCAAAAACATTAAAGTGAATAATAAGTACGCCAGATGAAGCGTTGAATTTTATTTATATTCTTTTATTATATATAGTTTTTTACTTTTATGTTTTAAACTTTATTGTACTTCACGATAGCCGATTTTTAGTAGCTATGTATATTTTACTTCGCATGTATAGGGTGAAAATTCACTCTGTTAATATCGTTTCAATTAAAACCGATGAATTGATACAGTATGGGAGTTAATTTGTTTTATCTTACAACAAAAAATTGTAAATTTTATTTTTTATTAATAAACTGTTTCGAAATACATTTTATGAAATAGCAATAACACTGTTATTATTTATATAAATGTACAGTTGACTGTGTTTTATGTCAGTAAGAGAACTTTGAACGATTAGAAAATTTTATTATTGTACTTTATGTGCACCAGCGTATGGTATTGGTAATAACTATAAACTAGCCATCATACACGGTTTTATGGCCTCGATTTTTTTTTGTTTTACTAAATCGTTTCCTTAGACTTGTAGTTTGTGATTAAGAAAAAAATTATATTATCGACTGAATTGTCAATTCGTATGAAAGTACGGTATGTTTTTAGAAATAAAAATTCAGGTTGAACGTCTTATTTTTTTCATTTTTGCTGTAAACGTTCTAATCTTATGAAAACACGGACTATGAAAAAAGGATGAAACGATTGGATATTGAAGACCCGACTCATACGATTGACATTACAATTCATAATGCACAACTCTGAGCTTTTTGATATTGTCGTGGTTTGTGTGGAAATAGAAAGCAACGTGTATTGCACGACCGCAGCTGCCATTTGTCGATTTGTAATGCAAGTTCACGTTGCCTGTCACCATTGATATTACCGGAGTGTTCGTGTGTTTTTTAACGTGGAAGACTGTAAATAGTAAACTTTAGTGGAACGTAAGTAGTCGTTTCGGTCTTACTTTGTGTTTTCTCATATTTTCTGCTGAAAATAGTTTGCCCTGTATCAGTATATTTTTTCAATGATAACACGAGTAACGTTAACATAAATAACTACAAAGCGTCATAGGAATAAAAGATAAAATAAAAATAGAGATAAAGAATAACTCATTACACTTGAAGGATGTGTTCGTATTCTACAAAAGCTGATATAAACATTTAGAACAGAAATTTTTTTTCAAAAAAGTTGAAGGATAAATTTGAACATAACGTTCTTTTGGGCATATTCATAACTTATCGAGGAAGTTATATGGTATTATTGTTTCTCCATTGGTATGCGTTAATTAAACAATATAGTTAGTTTAATGAAAATCTTGTTACAAACTACATTGTTTTAACTGAAAATAATGATATTCAATATTATTTTAAAATATAAGAATATGCGTTATTTTTTTTGTTACTTACTTCCAAAAAGTATTTATATAACTATTTTAAATGGATATGGTTTGACATAATTTTTTATCGAATCACCTTAAAGTGGAGATTGTAACAAAATTCTCGTTTTTTTCCTTTATGTTACTATGTTAATCTCTATTTAGACGTTAACAAATGGGCACGTGCATGTCTGCTCAAAGATGACATGTTGTACTGTGAAATAAAAGTACTGATAAAAATCTCGTTAGACCATTACTTACTTTAATTTCATAAATGTCATTTTACGTCAACTTTTATTTATTTTTTTATCAACATTTAGATAATTTTTTTTAAGAATTTTTCTAGTAATTAACAGAAACGTAGCTAGTATTTTATTCTATTAGGAAGTAAACACGAGAAGAATTTTCGTTACCCCTTTCAAACTACTATACACAATATGTGTTCACTAAGTAAGGTAACAGGTCGGTTGCTACAAAAAAAAGAGAACAATAAAAACCCGTTTCCTTAATTACTAAAAATTGTATATATAATTACTATAAATATTTTTTTTTTCCTATCTTTTTATTAATATTTTGTTATTGTTACTTTGTTTCTTGTTATCTGTTATCTGTTATGTTCCATATTATTTATCTACTATTACTTGAGACCTATCTATGTACTATTTCATTTCTTGTAAATTATCATTCCGCGTTAAAAATAAAATATAAAATTGTATTAGCTTATTAAAGGTTTTGGTTGAAGGGTTATATAATTTCCATATTTAATCCCCCTCGTTGTTACGCTACTGATGTATTATAGTTGAATATTCCAAATACAATTTAAATTCGCTGAATTTATTGTTTAAACTACGAAATAAATCATATAGATCTAAATCATGTATAATCGAGTTTTTTAAATATTTTTCTACTAACGAATCTTTTATCACAAAAAACATTATTATCGAAGAACTTCGTTGGATCATAAATTGTAGTTTTTATGATGAAAATTTAAAATAATATATAATAATAACTAAAGCTGATGGGTATTACTTTGAGAAATTTTAATGTGGAAATGTAGAAAAGTACAAACCGTTAAACTTTTATATTATACTTTAGAAACTTACCTTATATTTATTATCCGTTTTTATATTGTTCCATATTTTCTATAATAAGATACGAATATTATTTATGGTTGACCGAAGAAGTTTTGAATTATATTTCGTACAATTTATCTCAAGAACATTGTAGTAGTGGCCTATAATCGACTTCTCAGTCTCCTGATATCTCAGAAAGTCATCAATATGTTTATACTAATTCCTCTTTTAGTGTATTATGAAGTAGCCTCTATAACAGCTATAATTCAATAAAATATTATTCTGTGGAAAATATTTAGGGTAATTGATGTTTTTTAATTAAGATAACAGATGAATGTTTGATTAAAAACATTCATGTAAACATATATGCGTTGTAGAATTACAAAATATACAGTACATTAATATTATAATAAAATGTAAAGAGTGTACAATTTTTTTTATGCAAAAACTATAATTTATTTGCATCTTTTAAATTCAATTTACTTTATAACCATATCCATTTGTAATATAGTACACATTATTCATGCTTTTTTTTAAAAAAGAATCTGTTTTATATTTTTCGTAATTGAAATTTTTTTAATATCCGGCAGCGAAAATATTAATTTTATCATGAATTTTTTCAAACATTTTCCTACTAAATTAAAAGAAATTTGAAGGAATATAATTTTGGATAACTAAAGAAATCGCCTGAAATAATATGTTGTATTAAATCGAAAATGAGTTGAATTCTTCGATAAGTTCTGAAAACGTTTTTTTTTTCTGAATGATGGATTTGTAACTGAACCTTTTTTTTTTATCTAGATTTGTTTAAGTTTTTAGAAAATTTACAATCAAGATTTGTGTCTCTCAACTGAAATATACTCTCTATTAATTCTTTTGTTGCGTAAAAACATTCATTGTACTCTAGTTTTGTGTATAATCAGAATAATCACGAGAATACAATAATGCCCATTAAAGTTGCAATGTATAAACTTGATATTTGCTCGGACGACATGAATAGTGTTTTAGTAACATTGAACGGCACAGGAAGATACAAAATGCGCCCAATTCAATGTTATACTTTGCTAGGCAGCACTATCTTGACAGAAGCTTATACTCGTCGTTCGGTTTAATACCGTTTACGTTTTTATTCGATTTAAAGTGCACATCCCATACGGATAAAGGGCGTATAACAAAAAAAAAACTTTATTATAACAACAGAACGGATAATCAGTTCGATTATTTTACGGTCGTTCTTTTTATACTCCTCTTATCTTACATATGAACCTTGTTACATAATTTTCAACATTTCCAAAATCATCATTATTCGAACAAATACACGACTCGACAATTCCGTGTTGTATCATTTTATGTACATAAACGTGTAATAATACCGATGTTAACGTTTTATTAGTTATGCGCATTAAGTTTTATTTCGTCTTAGTCCTTATAGGTCCAAATTTCAATTTTCCCATAATTGAATTTCACCGATTTGGTCATTAAAAAACACTTAACATTTTCGATAAGAGTAATTACCATCAAATAAAAATAGAAATTTACCGCAGAGATGTTTGCTAAAAAAAAAAAATAAACACTCTTATTGCTGAGCTAACACTATTAATGTTTAAAATATAAAGTTGGACATTTTATTCAGTGAATTTACCAACTATCGTCGTCTATTCTAAATTAATAGGTATTTCAACAATGGCATCACTAGATTTCACACTCTGGTGTACTGTAATTAGTTTTTCGTGATTCACGTCAACAGTTTTTTTGGTTATTCATTTTCTAACCACGTAAATGGCTAAAAAAATAATTCTTTTTAAATCTGAAAACATTATTTGAAACATTTGCTTATAAACGTTATAACATTCGCTCTGTTGATGTAAGTCATAATTATGGCAATTTCAATAATAAACACACGAACAAATCTTTGGAACCGTTTAACCTCATTCTTTTGTTTTTTATCTAAACCTTCATCTATAACAGGTGTGGACACATTTATAAATTTACCATATTTGCTTGGTCAACTCCAGTAGAAGATCAAGATTTGTAATTCAGCACTGTCGATTGTTATCGTCTCCTGTAGCTTCGTTAAGCAACGGAACGATGTTTATATAAACGGCCTTTAAAACCCTTCGGCATCTTGTGCCTGTAAACAACCGTACAGAACCGATTTATACATTTTGCTGTCACTAATGCTCGTACTGCGATGCACCCGGACAACAATAATTTTCCTTTACTTCCGTTTATCTACCCACTAACACCATAAATCCTTCGGTCGTGCTATTCTTGCTGTGTCATATCTAAGCTGGACCCGACGTAAATAAATGACCAATGTAATTGTATTTCTCTCGCATAATTTAATCGAATTCGGGTTTTTATTGTGGCAAATTTAGTAGCGGTTTTATGTGTACTATTTTTGTCTTTTACATTTACATGACATGTCAAAAAAAAAAAAATGTATACGTAGTATCATGTAGTTTTCCCTCAGAAAGTCTATTACCAGAACTGCGAATCCCAAAATAATGTATTCGTTTCAAGTCTAAATAATAACTTTATTATTAATATGTTATAGTAACAATATTATAAATCTCACATCGGACCCTTTTGAGTAAGCAACACTATGACATTTAAAACTCTAGATTTAAAGTCATAACTTGTAGATTTCTATTACTCTTCTAGAAATATCTCGTAACATTGTATAAATGTACTCGTATACACAAAATCAAGTATTTTTTTATTGTTAATATAAACATAAATAAATTTTTAATTAAAAAACAGTATTATCATTTATACTTTCCGTATTTTTAACACTGCAATTCAATTATATATAAGAAATTGTGTGTCATAGTTTGAATAGTGATGGACAGATAATCCATGTGATAACATAAATCTCATCTCGTCGTTAATTATTATTGTAATATTGAATAAATAATGAAAATATATTTCCTATTATATTTGTAATCATTTTAAAATCTAAAATTTTCGGAATAATATTAAATTTATGCTATGAAAGAAATCAAATAAAAAATGAAGATGCGACTGGTATTTTTGATATCTCGTTGTATGAATATGAAAACTATACAACGGCGTTTGGATTTTATTACTGTTTTATGTCAAAATGTAGAAATTTTCTAGAAAAAAAAGACTTAAAACATGAAGTAAGAGAGAGATACCTTGACATAATATTTCTCGAAAAGTTAATGGACTGAAATATCCGTCCTTTTTCCTCTATTTCATTTCTCTTCTTATAGTACTGTTATTCTTATCTTTCCAGAGGTTTAGCTTTTAAAGATGTCGCCTTGTACAGTCGTTAAATTTGGAACAACTTCCTATTCGGTTTAATCATTAATATTCTGCATACCACTGCCATGACCGAAATCACATTACCCTATGATTCTGTTGATAATTGAATGTGTTAAGTATGTTGTATTAAAATGGCTGATACTTTTAATTCTACAATATCATTCCATAATTTTTTTCCGTTTTGTTTTTTATTCGCACCGGATCTGTAATTTATTGTTTAAAAACTTTTTTTGAATAGTAGTGAAACGCAAAACCAAATTAAAACCCAGCGTAGTGAAAATTTGAGCTTTACGGGTTTTCTTCCTTTTGAATCCGTTTATTATTTATAAATATACTAGAAGAGATGAAATGTAATTCAATGTTAGTTTCACGCGGATTGTCCGTGGTTCGTTTTACCGTAAAATTACCTCAGGAATGAGAGAGCATTATAAAATAATGCAACGTACACCTATTTATTATATTACCACTTAATTACACCTATGTTGAGCACGAGAAAATATCTGGGGTACATATTTTCCGTGTAATCTCATCACCTATCTCTTTGCACGCTGAAGTTGTCATTATGCTGTCAATACAACATAAGTGTGACTCTTTTAAATTGAGCTTTTATACAGTAGAGCATTATAACTATGGGCCACTGAAACTTTAACAATCAAAAAAGAAAACTTATAATAACGTACCCAACACACATCTCAATCCACCCAGCAGTCCATGTTAATTTCACACTCGTGATTGCATAAGAGTCGTTTGATTTTCTGACCCTAATAATTTTCACTTTGTTGGCAAACAAAATACGTGTGTAACAGCAGCAAGTCGAAATACTCTTTTTTTTTTTCTCGTTTTTGTCACAATTACTCTTCTCACGTGCTTGCGACCTTTAAGTCCCAATACCCACCTGCTGTCCCGTTCAGTGTTAAACTTTTGTAGCACAGGTTGTTGTAAATCGATTAATCTCAAGGAGAGCAATCGAAATACAATTTCGATTTTGCGATGAATAGAGAAATTTATTTGAAAAAAATAATGTTATTTGTAAATTCAGAAATACACGAACACAATACACCTCTTTTTAACTATCGCGTTAATGATCGAATTAATACAAATGTTCTATATAAACACTATTAAAATTTTTGATATATATGTTTTCTATTTTTTTCATTCTCGGGATCTACTTTTAACAAAAATGTCTCGAGAAATAAGAAATATCTAAACCTTTGTTTGATATAACCGCTTTTTTTTTTTTTGCCAATACGCTGCTCTCTTCATGATAAATATTTTATTTAGTCTTCTATTTTTTAGCGTTGGGAGTTCTTTTTCGTTCAACGTTAAAAGGACAGCTTAGAATGTGCTCATGACACTATCAGATCGCTTTTAGTTGCCATACATTTATCAATATTTAATTCATTCGGCTTAGATTCGTTGTATATTAATTGAAATTGAACTTACAGCGTTAGCATACACAAAAAACCTTCAATATCATAGAATATATTATAAATACCTGTGTCTTTTCAAACCGTTTGCTTCTCCGTTTGTAGCATTTTATCGTTTATATATTTTGTGATATATATCATTGTAACATAATTACATGGGCATAATATAAAATTGAACTTGCATGACGTTTTATTGTATATTTTTTGCTGTTATGATGATTTATTTCCAATGTTTTAGCCGAGGGAATATATACATTAGTGGTTGCAGTAAACGGTAATGAAATTGGTCAAAAATATATATGATGTATTTGAAGCATGCCACAGAAAAATTAATTGATCTCTACTCACTGCACACTATATACATACATACTTCGATAGTTTACCATTATCATGATTTTGGACTTGATTTTGGACTTGATTTATGACTAATTTTTTCGTTCATTTAATTTACATAATCATGATTTCCCTAAATCTTTTTTCCATAACTTCTGATGACAATCCTAAGATTTGTCGTCGTTTATTTTTAAGCCAGTTTGTAATGATAATATATTTTGCTCCTATTTTTTTTAAAATTAATGAAAAATAAATTACCAACAATCCGAAACCCCGGGGTCATCTGAGAAATAATTATAATATTTTATACTAATTTTGCGGCTTAAAATGAATATTTAATTAAAATATTTTTGTTTTGTTTATTTTTAATTAGAGCTCTTGCGTTTTTAATCGAGAAATTTATTTATTTTTATAAAGTATTGGAATATATTTTAAAGTAAAATAAGTTACGTTTAAATTAAGTAAAAGTGCTATCTTACCAAATTAAACTTCGAATTGTTTCATACATTTTTTTCGAATACTCTCCTTTTATATTCCTTTTCTCAAATGTTTTTCTATTAACTTGACGTCTTCCTCGTTTTTACTTTCTTAAAACAAAAACATGTGTACATGTGTTTAGAAATTGAATAATATTCGATATTTTATTTTCTTGATCTATGACAATAAGTTTAATTTACTAAAAACAAAAATCATTTAATAATTCATTTCAAAATTAGATACATTTAAACAATTTTTATTAAGCTTTAATACTTTTGGTTATTATCACAAGCAACGACTATAGTATCGTTAAAGGAAAGATCCTCATTTTTTCCTAACAAGAGTGGAAAGAAATTGCTAAATTAATAATTAAATTGCTTGTAAAACTGTCATAATATCTAAACGATACACGAGAAACAAACATCATAGAAATATCTGGGCTGACAACAATATTACGGAGATATTCAGTCTTCAAGTAAACGTCGTTAAATGAACACAATTACAACTTAAGATGTAATTCTGAATATTTTTGCGTCACATTTATCACCCAAGACTTGTTTTTTTCCAGTATTTTAAATTAGTGTATTCCACATCTCCTATGAAGTTTATTTCTCATATCATACAGCATATTCTATGATTTTTATTAATATCTGATTTTTTAAATATAACAATTTGTCCAAGTTTCTACTATTAATAAAGTTTTGCTTTTTTCGTGTAATTTTTTTCCTAAACCAGTAATGATGAATTTTATTTGGTATAGACAATTTTAAATATACTTCCATACTATAAATAAATACGAATTTTTTTGAATTTTCCGGTTTAATTTTTAATGCGCTTATGAATATTGTAATTTTATTTTCTTCAATAAAAATACTCTTCCATTGCGACCGTATTAAATACGGTCATAATAAGTACATAAATTTTATGTACTCTTGAAAAATAGTAAGATGCAGTTACTTCATGTTTACTATTGATAGGGTTTCGCCATCGTTTCTGTGCTACGTCAACGATTTTCTCACTTTGAGCTACTGGCCAATTAATTTTCGCAGCAGCACCTAGTTTAGACCATTATCCATATCGCATCACATTCTGTCAATTCACACGAAGTCGGCTGTAAATCTTCGAACAGCTATTCTGGTACCTAGTTAATTGAACTTCATCTATCATATCGGTAACGTGTTTGGCAATTCATTTTTATGTTATAAATCAATTGCCGGCTACAGTTTAACACAATAAGAAAATAACAACGCTCACAAATATCACTTGAGTTTCTGCGGTTAATAATTTCTGTCGAGAGATTTTTTTATTTCCTTTTTGTATAAGTGTTAGTAACTAATTGTTTTCAGTTCGGTGTTTAAGTATTGCTACGAATTACAATATTCTCGGATAAAAACGTCGAATCAAACATTTAATAATAAATAAAACGTTTCGAATCGGATTTTTATGTGTTAACTTTTTGTTTTACGTTAGTGGACTAGCGTCACACACAAAATGTAATTATCTTCAATTCTAAATATACAATTAATGTATATTTATAGTCAAAACGCATTAATGGCTCTCGACAAGTCCTCCCGTCGGAGTTTCATAGGTCGGCACAGCTCCTCAAACTACAGAGCTAAGAAAGAGGTAGTTTCCGGACCCGTCGGCGAGGTTCAGATCTAAAGTAGAAGACTAAGACTATCCGTTAGTCACTATCACAACCAATTTTTCTCTTTACCGACTAAAGAAGAGCCTAAAGACTAGCCAGCTTTCCCATTAGTTATCAGGACCAGCATTCTGACCTTAACCCTAGTCGAACACGCACGAAATTAATAATATTAATGGGTATTAACGATATACAGCTCACAAGTCTTTTGAACAGCTACAAACAATTATAACACAAAATTTAAACAGTGGTCATATGTACATAAAAAAATAATGCTTCGGTTGAAACGCCAATTTCCGTTGCATGGTTTTTGTCCCCTTTATATAATATCTGATCCTCACTCTACTGTTAGCACTATTTGTATTTTTAACAATTTTTTTCTTCTGTAAACGTTAGTCTGAAGTGAAATTATCATAATACTTAAAAATTTTAAGGTTTCACTACATTTTTTAATTTACAATTTAATTACGCCATTCGCAATGCGTCAACTTTAGAAGTGTTCTAACGATAGCAATTTGTATCAAACTTGCTTTATTTTCTTGTATATTACTATACTTAAAATAATCGTGTTCTCTGTAATATATCAAGTTGTCTCGTTCATTTACAGTCACCCAACTTTTCCATTTTAATGACTCTTTATTCTTACACGTCATAAAGTAACGCCTATAAAATGTATCGCTTTGATATATTCCAACATGATTCCGTCCTGTTTAATAGTTTGTTCATTAATGGATATGCCAGCCACCGATGACAAGCCGTGATCATCATAAAATCCTCTTGTTTAATTGAAAACTCATATTAATTGAGATATTTTCAAAATGTTTTATTAGTTACTGTGCATAAAACGAATCGATGTGTAACCCGAATTGATTAGTATTTATAATACATTTTTTGGCCCGTCTTCGATTTCATTTGAAATTTAATTACAACGCTTACAATCAAATCGTTTATAATACGTGAATTTTACGTTTGATTCAAATGATTTGTTCGACTCAAAATCGTTAATCGTCTCAATGTTTTTTCTTAAATCAATATACAATAACACATATGTGCTTGGTTTAATTGACAAGTTATCAAAAAATCGTTTCTAGAAAATAACTTCACTATTGAAAACAATTCGAGTTGCTAAAAGTTCCAAAATTATATTTATATTATGTAAAAAGTTGGATAAAATATAAACGTCTACTTTCGTCTGGAAAGATGTTTCCACGGCGATGGGATAATATTAATTATGCAGCATGTTGAAAGGTGTACGGGTAGATAAAACTCGACAGAGCTTTACGCCGCGTTATATTTTACACAGCAGCGGCCGCCTACGCGTTCACGACAATAATTAAAAAATTATAAAATTACTAAATAAGTGAGGCCTCTAAAAATGTGCATTAACGGCGCGCGCAAAGAGGACAAAGTTAAAAAAAATAGAGTCTGGTCGAATTTGTATTGTCGGTCGGTTTTTTATTTGGTAGTTTCGGCCTAGAGTTAATTTTAAGGTCGGCCGATTGCACACCCCGTCGAGTTGGCGGCTAATGAATTGCGCAAGTTTTCCGTGGCCGCCCAGACCTATGCGTTTTTTTACCGCGCTCGTTATTTTTCGTTTGTACGGAATTACCCCTCGTCGCGCCATAAGCCAACGTCCAAACTCGGCCTTTGTCGGGTTTTGCAACGCAGCAAAGGATCGAGTGATTGATGGACAGGTTACACTTGTCGGCCATTGAGTGCGGCGATAACGCTAAGCGATTCAGAACGATATACACATACACAGCCATAATAATTGAATGGCGGCAGCTTAACAACGGCAGACGGTGTGCAAGTGAGTGTTGGCACAAGTTTTTCAATGTACAAATTCCGTCCCTCACAACATCTCCGGATCTGTACTTTTTATTGGGAACGATATTTTTTTGCTTGAAGCGTGTACCGACTAAAGCTCATTATCTATATTTTTATTTTGTTTTCGACATTCTCCTCTCCGATGGAGTTACGTCGAGGCAAACGCTCTTCCCCCGGCACTTGGTCGTGTGTCCAACTGCGTTAAGTTTCCACTCGGGTTTTTCTCGTTTTCCTCGGATAATCTCAACAATACATTTCACCTTTACACCGAATAAAGGTTTTGCTCCGTCTTTGTTCTCGGTATTTTTAACTTTGTGCCCTTCTCGGGATGTATGTGCTGCCGGCATCGTTATTGCATCATCGGTGATCTATGATTGTTGGAGGAAAGTTCTAAACGTAGATGGCAAAATGAAACTATCGCCATTTATCATTCTCGTGTGGTCGATCAAAGAATAGAGCGTGTTTCATACAGACGTGTGTTTCTAACATTTTCGCATATCAAAATATAGAAATTTCCACGTTTATCTCGTGTGCAATTTGCAGCGTCGCAACATTGTTCCAGGTTATTGAACAAGAAGTGTAATTAGTTATTGGAAACATTTTACTTCTAGAAAAACAGACGACATGTGAAATATCTATTGGAAACTTTAAATTAAACATTACAACTATTAAATTGGTTTTATTGTTCTGCTTCACGTGTTTAAGCCGTTTGCTCTTTTGTTTGATCTTGTTTAACTTTTACATTAAACAAAGTGCGGTATAAAAAAATTTTATACCGAGCTATTTGATGTTTTTATCAAAATCACTAATACAAAATGGAATCGTTTACATTTCGTCAACGAAATTAAAACCTTATGAACTCGGTGTAATTAAATATGCGCATAAATTATTAGCTTGATTTCTGTTCTCGGTAGATACGTGATTTTATAAATAGACGTCTAAACATGTTAGAACTACGAGTATTAGCATTTGAAAGAGCATACACCACATTTAATTTTATCAATTTCATCTATTGTAACCATATAACAGTATCTATATTCCATGTATACTTGTTAATTTTTTCTCATAGACGTGTCGTCTTATTAATTCCACGTACGGTATAAGTACACTGTACTGTTGATAGTTGAAAACAATTGACTCAACAAAAACGATATAATGATAATATCTAATGAGGATGGATTAGTCAAACACAATCTATGATTTTGTTGTGACCTATACTTCACAGTTCAATTTTTTATTTTATCAAAATGTTGAAGGTGATTTACTTCAACCGTTGATGACAAACCATTTGGGTAGATTTATATTTCATTGTCTTTTTTTTTTCTATTTCAATTAAAAATGATTTGGTAATATTCTAAAATTTATTATTATCCTATTATTTAATGGTAGTACCGGTCATTTTTTTGGAAATGCGATATTTATTTTAATTTTATGCTTGACATTGGTTTTTGTGAACTCACCTTCATTTCTTTATCGGTGTTCACATTGAACCAGGATAAGCTTTGTGCGCATAAAATTCAGCGTTTTGGCTTTATGCGATTGAATTTTATTTAAATTTCACTATCGTAGAATTTATGATTGACATCATAAACGTGGTCACGGGTGATCGTCGATCATAAAAATAAAAAATTTAAACACACAAATAAAATTAACTGTCGTGTGTAAATATATACAAATAATTAAGTTTACCACAAAATGTAAATAAAAATGTACTCTCCACTTCGTTATATCCGTTCTAAATTGGTCTACAATTAATTCTCTTTGGCCCTCTGCTTTGTGTAGAAAAAATAAACAACTAAATAAATAAATATGTGCGCGGTGTAAGTTTAGCAAAAGTTCTGTTTGACTTGTGTGCTACACGTCCATGTTGACAAAACCTATTGTACGATGACGTTTATTATGCACACACATAATAGTACACACGATATAGCAAACGTGTAAAACCGCTGTGCAAATACCGCAAAAGGTGTCGAGCTTTAACGTAACATTTTTAAACGACGTTGGCAACTGTCATAATTTAATAGCTCTTTTAAACACCAAAGTTTTTTCGCCCGGATCTCTTAACTCTCGTTGCCGCCATTAGTACAGTATTTGCTCAACTGTCTGTTCCGTGGCTAAAAAAAAACTTTTTTGTTTTCACCACAAAAATAAGTCTGTTGGCGTAATTCAATACACTTGACCGTTTTACGGTAATTTTTATTAACAATGGCGGAGTCTTAATGAATTCTATTACAAGTGCACTTGTTTAAATTGTTGCTGATATGTTTGTATTGCAACTCTTGTGTCGTGCAGGTCTCTCATTGAAAAGTAATGATGTGATTGAATTTCACAGTGTGCTTTGATTTGAAATCGATTTACGATAACAGCAGGTGTGGTTTTTTAGTCGGCAGTATAAATGATTAGGCGAGTAAAGTGTATGGTCCAAGTCCAATAGACTAAAACACAAAAGGAAGCATGCATAAAAAACTTTTTACTGTACACTTGGAGCTCACTAGTCGAGTTTAATAACTGGAACAAGGGGGTTTGACTCGAGAGTTCAGCCGTTGCTTTTGAGACCGTTTATTTAACATTTTAATTTTGTTAAGACAAAACTTCCTGAAACGGATCTATAGGCGAGTTTTACTAGTGAAAACGTCGCTGGGGATAACCACCAACAGTAATGTAACTGTAAACTTCTTCAGAATCTATTAAAACATCAAGTACATATTGTTTATTTCTTCGTCTGCAAAAAGGTCCACTTCCTCTCAAAGTTTGCTCGTATCCAGACTAGTAACAATCTTAAATTAAAAGCTTATGACTTTTTTTACTTTCTTGATTTTTAAAATCAAGATTATACGGCAATTGAAATTAAAAAAGTCAACATTTTGTAAAATTGAAAATCTCACAACAAATGTTTTAATTTAATTTACTTGTTATGAGTACATTAGATTAGGTTTAATATGAAATATTAACGACAACAATCCAATAACATGCAAGAGTTGTATAACAATCTGAATACAGAAAAACATGGGTATGAACAACCCGTAAAATATTACTCTTCTGATTTTTTCTTTAAGCACTTATCTTCAAAAGTTGATTAATAGTTCAAAAGAAAGATCTATTTGAATAAATACATAGTATAAATTATAAAATGTTAAAAATTAAGTAAAATGTTTAACATTTATAAAAATGGCAAATTTTTTGTTGCTATCTATCGCGTTCCTCCAATATAGCTTTATGTATAATTATTATGTATGTTTAAAGAATTTAATTTCGTATAATTTAGAAGTTCTAAATTATGATAGATTTCTGGGAAATATTGTAGCCCCCACTCTATTTTAGAAAACCCAGTTACCATAAATTTTTTCCACTAAAAATTTAAACGCAATTTCTATTTGTTAAGCGTATCATTATAAGACGAATTGACCTATAAAATTCATTACAACTTATGATGTTATCAAAAATTATACTAAGAGGTTGAAGAACACTTTAGTTTAGATTTAACATAGTTTTTATTGTTAGCATTTTTTCCAATCAATTATATTATTTATAACTGATTACTCGTCGACCAATTAAAGGCACTAAAAATATTAGAATTTTTAATCCAATGTGCTTAATAAGCCTACTTATTAATTGATATTATTTGTTTAAAAACTGACACTCAATTTCAATAATCGATACAGTTAAAAAATAAATTAATATTTTACTACTACAAAATTAATTACTAAAACTAAATTGAAACTTATTCGTTTGGAAAATGTTTCTTGCCTTTTTTAATACATGTAATGAACATTTTTACAGTATATGTAAATAAAGGCCGTATAATTACTAAGAACTAATAGCGAGAAAAAATTGTAACATTTTTGCTAATATTTTTCTAAAGGAAATACTTTGTATTGTAAATCAGTTCATTAACTTCCACAAAAAATTACAGTTATAAAATTCACTAAAGTGTGATAAATAATAAAAAAATATATTTTAAACGTAGTTTAAGAAGGTAATAATTATTTTATGAAAAATATTTTAACAAAATGATAGTTTTATCGAAAGTTGTAAGTGTTGTCAATTAGGTCCAAGACATTGTATATTAACGAGTTTAGTAGCGTATCCAAACACTTTTTCTCAACAAAAAATGTTATGATGAGAGAAAAAAATCATCTTATCAAATATTTTATAGCAACTAAAAAGATTCAAGCATTGCTAACGATAATTAATTTATTAATTCGCATAACTCACGAGGCTGTACTCCTAATAGATACACCTGTACACATTAGACGAAACATTCCATGTATATAATATAACGGGTATTGTTCCAATCTAAACAGAATACAAATAAATTAGTTTAGTGAATTATTTTTGTTATGTTTCTTATTTTTGTTTAATTATATTTGTGCGAGACGTATACCTAATTTGTTATGGTGTTGGCGTATATTTTACGAAGTCGTGTGTCTCAAAAGGGTTGCTTATGGAATCTTTGTTAGCACACTCTAGTCATTTTGCTAAAGCACCAGTTTAGTTATTGTGTACAGCTGCTTTTACCGGTTCGTTGACAGCAAGACAATGCTTAAATTATCGACAAATAGTTGTCATCAAAACGCTTGTTAAGTTTTAAAATATGACATCTTTTAAAACTTCTCTTTGTTGCGATTTATTTTGAAAACAGAATAGTTTTATTAATGCTTACGATAAAATTCTACTGTTTACTTATTGGGAATTGCGTTTGTTTGTTTGTTTCAGTCGTTAATGCAATCACATGACGTGGCCGCGCACGAAATATTCGGTGAGGAAGCTGTTAGGGTCACTCCACCGTTAGTTTTACCTTATTTAAACGGTAACGGGGTGGAAGACTGCGAGGACGGGCTGGAAGATGACGTGGAGCCCGAGAACGTCACCAGGGTAAGGTTGGTGCAATTTCAAAAAAATACCGAAGAGCCAATGGTAAGTAAAATTGTTTTTTTAACACTGGTACATTATTTAAATAATTGTCAAAGTTTGTTATAAATTACAGTTTTTATTTCTAACAATAATTTGAATGGTTCAATTCAACAATGGTCTAATAGTTTTGATAAAAAATCTATTTGTGATAAATGCATTTTTATGGTTCACATAACTTTTGATAGAAACAAGTTATCAAGCTCTGATTTATTTCATTTAATAGCACTATCTTTCTACTTTTGATTAAAAGTTAAATTAAAAGTTTTTCGAATCTAAAAAATATAAATAAGTTGAATTAACACATAACGGGGTAAATAATAATAGTTTTAACTGGTCAAAAGTCTTATATTTTGTTTAATCACATTTTTTACGGTATTGTACATTTATTAGCATTTTTGCTATACAAAACATTAATTTACTTTTATTATTATATTAATTTACTTATATTATTATTTTATCATATATACTAGCCTTAATATATAGATCATATAAATAACCATTAGTATGTTCATACAAACCACGTATTTAAAAATGTTAGTTTTATCTATAAAAATCATGTATATATACGTTTAAATTAAAAAAAAAAAAATTCAAGCTTACAAAACTTTTCCCTGGAAAATTTTTAATTTATAAAATCTAAATGATTTAACTGCATTACATCTCGCGTGTTATAGTGTATTAATATTTATGAAATATTCTATGTAAAATAAAGATAAAGGTGTGAAATAAATGTATTAAACAAACTAAGGTTAGATGCATCGTCATATTAAAGTAACTATTAATACATTACACAGCACTTATCTCTTATAATTCACTCTTATCAATTCTATCAACTGTTAAAATCGTGTTAGATTATCCCTTTTTGAATTTAACTTACTAAATGTTGTAAATTATTTATATATTCACAGCAATTATATCTGCGAACACATATAATAAATTAAAATAATTTTAAGTTTAAACAGTTATTGAAATTAGAATTTTTGGTGGGACACCTTTTCTGATTTTGATTTCACCATTCCTTAAAATTGTTTCATTTTTGTGGCTATTTTATTACGTCTTGTATTGGTTGTTTTTTGATCAATTGGTATTATTGTTATCATTAAACTAAACAATCAATATCAGTTGAATATTGTGCAGTCATGTTTGCAACTACAACGTGTACCACCTACAATAGAGCTGTTAATGGATTAATTTCATGACTGTAACAGTCGTAGTTTATAGATGTCTATGTTCTTTCATAAAATACCTTTACTAAACAACTCTGGATATTTAAATTCTATAGAGTACGTGAATAAATTAACGGAACCATAAAAAATAAAAGATTTAATGCGCCCCCTTTTATTTTTTTTATTGTTTAACGCTTTGGCAACATTTCAACGTTACACTCGACTTACAAACATAAAAAAAATAAATGCAACAGGAAGGTGTCCAAGTATTAATGTGAAATACATTCTACTTTGAATAATATCATTTGATTTAACAGGCTGTGGCGCATTAGGCCTATACTTTGATTTATATTAAATTTAATCCTAATGTTGATGAATTTATTAATTTTTATTTCAGGTTTTTCTACCCAAAAACTATTAAATGCATAAAGTTATTTTTTCATACAATTAAAATTATTTTCACAAAAAATAATTTTATTTTAATACTTTAACTAATGTTGTATTAATTGAATTGTTTATATAAATACTATTTATCCGTGAAATTTGTTTTATAAAATTTACTTGGTATTTTCTTAAAAAAAAACTTTAATTACCATATTATATCTGCACTTCTTGAACCAATGTTTGGTTAACCCAAGTACTCATCGTTTAATGATTCAAAAAGTTCTAAATTTTCATCAGCTGATGAGAACGACATCATAACCAAGTTATGTACTCGCTAGTCAGTATTTTTTATAATTTTTTGGGGTTTATGTAATATAAATTATTTTTGTTTTAATTTGCCACAAGTGTAATTTATTTATTTTTTCGCTGTTATATTCACTTTTATATGTTTTTTTTGTTTTGTTTTTAGGGTATAACATTGAAAATGAATGAGGACGGTAAATGTGTTGTAGCGAGGATCATGCATGGTGGTATGATCCACCGGCAAGCCACACTACATGTTGGAGATGAAATCCGTGAGATAAACGGAATATCTGTCGCCAACCAGTCGGTCGGAGCGCTTCAAAAACTCTTGGTCAGCATACCATTCAGTGTTTTTTTTTTTAAAACTACACAAATCCAGTATTTGTTAAAATAGATAAACCTTAGAGAAAACACATATTTTATGTTTATGTCAGACACGTTATTAGAATTGTTAGGTCAAGGATCTTTTTCTTTTTTCTGTACATTTTAGATTGATATATATATATATGATACGAGTAACAACAAGGAATAAGTTTAAACACCGAAGATACGGTTTATCTTAATTATGTTTTTAAAAAAATAATAGAACATTAATTCACATTCGTGTTTTATCACTCCAGTCTTTAGTCAATAATCATTTATATTGTTTTTGAAAAATAGGAATACCAATTCGACATTTTTAATATATGGTCTAAGATTTTAGTTCCAACCTAATTTTTTTGGAAGTTGAATATTGATTATCATAATAAAAGTGATAGTTTAACGTTGACTGTTTAGGTAATTTTAAAAATTGGCTTTAAAATATACTTTTTTGGTTACTAAAATTAAAATTTATGTATTGATTTTAATTTTCATGTATTTTACTATTATTGTTTTATAATTCTTATAATAATCATTACATCATAAAAATTATGAAACATATTTTATTATCTCTAAGCGCATTTTTAAAATTATAAATGGTACGACAAAAACATATTAGAGACTTGTGATGTTAATATAAATATTAACATTAAATAATTGTTTAATTTTCTTTACAGAGAGAAGCTAGGGGTTCTGTTACTTTCAAGATAGTGCCGTCGTATCGAAGCGCACCACCACCGTGCGAGGTACAAGTAAGCCCAAGTGTACTCTATCCGGTGTTGGCCAAATTAAAAAATCTACCGTCAATCGACTAACTCCATTAAGTCTTATTAAACTTTTATCCTTTTCTCGATTACTGAAATCGCCATTAAATTAATTCACTTAAAAAGTTCTATTTTCCAAAATTTGGCCTTCGTCAGGAAATTAGATTTTGTTGACATTTAATATTAAAATATTTTACAATTCTAACTCTCTAACTAATTAGTAATTACCTTTATGCAATATAAATTTTATATTCTTTGTGTATTTTTCCCTATGCCTGTACATAGTTATTCAGGATAAAACCATTACCTGTGATTGTAAGTATAAAATAATAGTCTAATAAGCTAATAATAAGCATAAATAATAATGACGATATCATACATTACCTCTTTTAATATTCTTTACAGTATATTTAACATGGGACTGAGTATAATAAATAATTAAATGATGTGTATAACTTAACAATATAATTTTCAAAACTATTATTTTTATTTTTTTATGAATAACATAAGTACATTAGATGTGTTACTATACTCGTACTAATTTTATGTTGTTGTAGTGTTTTTTTTTAAATTATACTATTTAGTTTTATGTTAAAAATTTATGATAATTATTTTGTTATTATTTATAATCCTAAATAGACTGCATGTAATTATCTACGTATTAATTTTGTTTTATTTGATATTTTATTATAAAATTTATTTCAATAAAAAATACCAATGGAAATTTTATGTACTTTATATATTATTATCGTTCCTAACCCTAATCCATTTTGCGCATAAAAATGTGTTCCTTAGATATTTGTCCGTGCTCAGTTCAGCTACGACCCGTTGCAAGACGACTTAATCCCTTGTGCTCAGGCCGGCATTACGTTCAACATTGGTGACATTTTACAGGTATAGAACAAATTGATTAGTTATAATACACAGGGTGTACAGTAAGTAAGGTAACAGGTCAATTGTTACAAACCACGAGAATAAAAGAAACCCGTTTCCTTACTTACTGAACACCCTGTATATCTCATCCTGGGTAGAAAAATAATGATGTTTGTTCTTAAAGAAATATTTACTTTTCAATTAATTTACCACTAAACAATAGAATATTTAACAAATCTATTAAAAGCGTGCATATAAAATATTAAATCATTCAACTTATAAAAGTTAAAACAAATGATATTTTGAAACATTGAATAATCAATATTTTAATTGAATTAATACATTGTATACCAACTAAAAACTTATACTAATTCCATTTCTTATCTCTCATGTAATAATTACTTAGATTCTCATCTCTAAAAATCCTTAACAATGTAAATTGAACGAGCTAAGATGGAAAATAATATTATTTAAGATCAAAATACTTTCCACTAATTTCATAGTTGCCCAACAAAATTGTATTATTTTTAAGTTTTATACTTCCATTGCGATAATATCTAATGTTTCTGTGTACTTATTGTATTTTACAGATAATAAGTAAAGACGACCATCATTGGTGGCAAGCCCGTAGGGATAATTCTGCCGGTTCTGCAGGCCTAATACCTTCTCCTGAGCTCCAAGAATGGCGAATTACGTGTAAAGCCTTGGAGAATTCTAAACACGAACAAGGTAAAATTAAAAAATAAATACCCAAAAGTTATTATTACAGTTAAGAGGCTGCTATAGTATGTGTTACAGTGGGAATACCGAGTGAATTGAGAGAATTCTATTCGTATATAATTAATATTTACATAACTTATGGTATCTTAATTTGATTGTTATAAGGAAGTGGGGTTGCTACGTACAAATAAATTTTTATGGATGTTAAATGCGTAAAACATGAATAACTACAATAATAATAATAATATAAATATAGATAACTCATTGTTATGTTTTCCATTTGTTCAAGTTAAATACTTAAATTACCTACTTGAAATTTTATTTGAAATTTGAAATCTAAGTACAAAACTACTAAAAATATTCTTTAGACTTTAATTGAAGTAATATTTATCAGAATTTCTTCAACAATTAAATTGTATTTATTATCTATGGAGAGTATTTTTTTATTGGTGTTAAGATAAAATTATATAGAATATTCAATAAGTAAGGGAAACGGGTTTCTATTGTTCTCATTTGTAACAATTAACCTGTTTCCTTACTTGCTGAACACTCTGTATACACAAATTTATTAATTGTAGTAGCCTCTTAATAGGATTTGGGAGAACTGCTATTTCAATTATTATTGTTGTTTTTTAATTTGTGTGTTTTGTAAATGTGCATTATTTTTACCTAAAACGTGTTGCTTTTGTGTGTTCTGTATGTACATTTAATATTCATTACTTTGCCGCTCCAAAAGAATCCAGTTGTTCTTCGCACGAAGGTTGTGATGGTTCTACCGGTAAGGTCATCGTTGCTTAGAAACTAAAACAAGTCAAAAGATATAGTTTTTCCATGGTCAATGATCTTGCTTCTTAGTCAATGTTTCCCAATTTGGGATCATTATTAGTGCTAACCTAAAAAGACATGTGTTTGCTCCTATTTTATAGATTTCTTGACTATTAGTTCTTAATTAGTACTATTATTTTTTTGTTCAATTAATGCTGTGTATTAAATTTTACCATAATATTTGTTCAGTAAATTGCTCAATATTTGGCCGCAAGAAAAAACTTAAAGACAAGTATCTAGCCAAACACAACGCGGTGTTCGATCACATCGACTTGGCTACTTATGAGGAAGTAGTGAAGTTACCTTGTGAGTTTTTTTCTATTTTTATTGAAAAATAATAGTTATATTTTTAACATTCTAGATAACTTATGATAAATATACGTCTGAATATATGTTAAATTCTTTGTATTTATTAAAAATAAACTGCATTCTTTTGATTAAAAAATGTCTTCGAGTCTATCTCAAGGGTCTTTATTAATTTTACATTATCATAGTGTTAGAAAATTACTCTTGATTATCTTAACAAATTTAAGTGGATCATTTTTGGGTAGCATTTGGCAATAGTAAAAGATAAATTGGGTAGGCCATAGGTATTAGCTACAAAATTATAATCACCGTAGTTGTATCATAAATGTTTCACATACTTATTTTTAAAAGGTACTTATGTTAAATCTTTGGTTAGTCATATGTACTAAGCTCGTAAAATAATTTATGATAATTATGCTCAAAATTAAAAGAAAATAGTTTTTAAACTAAAAATATTTAGTGTAATTTGTTTATTTTAAAAGGTTCTAAACAAATCTTTAATACTTTTAAAAGGAAATTCGGATTATAAACATCCTTTGTTTTAATTATAATTCTAAAATTTTACCTTTTCTTATAAGATGTATTTATTTTTCATTAGCATTCAAGCGCAAAACGTTAGTTCTGTTGGGTGCACACGGAGTAGGCCGTAGACACATAAAAAACACTATCATACAAAAACATCCAGATAAATATGCTTATCCTATGGCTCGTAAGTATTTTTATTAAATTTTTTTTATTGTTTAAGGTAATTATTTTTGCAGTCAAATATTTTACTCGACGTACCTATACTCACAATTATGCTACATAGACATTTTAATTATTAAATCCACGTTTTTAATTTTGTTTTATGTAAAAAAATTTTTAATATAGTATTTAAAGTTAAATAAACACTTGATTATACGTCATTATAATTGTAGTATATGGCACCGGTTGCCTAAATTGTTTTGTATTCACCGCCATACACTTAAAAATGTAAACTTCATCTTTTAAAAAACTGCTGTGGGCTCCAAACCATTTAAACCTAACCTTAAATACGTCCCTGGTCACTTCTATATTTTATGATTAAATTTTTTTGTAATCAATTTGTTATAGATTGTCAATTCTGTCGCGTGTATATTATCTAACCAATTTGTGTATGTTTCAAAACATAAATTAAAAAATGTTCAAATATAATTTATAACTATTATTTTGAAAAATGAAATTTCCATTTGAGTTATTTAACATAAATCTTATCTAGACGTAATAAAAAATTATCTTTAACTAAAATCTTGAATTTTGTTATCAATTTCGGATCATCTAGATTAAAATTATTACATTATTTAAGTTATTTTCACTGAAATTAAAAAATATATATTTGATATATAGTTGATAGTCAATTGAAAATTACTCAAAAAATTACAACTTATTATTTCTAATATTAATAGTGACCAATGTGACTTATTGTAAACTGTCTGGTATTTCTTGTTTTCCATAAGACCTACAGGGCTTTAAAGTTTTGAATAACTCCAATGAATTTATCGGTAACAAGAATTGTATAAATTAATATATTAATATACTGTACTTGTTTGTATGTTTCTTGTAAAGTGAATCGTTAGTGACTCTTCCAGTTGATATATTTATTATAAAATCAATGTATTTATTTGAATACTCTCTTGGTACACTTGAGTAAAGATATCTATAAACCGTTTAGGGAATAGTATAAAGTAAATAAACTTTTATCTTAAAATATCGTTTCGCTCATTCATTTTAGATACAACGCGGCCTTTGAAACCTGGAGAAGAAAATGGAATCGCTTATTATTTTGTTAGCTACGATGAAATGATGACTGATATCAACGCTCACGAATATCTAGAATATGGTAAAGGAAATTTTACTTAAGGTGTTGGGGGTAATCAGAGCGGTGAAAAAATGAATATATAAAAAATAAATGTTGACAGTACTTTATTTTATTTTATACAACAAAAAGTACAAAGTTATTATGTTATTTTTTAACTTTGTTTAACAAAAAAATTACTATAGGCAAAGTTATGACTATATTTACTGGAATTCCTCTCACGGGTCAAGCTTTGGAGGGAAATCATAAAATTTACTAGTTCATACAAAATTAATCAAACAAAAAAAAAAATCATTAGTTTAATCTAGTGTCTGTTTGAAGATTTTTTTTTTTTCTACGATAACAAAGACGACCTCTAATAATTTATTCGCAGATTTTCAAAGAAAAGAACACTTGTTGATTACTTATAAATAATATATAATTTTTAGAAATCCTTCGATCGNTTTATTCGCAGATTTTCAAAGAAAAGAACACTTGTTGATTACTTATAAATAATATATAATTTTTAGAAATCCTTCGATCGGGCTCTAGTTTATTATCCTTTCGATAAGCTGTATAAATTTTACAAAAATCCGTCGAGTGGGTTTACTATAACTGTGGTCAACGACTAGACACTGAGTAGAGGTCAAACAAATTTAATCATAACTTGGTCTACAAATTTTTTTCAAATAAAATTAAAACATCATATATAATATCTTTGTATTATTTTCTGTTTAAAATAAATTAAACTACAAAAAAATTATTTGAAACTCTCATTTTTTTATATCTCCAACCCCTTGATATTTTTACGTAGTAACTGAAATAAAGTAATGTAAAATTCTGATAAACGGTATCAGGATTGATTGCATATGGTTATTTTTTTATGATTAACAACGTATCGTGTCGCACGCGATACTTATAAATTTTCAATGCGTCGTTAGAGAACGACATTTATCGGCTATTGGTGTTTGTACTGAACCGTATCTAATATCGGCCGATAAGCAGTAACGCTGTGCCACCGCATTGGCCGATGAGTATGTCGAAAAGTCGCAGATACTTCTGGATTCCTGGTACCGTTTTCCGATAGTTTTCAATTCACTCTATCGACATAACACGCCGTCACAGTGAATTGTGTGCACCTCTCCTACAATTTTTGCAACAAATGTCGCGTTGACCCTTTTGACTGCAAAGTTTTCTACACAAATCTCATTGTGCGCGTATTCTAATGTACACACACTTTAATATTTCGGTTTATCGAAACTACTGTTTAAAAATTGACGAACATCAAAGAAATTTCACTATAAAACTACTGTGGATTGTTCACTCGCTTTTAAACTGTATTCTATTCCCAATGCGATCCACACGATCCAAGATACTTTATTTATTTTTCTATATTTTCTTTTCGTTGACAAAATGTTGTTTAACTTTTCGCATTATTTTAAAATGACATAAAGGTAATATTAGAATTTTACAAAATTAATACGAGCATTCGAAGTTTAAGCAAAACTTTAATCAATGGTGTCATTTTAGATTAAATTGGAATGGAGCAAAATGTTCACTGGTCCATTATTTCACAAATCAATTCGCTTCCTAAACGATTGATTCTCTATGAATTTTTTATTTAAATACTGTGTTATACCAAAACCTAATTTTCAAAAAAAAAAAGTCTTACTTCATTTTTTTAATTTTTAAAATAAATTGATTTTATTATAGCTTACACCAGTTTAATGTTGGTGTTTATCTATAATTAAATAACGCTGATGATGGTAAAATTGTTTCCGAAATATGTATACGCCATTTTTTAGTCTTTTCTTGTGGCTTTTTGAGTTAAATAATTCTTATATATTTTAGTTTTAAATTAATATTAACCACGAGTGATTCATTCTTATTTTATAGATAAACTTTATTTATTATTAATTTTAACAATCATCATTAAATTCAAAATTAAATCATTGATAACAAAGAAAAGTTAATTGAAATGTTTATAATTACTGTTATTAGTGGTTAAAAAATAATTTTTGTAAAATGGTCTATACTATGACGGAATTTTTTTATCTCATTATACTTATGTAGTTTTAATTTTTTCTTCTCTGGCACTAGTAATAGCATTTAAGAAGACATTAAAAATAATAATTTTTGATTTAGGTACCCATGATGATGCAATGTATGGTACAAAGTTAGATACTATCAGAAAAATACATCATGAGGGTAAAATTGCTATACTAGATGTTGAACCACAAGCTTTGAAAGTATTAAGGACAGCCGAATTTGCCCCATTAGTAGTGTTCATTGCAGCCCCACCACATCGCTCACTAACTGATGTATGTTAAAATGTACATAATTTTTTATTATATTGATATTTAATTACTATTTAAATTTTTAGTTTGATGGAAGTTTAGAAAAATTAGCAAATGAATCGGAATTACTTCAACGTGCATATGAGCATTTGTTTGACATCACTATTGTCAATGAAGATATTGAAGAAACTATTGAGGAACTAGAAAAGGTAATGGATAGAGTACACAGCACTCCACAATGGGTACCTGTAGCATGGGTTTACTAATATTGTTCAAAAGTAAGTTCTTTTCAAGTAAGCTAAACAATTGTCAAAAGATAATTATAACAAGTTTTACCATTCTTTTTTATTGATCGACTATTACTTTTTATTTATTACATCACTATATATTTTACTAGTAAAAGTAATAAACTATAAACATTATCTTTTATTACATTTTATTTTAATTTTTCATTAAAATAATTATTTTTTAATAAAATTACAAAATTTAGCACTATGTATTTACTTAAATAATAATAATCCAAGATACATATAAGTTATATACAGAAGATTCTTTTAATGTTAGCCAATCAATTTCTTTTAAAATAATTATATTTAGAAAATTATTTCTGCTATTTTTAATCTCATATATTTCTTAATTTATCCATAATTAAGTCAATAAAAATAGGAGTTATAACTATTTTAAAATATAAAATGGAAGTGAGGTTTTGGTTTTATTATGTTTATGATTACGCATTACTCTGCTGCACTCTTCTTCCACTTTATATTTCAAAATGTCAATAATTATGAAAATACTGGTACAAAAGTTGTTATGGACTAGTCATTAATGATATCATTTTTTATTTTATAAGCTAGTTAAATATATAGTGTTCAGTAAGAAAGTGGGTTTTTATTGTTCCTATTATTTTGACAATGACCTGTATTCTTAAATTTTTAACTACCTCAATATGTTGCCATTTAAAAAAATTAAGTTGACATCTGTATAAGATATAAGGAATGAATTTAAAAAATACCTAATAATTAATAATTCAAGAATTATTTTAAGAAAATTGATGTGACTAGACTTAAAAGAATTACTCTGTATATAATTACATAAAAGGTGATTTTTTTATCATAGCTAATTAGTTTTTTATGGTGTTGATATTTGCAGATACGCAGCACCTATTATCAATAGTAGTAATGCTCTTCATTATAAGTTTATAAATATATTAACTGGCAATACAGAAAGCATAACTATTGATAGTCATAATTGATAATAAACACTCCGTGACTGTGATAGTGATTTTATAAAAAACAATTAGCTACCTGTTTTAGTCATGCCTCGTGTATTATACACATATATCAACTCAAAAATTTTATATCTAATAAACAAATGAAGTTTATTAAAAATTAAAATGTCATTTACTAATAAATTAAAAACTCAAATATTTTATTAAACTCAAAGTATGTGTTCCCATTTAAAAAAAATTAAGTTGACACCCATACGAGGCATATGGGATGAACTTAAAAAGTATTACACAGCTAATAATATGTAAAATATAAATAACCAAAAAAAAAAATGTTTAAATTATATTTTTTTCTGTTAGTAATTGAGTGACTTATAATAAAAAAAAATCACCTTGTACATGTAACAATGTTATATAACAATTATTTATATATTATATTTAATTCTTTTTGTATTTATCCTGTTTTTTATGATTTTATGTTCATTGGATTTTTTTATACTTTTAAATCATTCAAATAATATGATTTCTATTAAATAATTTGTAATAAAATATTTTATTTGTTTTAGATGAATAATATGAGAAATCTAATGATCTGAATGTCACAAACGATAAATTTGTTTCAACTTTTTATAAATTAAACATAAATCATAAGACATACCTTACACGTAGATCTGACTTTTTGGTACCTAACCTTATTAATTTTTCGATAAATATGAATTTTTTTTATACTTAAATGAAAATTATATATATTTAGTAAAAGTGGTAACTAATTACTGATCTCAACTAAATAATATACCTATGTATGTTAAAAAATAATATTGAAGTAGGTGTATTATTTATTTATATTAGTTAGAAAGAAATGAGAGTTTATATTATGATTTTTTTTTTCAATTTGTTAGGTCTATTTTTGGGTCCAATAATTATTGTAAAATACAACATACAAGAGTGCCTAACACCAACATTCCTCAAACCATGTCTGTTGTATTATTAAATTTATTATTGTTGCAATATTAAATGAATTTTTATTATTTTAAATCATACTGTAAACTATGTGTAATTTTATGGTTGATTGTATAATAGATTATTTGTATATATTACGTTCATGCAGACATACACACACAAATGTATATATATATATATATATACATGGATTATTTTGGTACTTACTAAGTTTGTTCCCAAAAAAAGAAAAATCTTAAAAATTATTAACATTTGTTGACTTATTTAGTCGCTATTTTGTTGTTATTATTGTATTACTCATAAGAGTATTTTTCTTTATAATATTAAATATAATTAACTATGTATAGTTACTCAAATTGTTAGTGACTTGTTGTAGCTTCTATTGAAGCTTTTATAAAACTTAAAATAATAATATGTATAAATACCTTGGTGGATTTATTTTCTACTTATCTTCAAATTTTCCTAATATAATAATTATTAACTAACATGTTATAAACATTCATATTCAACTCAAAACTTAATAACATGTTGTTTCAACTAAGTAGAAAATATACTCTTCTTTAGAACAAAAATTCTTATAACAAACTGATTTTAAGTAAAAATTGCATGTATTTGTTTGTTTTGGAAGTGTTATTTTTAATGTATAATGAGTGACTCATTAAGGATAAAGCACTCATTTTCTTGGACACTTTTAAAAATTTAAAATTTTTATAAAAGGTAATATTGTTTGATTCAAAAAACTACACTAATATATAATTAGTTAATATTTTTTTTTATCTCTTCAGGAATCTTAACTTTAATTTTCTTTTTAACAAGAAATTTTTAGTTTGATAATATAAAAATTATCAAGGTTTATACTACAACATGATTATATTACCAAAAAAAAAAATGTATATTTGTAGAATTTTTAGTAAAACTTTTAGAAAAATTAAAATACATTTTCACACATTAAATATTTTTTTGCAAAGTAGACACTTAATATATAAAGTAGATTAATCGTCAATTTTAATATAATGATCTAACAATCTTATTAAATTTCAAAATAAGTATAAAATATATTCTTTTAGATCTAGACTAGAATAGACTTTTACCCCAATTTAATGTTTTTCTTTAAACTCTACCAAAAACTAGGTGCGAAAATAAACAGTTATACTCAGTATTGATAAATTAAAATATTCAACATCTAATCAAAAAAAACGGTAGCACAGTGGGGTCGCGGCATAGTGGAGACATTGCATAGTAGGGTCCAGTATAGATTTAATCTGACAGTGATTAAAATCACTATCATAAGAAACGATTCGATGCAAATCTGTAGATAGTGTTTAATTTTAAAAAATTGATGGATAATTGCAAAAGCAACATCAACTTCTATTAAAATAAAATACAAAACCCATAATTATCATACAAAAATAGTATATTTTTCAATATGGTAGCCATTTGCGTATAGAAGATAGATCGTCGGGACAAATTTTTTTTTTTCATTTTGTAGTACATAAAATAAGCTTTAATTTTATATATGTTTAAAGGACGCAGTATTTCCGGAACATTTTCAAAAATTAAGTTGAAAAAGTTATTTTTTGTAAAAAAGTTACTATTTTAAATCCTCCCAGTGAGCAGAATAAGTGTTAGATTTTCAAAAAAAATTATATCAAATGAAAGGGAAATATCTAAGGTTTCAATACAAAAAAATATTATTTTTATTTGTTCATTTTTGAAAAAGTTATGGCAGTTTTAAGTACAAAAAACATCCCGATAAAATGTAATTTTTATCGCAAACATTACATTTTTTTTTAAATTTTCGACAGCCATTTGCACATAGAAGATAAGATGTCGGGACAAATTTTTTTTTTTCATTTGATAGTATATAACATAACCTTTGATTTGATATATGTTTAAAGGACGCAGTATTTCCGGAACATTTTCAAAAGTTCAGTTGAAAAAGATCTATGTTTTTTACAATATTTTAAGTTTTGAACGCCCCCTATATAAGGGGAAATTGTCCAATTTTAATAAAAAGTATGTCAAATGAAAGATGTACTTATAATGTATTTAGAAAAAAAAAATTTGTGCTGATATATACATTTTTCAAAAAGTTATAGCATTTTTAAGTTGAAAATTTAAAATCGAAAATCGAAAATTTTAACACAAAAATAGTGTTTTTTTAACTACGGCAGCCGTTTAAATGTAGAAAAAAAAGTGTCGGGACAAATTTTTTTTTTTCATTTTGTAGTACATAAAATAAGCTTTAATTTGATATATGTTTAAAGGACGCAGTCTTTCCGGAACATTTTCAAAAATTAAGTTGAAAAAATTAATTTTTGTAAAAAAGTTGCCATTTTAAATCCCCCCCAATGAGCAGGTTAAGTGATAGATTTTCAAAAAAATGATATTAAATGAAAGGTAAATATCTAAGGTTTTAGTATAACAAAAAATTATGTTGATTTGTTGATTTTTCAAAAAGTTATGGAAGTTTTAAGAAAAAAAAGTGAAAAAATTTCGAAAATTAGCGATTTTTAAATTTGTAATTTTTTTGGATATTTCCCCCATTTGCGGGGAACGAGGGAATTTTTTTCAATTTTTAAGGGTAATGTCTTCAACTAGATACGATTTGTGATCTTTTGACGTATTTTTGAAAGAAATCGGTCCAGTGAGAGCTGAGAAAAAGTGGCAACAGACATAAAAAAAAAAAACACATCATAGTAAAATTAATACCTTCTCCGCTTCGCATCGAAGCTAAAATTTCAAGTCTTATAAAATTATTTTTATAGCTTAATGAAGTATTTTTTGTTGAAATATAACAAAAAAACATAAAACAATGTATAATCTAGGGTAACGACACCAGTCATTTATTATATTGATATTATATTATATTTATATTGGTTATTCACCAACCAGTTTATGACAATCAAGATTAATACTTAATAATTTTATTTAAACTTATGAATAATATTTCGATTTTTAGATCAACTATAATACTTTACCTAAGAAAACATTACAGTCTTATTAACACTATTATACTTTATTTAACTATTTAATAATAGTGTTAATAACAATAATATATTAATAATCAGGCCCGTCGCAAGATATTTTCCGCCCTAAAGCGAAAATATCTAATGCCGCCCTTAAAGGGGGTGGTTGGGTAATACAATTGGGTAACAAGTGTTGGGAGGGTAATACTTTACAGCGGCCTAGCCAGAGGAGGGCTATGGGGCCATGCCTTCCCATTGGCTATAATTTGTGTAGAATTAATATAAAATTATATTAATTATAAAATATTATTATTTAAATTTGATAAACAATTTACTAATAAAAGTAATGTGTTTTTTTTACCCCTCACCCATTGAAAAATACTGGATACGCCACTTTACTGTTACCATCAAAGTGATTGGGGGATAAATTTCAGTTATTTTTGGCGTACGATATTTATGGACAGCCCATNACCCATAAGATACTTATTTAAACAAGTAGAGGTGCATGAGTTATATTGAAATGACAAAATGTTTATAAATGTGTTGATTAAAAATATTTTAATTTGACAAAAGTCAAAACC